>NC_142053.1:99641454-100273169 GCF_982192425.1 Myodes glareolus | reverse complement strand
ATGAATGGATGGATATGATAATTACCTTTAGTATAAGAACCATTCAATTATATATGTGTGTTTTGTACAAACTATGCATGATGTCATGATGCAGATTACAAATATCTATACAGTTCTCATTTTAAAATAAATCACAAAATAGAACTGTGGATAGATGGAACACAATGTGCAAAATCTTTTACATTGGAATGAATACAATATTTTTTTTTAATCAATGAGGCTATGGTCACTGGACTGAACTGTAAAGAGGGCAGGAGCAAGAGTTAATCTAGGACATAAAACAGCATTCAAGGACACAATAAAAATATGTTTCAGGTGGTTGAATTATTTGCAGGCAGTAAGAAAGAGATGACAAAAGGATTTTTTTAGTAAAATAAATGTTACCAGTAAGCCAAGCGTTTTGGAATTATTTTGTGGAATAATGTGTCACTTTAGAGAAACTTTGGCAAACTCAAATGGAATCTATTTGTTTTCTTGTTTAAGATAAGAGTTCAGTATTTCTAATATTTGTGTATTAAGCCTAATAAATTACAAATTACTAATAATGGTGATTGTTATAATATACAAGAATTGCTTCTGATCTATCTATCTATCTATCTATCAGATATGTATATATTATCAGAATACATATAATAAGAATATATTCTATATATCAGAATATAAATTGCTTATGATATATAAATATTCATATATATGTACATATACACATTTATGCACACTAAAACAGTGGTAGGGTACATATACATATATATATACACTAAAACAGTGGTAGGGTAGTTAAATATGCTTATGTGTATACACAGAAATACACAATCCTTAGAGAAACAGTTATCTAAATGGTCATAGTGGATGAACTTAAATATACTGAATAAAATATTTTTAGTGTCTCATAATTCATATTAAATGTGAAATTTGGTGAATCTTCTATTTAAAATATTTTTCTCATGAAAACGTAAAATTTCCTATAGTATAAATATGGACTATATTAGTTTTCCAAGAGAAAGGAATGATTAGAAGTTTTGTAATGAAAAAAATCACCTGTTTAAAGACAAGTGTCATTTCATATTTAAAATTGAGATTAATGAATAGTAGTTTCTAAATACAATGTTCATTCTCCTGAAATTGTTTTTATTTACTTGCTGGGGAAGTTGGAGAGTGAAATCAGTGAATCTCTTTTCCTACTTTCTGATGAGAGTACTCATTTGGAGTCAAAATACCAAGTGCATGTTTCTACCCCTTAGGAGAAACGCACAGAGTACCAGATTTCAAATGCCTTCATGTGCAAAATAGTCAATATGTTCTTGAAAAATCCTTTTGTTTCATTCTGATTTTGGAAATTTACTAGGCATGTTTCATTTGAAAAAGTACACGTTGTATTTTATAATAAAACAGTGGCTTAGAACTGAGCTCTCTCAACCCCTTGATTTCAAAAGTAGAATCAAAAGAGACTTTTATCCTTAAAGCACTGGGAAAATAAGTTAAAATCAGTACAAATTTCAGTATAAATTACGTGGTGCGTGGCAAGGAAATCTGCTCTCAGTATAATTAGGAAAAGAATCTAATCCAAAGGCTTTGTATCTGTACGGGAGCAAGCAGATACTGAAGGAGATTCGCAGATCCCCTGGTTTTTAGGCAGGAAGAATGCTCGTTAAATGCAGAACGCTGCGCCGGCTCATGTGTTTGCTCCGAGGTGGAGGTTTTGTTCGACTGACTGACGTATCAGATAGTCAGAGTGGTTACCACACCGACGTTGTAGCAGCTGCATAATAAATGACTGAGAGAATCATGTTAGGCATGCCCACCTAACCTAACTTGAATCATGCGAAAGGGGAGCTGTTGGAATTCAAATAGACTTTCTGGTTCCCAGCAGTCGGCAGTAATAGAATGCGTTCAGGAAGATGACAGAATCAGGAGAAAGATGCTGTTTTGCGCTATCTTGATTTGTTACAGCAGCCAACTTATTGGCATGATGGAGTGACAGGAAAAACAGCTGGCATGGAAGGTAGGATTATTAAAGCTATTACATCATTATGAATACAATTAGAAGCTGACCATGACAAAGCATATGTTTCAGAAAGCAGCTGTTGGCAGCTGGGGTTTGTGGCTGAGCTCTTCAAACTCTGCAAACAGTGTTGCTTTGACAGAATGGATTTTAAAATTACCTTGTGCTGCGTTAGATTTTGGGGTGGGGGGGATGTGCTTGCCTCCAACCTCATGGAAACTGTTCTGGGATAGAATTCAGTGTTAGAAGATTTTAGAATAAAGTATTTTTCCAGAAGTCTGGAATTCTCCAGGTAGATGATGACAGGGGAGAGGGAAATCTACCCCAGCTCAGTTAGATGTAATTTGCCTGCAAGGACTGATTGATATATTGGCATATTCAGACACTGAGAGAAATGAGAATGTACACAGTGTTTGGATATGTTGAAATTGCTACACTTGGTTTCTATTTTATAAGGAGTTTGGCTGTCAGTCATCTCTCCTCATCAATTTCTAGCTTTTGACATTAATTCAGTCATTCTGCATTATATGAAGAAAATATATCAATATCTCCTGCAGGCTTTTTCAACAACTCCAGCATCTGTTTCAGCTATTGAACTGTATGCACGTTTTGCCAAGTTGATGTCGACCCAGCTGGTCTATCATTTCTCGCTTGATTACTGCTCTTAATTTCTCTGTATCAGCTTCTTTCAGATAGAGCTTTGAAAGCCGCTAATGGAAAATGACAGAAAATGATAAATTATTGAAAACTGGAGCGTTTATTTATTTATTTGGGACCTTAATGAGTTTTGCCTTACATTCTTTCCTGACTGCGTACAATTACTAAAGCCCTCTTTCTGTTTGGCAATATTTCTCTCAATCAGTAGATTGCAAAGTACTTTTAAACAAACAGAAAACCAGCCTGGATTGGATTTGGCTCAAAAAATAAAGTTTTGAAGAAAAAGAGAGCAATTTAAGCTTTTAGTAGAAGCTATGCCTTGTGTCTGTATACAATCCTCATGTCCTATCATGGGGATCTATCAGTGGGTGTATATTGGACCGAATATACGGAAATAAATTTTATCACCACTAGAGTAACAAGAAAATAAAACATTTGAAGCTGTTTTTATCAAGTATTTACTTCAAGCAGATGTCAAATAATATAGAAATAGATTTTCCCGAATAGGAAAAGGATGATTTTTCACTAAGTGAAACAGGAGCTTTCAACTCCCTATCCCAGCTTCTTCGTAGTCCAAGTAGCTAAATTACTCAAGTTAATAGACTCTCATACATGAATATCTCATATGACCTTTTAGGATACACAGTGCTGCAAATAGGTAGAAGTTCTTTTTCCTTGTAATTGTAATATCCCAGTCAGGCTGGCTGAGAAACGCCACTGGCTGTTATGTAACTTTTTTTTTTCCTGAATGTTAGTTCATGTTTTTCAATTACATATTCCTCTTAGAAAGAGTTAGTTAAAACAACATGCATTTATATATCAGTGAACCAGTTGCAAACTGGCAGGCTAATTATACTTGTTTGTATTCACTCAAATGAATTACTAACATATTGTTTGGAAAACTAAGCCAGAATTTGAAGAGTACTTTTTAACCTTGAAGTATACAGAATGGGGTCAGCTGTGTCATTCAAAATCCATATGAATAGCAGGAATGAAAATAGTTTTCAAGGTGCGCAATTAGCAGCAATGTACTTTAATAATATGGTTTAAAAGTATGATTCCTTCTCTGTAATGCATTTGAGTGCTATGTAGTCCGTCCTAGTACTTGGTTAATATTTGAAATGCTCAGACTGACAGAATTGTTGACCGAATCAGGGTTGATTTGAGGTCGATGCCAAAGCCTCAACTGTATTGAACTATTGTTGAAAATACTTCCTTCCTTTCTCATGTTCAGTTCTTAACTCTTCATAGTCATTTTAGGTGAAAGTTGGTAGAGATGGAGCACTCCTTTTCCAGATTCTTTAGTACGATTCTTCTTTTGTGAATTTTCTCCTATGAGAAATATGTGAGCTTCCTGATTGCCTCACACTGCACTGCTGTTGCCATAGTTACTTCCAAAAGGGGTGGGGGGCTTTGAATGAAGATAATGTAATTTACATCAGCCACTGGACTCCACAAACTGTGAATTTTTTGCTTGTTACTTTGTAGTTTAGGCTTGTTTCCTTTGTGACTAGGGAGCACCTTCTATTTCATTCCACTGATGAATAGAAAGGACAGACACTAGGTGGCACCAGTTGTTGATTATTAATGAAATCTTAAAGGCTATGGGCCACACACCTGAAGAGCAGGAAATATACCCTCTCTGATAAACGCATCTTAAGAGTTGGAAATGCTCGTCGATCTCTCTGGCTCTAAAATACTGTCAGCATGCAAAGCGCAACCCTGTGCAGTCTGCAAATCTCAACTACTTAATTCTGTGGCTTCTGGAGTGATACAGAGGAAGAAATGAGATAAAAAATGCATTAAAAAGAAAGAGAATGAAAGACAGAAGAAACAAAACGAAATAGGCTATAAATGTTCACACACATTTCCAAACCCTAAAATAGACAGATTTTATGACTGGCTGTTTCTTTTCCCCACTTTTGTACAAATACACATTGTATTTTTCCCCACACTATTTGTGTTAGAAAACAGTGATTTGTTTCTTTAAGTGAAAATCTCATGGAGCACCACGATTTAATTTTAAATCCAAAAAAATTCCCCCTTTGGTTACCTCTCCTTGAGGATTCTGTCCAGTGAAATCACCCACTTGTGATACAGTTGCTGGCTTTTTGGTGTGCTGTACTTTATCCAGAAAGATGAGCTGGTGGAAAACACTATCACCTAAGAAATATGCTTGACACATTTTTTCCCAACGTGTTATTCTCTAATTCTCATGTCAACCATCTTTTAAGAATGAAGACACAAAAAGAAACAGACCACATAAGCATGCACACACACACACACACACACACACACACACATTCACACACACTCACAAACACAAAGAGAGGGGGCACACACATATCAACACAACCTCGAATTTTTCTTAATTTTTTAAAACTAAAAGTACAGTATTTTTAATTTGGCCAGGAGATTGCAAAGAAAAATTTAAAAATGAAAGCACATAAACAAGCTGGGAGAACTAAATAATTGCTAGCAACTGGAAATAATTTCCTGAAGAATAAGAAATATTTTTCCTCACTTCAATGAGGCGTTTCTGTAAATGATATGATGGTCTTGGAAAGGGAATAGCAGATACAATTCTTCAATGTTCTGTTATCTTTACTTGGGAAAGTTACTGATGATACATACAGACAGGGTAATGAAATGCTTACTATTTGAGATAATCTGGTGAAGAAATCAGCTTGTTGTATTGCCCTGCATTTAGTGTATCACTTAATGAAGCATTGCAGATCAGAAGGGAAACCTTACACAGGACAATTGTAAGAGTTTCAGAAAACTGGCTTTATATGACTTAAGCCCAATCTGTAGGAACGTGACTTTTGATTATGTTCTTGAACTTGCTTGTTCTGTGAAATATTAGCATGCATAATCTAAAAAATAGAAATAGGTATCTTACTGAAAACAAATATTTACACTGGATTTGAAAAGAACTAAAGGATATGGCCACCTAAAAAAAAAACAGGAAATCCAAAAATCCAATTTGGAGTTTGTTTGATCCTCTGACTTCATTTTGTTTAATTTAGTGTTTTGAAGCAAATTAAGACTAAGTAGCCTAGGCTGGGCTCAAACGTAGGAGTGTGCTGCCTTTGCCTCCTGATTACTGATCATACTCAGGTCCAATGACAAATTTAATAGTAATATATATAAAAATCCTACTATAATATGCAAAATGTTAGAATGCGAGAGTGTTAAAACTTAATGATAATTCATTCAGGAAATAGTCATAACCTTATAAGGCTGCAAAATTCAGTCCTTAAATGTAATTTTGATCTTGTATGTTGAAAAAGTAAACAAAACTCTTTTATCCCAGTACTTGGAAATATGAATCAGAAATATTGTCATGAATTTGAGACAAGTAGGGACTATACTGTGAGTTCAAGACTGGCCTGAGTCGAAGAATGAAAAAATTGTCTTAAAAACAAAATTGGGCATAAAAATAAGACTGGTGAATGATTTTCATTGTTTAGAAAAGTATGTGTGGTGAAAGTTTTGTAGAAACTATAACACTCAATAGACATTGATTATACTTAGAAAGGTTGAAGAACACTGGAAAAACCAGACAAGAATATGTGATCTGCAATGAGTATGAGAGAGATTAGACTCATTTGCAGATCTCTGATAGAAAAATGGAGAGAAAACTACTTTCAAGTAATGGTGTAAGCAAAAATTTGACTACTCTGTATGATTCTGAACTTCTTCACATGTTCATTACTAAGAGTAGAGGGAAATTAAAGATGACTGAAGCTGAGGCTACAGAAATGGCTCTTGCTAAGGACCAGGTTTCAGTTCCCAGAGCCCACATGGTGGATTACAACTCTCTGTAGCTCCATTTTGGGGAGATCTGATGCCCTATTCTAAATTATGAGGGCTTCCATGTGCACATGCCGCATGAATGCATATATGTATGTATAGTATACACATGCATATATATGTACATATATACATATAATTAAACATATACGCATATAAGATGCAGTGTATTCTTTATCTGATATCATTTTGAATGATAAGTATCTATGAGACTCGTGATTCTGTGAAACAACAACAACAAAATAATTACATTTGGGGCATAATTTGAATGTCTTTGTTGCTCTAATTGAGCCATCCATAATGGGGAATATGCCACTTAATTTTCCTTTTGGCGAGCCAACTAAGACTGTTGTGCACATTTCAAAATTGTTTATTTAAAAAATATTATGGACATATAAAATCCCAACTTGTGTGCCTGTGAATTTTTCATGGAGATTAATCACACACTTTTTTTTTTAGAACAGAACTATGGTGGCTCTCATTTTCAAATTGCAATTAACCAGTGAGTTAGAGATTATATGGGCCACAAAGCTGAATACTTACTCTCTGACATCAAATAGTAAAAGCTTTCCTTTATTCTATAAAAACTATAAGAAAATTTGGAGGGGGGGTAGTTCACAGACTCAAATATCTAGAAAAACAAAAGTCAATGAGCACCACAAACAGAAATTGAGGTCATTCATCCTATTAACATAAATCATTGTCGAAAATAGTCCAAATAGTAAGTGTAATAGTTAAAAGTAGGTTGATATTTGTGGTAGTTTATTAAAGGATTGTAGTTTCTGAGAAAACTTTGGTGTTGCTGTAAGGAAATAACAAATATCTGTAATAACTGATCTGTGTCCCATCATCTACTAGTATGGTAGGATGCAGAGGGGCAGAAGGGCTATTTTGTTTTGTTTTGATTTATTCTTTTGGGATTAATGAGTACTATTCTGTGGGGGGGAGTGTGAGGGTGTTGGGAGGGGGGGCGGAAATGGAAACTTTTATAATTTAATAAAATTTACTAAAAAAATTACAGTTCATCAAAAAGTCTCAATTAATAGCAAAATAAAATTAAGATATTTAAGCATTGAAAAAAAAAGAAAAGTAAATTACAGACATTGTAGAAAAAATGGAATCCACACCATATCTTGCGATTACCCTTTTTTGTTTCTAAAGCCTATAAATGTGCTTAGATTTTTATGCTGCCGAGCTCTGGAGTTCATTTATTACTGTAAAATGATGAAAATATTCTCCTTGACCAAATATGTTGTAGGAATGATCAAAGATTTTCAAGATAAAAATAAATGCACAGCATTTTAAAAGAGCAGGTGACATTGATTGTAAGACATGCTAGAATTAAAAGTTAGCAATGAACTATTTATGAAATATTTTTCCTGAACTTTGGTCAATAAGGAAAAGATTTTCAATTCAAAGGGTATTTCAGAGTTAGATTATAAACATAAGTATAATGTACATTTATCGCATTATCATCTTTATACTTCTCCTTTTTAAAACTAAAATTCCTATGTTTTTTCTTGGAAATACCACTTCTTTTGCAAGTAACATTGAAAATTCCTGTAAAACCCTTAGGATTTTTGTTTTATTTCCATGAAACTGTTACGAACAGCTATCTTGTGATGCCTGTCTCTATGGTAACAGATACAAGGCTTTAAGGGTCTGAGGGAAATTCTTCCTATGGCTTTGGAATATGGAGCAATGAAGGAAACTCACCGAGGAAAAGGATGAAGTTGGAGAAAAGCAAAGAAGTCAATTGATAAATAAGAAGTTGTCACAGGGAGTAGTTTGGATGTGTATTAAAGCAATTTCTTGACCTCTTAATTCATCTCAAAATGCAGTAACAACAAAAATATGATAAAGTGGTGTTTGTGTAAGCATTTTTAAAGTGTTATTTTCAACATCCAGTTAAACCTATGTAACAGAAATCACAGAGATATTTCTCTTAGTAGACTTGCTTTCTGTAATTTAGGAAAGATGGTTTCGTCTTGCCTGAAATTGATAACAGAAAGGCTGTACCTCTGGCAGTGTTGCTGTTACTGTTATCAGAGATCTTGATCTTTAAAGAGACTGACTGCCTCTTTCTTGGTTCCCTGGGTTAGAAGATTGGACACTAGTTGGAATTTCTTATAGTCACTAGGCATCTCATGGACTTATGAAAACCCAATGCCCCATCAGTGTATTCCTTTCAGGTATATTTCTGTTAAAGAATGGAAGTGTGCCAAAAAGTAGTGTTTACCTGAAAACTGAGCATGTTTCCAGTATACAAAGTTTTAGCTGCTTTATTTTGACTTACTGAGATATTCAAAAGGAACTATAGGTTGTTAGTCAGTGATATAGTGCTTGCCAAATATGTGAGGCCCAAGGGAACATCATTAGTACCACCAAAACATAAGGCAAATTAAGAAAACAGCACCCCATAGAAGTTTGAAAGTAATTGATTAATAGGCTTTTCAATTGCTTTACTTTTTCATTATCTTACTTTCTAATTAGAAAATATGTAGAAAAATATAGTTTATTACCTTTAGATTATATACATAAATACATGCTTATTATACACACACACACAAACACACATACACTTGAAAATGAATCTCTTGCTCATAGTTTTAGTGTTAACATTGATTATTTATGATGTACTGATGCACTAGTAATACTTTTTCGTCAAGGCAAATAAACAATACGAACATTGTAAACTGATAAAATTAATAGTTTGATCAGGAAAAATTAATACTTTGGTGGTTGAAGGAAATTACATTCCAAGTCAAAATGTTTATGATCAAAGTAGCAGGTACTTACTTTGTGTTTATTACTGGCATGCTATAGCTTTCAAAGCTTTAAAGTAACTGACCTAAGTCCTTCCGTTGTTTATGTTCTGATCTGAAGAGATTTATAGATAAGTTTTCACAAACTTAATCAAGTCTGTGTAGATGCTAATAAAAGATAAGATGATATCTTCCAAACTTGTTCATGTTGACTTTAAAATAAATCTTTAAAAAACCAGTTAACTAAAATGTTTAAGTGACAGTGGGTAATTTGAAGAAGTAGTCACTTTCAAGGAAAAAGTTCTTTGCAGTGCCACACATTTTTAACCAATAGGCATTATTAATTCCCATACGTAACATGATTTCTGCAGATAGTATACTTTTTTAATTTTTTTTTTTGAGGCAGGGTTTCTCTGTAGCTATGGAGCCTGTCCTGTAACTTGCTCTGTAGATCAGGTTGGCCTCGAATTCACAGAGATCCTCCTGTTTCTGTCTCCTGAATGCTGGGGTTAAAGACATGCGCCATCACTGCCCGACTCAATAGTATACTTTTAAGCACTATATATATATATATATATATATATATATATATATATATATATATATATGCACTACTATTGTAAACTCAACTTCAGCTTAACTGCTGAGCTTAGTTTATATGTAACACAAATAGTCACCACAAACTATTTAACTAAAATTTGGGGATATAACAAAAAGCGCAAATTTAAGGAAGAAAAAAAATGAGTAAAATGATAGCATATATAATAGCAATAAGTAATGAAGAAAATAAGATGGTAGGAGCAGTATTATATAGAAATGGAAAATGGCTGACCTACACATTTGGACAGTACAAAAACTGTCCATATAGACTTGAAGGTAAAAGATACTCACAAGTGTTCTTAAAGAAAGTATTAGTATTACTTAACCTATCTGGTGACAGGTTTCTAAATTTAAAGGAGTAAGAAGAACAGTGGGGTTAATAAACTTGCCAGTGTCATTCCTTTCTGGTAGGTCCTTGCTGTCACTCATTAGCAACACTCTCGGGATCAGACATGGTGAAGACTTCTCATTCTCTTCTCACTATCAGATTATTTCTTATTGCATGTTACAGGTAGATTATCCAACAACAATAATGTAGATTGTGGAAGGTGACACTAATGCTAACCAGATGCTTTGTGGGTTTTAGGGTAGGTACAAGGCTTTCTCTGTGGCTGCCTAGCCACTCACAGGGTTCCTCTGGTGGTGATAGTGACACGGAGCAGAGGCTATTTCTCTGTTGGGTGACCTAGAGCATGATTAGATCACACCTATTCAAGTGACAGGCTGATTCTGTTGCCCCTCCAATCATCTACCATATGTTTGCTGGTAAATTCTAGCAATGAGATTTGGTGCTAGAGCAAGAGGACTAAGCTACAGTCCCTGAGGATTTACAGTTGAATGTGCTTTATGTCGATAAAAAAAAGGGGGGGGGATATCTATAGTGACAGCTGGCCAGGGAGCAACAGCAGCTGCAGATCCAGACAGAAAACGCAAGCTTAGCCAGGAGCTTCCTGGGTTGCTAGTTTCAGCTATACTGTAAAACTTTTGAGTCCATCAAAGGACAAAGTAGGAACTGGAAGGAAAAAGCAAATCTGATGAAAAACGATAATTCAAAGAAAAGGGAGAAATGAGAAATTCGAAGGGCCACATGAGCCAAAAAGACACTTGCCTAACAGCTACTGCTCAGCTTCTCTAACATCAAACCTAGAAGGAGAGGAGTGAATTGTTGCAAGTCAGTCACAGACAATCAGTTAAGTAGCTTTATATGTACAGTGTTTATAAGCCTACACTGTTTCTCCAAGGAGGAATAGAAAATAGTATGTTTCCTCCTGTTGGTATTTTGTGGTTTATCCCTGGAAACTTTTTCCAGTGCTATATTTAGAGAGATTTTTACATTTGTTTAACTTGTTTTAATTAGAAGCTAGCTGGAAATACCTTATCATTTTTATAGTTAAATCCATCATAGCATGAGTAATTATAAAAAAGGGATGACATCATCTATAGGGTAAGCCTGTTGCTATATACTTGTGACATGAAAAAGATTTGACAGGTTCTAGTTTTATAATTTTATGGCCCAGGTTAAGTGGATTTTAGCTTCAGATATAACTCCTCCTGGGGAAAACTTAAGACACAATTTGCATTTTAATTTGGAATGTATGATAAGCAGTATATTCTAAGCTAGTCCCTATTCTCTCAAAAAGAACTTCTTTGAACAAATTGTCTCTAACAACTCTGTCTCATACTTTCTTCTGTATTTCCACTCCTTCTACCCCTTTCCCCCACATATAATGCAGGTTAATATTTATGTGCATGCTTATATTTCTTTTTCATTTATTTTCAATTGGTGTAAAATGGGTTAACTATGCCATTTTCATTTGTGTACTTGATTTTCCAAATTTTTACCGTGGATTACCCTCATTTGCCTCTCCTCCCATCTCCCCAAGTAGATCTCATTTTATCTTCATATCAGATGACTCTATTATTATCAATCTATGATTCACTGAAGTAGGTTAGACACAGAATAAGATAAGGAAAAAATTTCCAAACATTCATTAATGAAATTATTTGTCTTCGTGATGAAAGAATAAAACTTCTTTTAAGCCTTTAAAAATGTTTTGATGAATGTTACATACACCTCTCTGTAATATAATCAATAAGTAAATTTTTACAGTGAGCAAACTTCCATGATTACCAAGGTCAAGAGAATAACATTGCCAACATGTGAAAACCCCAATTTTACATCACCTCAGTCAATACTCTTCCCCAAAAGACATCATATGGACTTCGAACACATATAGATTCAGACACATTGTTTCTCAAATTTGATGAGGACCTGAGTGTATGATAGTTTTTCCCTGTCCATGTATGTGTTTTAATTGTCATGCATTCGCTATTGGCTCTGTTTGATGTGCCTTAGTACAAACATAATGGAAATTACTTACGTATGCTGGATGAACATTTGGATTGCATCTTTGGGAAAGTCTTTTTTAAAAAGCAACCCTGATCACCTATAATTATTTTTGCATGTGTGCTCCTACTTTCTTATGTGGATGCCAACAATAAAAATGTTACATTGTAGAAAGTCACATAATCACCTCTAGATGATTATGTCAAGCAATGTCCCAGATTATGTAAACAAATTTCCTATAGCAAATCACTCTAAGAACATTGTAGATGGAATTTCTAGTACTTAGTATTATTAGTGCTTATTTTTTTATGTTCTGGATATTGTGATATGGTGCGGAATTGGAGTTTCTATTTGCATTGTGTATTATGATTAATGAGTTTGAGAAACTTTCCATGTGTTTGAAGTATGAGTATAATATTTGGTATAGAGGCTATTGTAGTCATATGCCCATTCTTTCTTTTTTTTCAGTGTGTGTGCGGGGGTATTTATGATACATGTGAAGGTCCTTTTCTACCTTGTTTTAGACAGTGTCTCTCTCTTGTTTTTCACTATGCTCACCAACAGACTGTCTGCCCTGAGTGCTTTTTATCTCTACATCCTATTTTCCTATAGAAACACGAGGAAGACACTTAAGCTACTTAAGCATTTACATGGGTTCTGGGATCTGAACTCAGTTCTTTACACTTGTACAGCTTTACCTACAAAGCTTGCCTTGCCCCCCACTTTTTTTTTTTTTTACTGAGATACCAGTTTATTTATCATATATAAAAGTTTACTTTTTAGTTATGGATTCTGTGTTAACTATCACTTTTGCAAACATTTAAGCAAAAAAATCTGTATTATCCTGTATCTTCATATCTCAGAAGTGCTAAACGGTATTAGTTTTATTTTTAGTTTGACAGATAAAGAAATTACAGGAGAAAATACCACAAATCTGATAATTAAGAGGGTTTGTTTCTCTGTTTAATCACATGCTTCCTAAGTTTTACTAACCTGATCCCCAAAATCTTTGTGTGCCTGAGAAGGCTAAAGAAAACCATAATATAATTATGATAATAAATTGTAATAATACATAATGAATTTTATTGATACCATTAATAAAATGTCTCTAGCTAGTCAGCATTTCTACTCCATGACCACACAATATTTAAACATGGGTTTCACTTTCCACATCAAGTTTTACATTTTCTTTGCTATAGCTTTATTGGGTTTTATTCTTCTGTTTTTTGGGTTTGTTTGTTTTTGACAGTTTTTCACTTTGTAGTTCTGACAGTTCTGTAACTTACTATGTAGACCAGACAGGCTTGGAATTCACAGAGGTATGCCTGCCTTGACCCCTGAGTGCTGGGATTAAACGCATGCTACAACACGCCCCCACAGCTTTCTTGTTATAATCTGCTTCTTATAGTCACTGTTGTTGCTTCTAAGATTCTATTCTAAATTTGGTTATGATTTTAAAAATTCCAGTAACTCTTAGTGAACAAAAAAGAAAGACAATTTTACAGTATTTGTCTTTAAATGAAAAGAAATTTACATTTTGAAACACAATTACTTATATGAAAATACACACTATTTGCTGAATGATTATATTCTAGGTGCAGTACTAAATAACTTTCATGAGTTATTTTTATCTATTTCTTAGATTAAACCCCCAAACTAGACAACTGGACTGGGTTTTGTACACATTCTACTAGAACCTATGCATTGGAGAATTGATATACTTATAGTAAGCTAGAATTTGAACCCGATTTATCAGAATTTTGACATCTCCTTCCTTGTACAATCTGTGTCTGCCCACGTGGAAAGAAACAGATGTATGAAATTGACATACTACCTACTGTGATAATTAGGCAACTGAAGGAAACAGATGTAGTGACAAAGATTTATACTACAACCTGCCATTGCTGTCTCCCGGGTATGCCCTTTCTCTTAGCACATTAGCCATTTTTTTCAAGATGGTAACCAGAGAAGCACCTTTTGGGCTCTAATTTTCATTTTTATTAAATATCTAAAGCATTGATTGTAAATTCTTCCTAATACACAACTTGAATACTGATAGGAAAATTCATCCCAAGAAGTAGATAGCAACTGAAATTTTGTGGTAGAGGCAAATCTATCATAAACTCTGACCTTGATTCTATACAGAAACATATATTGTCATTCTTTAATCATAGAATTTGAATTCTGGGCCACTCATTTAAGATGCTTTCCTCAGATGCCTGAGAAACAGCATGTTTCCTATCCCTTGCTTTCTGGCCTTTACTACAGTATATTCCTCTCATCAAACCTTCCCAGCAAAATAGACCAGAGTTCTCCCAGCTAGAAATTTGAACCCTTATGAGTTATGTCACATGCTATTTTCTCTGAAAAGAAGTACATTTTTAAATAATAATTATATTTTTACTATGTAGAAACAAAAGAAAGGTTGATAAACTAAAAGGCTCTAATTCATAAGCATTTGCTAATGTTAGTTCCTACAGGATAAGGAGTTCTACAATTAACAAAATAATTTCATGTTTCTTTCACTCACATAAGAACCAAGTGAGGTATACAAGATGAGATTTAATCAAAGGATATTTGAAGATGTTTTTAAATAAGATAACACATGGCTAATTCCTATCATTTTTATTTTAAATTTGTCTTAACGAACAGGTCTAGCTTCCTATATAGTCTAGTCTAGTCTCTCTCTGGATTGTATTTCACAAAGCTGCTAGGCTCAGCTCTTTCAGTCAAACCTTACTTGCAAGAGCAATTTACCAGTGGGAATACTATTGTGGAATCTGACTCCCATTTCCCCCAGCAACTATAACCATTACCTAGCTATAGCTCCTCAAGAGGAGTGAAGGCCTCAAGAGCCCCCCTCTTATTCTGTTATCCATGATTGGATGTCTGCAGGACAATCTTATGTAATCTTGTGAAGTTCTTCTCTGGTTATCCACAGTGACTGTGAGGTCAGGAGTGCAACACACATATTGTATTCTCTCTCTCTCTCTCTCTCTCTCTCTCTCTCTCTCTCTCTCATCTTCTTTCCTCACTGACAGGAAATGATGGAATGTGAAAGTTGCTAAATTATGGTGTACAAAATGATTATTCTTAAGTAAATCTGAAGTAAATTTACTACTACATTTTCACCCTTAATTTAATCTCTCCCCCACCCCAAGCAAATGAGAACTACATTCTGAAGGAGTTCTGATTTACCAAGAAAGGATGAAAAGCAGAAGCAATAGGAAAGCAGAACAAATGTATGACTGGTTAGAGCCTAATCTTGTGGTCCACTCTGAACAGTCTAGAACCACAAAGGTATTCTGAGACTCCAAATGATATGACATGTTAATACCTACATGGTCTAATGCACAACTTTGTCATGGGAACTTAATAAAGACATGAACAAATTTATTATTTTATAATCTCCAATCTCTTCTCTGAGGAAAGAAAATCTCTAAGATGCATAAGGGTATAACGAATATAAGGGTATGATGAATATAAGGGTATAACAAATTGCTTCTGAAATGTATCTATACTTTAAAATCACTAATCTCTGTGTCAGAAAGCCATATGTCAGGAGTTATTTTTACTTAATTATTTATTTTGATACTTTTCACAAAAATTCTTTACTGATATTATATATAGTTCTTCTCATAGACAATGAAATTAACTACCCTGTGTTTTAAAAGTACATTAAGCCTGAGGGAATTCAGATTTTCCTTTAAGTCTTAATATACTTTGTGATATTGTATTAGTTAAAATAAATGATATATTTTATTATTCAAAATTAAATCACCCTGACTATATTTATTAACACATTAAGCATGGCAGTAATTTTTATGTATTTTATGAATAAACATATTGGCCTTAGGTATAATAAGAACCAAAATGGAAAGAAATGTGGGTGACAAAACAGCAACAAGTTGTGGGGTTAGATTCAAGACTATAATTGTGTATTAAAGAAACATTGGATTTATAAGCTTCCCTTTTATGGTGTATAAGCTAATGTGATATTCATATTCATCTGTGCTACCCAATAAATTAAGAGAAATTCTTGGTAAATTACAGTGTGGCAAACATGAAGAATAAATTTCAAAAGATGTGGAGAAAGTGAAATAACATTATCATTTGGATTATCTCCAGAACAGTTTAAGTCTGTTTAATGGTGTCAGTCAAAGTGGGAAGCCATCAGTAGGGAAAAAAAAATCAAAAATATTGTGCATGAAGATAAATTTGGTGGGTTTCAGGTGATCCCTTTTCCCTAATCTTTTTCATACATAAAGTGAGACTTACTTTGAAGGATACAAAATGCTATATCCACAAAAATTCAGTCCACTAGAAAACAGTGTTGAATTAATTAATTAATTGCATCAGAAAAGATTCTTAGTGCACTGCAGAAGAGAATAATCAATGCCCAATCTTCATTGTCCCCAGGGAATAGGTATAGAATGTCCTAGAGATATCATATGATATTGAGCCTCAGTTACTCACGGCAACAACCTGCCCATGAACTAATTCTTTACTGCCTTTTCTTTTCTCACTGTTTTATTTACCATTTTTAACTACAATTCTTGAGATCACCTGAGAAATAAGTTTCAAAATCAAATAGTTTTCTCAATCGCTCTTTCTGAGTAATCACAACACAAGAAAATATAACATTTTTTAGGTTTTTTTGGAAGGGGAGTTCAAGACAGGGTTTCTCTGTAGGAAAACATAATATTTTATTTTACTGGCTTTAACATGACAGTGATAAATTCAGGAAATTTATAAAGTATCAATGTGTTAAGAAAAATCTTGATGAAATTGTGTTATCTGAGATCACAACTTGAGAGAAAAATCTACTTAAAATCATCATAAAAATTGAATCAACTTGGATATAGCCACATTATCTTCTTTCATTGAAAAATGTCTCCTAAGTTAACATGTATTTATTTTGAAATATATAATTTATATTAGAACAGTTTGTACATCAAGCTATGCTTATTCTTTATTTTTACTGTTTTGTTGCTTTGCCTTTCATTACATTCTTATTACTTAAGTATAATTCATTAGTAAGTTCTTAAAGGGAAAAGGCCATGTAGAGGCAAATTCTATAAAATGAGAGCTTGATGATTAACTAGGAATAACTACTCTAAAGAAGCTGGCAGTGCTTAGTGGAAAACGGCACGCCCGGAGAAAATATGTGCGTACTATTTTATATTTCCATCTAATGTTTTAACCTCCAATGATCTTTCTCCTATTCCTGTGGCCATTTCCCCTAGCCTGACAATAAAATAAAATATATTACAGGCTAGAAACCATGTGTGAGAGAGAACACAAATCACTGCTGGAATGGTATAAGGTTTATCACATTACTATTACCTGTATCTATCATGTCACCATAATCAGGACACTTCTTAGTACAACCTAGCTCAGAGAAAAAGTACAATTGGGAATGTAGAAAAAGCAAGAGGCCTGGCTTCTTTTACTGCCCTGCCTGGCTATTTTCATTATTATAGAACATTTCAACAGGCTCTACATGTTTCCTAATGTTGCCATGTATATAAGTGGATTTTCTTTTAATTGCACATGGGTAATATTTTTGCATCTCATCTACACATTCAAAAGTGCAGCTCATCTTGTTTGCCTGTAGTGAAACATATAAATAATCCAATTTTCTTTCTTGATGCAAACTTTTGTTCATGGAGGGCCTCTATATAAGGAATATTATATCTTAACCTTGATAGAGATACTATAAGGTAAAATACACTGAGGTAATCTCATTTTGATTAAATTTTACTTCGTGTTATGTGAATTGGTGTGTATCTTGATGCACTACATGCATACTGTATGGTACCTTTAGAAACCTGGTACCAGAATAGGGCATTTAATCCCCTGTATCTTCAGATCCAGATAGTTATATCTGCCACATGAGTGCTGAGAATTAAACCCAGGTCCTCTGGAAGAGCAGACAGTGTTCTTAAGTGCTCTTAATCACTAAGACATCACTTCAAGCTCACTTGTCAAATTTTAATAGAAGAAAGTTTCTATCTTATTTTTGTGTAAGTCAAACTCCTCTTTCCTTATTGGAATTGTTTTCAGAATGATCGGAACTTTGTAAATGGTTTAGATAACAAATGTTATGGTGGTGGTGGTGCTGATGATAGGATAACACTGTTGCTCAATCTCCTCATATACATAACTGTGATACATAAACAAGGCAAATTCCAAGAAATATTGATGGATAAATACTACAGAAATCAGAGCATGGTGAAGATGATTGAATCTTTTTCTCTTTGACTAAACATTTTTCTTAAACATACATTTTGAGTACTGAGAGAAAACGAGAGGCAGAATTACATCCTAGCCTTATCAGTATGTTATATTTATGATTGTCTTTCTTTTTGTTATTATAGGAGAACTGAAATTTGGCATTTGTTTTCATTTTTTTCTCTGAAATAATTATAATTGTATAGCAACTTCGAGCCAGGTGATGGTGGCAATGGGTACATTCCTTTAATCCCAACCATTAAAGAGGCAGAGATAGATAGATCTCTGAGTTCAAGGCCTGCCTGGACTACAGAGTGAGTTCTAGGATAACCAGAGCTACAGAGAAACCTTCTCTTAAAAAAAAAAACTTTATAAAAAGGAATAGCAACTTGGTCTTCATAATTCAGGGCTTCTAAAACAACATGTCTTATACTGGGCAACTGATAAATGATAGAAACTACTACTTACTAATTTGGAGTGTGGGAAGTTCATTATCAAAGCATGGGCAAACTCAGTTCTTTTAACACTCATTTCCTATTCCAGAAATGCTATCTTTTCCCTATGTACTCATCTTATGGAAAGGACTAAGAGTTCTCTGTCAGCCTCTATTATACCTGTACTAATTTCATTCATGATGACCTAATCACCTCCAAAAGATTTCCCTTCCTAACACTATTTTTTAAATACAACAGGGATTAGGCTTTGAAATAAAAACTTAAGAAAACAAAAAGCACTTAGAATATAACAACAATGCATATTAAACCAGCATAATTAATTAAGAAAGCTTTGTAGATTACATGTGTGTAAAATAGAGAAACATTAGATTTGGGGATGGAATATAAATCAATTGCTTAATTCCTAAAGAAAAACAATCATTAAAATATGTGAAATAAATGTGCAAGTATCTGCTTTTAAATATATTTTAAATACTGAAAATTTATATATATATAACCATTTATCACTCAATATCAACATGTATATCTAAAGTATAAATGCTAAACAATGTGAAGTGTCTGATATGTGACTATTTGAACCTCTAATAACTAATTTTTATGCTTACAATAGTTTTACAAGGTAGGATATTAATTTAGTGGAGAGATAAGATGCTAAACATAATAACCAGAAATATATAACAGAAAGAAACTTCTAGATAAATACATATAATGATTTTGTTCTGTAAAATCTGTATTTTCCAACACTGAAAAATTCTTAAAATATATATTCCTTTTATAACAACTATCACTATCATGTGACATTTATTCTTTCAGTAATGGATTGAACTGTGAAGAAATATGCAACTGGGGATTTAACAATGGCTATAAATTTTAAATTTTTCTATAGCTAAACTAATTTTCATTTCTCTAAATAAAATGTATCTGGCTAAATTTAAACAGACTCTATTCCTACAAGACAGTTGACTTTATTAAGCACTTTCTGTCTATACTGCTGCTTAAATTTGACAAATGCCATCTAATTCTTTTCCATCTCTTTCTTTTTTAAATTTATTCTTCTCTCATGTATTTCATCCCAAGCACAGTTTCCTCCCTCCTTTCCTCACAGATCTATTCCTTCTCTGTTTCCCTTCAGCAAAGTGCTGGACTTCCAAGGATATCCATGAAACATTGCATAACAAGTTAAAATAAAACGAGGGACAAAACTCATATTAAGACTGGACGAGGCAACCCAGTAGGAAGACAAGGGTTTTGAAAGTAGGCTACAGAGTCAGAGACATATCTATTCCTACTGTTAGGATTCCCACAAGAACACCAATGTACATAATTGTAACATATATGCAGAGGACCTACATCAAACCCATACCATATCTTTAATTGTAGATTTAGTCTCTGTAAGCCCCCATGGACCCTGTTTAGTTGATTCTGTGGGCCATTTTATTGTGATATTCTTCTAAGCCTCTGGCTCCTACAATCTTCCTGTGCCACTTTTGCAGGATTTCTGAGCTGTGCCTAATGTTTGGCTGAGGGTCTGTACATCTACTCTCATCACGATGAAGCCTGTCTGATGGTTATTAAGTGAGGCTCCAGTCTATGGGTATAGGAGAATATTATTATGAATTATTTCATTGACTATTTTTTATTCCAGACATGTTAGGTTTCATTCTAGTTCTCTGGGCTATCTAGCCTCTGTTCCTGGTACTTCAGACAGTGTCAGGCATGGACTTCTCATGGATGGGGCTTAAGTTGGACCAATCATTGGCTGGGCACTGTCACAAGTTCTGCACAGCCTTTACCCAGAACATCTTTCAGGCAGAACAAATTGTAGGTCAAAGGTTTCATGCCTGTATTGGTGTCCCATGTCCTTCCATGGACGACCTGCCTAGATACACAAGATTGTCAGTATCCTCCATTGCTAGAAGTTTTCAGTAGGACCACCCTCATAAATTCCTGAGAGTTATCATAGTACTAGGTTTCTACCTCTCCCCTGAAGAGTCCTCATATTTTAGTCATCTCTGTGATTACTCTGTCCTTCTATTCCTTAGTGCAGTAGACAGCAAGTCAATCTCATAATCTAATATTCTTATTAAGTATCAAATGGGAATAAAAATTGACCTAAAGTACAATATTAAAAATGAGCAGTAATACCTCTATTTCTCTATTTCTTCTCTACTTATTCATTTTGAGTATGATTGGGGCACCACATAGCTTACTAAATTGCAAATGTCTTATGAATACTTAAATTGCATGGAAATCCGAATAAAGAGAGGTATTTGATTACTATGTCTCATTTGACAGAAATAATACAGTCCATGATAGTTATTGCCTTAAAATTATGGTATTTCTCCAAATACTAAAGTAGAAATAAATCAGGTGATGGTGACACATGCCTTTAATCCCAGCACTTGAGAGATAGAAGCAGGTGGATTCTAAGTCAGCCTGGTCTACAGAGTGAGTTCCAGGACTGACTCCATAGGTACTGAAAAATCCTGTCTCAAAAAAAACCAAAATAAAATAAAATAAAATATATTCTTAATTATTAAGCCAAAGACTGCAGACGGCTAGTCTTTTTGAGAACACAAATTTTAGAAAATAATGGTGATGGAATACGTAGATATCCATACAGAAAAACAAAATAAACTTCATGATTTTTTTAAAAATATTAATTCAAAATAGATCAAAGACATAAATGTAAAACATAAAAAAATAAAACCTATGGGTTTATGATTTTTTTCGATTTTTATAGCGATCAATTGTGATTCCATATTGATCGCTGATCAATTGCTAGCAGCGCCAAAGGGACTCGAACCTGGGTCCTCTGGCATTAGAGCAGAGAGTTAGGCGCTCCTAGTCGCTGATCCACAGCTCAAGCTGCTTTATGTTTTGTCTTTTAATCAAACTTACTATACTTGGAGAGTAGGACAATGTGGTTTCATTTCCAGTTTTACACGAATAATATTTATCCCTCTAAAAGTATTGCTATTAGCTTGGGCAAGATTGCTTTGTAGAAAAGATTTCTGTTCAATTGCACTGTCCCATTTCTTTGTTACTGATTTCTTTAAAAATCAAAACTGAGAATAAGTTTCAGTGTTCATCACTTTACAGTACTTGATATAAAATTGTTTATTAAATAATGAACATGGAAAATATTGTAACTTCAAATTCTAAGTTTGCTTTTAACTTTCTTTATAAAGAATGGTTGATGCAGTAGGTGACAGTGTATGGGTTTCTACTTCTACCCAATAGCCAAAAAAAACTTAGGCTGTAAAAAAATAATTATAGACACTTGTATTAGTAGTCAAGGAGTCAAAGATTTTAGAACAAAGAAAATCTGATTGAAGAAGGAAAGGAAGAAGTTTGCAGAAAAAGATAAGTCTACACACAAAATCTCACTTGGTGACAGGGTAAGCTCTGAAAAAATGATGGTCTGATCTTTCTATGCAGTGTATTGGAATATAATACATCTCTGAAGAGTGACATGGCATGATTCATCATGGTTGCTTTACTGATCTCAGGAAAGTGACTCTATACTTGTTCTAGATGGATTTTTATCACAATGACCTAAGAGAAATAATTTATAAGATAAGCTGTTTTATTTGGATTTGTGGCTTCAGAGCTTTTAGTCTATAGTTAGCTTGATCTCTAGCTTCTGGGCCTGTAGTGAGGCCCAGAAAATCATGGGAGAGGATAGGTGGGAGCAGAAACGCTCACCGCATGGCAGCCAAGAAGCAAAGAAGATAGTAATAGCAATGGCCTAATGGGAATATTTATGTCTTCAAAAATCATGCAACATGAAGTTACTCCAGCTATGGCCATGTTCCACAGTGTTACCACCTATCAACTGGCTACTCAAAAATAGAACACTGTTTATATATATATATATATATATATATATATATATATATATATATATATATATATATGGCTGACTGGAATTATGACATGCTGCTTGTGTTCAAAACTACAAGGCAAACTACTCTTTCACATTGCTAGTTTTGGCGAAGAGACAGAATTCAAAATCTGTTAATTTTTATTAATTTATTTTCCTGTGCAAAGAAAAAGGTTTTCTGGACATGACCTTGTCCAGTTCTCAAAACCTGAAATGCAAATTTTCATTAAATCTGCATAATTGCAAAGCTTTGGAAAGTAAGCTGGGTAGTGATGCTGCACACCTTTAAGCCCAGCACTTGGGAGGCAGAGGCAGGTGGATTTCAGTGAGTTCAAGACCATCCTGATCTACAGAGCAAGTTCCGCTACAGCTAGGGATAAACATAGAAACACTGTCTTGAAAAACTAAAAAAAAAAAAATAGAAAATCAGTTATTGAAACTACTGTCATTTGTGGAGGATAAGGGTATGCCTGTATATTAATATAACAGTCCATCTTCTTCCATGGTTTCAGGTTCTACAGTTTGCTATCCATGGGTGACTATAGTCTGTAAGTAGTAAACAGAAAATTCAAGGATCAAACAACAACCTAGTATTATATTATACATGAAAAAACATCAGAGAAGTTTCACAAAATTTTGTTCCTTCCGGTTCTTTCCCACACAGGATGTGAATTATCTCTTTGTCCAGTGTACCCATTCTATTTCTTCTGTTCCTTGATCATCTAATGTTGTCGGGAGGCTGCTTGATCATTTCCTGGCTGCCCAGACTCCTGAAATAATCATACAGAAACAATAGTATTTAAATCACTGCTTGGGCAATCTTTTAAGTGTATTGTCAGCTAGCTCTTTCATCTAGTTTTAACTCATTTTCATTAATTTTATTTTACCACAAGGCTCGTGGTCTATCAGCAAGGTTCTGGTTGGCCACTCATGTCTGGCTCCTCTGATGTCTCTATGGCTTCTCCCTGACTCTGCCCTTCTTTCCCCCAGAATTCAGTTTAGCTTAGCTTTGTTTACTTAGTTCTGTTCTACCCTATCAGGCCAAGCCAGTTTCTTTATTAACCAATGATATTCACAGCATACAGAGGGGAATCCCACATCAATCTAGTAACCATGCCAGTTACAAGATGAGTTATTGCAATGTCACAGTGTTTGCGTTCAGAAACAGAGAATGTACTGACTCTCTGTCGTTTGCTTCTCTTTGTGTTAACACAGAAACATTTTATCACATCAAATCACCACAAGTAGGGCAATATCTAGATATTGTGAGAAAGTGCAAGGGAGACCATATTCATATAACCTTTGTTACAGTATATGTTATAATACTCATTTTATTATTTGTCTAATACAAACTCTAATTTGTACAATATATTTTATGGTAGATATGTATATAACAGAAAATAAATATGCTTCATAAATGTCCACTGTTTCACTGGAAGTCTTAGAACATATTCCATGCAAATAATAGGGAATGTGTATTTGTTTTGGTATGTGTAAATGTATATATCTTTGAGGTAACAAAAAGCATACATTTTAATTATTTATCTTATTGTTTTCACATCTTAAGCTTAAGACACAAACGCAGTCAGATTCACAGGTGCCCATACTCAAATATATAAAAACACCCTGCACTCAGTTCTATCTTCCTCCAATGACAGCGCACATTTTTTTTTAACAGAATGCTTTGTGTTTGACTTGGAACGATGAAATTCATAGTGAACATTATCAAGGCAGAGGATATCTAATTGTTTTATTTCATTGATGAGGAGGTTTTAGTATACAGACTGACAGTAGTTATTAAAATTTGTATTTCATACCTATTTGAAACTAAACTGCACCTACCGCCCATTTGCAAGTTCTGCATTTTAGAAATACAGCTTTGTATTTTTGCATTTATTACATTTTTTGTATTTATCTTACATCCTCTTTACTTAACAAGAAGACATTGATGTTTTAAGAAACATTGTATGAGAGTGAATTAATAATACACTTCTTCAGGTAATAATAAAAATGTTAATGGAATTATCTTGCACATATTCTTATCCTAGTTATTCAGTAGAATGATGCCTAAATCTTTATTTTCACATTGCCATACAACATATTCAACTATTTCTTAACCATAGTTCTTAACAAAACTTGAATATTATGACATCTATATACAATCTGGTCCAGTAGTTTTTCTCTACTCAGATATTTCAAATGGCATTGCTGTGTAAATAACTCAGTCAATAAAGTATTTGCCAAACAAGCACAGGATCTGATTTCAATCCCCTTGCCAGGTGTGGCAACATGTGCTTACATTGCCACTGCTGGGAGATCAGAGACAAGTGGATAACAGGGGTTCTCTGGCTAGCCAGGCTAACCTAATCAGTAAGCCCCAGTCCCCAGTGTAAAACTCTATCTCAAAAACAAGGAGGATGGCTCCTGATTAATGATCTCTGGCATCTGCACACCTGTCAACACACTCAAGCACATACACTTGTAGAAATTAGTTCAATTCAGGAAATAATCAGGCTAGCTAAAGAATAAACAATTATATTTTTATTTATTACAAGAGGAAAACTCACAAAACAGGAATGAAAAGTCCAAGTTTAGCTGTGCCCCGTGGGAATCACACAGAGAGTGCACCTGGGTTGTGTGTTCGTTTTTCTCTCCCAGTTCTCAGAAAGCTGTGCCTTAACTTGAATCCACCTTTTAAGGATAATTGGCTCACAAGGTTTCCACATCCTCTTCCCATTTTGTCTAAACAAGAGCAATCCAAACCCAATACAAAACTGTATACAAGAGGAACAGAAATAAAGTATAAAATCAAAACACAACATAAGCAATGTTAAGCAATGAGCTCATGACAATAGGAATAGACTAACCATTCAACAAATGGGCCAATGAATAGGGAGTTCTTGAAAGAATAAATACAAATGAACAATAAATGTTTGATTTTTTTCTTTCAAATTTTGAGCAGTCAAAAAATACAAATTAACACTGCTTTGATAGCCTCACACCAGTCAGAATGGCCGTCAAAAGAAAAACAAAAGGCCATAGATACTGACAAGGATGTGAGCAAAGAGGGGAAGTGGATTCCTTATACATACTCTGTAACACGAAGGGCCAGCTTGTTGGGGTTTCTGTTCTGCCGGGTACTCCATAGCCGGCAAGACCCAAAGAAAAAGGCACTCGCATTCCAAGCACCTGGCTCCAGGTCAGCAACCCAGGCTTCTTACCCATTTAAAGTTTGAGAATAGGTTGAGATCGTTTTGGCCCCAAGACCTCTAATCATTCACTTTACCGGATAAAATTGTGTTATGAGCGTCGGCATCGGGCATCCCAGTCCTCATCAGTTCTGTCCAGACCACCGGAGGGGAAAGATGTAAGTTGCCCTACTGAGAAAGGTACTGAGCCGTGTGGCGAACATAGATAAAAACAATGGGCTAACATAAGTTATAAGAGCTAATAAGTAGCCTGAGCTAATGGGCCAATCAGTTTATAATCTTATGGAGTCCTCTGTGTGATTTTCTTTGGGGTTTACCAGCTGTGGGGTACTGGGCAGGACAGATACCCCAACAAGCAGGCCCCTTCATGTTACAATACTCTGATGGTGAAAATGTAAAATGCTTCAGCCACTACATGTCAGTACAAAACTTCCTTTTAAAACTGAAAACAGAGCTACCACTTAAAAGATTCTAAATTAAGAAAGATGTGAACTTCCATGCTCACTCATTGGCTGTTTATATAAGGTAAGAGATAGAACTTTTCTAGATGTCCATCAGCAGAGGAATGAATATAAATAAGTGGTACACTTATATATTCATATACACAATGAAATTTTATGAAACCACAGGTAAAAACTAATGGAAATATATTTTCAGTTAGGTGGATGCAATCGGAAATCATTATGTTAAATGCAATAAGTCAATTCCAGAAAGGAAAATGGTACTATATATATATATATATATATATATATATATATATATATATATATATATATAAGAATTAGAGGAGCTGGGGAGAAGTCTCTTTTTGTAAAATTCTTATTATGCAAGCTTGAAGACTTAAGTTCAATTCCCAGAACTCACATTAAAATTGAGTGTGGTGTCACCCAAATTTGTAATTCCAGCACTGGAGATAAAGAAACAGGTATATACCTGGGTGGGGCTCTCTGGCAAGCTAGCATTGAGCTCCAGAGAGCTCATAGGGAGACCCTGCCTCAAAACAAAGTGAATGGCAGCAGAGAAATGACATCTGGATTGGCTTCTGACCAACACACACACACACACACACACACACACACACACACACACACAAACACGGGGGGGAACAGTTGTGCATAGGTCTGATAAAAATAAAAAGGAGACTATGAGGGAAAGAGAAGATCGTAAAAATGAGAAGGAAGTGGTCTACATCTGAGAGAAAGTAGAAGGCTGAGCTATTTAAGAGGTGAGAGGAAGCAATCAGCAAAAGAGGCAAAGGAAAACTATGGAGGACAGATGAAGACAATTTCTTATGACAAAGAATGTATGTGTTATTTAGTATGTGGACTTGAAAAAATAATATAAAAAAGAATCTACAATACTGTATATTTTTTAAAGAAAAAAGAGAGAAAGTAGGTTATAATAAAATTGAAAGTTTGAAGACAGTTGTTCTTATTTCCAAAGCCTACTTGTGAATTTTCTACCTACACAATGCTATTTGTATACCACCTTCTCCAAATAAGTACTCACAGGAATTTCACAGCTTTCACAGATAGGTAAAAATCAGTTAAAATCTTAGAAGTGTAGCTGGAGAGATGGATCAGCAATTAAGAGCACTTACTGTTCCTGCAGTGAATCCTAGTCAAGTTCCCAGTACCCTTGTCTGGCAGCTTACAAATGCCAGAAAGTCCAGTTCTAGGGGATTCTACATGCGCGCGCGTGCACACACACACACACACACAACACACACACACACACACACACCATGTAGAGTGATAAAGTAAATCTTTCTTTATAATTTAAAATAATCATTGAGTAGCATGACTTAATCATCCCATTCCCAAACAAAGAACAAAAAACAAAACAAACAAACGAAAAACCCCGATATTCTGGCTTCTTATTTCAGGACTCACAGAATCAAATCCTAATTTATTTGAACTCTAATTCTCCCCGTGATTCTATGCTTTGTGTTGGAAAGCTTGTTGTGAAAACTTTCCCTCAGGCATGGTGGTGAATGTTTCTGCATGATTTCTAAGCTGAAAAAAACTGTAATACATTGTGAGGGGGAGCAGAGAGAAGGGTTCTTTCAGGCAGCTGCGCAACAACAGTTTATAGATTCCAGACGAACTGAAAACGAATTATAAATTCTCCAAGTTCATTATGGAGCTATATTTGGTGTTGTAGGAAATAAATGAGGTTATACATTAGCAAAATTCCCAATGACATATTATTCAATCTTTCACTTTTCATCATAATGCTTAAAAACGGTACCACCAGTACAAGTAATGGCATGGAGTTAAATAAAGTATGATTTTGTGTTCCTTCAATGAATATCACATGTTTTTTTGCAGATTAAATCTATTTGCTGAAGAATACCTCTACTTTCTCTTTATCTCATATTTCCTTCTTATTTTCAACTTGTCTGATCTTTTGTCTTTCTGTTTTTCTGGCTTTTCCTGTGAATACTTTTTGTTGGCCCTCTGGTTTTAATTTTATTCATTTGCTTTTCTTATCAGTCATAGTGATAATACAGTTCTCTAACCTCTAAAACTCCTCATTGTTTGATACTTCCTAATTTGTTTTATATCTACCTCCTTGTCTTTTATTTCTGTATTTAAACCAGTCCCATATAGGAGTGATGAGGGCCAGAACCTTATGGCCTTGATATATTGTAGAACATTTTACACCTCATGTAAGCATGTCCCATACCATTTAGTCCATATTGTAACACGAATTGAGAACAAAGGGGGCCAAAAGATAATGACTCCAACTATCCCAGGATTATTTGAATTTTATAATGGAAAAGGAATGTATTCGTGTGTGTGTATACTAATGTGTATGTGTGTAACTATATGAAAGTATCTGTATGTGAGGTAAGTTTAAGTGTGTATATGTGTGTAGTACTCATAAATAATGCATATATACATACATTATAGATTTATGTATATGTGTATAGATAAATAATGTATACAGTTTATAAAATTATATAGTGTTACAATCACCTAAAATTAAAATGCTTGGGATAAAAAAAGAATGAAACTTCTTTTATTAGTATCTCTGCTCTCTTTAGAAATACTTTTCTTCATATTTTCATTATTATATTTTAGGTCCTGGATGTTCCCCTTCCTCCTCTTCTCTCAGTCCCTCACCAAACCCTCCCCTCCCACACAACCACTCCTTCATCTCTCTCAAAAAGAGGGCAGGCCTCTGACACATACCTACAAAACATGGCATATCAAGTTGCAGTACGACTAGGCACCTCCCCTGTTAGTAAAGCTGGAAGAGGCAATGCAGCAAGAAGAATAGGAAACCAAAAACCTGTAAAAAAGAGTTAGAGATAGGCGCTGCTCCTAAAGTTAGGTGTCCCACAAGAAGATCAAGTTACACAACAGTAACATATATGCAGACGGTCTATGTCAGTCCCATGCAGGCTTCTTGGTTATTGATATTCAGTCTCTGTGAACTCCTATGAGCCTAGGTTTATAGATTCTGTGAGATTTTTCTGGCTACTACAATCGTCCCTCCCTCTCTTCAGCAGGATTTCTCAAGTTCTGCCTAAAGTTTGGCTCTGGGACTCTGCATCTTTTTCCATCAATTGCAAGACGAAGGTTTTCAGATGACAATTGTGCTAGTCAGATATCTATGACTATAGCAAAATATTATTAGGAATCAAGGAATCATTTCATTAACTTTGAGTTTCTATGCTTCTTGTGATTTTTTTGACAGTCATGTTTGGTTCTATTCTAGGTTTCTGGACTTTCTAGCCTATGGGTCCTGTCAGGAGTGGGCTTTCTCTTGTGGCATGCATCCCCAGCTGAATCAGTCTCAATTGTTGATCACTCCCATAGTTTCTGGTTCACTTTTACCCCAGCACATCTGGTAGGTAGGACAAATTGTAGATTGAAGGCTTTGTGCATGGATTGGAGTTTCCGATCCCAGTACTGGAAGTCCAGCCTTGTCACAGGAGATGGCCAGCTCAGGCTCCATATGCCCCATGGCTAAGAGTCTTAGCTAGGGTCACCTTCATAGATTCCTGGGAGATTTCATTGCACTAAGTTTCTACCTCACTGCTGAAATGCTCCCCAAGGGTCTGTCCTAGTACTCTCTCCCTCCATCCTTCCCAACCTGATTCCCTCTGTTCCAATCCCCACCTGCCCCGAGTCCACTCTTGATACCTATTCTATTTCCCATTTCTAGGAATATTCATGTGATTCTTGTGACTCCTGTCTTGAGCCCTCCTTGTTGCATAGGTTCTTTGAGTGTGTGAATTGTAGAATGGTTATCTTTTAGAGCTAATAGCCACTTATAAGTGAGTACATAATCTGTATATCTTGGTTTGACTTTCCTTACTCAGGATGATTTTTTTCTAGTTCCATCCATATTTCATGATGTTATTTTTTAACAGCACAATAGCACTCCATTATTTCTTTGAAAACTATTGTATTATTTTTCTATTGTTTGAAGCAATATGGAAGTACTCCTCTTGGCTTTATCATTTTCACCCTTATGCTAGATACTACTGAACTGTTTCAATGATAACCATTGTGTGCTGCTCTTAGACTACCTTGAGACTTTGATTTAAAAATGTCAATTAAATTAAAATCCTATATGGACACTTTCAAATTTTAATTTCTCTTAGACTTTACAGAGTTTTCAAATTTAGAGGCAAAAAATAAAATAATAATCCCCCCATTTTTTAGAAATAGAATTACTTAGGATATTTTTATATGGTCAATTTCTGATTTTGTTGCATCTCTTATGAAAAACTCAGGAGATTAATTAATAAAAATTAATAATTTAGATACTATTATTTGCATTATAATATATACTATAAATCCAATATAATTATTATATGTGCATTATAATCCAAATTTTAAGAAATGAACTTCCTTGCAAATAGGGAAAATTTAATGACTGTTTCAATGCTACTGTAGACCATAGATGTTCCTTCAGAATATAATAATGTTGCTAATTTTCTATATAGGAGTTCTTGATACAGTTAAATTGACTGAGATTATCTATAATCTACTGAACTATGGTCATTGTGGCAGGTTACATTTATTAATTTAATTCACTGATATAATTAGAAATTAAGAATTTGAACTTATAAAGCCTCTTCAAAAATAATGTAAAACAACTAAGCAGCTAAAAGAGGTTTCATGCATTTTTACTATAATTTATATATAGAAAATTATTTTTTCTATTGAAAATATCCTCTTAATGTAATTCGTTAAAAGAAAAAAATCAAGATATTTTTAAAGTACAATTTTTTTGAATAGTGAATGAATCATGGATTTTTTCTTGTGTTTTTGTTTTATTTCATGTATTTCTCATTTGAGCCAATTTTCTCTACAGATATGATACACATACTAATTTTTATTATATTCTCCTCTCAATTTAAAGTGCATTTTGCATTTTAATTGTTGTCTCAGATAATGTGCCTTTATAATTAATGGATGAAAAAATAAAGCAATCTAAAAATTTCCATATTTCGTTGTTTATTAAACTAAAACTAAGGGGTAAAAGAAGTTAAAGATATTTGTATTTAATTGGTTGTGTGTGTAGACCCATGTATAAGGTGTCTCTGTGGCAGTATATGTCCTATGGCATACATGAAGAGATTAAAAGATAACTTGGTCTTTATGTCAGTTCTAGGGAATAAATTCCTGTTACCAGGTTTGCATTTCAATTGCCCTTCCCTGCTGAGCCACCTTGACTGCTTGAACACGTTCCATATCAGTCGGTTACTGGAACTTTTAATATCACAATGTAGAAATTAGATGATAGATAGATAGATAGATAGACAGACAGACAGACAGACAGACAGACAGAGAGATAGATAGATAGATAGATAGACAGATAGATATCTCTTAAATGTATTTGTTTTGGTTAGGGTTTCTATTGCTGTGAAGAGACACCATGACCATGGGAACTCTTATCAAGGAGAATGTGTAATTGGGGTGACTCACTTGCAGTTTCAGAGACTTAGTCCATTATCCTCATGGTGGTGAGCATAGTGCATGCAGGTAGACATGGTGCTGGGGAAGTGACTCAGAGTGCTACATCTTAAAGGCAACAAGAAGTCAACTGAGACACTGGGCACTATCCTGAGCACAGAAAATCACAGAGTCCATGCCCACAGTGACACACTTTCTCCATACCCACTCCAACAAAGCCACCTCTCCTAATAATACCACTCCCTATAACATTATGGGGGTTAATTACATTCAAGCTACCACATTCCACCCACCATCCTCCATAGATTTGTAAACGATATCTTGATGGAAATTGCAATTATTCAAACTTCAAAATTCCCCACAGTCTATCACAGTCTCACCAAAGTTTTAAAATCCAAAGTACAAAGTTTCTTCTGAAATTCATACAATCTCTTAAATCTAATTCCCTATAAATTCAAAATCAAAAAGGAGATTATATACTTCCAACACATAGCGGCATAGCAAATATACTACCCTTCCAAAGCAAAGGGAAGGGAGCATAGTAAGAAAATACTGAACCAGAGCAAGATCAAAAAGAGCTGTGAAAACTCCAAACTCTGCACCTCCACATCTGATGACAAAACTCTCTTCAGTTCTCCAGTACATTCACTTTTGTGACTGCAGCACACTCCTTTCTCTTGGGATGGTTTCACTTTCTGTTAGTAGCTCTTCTTGGCCAGTATCCAATGACTCTGGCATCTCTAACACCTTGGGCTCTTCAAGGCAATCTGGGCATCAACTTCATAGCTTCACACAATGACCTCTCTACTAGGCCTCCATTCAGTGATACCCCTGACTCATATCTGGTCTCAGCAACTTTATTCCATAGCTCCTTTCTTCTATTCTTAACTCTAAGCCCAGGAACATGTGGCTGAAGCTGCCAAGTTCTGCTCCTTGCTGCGGCTGGATCATGGCCCCCTCATTCAATTGTATCTTCACCAGTTTTATGCATAAGATCACTTGTCTTGAAACTGAATCTCTAGACCAGACTGCCCTCAAACTCAGAAATTCTCTGCTTCTGCCTACCCAGTGCTGGGATTAACAGTGTATACCACCAAACCCAGTTCTGATCTTTTCTTTAGTTCCTTTTCACAAGTTGGAAGCCTAGTTGGATGGGAGCTTGCCCTGAGGTCACCACTCTCTTTATTCAAATTTCTTAATCCATTTATCTCCTCACATATAGCATTTAGCTCCATTCCACTTCTTGGTACTCTTTTTCTCCATATATATAATATATATATTGTAATATATATATTGTAATTTACCCTGCTTAGTTTGCTCCTTTTCATTAAAAATCTTCATCAGAGTTACCACTGGTAATCACAGAGCAGAGTCTAAACTAGGCCATTTTGTGATTTACTTTGCCAGCAGAATTAATCCCAAACTCTTCATTTTAGTCTCAGGGAGATTCTTCAGACAAAGGCAAAAATCAGTCACATTCTTCACCAAAATAGCAGAAGACAAGTCTCTAGATCACATACTAACATTCTATTACTCTGAAACCTCTTGATCTCCACAGTTCATCAAATCACATTCAGCACCACTATCTTCCATGTTCCGACTAGAATGACCCATGACGTGCTACTTAAAGCATTCTACTGCTTTCCTAACCTAAAATCTCAAAGTCCATATTATTCCAAAGCAAAACATGCTGAGGCCTATCACAGCTCCACACCATTCCTCATACCAACTTCTGTCTTAGTTAGGATTTCTATTGCTGTGAAGAAACAGCAAGACCACAGCAACTTTTGTAAAGGAAAACATTTAATTGAGGTGAATGACTTGAAGCACAATTAATAAAAACTCAGCAAGAGAAACTGGTGTTAAGCCTGAAGACCTGACAAGCAAAGCAGCCAGCCACAGGCTCTTATTTCGACCTCAGTTCGAAATAGCGATCCTGCCTTTAGGAATCTCAGAATGAAAATGTCTGAGTGTTCTGTCTTTCCATCTTATAATACACTCTAGGTCTGGGATTAAAGGTATGCACCACTGGGATTAAAGTCATGCACCACCCGGTGTCTATAACAACTATTGTGGCTACTGGATTAAAGGCGTATGTTACCACTGCCTAGTGTATTGTTGACCAGTAGGGCTGTTTTACTCCCTGATCTTCAGGCAAGTCTTATTTATTAAAAGACAAGTGAAATGTCACTCACTCACAGTTTCAAGAAATTCAGTCCATTATCCTCATGACGAGGAGCATAGTGGCATTCAGGAAGACATGGTGCTGGAGAAGTAGCTAAGAGTCCTACACCTTGCAGGCTACAGGAAGTCATCTGATACACTGCGTAGTATCCTGAACTTAGGAAATCTGAAAGTGCACCCCCAAAATGACAGGTTTCCTCTAACATCAAGGTCATAAGCTCTTCAACAAAACCATAACTCCTAAATGTAACACTCCCTATGATTATGGGTGCCAAGTTACATTCAAACTACCACAATATTCATTTAGTAAAGCATGCAGTGACTGAAGTATTTTATCAAATAGCTAATGAGTATCCAATGGTATTATGCAAACTCTTTTTTCTTCTATATTATTCCTTCACATAAGTTGTTTTCTGTCGTCTTTCCTGAAGTAAAAAGTTTCTTGTGTATTAAGAAATATCTAGGTATGCATTATTTATCTCAGTGCTTATCTACATGTCTGATAAAACTGGAGATTTCCCAATTTTAGAATGTCATTATTCTTCTCACAGAATGTTAAGTATTTAAATCATATACTCAGTTTGTTACAATTGACTGGAACATATAACTAAAGTTAGATATGTAATGTGCATTGCAAATCTTAAACAGAGTCATTGTTTTGATGTACATATCTTGGTCTAATAACACATCACATTACAGAAGACCAAAGTTTTTAACTTCGATTGATAAAGAATTATGAATATAATTATAATGTTGTTAATTATTTAGAGCCATGAATTATGTAAATGAAGCAGGTAATATTAATCATCTGCAGGAAGCTGAACAATTTCCCTAAAAGAACATATAAATATTAAAAAGTAAGACTTGGTTCTATTATGTACTGTTGGAGTTTTAGTGTTCCCTTATGAACAATGTTTGGATTCAGTTCTCCTTTATAAAATGAAATATGCCCCAAATGTATCTTTTGCAAAGGCCAAATGAATGCCATTAGATTTTTTTTTGTCTATAAAATGTTCACGGACTACACACTCCCACATGTTTATTTATAGCAACAATATCTGCCTTTTAAGCTAACACTGGTCTGGGTTGGCTGACATTCTCCTCACAAATAATACATTTTAATGATATTTTTGCTGTGAGACTAAGCTACATGTAATCATCTTGTACATTTAACAAGATACTAAAATTTCTGCAGATTAACTTATCATGATCACTTATCCAGTTCTACAGAAAAGAAGAGAATTAAATGAACAAATTATAATGAATTTCTTTAAGTTTGGTCATCATTTACAGAAAGGATATAATTAAAAGTTAAAGAAGAAAGTATTTCCTATTTGGATTTTTAGAAAACACATAAATGTTGACTAGCATTTAATATTTAGTCCTGTTAACAGATTGTCATAGAATTGCCTTGAAAAAATAATATTTTCTTTTCCATTTTAAGGAGCAACAGGAAGAAAGTATTTTCAAAGCAGTGACCTGCGTTTCCTTGTTATATTAGCATTTGACCCCTGATTTTCATTTAAATCTGTTTCATTGTATATAAAAAATTGTTTAAATTAAATATTTATTTTGAATATGAGAATTGTTTATTTTATATCTCTATATTTCAAAATATTCATATATTTACATATGTATGACCTTAGAACATTATATTTGTTTGAAAATATGAAGATATGGCAATCAGGTATCAAGAAATAAAGGATATATAGAAAGGCAGGGTGGAGGACTTTTGTGGTTTTCACCTTTTCCTGTTTGCTTTGTTTGTTTGTTTGCTAGTCTTGCTTACTTGCATTGAAAAGAATGTTACTCTTTGTAGTCCTGGCTATTCTGGAATTTACTCTGTATACCAGGCTGTCCTCGAACTCACAGAGATCTAAGTACCTCTACCTCCTGATCCCTCGGGTTAAATGAATGTACCAAAACTGTCTGGCTGTTTTTAACCTTTTAATCTTTTGCAGAGGGAAGATAATGGTTTATCTGAATGTTTTAAGTAGCCTATAACTTATAGGTGATTCACAATGAATAACAGTATCTTTCAACTGTGGACTGGTAGATATCAAAGACACCAGCTAACTATGACTATCAAAATATTTTTTTAAAAAATAATATATAGACATTGCTCTGTGCTAAATAAAATCTAGATTTATGTTTAGTTTAAACTTAGTGTCAGCATCTAAACATTACCCGGATAGCTCCTTGAAAACCTGGCCAGTAAGCAGGCAGTACCTTTGCTTGTTCAACGTCCTGACAGCATCACCTTAAATAGCCCATTTGCATCGCCTGCTTGTGTCTACATAGAATTTAATCAATTGATATGCACAATTAAATGCTTCTTCCTAATTTTAAGTGTTATTTTACATTTTTGGCTCTTGTGACCATGCAAAAGAAAAATTATTTCCTGTTTCCAACCCATGTCACAAACGGAAGACTTCTGAGGTCAGGAACCACATTGTTTTCATTTGTCTAGCCTTAGACCTCTATAAGCAAGTACGTTTAAGTGCTGGCTGTGTGAATGGCACACATGTAACATAAAGCAAAAGTTTCTCATCGTGCTGAATACTGAGCAGGAGCTATAGGACTATCCATCAAATCTATGAAAAAGGAGATTCCTCCATGGGGAGAAAGGTTAACCTGGATACTTGTCTCTATGGCCTATTTTTTAGCTCTTCCATCTCAATTTGATGTCATGCCTTGCAACAAAGAAAGGTGCCAGTCAGAAATAACTACCCATTGTGTGTGACTCAAGCTAGTTGATTATCATCCCCAGAGCCTAGTTCTTAGAAAATGTATTTGTATTATAGTCCCAAAAGACTTACTCTCTGTCTCCCTCCTTACCTAATTCACTTTTATATTGGCCAAATTTATCTGGACCTACATTTGAGAAGAGTCCTAAAATTTGGCCTTTGCATGTAAACTTGCAACTGGAGATGTTTATCACATAAATTTTATTAAAGGTGACCCTTAAACTACTACTCTTAATTAATTCTTTTCACCACGAAGAGGAAGTAATACTATAAAATGACACTTTGGATGATAGTTTCTTCAGTTGTAGTGGTAAATAAGAAGGTAAACTTCTTTCATATATGTTTATGGTGAGTTAGAGAAAGATAAGCGTCTGGTCTTAGACATCATCTTTCATTATTTCCATACCTATTGTTCAAAATAGAACACTATTTTATACAATTTTGTTATGTCATACTAAATTTTATTCATACAAGTAATTTATTAGCATTAAAATAAATGATCAAAGAATTCTATAATTATACTATAATTTAGGCCAGGTGTGGGACACGCCTATAATCCCAGCACTCTAGAGGTAGGAGCAGAAAGATCACCAGTTCACAGCCATCTTCAGTTACACACTTTTAGATCAATCTCAGCTAGAGGAGGTTCTGTGTCAAAAACAACAATGGTAAATAGAAAATAGAAAAATTGAGATCAGTTTATTTTACTTCACTCCGTTAAAGAAAATAGTCAACAGAAAATTGAACTAAAAAGATAAATGATGGATATAAAGTAAACTTAAAATGAGAGATACTTTAAAAATGGAGGGTTTATTTTAGTACCTCTATTTGCAACTATTTCTTCTTATCCTATACTCAGATTATATGAGAAACTATACCAAGATAGATGTCAAACTTGAGTATTGGCATTTTCATTTTAATCTTGAAAGATGTTAAAACATGATTCGTATGTTAAATTCACTTTCACATTCAGTTAGTTTGGCTTATTTTTCCTAACAGAAAACTTAATGTAAAAACTGCAAAACTAAAATATTTGAAAATGGATATGTCTCTAAAAGTATTTAAATATGAACTGTTATTTAAGCAGCATTCTCAATGGCTAAAACTTGGAAGAACCCAATGTATCATTTAGTACGTGAATGTCTGAATAAACTGTGGTACATTGAAACAACAGTTTTCTAAGTGACACTAGAAAGAAACCTAGAAGGCTATAAGAAGACATGAAGTAATCTTACATGCACACCACCAGTATCTAAAAGCTAAATGCTTTGTAAATATAACTATATTATACTCTGGTATATTTAGTGCATGTTTTCAAAAATAATTTTTAGAATTAATGAATATTAAGCACTTCTTTATCTGAATATCTCTCTCACATAGTAGAAAATATAGGTCATTATTAAAACATATACAGAAAGAAATGAAGATTCAAATAAAAAAATTAAAGTATTAAAACATAATCTCCTAGGTAGTAAAATTTGGTATATTTGTAACTTATCTTACAAACCATTATGACCTGAATGTGTCTTCCAAAATTCATATATGGAAACTTAATTGCCAATATAGTGATATTAAAATTCTAGGCCTTTAGGGGGTAATTAAGTCATAAGGGCAGAGCCCTCATGAATAAGATTAGCAACTTCCTAAAAAGGCTAGAGGAAAATATCTAGATTCTCTTTATCTTTCTATACCTTCCAACATATAAAAACTGCATTTGTTTCCTTGGGGATACAACATTTAAGACATCATCTTAGAAACAGTGATAAGGCCCTCACCAGATAACAAGCCTGCCAATGCCTTGACTTGCACTTTTCAGCATCAAAACTATAAGAAATAAAAAATTTTCCGTTGTTCATAAATTCCAGTCTCAATTTTTTATCTGCAAAGCAGACATATACTTAAATACAAACATTTTCCCATAGTAGGAGAAAAAGAAAAATTTGACAGTGTAACTTATTTAGACACAAATGGAAGGACATAATATAATAATTATTAAAGTCTTTGACAAAAGTCACAATAACATTATAATGAGAATATTTCATTACAATACACATGCAAAAATATTTTAAAAACCCAAAACTTTTCAAATAGTTACGTAGAACACCTAGTAGTACCTGTTTTGGCTAGAAAGCCTTTTGCTTTTGCTGAATTGAAGAGTTGATTTCAAAAATTAAGACAGAACATTAAAGAACTGCATTTCCTATGGTCCTGGGAAGTGAACTACTATTTCTATATGTAACATTATTTCTAAAGAAATCCATGAATCCCTCACAAATAGATGTGTTTGTTCTAGAATCTTGTTGGAGTCTTCATAATAATGATTATTTTACCACACTGGTTTTATATTCCTGAAATATTTTCCTTTATTTTAAAGCAGTCTCTCAAGGAGTATATTAATATTAATATTGCTTTGTTCATCCTTGATAATTATTTTTTGATCTTCACAATAGAAAGACATTATCCATTTAAACTGAACAGTGCTATGATTTCTTCTGTATCATCAAAACCTTTGATCTTGTAAACTCTTTCTGCTATATAACATATATGTCCAAATTTCCTTAATTAGACTATAAAAAATTACACTGATAAATAGTAATTATAACAGTGATTACTACCAAAATTTTTCCAAGCTAGTATCTTTGATCGTTTAAGTTAACAGAAAACATCATAAACTTTTTGGCTTATAAACAACAGAAATTAATTTGTCACCACTCTAGAAGCTGCGAAGTCTAAGATGAAAATTTAACCAATTCAGTGCCTGATTTTACCAAAAATAATGTTCACTTCCTTTTACATACCAGCTACTTGCTGGGCCCTCCCACATGACAAAACTGGCAAACATACTTGGGACTCTTCTATAAAGGCAGACAATATAAGGTGAGAATGTTTATGATTATTAACCTCCCAAAGACTCTATGGCTCTAATGCTATCACTTTCTTAATTAGGATTCAAGGTATGAATAGTAGATGGAAGACATTCATTTTATAATATCATCTGTTTCTGTTTTAAATAGTTGGTCTTCAAAAGTAGCCCACTATTAAAAATTTTCCATATCAGAAAACCAAGAGGACATTGTTGGAGTATGTAGCAGTGTTTTTTACTGGGTCGTGAACATTTATGTACTTGATGGTTTTAACTTTTTACAGAAATTGTATATCCATTATTTAAAACAAACTTTTGAATTTATCAGTGATGCTTGAACTAGATGAATGGTTCTTAGTGGAATATTGTGAAGGATAGTTTCAGATATAGTTTCTGTGTAAAAAATAAAATGATGAAATTGTAATTCATCTACACATTATGATAACTGTGAACAGGCTGTTTCTTCCAGGAACACTGAAGTAATACAAAACAAATACATCTGCTTTGACAAAATACTTTCTTGTTAAGACATAAGCACAAACAATGCATTCGACTTTTGATTGGTACTCAGATCCTTTCTATAGTTTACTCTTTCAATCTTAAGCATAAGACAAAGAAAAGCAAGTTTTATTCTGGACATAGAATAATCTAAAAAAGAAAAAAACATTTACTCCTTTAAAATGTGCGTGTAAAATGACATGAAAATATCAACAATAGAAAGAACATGCCAATGAAAAAGAATGTTCTAATTAAAATAAAGTATGATAACAACTCATGCTAGTGATAACAGCACTTGAATGGAAGAACTAGAAGAATCAGAAGTTCAAAGTCAAATAACAAAAATCAATATAAAACTCAACTGCTTGTCAAAATAAATATGAAAACATTTTCTGGATATCCATCTAAATTTTCCAGTCTTTTCCCATACTCTTTTATTCAATCCACTCCCATGCTGTGTCTGTCTTGATATTTCATTTGAAGACTCCATCATACACCTTGGACCATCATACATGTAATCTCTATGCCATATGAAAGGATGGCATGGAATAATAAGCCATGTCTGATTATGTCTCATTCCATCTCAGAACTGTTCCCATGTCAAGGGATCAGCTTATATGTTACCTCTTTTGTAGTTTTTCTTTATGACTGTTGCCAAGCTTTTCGGGAGGTCACTCCTGATCAAATCTGGTCTTTATTAATTTTGAAGATATCCATATCATTTTGTTTCCTGTGGAAAGAAAAGCAAAACCTCTCCTTCAATGCAACATATACTCTGACTTCCATTTTGAAGTGAAGACATTTTTAGAATATATATATATATATATGTGTGTGTGTGTGTGTGTGTGTGTGTGTGTGTGTGTATTAGAATATATAGGTTGGTTTAATTTAGCAGTTTTCACAATCCAATGTCTCTAACAGCTATGGTTTTTGTTCATTAGTATTTTTAAAAAATTGAAAATTATCAAAACACCGAAACAGAAGGTCTAACCTCTCTGTGTTATATTTTTATCTTTACATTCCATATCTTTTATATCACTTTACTCTCTTTTTAAAGACAAACTTTATTATTTTTAAACTATATTTTTATGACTGTCTATACCCATTTTCTTTTCTTTCTTCAGCATCTAAGCACATTATAAGCACACTGTAACCTGTTCAGAAGATTTCTCAGCCTGGATCTGACTTTTGGCATGCCTATGGCCTTCTCTGATCACTTGAGTCAAATCTTAACTTTCTAGGCCCTCTCTTATGCAGGTTCATTTAGCATATGGTGCCCTGGAAGCTGGTTCCATCCACCTTCTTGGTTAATCTAATGCCAGCTGGTACCCTGTCCCAGAACCAAATTTACCCTCCTCAGCTCTGAGAATTTGCTTTGTCAGTTTGTTGCAGGTGTTTGTATCCAGTGTGGGCTGCCTAAGTGCTCAACTGCACAGCATGGCCTCTTAAAAGAGCTGCACCTCTGTGCTCCAAGCCTACCTGAAAGACCACAGTCACCAGGAAAGCTGCTTGTTCATAACCTTTTTTAAAAAAGCTTTCTCATGTCTTAAATAAGTGGCCTGATGTTAGGAGTTATATGTAATGAGTCTTTCTCTGGTCAGACAGCCAGCTCCCATACTTCCCCATCCTCCTTCTTTTGTATCTGACTGGTGACTTTGCCTTTCTTCTCCCTAGACTTCTCTTTCTCTCTCTCTCTCTCTCTCTCTCTCTCTCTCTCTCTCTCTCTCTCGCTCGCTCTCGCTCTCGCCCTTGCTCTCCCTTCTTTTCTCTCTCTGACAGTGGCAGCTATTTCTCCTGCCTAGCTATTGGCTGTGAAACTTTTTATTATACCAATCACAGCAATATATCGTCACAGACTATACAAATATCCCACAACATGCAATGGGGCACAAAGTTTTTTGGGAGTAACCAATCACACCAGATTTGACTTAAGGCCCAATCCATGAGGTGGAACCATAAAAGACACTGCTGCAGTGACCAAGAACCTAAAATTGCATAGCCCAGAAACCTACCGTAAAATCAAATACTACTATTCTATCAAGAAATGTAGCAAGAAATTGACTCTTACTGATATTCTGCTATACTCTTAGACCAGTAACTTGCTCAGCCGTTATCAGAGAAGCTTCCTCCTACAGAAAATGGGAACAAATACAGAGACCCATAGCCAGACATTTGCAGAGAGTGAGAGACCTTGGAACACTCAGTCCTAAATGGGATGTCTCCATCAAATGAACCCTGCAGAGGAGAAATTAATAAGCATGGCAGACAGCAAGAAAACAAGGTCCTCTGAGGCAGCCCACACGGGGCCTGATTGGATCAGAACCAGATGGGGTTCTAATGCTGAAAGAAGTGGATACATGCCCCATCCTTCAACCAAAAGTGATCTCTAATAAATAACCACTTGAGAATGGAAATTTAGTTTTTTCCAAGGGAGGCACACTGGGGAAACAAACGGTTCTGAAGGGTAGGCTTCATGCCCCGCAGTAGACGGCCAATAGAAAACAAACACAAGATCATCTTAGTAGGTTCCTTGTCTCATAATATCATATCCGAATATTTCCTTTTTCTTTCAATTTTATTTGTTTATTCTTCTTTTTCCATTTATATACATATATGAATTTCCATATATATATGTATATATATATATATATTTCTTCTTCCTTTGAACAATACAAGTACTTTGCATATATGGTATGTCTGGCTTCCAGTTTACTGTTTCCTGGGATTCCTGAGTGTGTGAACGACTGAGCCTGTGTTTCTTTTGCCTTTTCTTGTTCTTTTCCTTCGGTTCATTTTTGCCTACTTTTAATGTGTTAGGTCTTATTTTGTCTTTTATATTTTATTTTATTATAAAAAGCTATCTGTATGTAAAATATTTCTGCTGTTCAAAAAAAACAAAACAGCTAAATGGAAAAATGAAAAAGGATAATTCTTATAGTTCGCCTGGTATAAACAATGTTTATATGTATGTTTTAGATTATTGAATCAATATGATAATATTTTTAGAGTAAATGAGTGTCTGATCAAATGAAATATCATTTGGAAAGTCCTGGAAGGATTAAAAAAGCCTAAAATTTTTAACTATATATTCTGTTTCAAAATTTTGATCACTCACTTCTCTTTTCCTACTTTCATGTATAAAAACCATAAAAAGCACTTTCTTATCAAGAAAAATTAGGATAAATGTATAGAGTTTTTATAAATATTTAATATAATTTTAAAGAATTTTACTTTGGTAATAAATAGAATTTTTCATTTAAGTGATATATTCTTTATTTGCATTTATATATTGGAAAGATGTAGCTATCTAAGTCTAGGTGTGTAACTCCATGGAAAAAGGTCTTCTGTGTCTTGAGCCTAGGGTTTGATCTTAGCACACATATATAAAGATGTAGCTGTGTAGTAAAGAGGGTCAAAGTCAAAATGGTGGGCAACGGTGATTTGAATATTCTATGTCTCTCTTCCTATTTTGACACATAAAATTAGATTGCTACGCCATTGATAAACTAGTTATGGCTACATAAGAAGCTCAATCAATCAAATATAAGTGGAAAGAGCCTATGTGAGTTCTATACAGGTATAGTAAGATTCATTATATGTTTTACCATATTTTTTTGTTTTCAGTTAACTGCTCTATTCTTTATGTGTTATAATAATAGTACAATATTTGTCAGTCTGTGTCTGGATCATTGTATTTAGAATAATGTCTTTCAAATGTATATTTTCCCCAAAGCAAAATTTTCTTATATGTACTATACACATCCTGTATAATAAAGTTCATAAAATTTTGATGTGATATATCAAATTAATGTATGTTAGCATACATTCTCTTTAATAATCAGTGCAGATTAAGTTACATTTGTGAAGGCTCTTCTGCTTTTTAAACAAAATGTATAAAAAGTAGAATATCTTCTGCTTTTTCTTAGAAATATGAAGTGTGTATAAATTTTATGAAACCAATAATACAATTTCTCTGGTTATTTTAAATTTAAAAACAAAATTAGTTCTAACGCTATGATATACATACAAATTTTTTGGGTAATTAAATGAAAAATTAGAGAATCTAGTACTTTTTATACTTCATATGTTGTATACTATTATTATTCAATTTAAACTTCTTATTTTCTTAATTCTGTGTTATTTCAATATGCTCTCTGCTATACCCCTTGAAGTGTAAACTTAAAGATGTGCAAAGTTCGGCTGAGGTAATAATAGGATTTTACTTAGAAAAACAAATAGCTTTAGCATCTGACCCTTTTGCATCTCCTGAATTTAAGAGTCTGCCATGTTTTGAGTGGATATTTGCTTACTGGTTTTGTTTTTGCTTATTAAATTTGGCAGTAATGTTTTAAGTGGAATATAATATCACAGTGTAGTGATTTAAAATATAATACTCTTACTTTAGTAATAATATGAACCGTAACAGGAGAAACCAGAAAGATACCAGTGACATTATGAAAGAGAATAATTGACATAGATAAAAGTCAACAACAGAATGAATGAACCGAATATGTGTTTTGCTACTCTTGGTCTAATATGCGAAAAGAATTCCTAGAGATTTAGAGGTAAGATGTGCTTCCTAACCCCCATAAAGTTTCAGTACAATAAATAAAAAGGAATGTTCTAGTACTATGTACATATAAATATGTTAGAATTATGGTAGTATTATATTTATCCAAAGTAGATTGTTCACAAATATTAGTTCAGTCTCTTTACATATGGTTAAAAGATTTTTTAGAACTGTGAAATTTGAGGCATTTATGAGCAGCAAAGGTGCTTTCACTAATTTGTGGTTTAATGTGTCATGGAGTCACTGTTTGTTGCACGATATCATTTTACTCACTTGGTATTCTTTACGTTTGTTTCTCAATCTGATTAGAATGACATATTTTAGTTTTATACATATTTATATTAAATAACTATGTTTCTTAAAAGCTTCATTTATTAACGTTATTGGTATAGAAGCCTGAATTGACATTCTGTAGACTTAAGTACTTTTCCATGTATCTATATTACCTATGCCTGAATCTGTATCTCTAGCTCTGCATATAGTGTGATGGAATATTTTTAACACCCAGCTCACCTTAAAATAAAAAATCTCAAGCCTTATTCATACTGTTTACTGATATTGTTGTTATAAATAACAATACATAATTTCAGATTATGTAATAATGTTGCTAAGAGAGTTGTGATTAGAGATGCAGTTGCATATCTCTGATATACATCTTTTCTGCCTCAGTGATAAAAACATGTATATCACCTGACAATAATATACAATAGATGAAAAATTAAGAATAACTGACAATTCATTGGTTACAGTTGGGCAATGTGATTTTTTTCATCATAAATATGTATGATTTTTAAAGAACATCTACACTCAATTGAACAGGATTCAGTATGCTTAAATTGTAATATTCATCTCTCACAAAACACAGAAAAAGCTAGCTCTACCACATCACTTTAATTTCAAAGTCCTTATTCCTTTTCATTTTTACAATAAAAAAAATTATCCATGACTTTAACTTTAGGGAAGAGAATTCTTTCCTAATACCCCCTTTGTTAATGTTATCAAGTATAATTTTAGAGCAAAATTTCATTAATAGAATATTACAAAACAGTTGTAGAGTTGACCTTTTGAAAAATATATTTGTGTGTGTGTGCAGGTCAGAGTATAAATATTTGATAAGTATCACTAAACCTCTGCAAAGGCACATTTTCACTCTAAGATTCTTTTCCTTAGTGAGGGTAAAATATTCTGTTCACTATATTAAGTAAAAATCTATCAGATGCGAAAGAAAAATTTCAACACATCCTCTGCAACATTTTATAGTAAGCATTTTAGCATATATTATTAAATATGGAGTTTCTCAGAATAAATATAGGAAAGCACATCTCACAAGTGCAAAGCATATATGTACGTTTTAAATGGTACAAATGTTACTCATGTCCCTCACTAAATTGTTACTCATGTCTCTCAATAAATTGATATTAAATTCATTCTACCCCGTCACTGTGATCTTTACCACTCTGGGCGTGAAGGTTGAGATGTAGAGCATGACATTTTACATATATGCAGAGACATACGTGGTAGAGCAAACTGTGAATGTGACTTTCTAGGAGGGTAATATTTCTAGGATGGTCATTCTTGCACAGTTGTTTGATGGCCCACAAACAGTAGTGTACCCAATGAAACAACCATCCCATGTGAAAATCTTAATGAAACAACCACTTGAAGTCCCAAGAGCAATAGTGTTGAAGTATATAGGAAATGGAGAAACGTTTATTGAAGAAAATCTTTTAAACCTGCGAATAGTCGACAGCACTTAAGCAAGAGCACACTCTTAAGTTTTTCAAAGCTATGGATCAAATGATTTGCTTTGGTAGAGATGGCCAACAGGCAGAGCCCTGGGATTTTCTCTGCTTTATTGTACCAATAAAGTTTGCACCCGTGGTTGTCACTGAAGAGATGTACAAAGCCCCCGAGTTATAACACACAATACAAATTCTATGTCTCTTAAAGAGGGAAGAGTAGCTAAAGTCCTGAAATTTAAGAAATACACATTCTTTTAATAATAGCGCAGAGATAACTTAATTTTCATGTGCAGAAAATTAGGTTAGACCTTCACAGTAAGGAAGAAAGAGAAAACATTCGGATGCATGCACGACAACAGATCATTACCATGATTCTCTGATGGATTAGTGACAAACATAACTTTTGCATATTTAGCACAAAGACAGGTATCAGGAGAGGTTTCAACCATTATCTTACAAACATTGTAGTTCCTGGTTATCCTTGTGAAAAACAGCATTACAGATGATGTTAATTTATTCAGTCATTAGAAAATGATGCAGAGATTGTCAGTGGCCTGCTCCTTGCCTTATTCAGAAATAGAACTCCCAAGTTTAGTTGATTCCCTGGGATTCCAAGAATGAAACTCACAGGTTTTAGCTTCTGTGCCTTACCTTCATACCTATATGATCTTTTCCTGACTATTGAGCTATATTCAAAATTATTTGTGAAAAAAATCATCATATTTTTACCCATCTTCTTTATTTTTCGTTCTTGAAATGACAACATGAGAGCTGAAGTTAAAATAGCCATGTGGACTACAACCAGTGTCCAAGACACCAGCCAGCCTCAGGTGAAGAAAAGACAATACCTTGCTTCACAAGGTGACTTTTCAGCAAGTAAAATTAGGCAATGGATACTTTTAAAAACAACATCTTAGTTAACTCTAGCTGTCAGCTTGCAAACCAGTTACCCGAGAGAATCTCAACTTGGGGACTGCCTGAATCAGACTGGCCTGTGGTCATGTCTATGGTACATTTTCATAATTGCTAATTGATGTAGGATGACCCAACCTACTGTTCACAGTGCCACCTGAACATGTCGGTCTGGGTAACTCTTCCGACTGCTTCTTTGCATTTCTGCCTTGGCTTCTCTGGTAATAGACATTGACCTGAAAAATAAAATAAACCCTTTCTTTTAGTTAGTATTTATCACAGTGGCAGAGAGCATATTGTATCAAAATTTAAGTACAATTAATAATACAACATACTACTTGACAGGAAGAGATTGACAGATAGAGGAAAAAATATCTTTTAGCCCAGAATAGGGAAGATCAAAAATTAAATTAAAAAAACTTTTACTTGGCACATTATAAAAAAAAAAGTCCAGATGGGTAATAACTAGGGTATTAATAATAGCTTAAGGCACTAGGATTTAAGTGAGTTCTCTATTTGGAAGAAGTAGTTTTATTATTAGGATAAGCTCTTTAAAGTGCTGTTTCCTGTCTGTAATTTGCACCATGTGAAGAATTACAGGTCAGGTTGGCTGGAGTACAGTTCTGAGAGGTTAGCATAAGATAATGTGTATGGAATTTATGCTTATACAATTTTCCAGTTTGAAATTACCAGTCTGGCAAATCAGGGCTGTTCAAATAAGGGCAGTCCTAGTCAAACAGTCTAGTCTCAGAGAACTAGGCTGTAGCTCTTTGGTGTCATCTTACAACATTCCAAGGCTAGTAAGTTGGCATTTCCAGACTATGATTTCAAGAATTCCTTAATGAGGATCCTTTCAGGTATATTTTCTTATTAATAGCCTTCCATCCATTTTTTATGTTTACATTTTATTTTATGCATTCAGTTTCTTATGAAGAACTGATACTGGAGATTGCCCACCATACTTCAAAATTTATATTCCAAATTCCAAAGCACTAAATCTTTTTTAATTATTATTCTCTTATATATTACATCTTGACTGTAGTTTCCCCTTTTTCCCTTTCCCCCAGTCTCTCTCCCCAACTTCTCTCAGAAAAAAGCAGGCCGAGACATCATCAAATGCTACATAACAAACTAAAATTAAGACCAGGCACATACCATCACATCAAGTTTAGACAAGGCCACACAGTAGTATAAAAAGGGTCCCACAAACAGGGAAAAGAGTCTGAGACTGTCCCTGCTTCCATTGTTAGAAATCCCACAAGAACAACAAGCTACTCAGTAACAACATATGTGCAGAGGACCTAGGTCAGACCCCTACATGTTCCCTGATCTCTCTGAGACCCCATGAGTCCCAGTCAATTGATTCTTGTGGGCTGTGCTTTGTGGCGTCCCTGGCCCATGTGAGTCCTCTGAGCCTTCCTTCACAGGACTCCCTGCTGTTTCACTTAATGTGTGACTTTTGGACTCTGCATCTGTTCCCGTACGTTCAAGGATGAAGTCTATCTGGTCTCTTTGATGACAATTCTGCTAGGCTCTGCTTCCGGTACACTCCACAGGCAGGACAAACAGCAGCTCGAAGGTTTTGTGGCTGCTTTGGTTTCCCAATCTCTCCATTTGAGGTTTTCCCTGGAAACCACTAATTTTTAAAGTAGTTTCTACTTAAGAATTAATGCACAACTTTGTGGAATTCTTTGACTATGTATGTCTTTTTGTAAATAACATGTATATCAGTGTGTTAACAAAGATTTTTATGGCTGCATATCTATTTTATAGAATATATTACTTATTTAAATTAATTATGGTTGCCCTGCAAAAAGACAATGTTTAGAGGAATCTCCATCTTATGTTGGTTTGTGGATATTTACTAACTTTGAGCTGAAGAGAGTATTTCAAAGTCACTCAAAATGTAGTGGGTCTGTCAGGAAGGAATGAAAATATTCAACAGAGACACTTGCGGTCTCTCTATGACTATCAGATCAGAAAAAGGACTCTAAGAAATTAGAATTTCCTCAGAAATTTCTCCCATGGAGAAGAAATGGTTGCAGCCTTGGAGACACACAAAGGAAGAGCTTGTTTCCTAAAGGAAAAAGCAGAAAGGTTTGGAGCTAAGGGTAATACCTTACTTGGGGGCCACAGCATGTGCATCAAGTCATATTCACTTACCCTTCTTCAACAAATCTTAAATGAGTCAAATTAATAATAGAAGTTGAAAATGGACATTTATTTAAAGTAGCCACTGAGGGAAGGAAAAGAAGGAGAGTCAACAACTCCAATTCAATCAGGTTAGGAAATGAGATCAAAGTTTAAACAGGAGGCTGAGGATATGCAAATCTAGGTAGTCCTGATCTAGGTGTAGTCCACCAACCATAGACCCACCTTAATCTGCACTTAAGTCTCTTCCTGTAGACCAGATGTCCTGGCTGGTATTGTGTCAACTTGACACAGCTAGAGTCATCAAGGAGGAAGGAGCATCACCTGAGGAAATGACTCCTTGAGATACAGTTGAAAGCCCTTTTCTCATTAAGTGATCAATGAGGGAGGGCCCAGTAAGTGGTGGGTGGTGCCGTCCCTGGGCTGGTGGTCCTGAGTTTTATAACAAGGTGGATTGAGCAAGCCATTGAAAGTAAGCCATGGCCTCTGCACCATCTCCTGCCTTTCTTCAATGATGAGGAGCAATGCTGATGTATAAGCCTAATAAACCCTTTCCTCCCCAATTTGTTTTTTGGTCCTGGTGTTTTATGCAGCAATAAACCCCCTAAGACACCTGACAAGTTGTTAGGGTTGTGTAAAATCTTCTTCCAGGAAACAAGTTCACCATCCAGTTGGTGCCTTTTCTTTCTCCCAGCATGAGATTCCTGAGGAAATTACCATTTCTTTTGAGTCTATTGCCTGGGCAGTCAGATAGTCACTGTGAGGGACTTAAGGGTCTCATTAGGACATCATATAATCTTTCAGGGCAATCACAAGACAGTGATGGTGTGGCACCATGTTTTAATCAGACTTCTTAGTTGTGTATATTTCTATTTTTCTTTTTAAACCTTACCTTTATGTCAATACTCTGAAGATGGACTTGGGAGAGCTCTGTATCTCTTTGTCTCTCTTCCCAATGTAGCCATATTGAATAACTCTTTTTTTTCTCCTTTTCACTATTAATTTGACTCTTTTTGTTATATTATTGAGGGTACGTGACTGAAGTGAGCTTATTAAAGCATAGGCCTGTAACTAGAAATTCGCTTATTTCAAAGGTGATGCAGAAAAATATTGAGGCAGGCTGGCAGGCAAGGAAACAGGAAAGAAGGAGGAAAGGAAGGAAGGAAGGAAGGAAGGAAGGAAGGAAGGAAGGAAGGAAGGAAGAAAGAAAGAAAGAAAGAAAGAAAGAAAGAAAGAAAGAAAGAAAGAAAGAAAGGAGACAGTCTGTTTTATGTTGGTTGCATCCACTAAAGTCTATGTATATTTTGCTTAGTTTGCTTGCAATAAGACCTCACTCACTACATAGAACTCAAACTAGTCTGGAACTCAGTATGATCTCAGGCTGACTTGAATTAAGAATCTTCTTTTCTTAGCCTCTTGAGTATTAGGATTGAAGGCTTATACCACCTTGCCTAATTTATAAAAATGTCAATCAAAAGAAATAAACAAACAAAATGTTGGTGTGTGTTAGAAGAGGGAAAGTAAAAGCAGACAAACCCACAGTTGACAATGTAATTATGTTTGATTCATTATGTTATAGAACTAATATGCTTTCCTAGCGAGAAACTCCTCATACATTTAGAGATTAATAAAAAAAATGTTCTTTAATAATAGTGAGCATCTGGCTCTTGCTAATTTTCAAAAGGGAGTCAGCCTAGAACAAAAGATTTTACTAACTTGTATGCTCCTTAGGCTAATGCATTTGTATATACCTTAGGCTAATGAATTCCATTCATCCTATTATCCTTAAATCTCTGATTTATAATGCCGAAATCTGTGAAGTCCCCACAAAAGCCAATAAGGAGACCAAATCCCGTATGTAAAAGCAAAGAGCCTTTATTTTAAGCAATTTTACAAACTCAGTCTCTCCGCATGTCCAATGTATTGGAATAAATGGAGAACACCGAGCTCAATTAAAATAGGGTTTTATAGTAGTAAAGGTCAGGGTAAGAGGTTTCTGAGGTTTTAGAACCCCTGATCAGCTGACATTTGTCTAGGGGTGTCCTGGGGATTGTGTTCTGGCAGGTGGTCCTATCTACAACAGTCTTAATGTTAGGCATTTCCTTTGAATGGTCGGCTCTTGGGTGGAGGTTGCATAATCTCAGCTTGTGGTTCTTCCTGCAACCCTGCTTCAGGGTAAACTACTGAGAGCCAGGTCTCTATTTAAATTTATTGATGGCCAGAGTCCTACTGTGGCAGGTGATAATGGTTGGTAGTAAAGAACTTCCTTTGGGTGACTGGCCTATACTTAGCTTATCATGGCTGACTCCCACAGGTTTCAGGTTACACATTGAACAATTTAAACAGAGACAAGTGGCAAATCTGGCAATTTAGGCAGATGAGAGATTTACATAGCAAAATTATTCCCACAACTATTTCAAATGCATTTTTCAAATTGTTAACCAAAGTCGTCCTGCCCACTAGGTAAAATTGTGCTTTTCTCAAAAAGAGAACTTGGGATTTTATGGCAGCAGGTCAAGACTTTACTTTGGTTGTGACCTTGCACTGCCCGCTTGAGCTGCCTGGTGAAGGCCTAAGGACAGGTTGAAAATCAGAAATGTCTTCCTTTGTTATGGGAGTGGTGCCAAATGGCCTGCCAATCCCATAAAGAAACACTGTTGCATCCTACATTCTGTTTATCTCTAGCAGACCTAGTTAGCATATTGCTCATCCTATTTACTTATTTTGGAGGCAGTTACCCCTTAGATAATTCTACTTTTTGTGAATTCATATCTCCTTAATTGGAGCTGTAATGGTTTAAGAAAAATGTGGTCCTGAAACCACAGTGGGCCAGGAAGGCAGCCACTCCAAAGGCAGCTGGTCCAGGGCAGGGAATCACACGGCAGGTGAGAGACAGAGACATATTAGGCATGCCATGCAGAGAAAGCGGGTATTTATTTAGTGGGGTATAGAGGGGAAAGGAAAAGGGGGGGAAAGGAGAATGGAGGAGAGGAGAGAGAGAGAGAGAGAGAGTGTGTGTGTGTGTGTGTGTGTGAGAGAGAGAGAGAGAGAGAGAGAGAGAGAGAGAGAGAGAGAGAGAGAGAGAGAGAAGTGAAAGAAAAAACAGCGAGGGGGAAGGGGAAAAGTGAGAGACAGAAGCTGCCTAAGAGAGAGGGGGGTGAAGGAAGGGAATCAGGCTGGAAACTGAAGATAGGCTTGCCTCAGGTAGACAAGGAGGGAGTGGGCATGGTTTGTCTCTTAAAGGGACAGGACAGACCATTATAAGAGCTATTTAGTAAATCCTTTATGACATCAGTTTAATTAAGTTTTTTTCTATATTATTCATAACTCTTTCCAAAATAAAATCTTCTGTAACATGACGGCTGGTTTGTTGGGGTTTCTGTCCCTCCCAGTACCCCAACAAGCCAGCAAGTCCCAAGGAAAATCACACGGAGTCTACATTTGGTTAGAAACTGATTGGTCCATTAGACCAGGCTACTTATTAGCTCTTAAAACTTATGCTACCCCATTATCCTTATCAACATTAGCCACACGGGGCTCAGTACCTTTCTCAGCTAGGCAGGTTACATCCTGCCTCTTCGGTGGTCTGGGCAGGAATGGCAGAGGGAGCTTCCTGCTTTCCAGAATATTCCTATTCTCATTGCCCCGCCTCTACTTCCTGTCTGGTTGACCCACCTATACTTCCTACCTGGCCAATCAGCATTTTATTAAAGTATATGATTGACAGAATACAGATAATTCTCCTGCACCAATCTTCATTCTATTGTTGGTGGAAAATACAAAATGGATCCACACTTGCAAATATCATGTCAGTATATATTATAAGCTTATTGGACATTAAGTATGGAATAGACATTAAACTTTTATAAAACCTATATAGGCATTTAAATGAATTATTTCTAAGTATTACCCAATGAATATAAAGTTTGCTAAATATGACAGATTGGAAAAATGTGCAAATTTTGCAACCAACAGAATGTAGAGAAAACATTGAATTATTCATATGTAATGAAAGTAGCAACATGTTCATGATATATTTATTATGTACTCTTTTTTAAAAAAAATTGAAATGAATTGTAAATCAATATATGTACTCTTCAGAATAATTGAGGGAAAGGTGAAGGTAGCTGTATTCACATACAGAATTGTGTTGTCTTTAAATAATGAAATGTCTGTCTTTTGGTGATAACATTATGAGTATTTTCTTATTTCTTAGATTTATTAGTAAATAGTTGTTAGCTTCAATACAAATAAATATTAATTTAGCAAAAAAAGTGAGTGAACTCAAAGTATACTGTTGTGAAAAAATGACTCTGCATTAAATGTATTAAATGGATCATAACAGGGAATTTACCACTTGTTTAAAATCTTCATTTTATATTCAAAAGAAGTAGCATTTTTAGAATGAAGATATGTTTTCTTATAAATTGTAAAAGCTTGGATATAATTTTTAAGTTCAAAGGGAAAAAATTCACCTTTTGGCAGTTTTACTTTATTCTGTGATCATATACACTGAAGAAACAAAAGCTCTCTCCTTAGTAAAGTATGTGATGCTCATGAATCCACTTGAAGATAAAAATTGACCACAGAGTAAAGATATTGAATGCATTTATCTGGTTTATATTTCCTAGGGCTAAGATGTTTTCTAACATCTAAAACAGCCATAGATTATAGACATGAGACATAAAAGAGAAAGTCTGGCTGAGAAACATAAGGCAAACATGGCTAAAATATACAGAAATGAATGTTTAGAATTATATCATGTGATAAGTAGGGTAGTGTACAAATAGTTACCTAATACAGCATCCTAATTTCAGTCAACACTTTGAACTGTATCCTCACAGATAAGCTTTTATCAAATAGAATATCAAGATTGCCTTTAACTTTTAAACATTCTTTATGACTCTCACACAGAAAAGGAACTTTGGGAACTGAAGATAAGTCTTAGTGGTTAAGAGAGCACCTTCTGCTCATCAAGATGACCTAAGTTCAGCTCTCAGCAGCCTTGTCAAGAGACAACTGTCTGTAACTACACCTTTGGTTATCTTATTCCTCTGACTTCTGAGGCTACCTCCTTCCACACATATCCACATATAGATACTCACATCTACATATAATTAAAATCAAGAAAATTAAATCATTAAAGAAAAGGGACTTTTTTAAGGACAGAAGATAATTTTATGCAGATTACAGTGTTATCAGGCTTAGTGAAGATGAAGAGCCACCAGAATACATTGGAAGACATGTCAAGTCACCCAAATAGTTTAATTTGGTCAAGAATAGTGGACATAGAAATAAATTTATAAAACAAATTTTGATCTCAAAATCTATGCACTTAAAACTTGATTAAAACCAGGTGATTAATAAGCAAATTTCTTGGAGTTGATGATGAGAGAATCATTTACTGATATGTACAAAAAGAAAATGAATAGGTATAAAAGAATATAGATAGGTTTAGGGAAGGGCATAACCTGTTTTTATTTAGTTATTTGTTTGTTTTGGACTTGCTAAGTTTGAAACGGAAATACCCAGTGATCCCTCAGTACCTATATTCCCTTTAAAATCATTGTTCATTTTTCAGAAAAGTGACAAAATTCACTTATTTTCTGTTTGTTGAATAAATTATTTCTAAAATGATAGGCATCCAAACTCCATCACAGCAGAAAACAAATGTCTAATTTGAATTCTTTTTTGATTTTTGACTGTCATAGAACTCAAAGAAATTCTTAACAAGATAAAATAGTTGTCTGGAATGCTTTATTTAGGGCTAGAGACCTTGAGTGATTAATCTCAATGAAAGAGTCCATGTTGATGAATTTAAATTAGTTTTTGTGATGAATTCATCATTAAGTTAGTGATATATTTAAAATATGATATCTTTTGACTGAATACCTTAGAGAATTTCTGCTATTAACCAAAGACAAATACAGAATTTGAGGGACTGGAGAATTTACGCAGAGATTATGATTGTTAGGTGATCTTTCAGAGGACCAGGGTTTGATTTCCAGCATCCACATGGTGACTCAGAGCCATCTGTAACTCCAATCCCTGGGATCACAAGCTCTCTACTAGCCTGTGTGGGCACCAGGGGCACACATAGTACACATATATATTTGCATGCCAAGATTCATACACATGTAATTAATAAATCTAATAAAATTTAAATAAATAAATAAAATTCAAGATTTAAGAGAAATCAAATTAGCATGAAATATGCTATAAACATGTATGTAATTTAAAATAAATATTGTGTATAGGGTATAATTGTTTGTGTGGAATAAATAAATAAACAAAAGTTAAATGACTAAATAGATACCTTCCAAAATATCTTACTTTGAAATTTTTCTTATACTTAGTTCCAAAATCCTGTTTTCATCTATATTGCTGCTGCATGAATTATGACTGCTCTCAGAAATAATATTTGCACAATATTTTAAAAACTATTTCATGAAAACTATTGTTCTCAAGGAAAGCAGGAAAGTCAAACCAGAAGGTTTTATTTATACATGTAATATCAAGTCTTTTTTTGCAACAATTTCCACAATGCCAACTTTTTAATAAGAAAACAAGGGTGTTTCATTGTTGCAAGATAAAAATAACAGGTTTATTGGTCAACATCAAAAGAAATCGCCCAAATCCTTTATTATTCAATCTTAGGAATGCAAACTTGAAAAGCTCACATCCCCATCTTTCTCCTGGGTACAAGTTTGTTTGTAGTTTAACTAATATTTCCTTATGGATACACTAGCACAACCTATTGGGACTTCAAGCACTGTGCAAGATGACACATGCCACAAGAATCAAAGAAAATGATGAACTACTGAAGTACTTACCCACCATGACCTGATGACCTTTCTGAAATAGTACTATCTATGTAGAGAAGTTCTAAACTCTGAAATCCAATGGAGGAGGTCACTCACTACAGAGACATGTCTTGTACAAAGGGCCCCAGATGGGGAAGAGTCAGTGAGCTGGTGAGACTAAATGAGGTCAGTATCTGTGTGGAACTCAGGGAGTAGCTGAGAGCCAAGTGCCATGAAATGAGGTAGATTTTGACAGGGGATTTCTGAATCTCAAAAGGGTTTTAACTTCACTCTAAACTGAGGTCAATAGGAAGGTTTTGAAATATTTGAGGGGACATGCTGGGATGGACTCTTTGAAGGAGGTGGTTCTGATGTTATTTGAAGGCATGGAGACTGCTAAGGTTCAGGAAGTCTAGGGTTTCAAGTCAAGTATATGTTGGTTAGAAGAAATTGTATTTATTCAGCTGGCTTAAGTTTGCAATTTAGTTAAAGACTTTAAGCAGCCATGTAACCGCACAGACAGAAACTGATAACCCATTAAAAAAGAAGCATAGGTTCCTGTGTTTGTTAGCTCTAATGCTTGGTTTGACACTAAAAGACACAAAACAACATATGTCCAGTTACAGAAAGTGCAATCCAAATTATGATATTACCCTACTTAACTTCATCTTACATTGTCATTCCAAAAGAACATAAACTAATCATTAAAGACTTTTGGTCTTAAAGGGCTGATTCTATTGGTCTCTGTGATTTCAGATTCTTAAAATAATCTTAGTATCGCCAAGGCCACATCATTTTAAGTGACTGGAATGCCAAACACCTCTCAGGATCTCTATTGTTTTTGCAGATGACTTGCATAATGGTTATCTCAGTTGTGATAAAAATATATGTTCAGATTAAGTGTAGTTTGAATGAAGCGCTTGAAAGTTCTGTGGAGGGGGGGTTGTACAGCAAAAATTTATTTAGAAAAGTAAGACCCATTAAGGGAAAAAAAACAAATAAACCATAAAGGATTTCAGGCTGGTGGACGGTGATGTCTTTAAACTCATAACCCTAATTAGGAGCATATATCTCAAATAGATAATAATTACTTAACAAAGAAATGCTATAAAATGACAAGTATTTATGACAATTTACTTGTTATTTTGTTTTTTAACTAATCTCACAATAGCAAATTCAGAATTTCAAGGCATTACCACAGTAGATGTTTATTTCCACAGTCCATGGTGTATCAAAGTAACATAGCTTTCCTTTACAAAATAGAATAAGGACATAAAATGCTTCTATATTATTGCTCCTTCATTTATTTTTTTATGAGAAATCTCTGTATTCTACCATGTACTGGGAGTGCAAGTAGAAAAGACATAGCAGAAGCAAGATATAGTGATCGGGATTTGTGCCCCTTCTAAAGCAGTTGCCGAAGAAGTTTGATTTGAGCCCAGGAAAATGAGATTAAATTAGGCAACATGACGAGACCAGAAAATGAAAGAGGGAAAAGAATTGAAGAGAGATAAAAAGGAAAAGGAAAGAAGAAAAAAGAGAAGATGGACAGGAGGGAAGAAGAGGGAAGAGGAAAAGATAGAGGGCAAGAGAATTTTTAGAAGAGGAAAGAAGAGAAGAAGGCTCCTTACCTTTTTTTTTCGAAAGTTTTTCGAAACAGGTTAACAGTCTTGACTGTCCTGAAACTTGCTCTGTAAACCAGGCTGGCCCAGAAGTCACAGACATCCCCCTGTCTCTGCCTCCCTAGTGCCACCACCACCGGCTTTTTATACAAACCAGTGTAAGCATGTAGTTCACTGTTCTAGTAATGACTAGCCTGCATAAGCCTTCTGGTTCTATCCCCAACACATTTTGTTTTATTTTAAATTATGAAAATCAAAATGAACAAAAATTGCTACTAATTCTACCCTACTGATAGAATTAAATGGAATGACTATATTTGGTACACATTGGGCTGGGAATATTTAGAACTGAATATTCAAATAATAATTATACTGTAGTATGAATTAGTGTAAACGTTTAGGGAAAGTTTTTTAGCTCTGTAAGTATATCACCAAGTTACACATGCTCTCTGTCAGTATGTTCAAAGTGTCAGGGCTCACTTTGTTGGTTCCTGGCTGCCGGGCTAGCTTAGTCCTAAAATAATCACAAAAAAACAATGTTTTGTATTAATTAAAACACTGCTTGGCTCATTATCTCTAACCTCTTATTGGTTAACTTTTATATTAATTTATGCCATCTCTAGTAATCTGTGTATCGCCATTTGACAGTGCCTTACTGACTGTAGTTTCAGGATTTCTGTCTCCGGCAGATCCGTGGCGTCTCTCTGACTCTGCCTTCTTCCTCCCAGCATTCCATTTAGTTTTTCCTGCCTACTTAAGTTCTGCCCTATCAACAGACCAAGGCAGTTTCTTTATTCATTAATGGTGATCACAGCACACGGAGGAGATTTCTACATCATGTTCACCTTTATCTAATGAAATCAGACACAAAAAAACTCAACTATTAGTCCATGAATGGTAGGGCCATAAGTCTCCCCTTCCTCTTTAGGGTGACTCAATGTGCAAGTCTTTTTATTTGTACTTTATATAAATCTTGGGCAAACTTGTCAAGAAAGAGTACCTATTTGTCTCTTTTTGACCCAAGGTACAGTCTTGGGATGATCATCCTTAGATTCCAGGCAATGTCAAACAACATAATTATGGTACCAGACAGACTCAACATACAATTTGTACTGTAGAGGAAGTTGTTTTTCAAGAAGGAAAAGTATCTCTGGGCTTCCCAACATTTCTTTGTTGCTGTTATTATTTATAGTAACTCTAACAACCGTAGATGTTGCTTTGAAGAGTAGAAAGCCATGAAGAACTATTTTTAAAGACTTTATTAAGGGTCTTGAAAGATTGCTAAGTGGTTAAGAGCACTGGCTGCTCTTTCAGAAGACCTAGATTTGTCATTTCTAACTACAGTTCCAGTAGATATGATGCTCTATTAACATCTCAGCAGTTAGTAGGCATATGGTGCATAGACATGCATGCAAAGCAAAACATCCATGCATATAAAATACATTTGAAAAGTTATTAAAAAATATTAAAAACCTCAGTGAATTAGGAAGTTGTGTATGTATCACTTTGAACTCAAGGGCTGCATAATGAGGCCCTATATCAAAATAACTTCATTGCATATTTTTGACATGAAAGGATCAATAATTTCAGGTCAGTGAGGATTTTAAATTTGTACAGTTTGATAGATGTATTTATGATTTATTTACTTATTTATATTATACAGAGGAAAACAAAATATGCATGGATATGCATGATAATCTTTACATAGTTTCTTAAATTATGATATCTTTATTATTATCATTGACTTATAGTTAACTGACTTGCAGATACAAATACTAAATATATATATAAATTCCCCAAATAGCCATTCTATTCATCAAATACTATAGTTGTTACTGTATTTGGTTTTTTTCAGGTTTTATTATTATTATTATTATTATTATTATTAAAATTTTTCACCTCCTCCCCTCCTCCCACTTCCCTTCCCTCCCCCTCCCTCTATTTCCCCTCCCCCTCCCTCTCCAGTCCAAAGAGCAGTCAGGGTTCCCTACCCTGTGGGAAGTCCAAGCCACCCCCGCATCCAGTTCTAGGAAGGTGAGCATCCAAACAGACTAGGTTCTCACAAAGCCAGTCCATGCAGTAGAATCAAAACCCAGGGCCATTGTCCTTGGCTTCTCAGTCAGCCTTCCTTGTCAGCCACGTTCAGAGAGTCCGGTTTGATCACATCCTCCATCAGTCCCAGTCCAGCTTGCCTTGGTGAGCTCCCATTAGATCAGCCCCACCATCACAGTGGGTGGGCACACCCCTCGCGGTCCTGACTTCCTTGCTCGTTAATATTTTACTAGAACACGAATTCAGCAGGCCCCCTGTTCTAATAGAACACATTAATAAATGAATGCAGATTTGAATCGTATATATGATTCAAATAAATATATAAAATATTTGAATATATAGTCAATATTTCACACACATACAGACATATATGTATGTGTGCGTGTGTACAGCTGTGTGTCTTTTAGAAGCCACTGTCATATGAGTCACTCAGAAAGCATGCTAAAATAAAGACCTCAGTTTGAATTCTTCCATGCTCATCATAGCTAACAACAATAAAATCCAGCAATAATATAAGAGGAAATAAAAAGAGGATTATTTAAAAGAAAAAAATCGAATTGGATTGTGATCTCAGTACTTAAGTGCTACAACGCAAAAGATGGTGAATTGTCTCAAGTGACACCACACACCAGGAGAAAGTCACCAAGACAGGGCATTTTTTCATCCTTTCCAACACAAAAATCAGAAGGCAGCCCCAGCAGTTGTATTTTTACCTGACCTGTAATCACTTTGAGAATGCCAGAAGAGCCTAGTAAAATTGACAAGAGTATTAAATGGGACATCTGCAACCAACCAGAAGTCAGAGGAAATATTGTTCATTACTGTAAGTTCAATACTACCCAGCTGTACTGATAAGGAATTTCGTTACAAAACAGGGACTAGTCTATGATGTCCCAGTATGGAAATATTATCAAAAAAGTTACCTCACCCTTGGAAACTGTTTTGTCTTCATAGTGATGAGAACCCTCAGTTCTTCTATTTTAGAGGCACCCTACCTCCTAGCTTGTAAACTATGTGTCAGCATCCAGTATCAGGTAATTTAGCTGAATGTGGAAGACAGGCACAATATGACAACAGCCAGCTGACTTGTATTGCATAATGTGATTTACTGCAAGCTTGATTCTGAACACAGAGTATGCATTCTATACCGTGCATATCTTATTGCCATACAAATGTCATGGCGGTAATATAGGCAAAGATACTTTATCAACATCAGGAATTGGAAGGACCTGATCACAGGATGAACAAAAATGGCATATATCCCTGAAACAATCCAGAAGCCCTCCCGTATCTTCATTTTATTCTTAGTTTGGTAACATTGGGTGGTAAGCTTGGCCACACACTGGATTCAAGGGCATGACAGAACTTTTCAAACAGGTTTTCTCAAATCAGAGAGGCTGGAAAAAAGCTTATATAGCGTAGACCACATGAATAACTTTATTTATTCTATATAAAGAATTCTTGGGAATTCTAAATCTTGAAAATTTCATTTTGGCCTAAAAATGATTTTATTTATTCACTTTTAATAAGTATGTCTATGCATTGATATTCAATATGCAGGCAATATGTGATTTCAATGAACTTCAAGGAAATATGGAGCTCTATAATCCTACAACATAAATATAGTTTGCAGTTAGTGTTTTGGACCATATATATTATGTTTATTTTTAAACATCAAATATGGTGCATACATTGAATAGATATGAATTAAGAACATGTTGCATGCTTTGCCACTGGCAAATGTTGTTTTTTTCAGCATTTTTCTAGAGTTCTTGAGGGTTACTTCTTAGTCTTTGTTTCTCATTCCCATATTTCCTTCCATTACTTTTTAATTATCCATCTGAAAATTTCTCATTTGCTTTTTACCTTATCCAGCAAAATCCTTACTTTTCTTTGAAAATCTTCCTTAATTCCAAAATGTCAACATTGATATCTTTTATTTCCAGCCTTCTTGAACATTAATTTCATGTACTATAGGTGTTGACAGTTAATTATGGTCTATCCCAGCAGGCCCCAGAAAGGAGTTTGGGGGCTACATAAAAACATGCTATTACTTTAAATAGAAAGAGAGAACAACTAAACCAACCAGGTTTAGAATATTACCTTCCATTAATTCTTTTCCTTCCAACAGCCTCACACTTAATTAATCTCTTCTCAGATGAGAATGCTTGGAGAGAAAGGTTTAGAGACCCTCATCTCAATAACGTTAAAAAAAATTAGAAAGCCTAAAGTACTCAGGTCATTACAGAACTAAAATTTACATGAGACTAGTGATCTGACTATCTAATTTCCAATTTGAGTTGGAAGTATAATGAACAAATTTTAAATTTCATGTGAGCAGAATTTTGGAAATATTTGTTTTCTATGATATCCAAAAATATCATTTGCTGGGCAGGTCCAAATATTAAATCATTTTAACCAAATAATCTATTTAAAAGTTTAAGTGAAACGCAGATAGCCTGAATTTTATACTGCACCAAGATCAGAGCCTATCTTTTGTTTAGAAAACAAAACAGTACACAACAAATTTAGGCAAATGCCCAAAATCTCTTTCAATGCCAGAGATGTAGATGACAGCTCTATGTTAAGCCAAGGAAAGCTATGTAAATGAGGCTTCATGGATGATCTAATTCGATGCCATGCCATGGACCCACACACTACCCAATATTCAGTACCAGTGTTGCTTTTCCTATTAATGATTCTCTTTATAGAAGGCTTTCCAGCTGTATTATGTTTCCAAAGCCCACCAGATTTTCCTGTCTAGAGGATGCAGATTGATCTTGTTACTTAGTCTCAAAGCCCAGTCCTGGAATCTCCAATAACAAATTTGACAAATGGTGCTTGAAACTGGCCTTGAATTTAGAGAGTTTCACCTGCCCCTGCCTCTGCCCCCACACCCCAGTGCTGGCGTTAAAGTTGCATGCTACCATACCCAGCCATAAAAGATGTTTTCAAAAGCAAACTTCTGTATTTGCATAATTACTACAAAGTTATTTGTTTTAGAAATTTTAAAGCACTGAACTTTATTTTTAGCTAATGAATTTGTACATATATTTCTCTCAGTTTCACCTCCCTGATTATTCTTCTATAGTTCACATTAGTCTTTGCATTAATTCAATTAAAAATGTAATCTTCTTTTAAAATATCATGGTTTTCACCCTTTCTTTGGATAATAAATTCCTGCATAACACTTTCACTCATGTTTATACCTAGGCATGCTAATCTTTCAGGTAACCCATCAACAGGAGGACATTTGATAGTTTCTAACATACTCTTTAATACCTTTGACAAAACTTCCCTTCTCTAGTTGTTTATTGGACTTACTTTTATTTTTCATTCTCTTATGTACACTTGAAAATATGAAGCTGTAAACAATCACAAAATTACCATAATAAAATTTGGATTCTGATGTCAGTATTAAGATAAAGAAATCTTGTTATTGATGAACAGAACTGTGGTGTTATATGGCATTTAAAATTATTATTATCATTATCATATTGTTTTTGTTGAAGTTCATCAGTTGTGTTATCTGGGAACCAAAATATAATGTGGAGTCAAACAAAATGCCTTTTATATTTACGGAAGGCAGGCGTGCATATTATTTCACATTATACATGACTGATATTGTAAAATACAACTGAAGTGCTTTGATGCTTCAACTGTTAAGGTGCTTCATCAATGAAAAAACTGATGTTAACAGAACTTGCCATTATAAACCAATATGGTAATTGCAAGTGGTTGAATATGGGCTCTTAAAAATCCAAATAAAGGAAACATTCAAGAATCATCGAATATCAGAAATTCAGAATTCTGGGTGGTGAACGGGATATAATATGATATTTGAACTCGAGAACCGGATTAGATTAGAGATTTAGCTGTGTTTGCAAGGTCTGTATGACCTTTACATAGAATGATCTACTTAAACCTCTTTTTCTGAGTGTTTATATGTATGTTCATTGACATTTAAAATGAAAACAATGTGATATCAATTCTCTCATTAGGAACATACAACTGACTTATTATTCTTGAAGTGTTGTCTTTTTTCCTACAGGTAAATGTTTCTTTCTTAAAAATCAATAGCTGTTCATATGATACATTGTCCTGAGAAGGTAACCAAGGTTAGAGCTGTGATATTTGAACTTTATAAATTAGACAAGTTCAAAATATGTCACACCAGGGTCACTGTTTGATGTTCTTTTGTTGTTCAGAGCTTCACTGTATGTTCAACATGTGTTAAAGTGGTGATTTTAACCAGTTTCCTCTATTGATTTATTGTACAGTTGTCATTTCTAGGTGATGTACCGAGGCACCAGGTGCAGGCATAGTAAAGAATGTGTACTCATTACCTGGTGGGCATTTAGACCATTGCTCTTTGATGTTTGCAATACAGAGGGGAACCAAACAAGAACATAATTAAAACACAGTGTTTTTCACATATTTATGTGTTTGCCAGTGTTCTGAGAGCCACACCAAGCAATAGAAAATTGATTAAACTTACCTCTATTGTATCAGTATGCTTGGTTTTTTTACTCCTAATATACAAGAACTAACTATTCTAAGAAAAAAACTTTGCACTTTCCTTTTATTTCTTTAGAATCCAGAGCAACCTTGCTTGATACTATCCATTCTCAAGCATAAAATTAGACCCTTGCTAAGTTTTATGTTTACAGATATCACAAAACACATAATTCTACTCCTAAATTCCGCTAAACCATAACTGAATATTTCTGGAGGCCTTTAAACCCCTAATTTATTCATATAATTCAGAATATGATTACAATGAAGTCTAATACTGGCAGACACACACTACATTATTGCATTTCTATATTGTTCTTTTAAACAAGGAACACAGATGAGTTGAAAATAACTTTATTGTGAATAATGATGGTGTTGCCACATGATAATGCTTATCATGTTTTCTCTAAAACAGAACACTTATCTATGTTTAACAGGTTATTTCTTCTTATGTTCTTTTATCTTTATGTGATATTTGTTCTCAAATAAAAATACTTATGTGATTAAGTCTTACTCTCTTGTTACAAAAGTACAAATGCTTCATAATGATGTTCATTGGATCCATGCTCTGTTTTGATTGCTTCAGTTGCTGAGCTGATACTGTCTCATATGCCTCTTGATGAACAAACCTAAACCTCATTTTTCTCTAATGACTGCAAACACTTTGATTCATGTTTTCCTTGCTTCTGATTATCTTCTACCAAGTGATCTACTCTTTGACTTTCAATAAGCCTAAAACTCCTGCTTGTAGAAGCATTAAATGCTGTAACTGTAAGATTTTTTTGTTTTGTTTTGTTTTAGATTCTTTTTGAGGATAGAGAATATGGTAAGATTGGGTATATTCAAAACCTCAACCCTTTGCAAGTTACCATGGCACTTAATCTTAGCCCTCAGGAGGCAGAAGGCAGGAAAGCCTCTGTAAGTCTGAGACCATGCTGATCTACATAGAAAGTTTCAGACCCATCAACATTACACGGTGTGACCCTGTGTCAGAATCAAAATAAAACACCATTGTTTGCTGATTTCCATGTTTCACTTCTGTGTGTATGTGTGCAATTGTACGTGTGCACATGCGTGTGTGTATGTGTGTGTTCGTGTATATATGTGTGTGTACTTGTGTGTGTGACGGGGTGAATATATATGTTGAGGCAAGAAGTCGATCTTGGATATCTTTCCTCAAGAGGCTGTCCATTTTTTTTGGGGGGGAGAGAGGATCCCTCACTAGGCTCAAAGGAAGTAGTTGTCAACTTTTCAAATAATGCAATCCTTTGATTTCTCATATTATGGTGACCCACAACCAGAAAATTATTTTATTGCTAATTCATAAGTGTAATTTTGCAACTGTTATGAATTCTCTCCTGCATGGTGGAACTGGAATATGCCCCCCATTTAATTACATCTTCACCAATCTTCTGTTTTCAATGTTTCTTCATTGCCTCAACTTGGCTGTCCTGATACTCAAGCTGTAGACTAGACTAGTCTCAAACTCAGACTGCCTCTGTCTCTGAAGTGCTGGTATGTACCACTACACTGGGTCTGAGTTTTTCTTTAATCACTTTTCATAAATTGGAAGTTTTCCTGGGTAGATCATGCCCTGAGGTCACCACTCTCTTTACTCTATGTAATATCAGACTTTTCTTCAAACTGTTTATCTCTCTGAAAGCACAATTATCTCCATTCCATTTCCTGATTTCTCTTTTCTTCCTTGAACTATGTACATTTTGCATTTTTCCTTGCTCAGCTTACTCTTTTTTTATTAATGAACTTCATAAAAGTGAGCACTAATAGTCACGTGGCAGATTCAATAACTAGACTGTTTTGAAATTACCTTTGCTAGTGCAACTATCACAACACTACATCTTAGCCTCAGGCATATTTTTCTGACAAGGACAAAAAGTAATTACAGTCTTCCCCAAAATTTCACAAGAGCGGTCTCTAAGGACACATACAATCATTCTTTTCCTCTTTAACCTCTTGAACCAGGCCCCTACAGTTTAAATTACCCTCACCACCACTGTCTTTCATGTTCCTGCTAGTATGGCTCATTAATAAGTACTTAAAGCTTCAAGCTGTTTTCTGAAACCAAACTCTCAAAGTCCACATTTCCTCTATACAAAGCATGGTCAGGTCTATCACAGCATTACCTGAGTCCCTGGTACCAATTTCTGTAGGGTTTCTATTGTTTATAACAAATAATGTCTCTTTATAAGAGACACCATAACCATGGCAACACCTATAAGGGAAAACATTTAATCAGGGCTAGTGTACAGTTCAGAGGTTTACCTCATCATCATTATGGCCAGAAGTAAGGCCACCTGCAAGGCAGCATACAAAAAGATATGGTTCTGGGGAGGGGAGCTGAGATTTCTACATCTGGATCTTCAGGCAGCATGCTAGTTCTATTTTTAAGTTTTTTTTTTTTGAGAAAATTCCAAACTGATTCCCACAACGGCTATGCTAGTGGATATATGCACTTCTGATTTTACTGCTGCTTTATTAACCATTAGAAATAATTGGAATTAACCTAGTTGTCCATCAACAGATGAATGGACAATGAAAATTTGATATATAAATGCATATGTATGTATAAATACTCTTTACCTTTAAAGAAACATGTAACCACAAAATTTGTGGCAGAATGGATAGACTCAGAATATATAGCATTAAATGGGATCACAGAATCTCAGAAAGGCAAAAAACCCCTTCCTCATGTTTGGACTCTAGATAATACATGTGTATATGTAAACAAATGTACATATGGGTACAGAATAACATGTAGAATAGGAAGAAAGGGGGCTAAATATTAGGCAGTGAAGAAGACATGACTGCAGCTAAGGACATAAATTATGAAAGCAGGCATAAAGCTAATGGATTTTCTAGTTCTTACTGTTACGGATTTTTTGAATTGGGTGGTGGATAATTGCATAAATCTATGTTCTACGGTGAAAATGTAAAATACACTGTGATGCTACATAGCTTCCATTACAAATGACTACTCAAGGTATAAAAAAAAATTTATTGACCTACTTTGGTACTGGCAAATCAAACAGGTCAGGAACCTTGAGGCAGAAGCTGATAGAGATGCCATGGAGGGGGTGCTCCTCATGACTCGCACAGCCTGCTTTCCTGTAGAACCCAGGAATACCATCTTTCCATCCCAGGAATTGAAGCACTCACGATGGGCTTTACCCTTACCCATCAATTACTAATTGAGAAAGTGCTTTACAGCTGGATTTTATGGAAGTATTTTCTCATTTCAGGTTCCCTTCTTTCAGAAAAGTCTGGTTTGTTTGCAGAGTTGACATAAGAATAGCTAGCACACTTTCCAACCTTGACTGTTATATTTTCTAAGATGCCATCTTTTGAGTTTTGGCACATTTCCACTAAGAGTCACTAGTTGATCTAAACTTCTCTGAGCCAGTATCCATCAAAATCCAGAAATAATCCTACACTAAAACTACCAGAACTGCAAGAGAAAATTGATGCTTGGTAAAGAAAAGGCATTCTTAATTCAGCTACTAGTGATGCTTACCTAGTTAATTGGTGTAGTCACTTGAAATATCACTCAATTCTGTAGTATAAGAAGTTTCTAAGTAAAGTTTGAGGATTTGGGGGTTACTTAAGAAAATCAGCCTCTGAGTCCATGTTTATTATGCCTCTTTTCTTCTTTCCTTCTTTCTTTGTCATTAGACTTGATCTCTCTGTTTCCAATATTTAGGCACAGGAATTAATTGGCATACATAGTGAGAATAATCTCACAGTAACCACAATAGGTTTCTGTCCTATTATATCAAGCTCAGCATGTCACTTTAGTAATACCAAAAGTCCGATTTATTCCTTAGCTTGCTTGCTTTTTTCTTCCTCTTTTTCCTTTATTCGTCTCCTTCTTTCTTCTTTTAGAGCCAATGAATTTATTAGGATTACTTGCAAGAGTGTGGATGATTCATTACTGATATTTCCCACCCTCCCATATACTACATGAAGACAACTCAACCAGCCAATTAAGAGAGTCTCCTGCCCATTTATTCATCCTGGCCACCTGGCTAGCTTAGCCCTGAAATAACTACACAGAAACTTTATTAACTAAATCACTGCTTGGACCATTAGCCCTAGCTTGTTATTGGCAAATTCTTACATATTATTTTAACCCATTTCTATATATTTGTATATCACCACGAGGTCATGGCCTATTAGCAAATTTCCAACATGTCTGACTCTGGTGGCAGCTCCATAGTGTCTCAAGGACTCTTTCATTCTCTCAGCATTCAGTTCTTTCTTCCCTGCCTACCTAAGTTCTGCCCTATCATCAGGCCGAGGCAGTTCTTTATTCATTAACCAAGAAAAGCAACACAGACAGAAGGACCTCTCACACCATTTCCCCTTTTCTGTTTAAACAAAAAGGAAGATTTTAACTTTAGCATAGTAAAATTACATATAACATAACAGATATCAAGCAAGAATTTCACTTATAATATTTATATCTATTTTTTCTTTCATCATAACTAAGGAAAACTATAACTATAGATTCTTCAACTCCATCAAAGATTCCAGAAGGATAGAATATCACCTAAGTAAACAGGAAGTACACTGTAAGCAACTTCCAAATCTCTAGAAATGACAAAGACATTGCCTGAACAGTCACCCACAGTTCTTCTGTACCATTGGGGCATCCATCTTCAGCCTACAGGCCCATTGTATCCAGTAGAATTTTCCACAAAGCAGGAAATTTCAGAGACAGGTCTGCCTATATTGGCAGTTTGGCAGTCACTCCTTTGTATCTTTCAGAATGTCTCGCAGACTCTTTCATGAAGCAGTAACCCTAAAGGACTGTCTCACCTTCACACAAGTTCAGCAGTCATTTCTCTGTGGGTCCTGAATGTCCAGTTAAACAGTTCAGGCAATAGCAGTTTTTCTTGCCCAAATTGTTAACCAACTCCATAAGGAGCCTCTTCAATGCCCACCATCCTCTTGAAGTAGCTGGTGCTGCCAGGAGCAGATATGTCTCATTGTCACAAAAAGTCTTACGTTCTTAAACATTTTAAATGTCATATTTTGAAGATCTCTGAAAGATTTGAAGAATACCTAACTAACTGAACTATATCTCTATATATCTAGAAAACCTAAATAACATGACTACATTCTTGACTATTAATCATTTAATCTATATTTCTTAATTATACATTACATTTTTAAATGAACTACACAAACAGAATATCTTAATCAAGTGCAGAAATATACATATACAGTATAACAAAATTGACCTCAAATTTGTATCAGGACACCAAGATCCATAACAATGCAAATTATTCACAGGAGAGTCACCCTCCTTTATTTTTTCAATGAAAAATCCTTTATTATTGTCTTGAAACACAATGTGTAGAATATGAAGATACCACCAAAATTCACACATTTCAGATTAAAATAAAAAGGAAACTTCTTTGTATAAAAAAGTAGAGATCCTCAAATTTCCATCCAGATTTCAATGATTTTACTATTTGAGGTTATTTTCCTATTTGATAATTTGATTCTTTAACTTAGAATAATGTAGGACCTGCCTTTGCTCCTGAATGCTGTGCATAATTTCTGTTGTATCCTGATCTATTTAAATATGATTTTACTTTTAGTAAAAAATAAATAAAATAGCATAGATAGATATAATTAATACTTTTATTAATAGATTCTTTTACTTTGGTTTATTTGTTTTTAAACACTCTTATAACTATACTCTTGATCCTTCTGCCTCTACCTTCTCTCAATTGTTTCTTTAAAAATATTCACCTCACTCAGTTTCCCTGGCCCTCAGGATCAAACCCAGGACTTCATTCATATAAAGTGAGCACTCTACCCACTAAGCTACATTCCCAGCTCTTTTTTTATAAAGTATTACTTATCCCACAAAGACAAGCTCCTCTTCTTTCTTATTTTGTGATATATACTTATTTTGTGACACTACTCTGTAGCATCTATCAAGCCTTTCATATTTACCCCTTTAAAAGTTATCAGTCACTGCATTTCCTATTAAATATTCATTTAAAAATAAATTTGATTTCTTTTAAAATGTAGAGTAATACATTGGATGGAAAGATAATTTACCAATGAAGTGTACAAATAATATGTATTCAGAGAAGCTTCCATATTTGAGAACTTAACCTAACAGAATAAATTTCAAAATTTATAGATGGGCCAAACACTGCAGTATGTTCATGTTTCCTTCACATATGGTGCTAAAGATTGGTAGAGTTCTTTCACTAAATAGAGGAATAGCACTGGCATAGGAGGTGTCATGTCCAATCCCTTCTCAGCTTTGATACTGAGAATGCTCAGCCCTTTTGAATGAATACCTAGCAAGTGAAGTTGCTTTTTTTTTACATCTATTTCTTGGAGATACCCGAAGATACTTTTATTACTTTGGGGACATTCATTAAATTTCATTTCAATAAATATATTCTACATGTAAGATTATTTTGCTCTTTTATTAGTTTTAGAGATACTGGTAGAATTCTATCACTTGGTTTCATTTTCATCTTTTTATAGATATGTGGATAGTAATATATAATAATAGCAAAATGAATAGTTTCCTTAAGCCTGAACATTTGCTTAAAAGGCTAAGGATAATATATAAATGAAAATTTGATTGACATCTGAGGAAAATAATAAATCCACTAAAAGACGGCATTGCTCAAAATCAAGTAACTCAAGATCCAAAACTCCGAAAATAAATAGTAACTATTTCATGTACAACAACAAAAAACAAAAAAGAAAAAAGAACTCATAGCTCTCTAACTTTGACAAAGTCCTTTCTGGATCTGAAACGAAGCATGTAGATAACGCCACTTGACATACAAAGGCAGACCTTAATGTTGCCTTTATTGCATAAACCAAAATCAAATGGACTGTGTAAGAATCAGATAAAGATATTTTAAAATAAAGTGAGTGATTATAAGGGCTACTTCTTTTTTTTTCCTTTTATTGAAAATAGATTCTTCTCTTGTGCAATATATCTTGATTGCAATTTCCCACCCTCTGCTCCTCCCAGTTCATCCCCACCTCAACTCCCATCTGAATCCAACCCAGCTTCCTCTTTGTCTCATTAAAAAAGAACAGGTTTCACCAGGCTGTGGTGGTGCAAGCCTTTAATCCCAGCACTTGCCAAGCAGAGGTAGTCAATTATCTGTGATCTGTGAGTTTAAGGCCTGTCTGATTTACAAAGTGAGTTCCTGGACCGCTAGAACTGTTAGACAAAGAAACCCTGTCTTGGAAAACAAAACAAAACAAAACAAACAAAAACGGCTTCTAAGACTTAGCAACCAAACATGACAGAATCCATTATAATAAAATGAAGCAAAAACTATCATACTGAAGTTGAACAGAGCAACACAACAGGAGGAAGAAAGTTTCAAGAATAAGCACAAGCACCAGAAACCTACTCATTCTCACATTCAGGAGTCCCATATAAATACCAAACAGAAAGCTATAACCTTTGGTATGCCAAAGGACCTGGTACAGACTGCGTTGGTCCTGTGCTTGCTGCTTCAGTCTCAGTGAGTTTGTATGAGCCTTCCTCAGCTGATTTGGAGGGCCCTTTCTTTCTAATGCTCTCCATCCCTTCTGGCTCTTACACTCTTCCCTTCTCATCTTTTGTCGTGTTTCCTGAGTTCTAATGGTAGGAATTTGATAGAAAAATTCCATTTAGAATTGTGTGTTCCAAGGACACTCTCTCCACATAATGTCTGGCTGTGGGTCTTTGTATCTCTTCCCACCTACTGCAGGAGGAAGCCTCTCTGATGAAGACTAGATAAGGGACTGATCTATGAGTATAGCAGAATATCATTAGGCATCATTTTATTGAACTTTTTTTAGACCAGTAGAATTTGGTTTCACCTTAGGTCTCTGGACGATCTAGTTTCTGATTCGTGGTCACACAAGCAGTATCAGGTATGGGTTCCTCTCACAGAGTATGCCTTAAGTCAAATCAGACATTGGGTTACTCCTTCCACAAGTTCTGTGTCACCATTGCTCTAGTATATCTTGATGTGAGGAGAGAATAATGGTCAAAGGTTTTGTGGCTGGGCTCGTGTTTACATTTCTCCATTGGCAGCCTGCAGAGTTTCTTCTTGCAACCTGCAACAATAACACCAGAACATAACTGTGAAGACCTCTATATATGTACCCTCTCAACTTTTTCATGTTCAATGAGTTGTGTGCGTGTTTTTCTTGTAATGGGACCCCTCTATCAGGTTGTGGAGAGCAACCTGTTATTTTAGCAATAGCCTGAGTTCATTGGGGTTTTCCATGGGACCACCTTAGCGAATAACTCAACTGAATGTAGCCAAGAACTGAATGAAGCCTCCCTTTGTGATAAGACACAGCCACTTGTGACTCCATATTCCCCATGATTTGGAGACCTTATTAGTTTAGCTTTCATATATTTTATGAAGTTTCCACTGCTCTAGGTTTTCATATTATTGCTCAAATGTCCCTCAGTTCCAGATGTCTCTCCCCATGCTCCTGCCTTCTCTTCTCCCCCTCACCACTAATCCTCCCCACCCACAATCCACCTCTAAAATCTACTCTATTTTTCCCTGCCAGGGAGATCAATGTGTCTCCTAGTCCCCTCTTCTATATAAACTTCTCTGCATCTACATGCATGCTGCATCTTGATTATCATTTATTTAGTGGCTAATATCTACATATAAGTAAATACATATCATATTTATCTTTTGTACCATGTTTATCTTTTCAGGTTTGGCTTACCTCATTCAGGGTATTTATTTTTTCTAATTCCAGCTATTTTCTTACAAATTTCATGATGTCTTTTTTTTTGAATAGCTGAGCAATTTCTTCTGTTGAGGGACATCTAGGTTGTTTCCATTTTCTGGCAATCATTAATAGGGCAGCAACGGAAAAGTGTCGTTTTGTTAAGATGGAACATTCTCTGGGTATATACTCAAGAGTAGCATAGCTGGGTCTGGTTATAGATTGATTGATTCCCAATCTTCTTAGAAATGACTATGTTGATTTCCATAGTGACTGTACAAGTCTCTACTCTCACCAGCTGCGGAGTAGTGTTCCCTTCTTCCATATCTTTGCAAGCATAAGCTGTCACTTTAGTTGTTGATCTTAGCCATTCTAACAGATATAAGATGGAATCTCAAACTCATTTTGATTTGCATTTCTTTGAAAGCTAAGGATATTGATCATTTCTTTAAGTGTTTCTTATCCATCTGGGTTTCCTCTACTGATAATTCTCTGTTTACAACAGTACAGGAATTTTAATTGAATTATTTGGTTTGACATGTAGTTTCTTGAGTTTGTTATGTAATTTGAATATAAATCCTCTATCAGATGTTAGGTTTGCAAAATCTTTTAGCATTCTGTAGGCTTCTGGTTTGTCCAGATGACGGAGTCCTTTGCCTTACAGAAGCTTTTCAGTTTCATGAGGTCCCACTATTAATTGTTGATCTTAGTGTCTGTGCTACTGATATTCTGTTCACGAAGTTGTCTCCTGTGTAATAAGTTCAAGACTATTCTCCACTTTCACTTCAGTGGGTTCGGTGTATCAGGTTTTATGTTGAGATCTTTGATCCATTTGGACTTGAGTTTTATGCAGAATGTTGAGTATGGATCTATTTGCATTCTTTCACACACAAATATCTTTGCTCAATATTTGAATATCGCTCTCTTTCTTTTCATTTTTTCATTTAGGTTTTGTCTCCTTTACGAAAAATGCTTTTGGGAAGGAGAAAAAGCATTATCCCTTGGAATAATTTAAAAAGTTAAAGTTAGCAGAGGTAAATAGTATGTGAGGATTTAGGTGGGTATAAATACTTTATTTATTTGTTTGTTTATTTATTTATTACTCATTCATTTATTCCTATTATAAATTTGGCAACTAGGTATCTAATAGTGTCATTCCACAATAGTTTGACCCTGTGGATATTAAGGGATTCCAGTAACATAATTATGATTAATATTAAAATTTCTCAAATAATTTGCTAGCATAAGCAAGAATATTATTAATTCTTAACTATAATGAGAATACTAGGAATAAAATGTACATAGACCTAATTAATAAAGTTTAGCTTCAGATATATATAGTGGTATTTTGTCGGAGATTCCAGGGCCCCATGCCATTCCTGGGGTTGTGCTCTGTAGCTAACTAGTTCCTGAGTGGTCCTGTGTGTTTTAGATATGAAACCAATGTTCATTCACTGCTGATTATGCATTAGGAATTTGGAAAACTATATAAAATTTGTCTTTATGCTGTACAAAGCAATACCTTTAAGAGGACAGGCACCAATGAGACTTTGAAAGTATTTCTTGCCAGAGTCTGATTTTTATTAGAACAAGGGAAAGCATAAAACTAAAACTCAAAGGATATTCTTTTAATTAACAATAGTCATTAACTTTTAAAGACTTAAACTTAAGGCTTTTAACTTAAAATTTAGGACAATCTAAATTATGAGATTAAAAAGACTTTTTTTTCTAGGTAAAGAATATTTAAAAGTATCTAAGAAATGACCATGGAAAACCCTGAACTAGAACATTGGATTTATTCCAGGAAAGCATGGAAGTACGCAATCAACTGACACTGTAAATGGAAAGGAAATGTGAACAGTCTCAAAGCAGGAGACTTTATGGAGCAAGAACTTGTTATAAGGTTTTAGTTTTTACTACATTCTGCAGACAATATATTATAACAGATTCTCAAGTTTTCCAAAAAAAAATAAATAAATTTAGATGATAACTTCCAAAGAATCTAACTTTTATTGATTGCAATTTGGTGTAACTCTTTTCGAACTCAAAGGAAATTTGAGAAACATGTAATTAGATTTTTATTTTTGACCATCATATACAGCAGAAATAGTTAAACACTTTATTGATCACAATTTACTTCTATTTCCCTTTTAAAATCCATCTCAAGTCTGTTTATGTTGTTTTTAAAATTATGTTCTATTTTATAATAGAGCAAATTTTAAAAATTAAGTCTTAGTAATCACAAATAAAAGAAATCTTCGTGCTGTTTCGTCTCTCCATGCTTAAAAGGGCCTTAAATGAGGAAGAAATGACTTCACATTTTGATGTAAAAGACAAGATAAAATTTATTTTGCTAATTCTGCTTTTAAACTGATAAGTCACAGTTAAAATAGAGCAGGAAGTGTAACCAAAATGGATGACAAGCCTTTTGATTACACATTTTAAATGCCATATTTAGCATATCTCTGAGGGATTTGAGGACCTGATTAATTATACCTGATTTTTAACAAACGTTACTTTTTCGTTACTTGCTTTGGTCTTAACCTACATATACAGGAGTCTAAATAAAGCCTGTCCTCATAAATCAGTTAAATTTATACTTAGCATAACTACAAACTTAGTTCTGAGTACATTAAAGAATTTGATCATTTAAAAAATAACTGACCATTAACTTGTATGACTTAATTGTTTTGTAACAGTTTACTGCAAGTTAGTAGTTTTTTATAAGACTTGGATTTTACAGTTTTATCCCTCTTAAGTTTGAGCTTTGTAAATTTGAGTTGATGATCCTTTAACATAAAAATAAAACTTTAGACAAAGAGTTTAGATATGTGTTTTATAAGTCACTTTTTGTTAATCTGAGTATACCTTTATAACCATGGAAATGTATTATTGTACAAAACTCTATCCTAATGCAAAATGCATTGAAGATTTGCCACTGTCTCCTTAGTCTATAAAGAAGATATAAGATCTAAAATAAGCGAGGTTTCATTAGCACTAAGAAATTTTATAGATGCTACCTTTCACCAATAACAACCACAGATACTTCTAGATTTCCTTCTAGGTAGATTTTTCTTGTTAGTGTTTTCTGGAGAAAGAGGTGCCAACAGTTCAGTATTACTGTTGTGTTTCAATAGGACTGGATTTATTTATGTACCTACTATTTATTTTTAGAGCAAAGAAACTCAGCTGAAGGAGCACACTAGACCTTTTTTTTTCCATTTTTGTCTTTTCACCCAAATTTTTATCTCCAAACTATTCATGCTCCATCCATTCCCACCTTCTCTTACTACTATACTTCATCCTTGAGGGCCTTTTTCCAAATGTTTTATTCCATGATACACTTTGTACATTTACAATCCTTCTGCAACATTCGTTTTCTTCCAAATTAGGTCAGTCTCCATTCTCAGCGTATCTTTATCCTTCATGTGCTCATTTATATATGAGGTCAGTTAGTGTTGATCCCCAGCCATCCTTAAGTACACCCAAGTGGGATGTGGATGTGTAAAATGGGTTTCAAAGCTACCCGTTCTAACTGCAAATCTGATTTCTTCAGTAGTCCACTCAATAAAATTCATCTGAGAATAAGCAGCAGGGTCCACAAAAATACTAACCACTTGGAAGCAGCTAATAAAAGCTGCATAAAGCAAGTTCAGGTAGTTGAGCTGTATAGTCAAGGATGAATAGAATCTTTTTGTTGTGTGTGTTAAGCATGTGAAATTGTACATAAAACATAAGCTCCCTTTCCTTTTTAAAATCATTTATAAAAGCATTAAAAACAATATCTCTACAGGATTTGTAGATGTAATTTGAGGCAATACCCATGGTTTGTTTTTTAAATCTTAAATAGAAAATATTTTAGATAATGATTTATTAATACCAAGCAACATAACATGATAATGCAACCTGCTAATTACTATCAATGTGGAACAAGTATTATTTAATGTTTTTATTTAATGATCCAATAATTTTTGTAGGCTTTAATCAGTAAATTGTTTAGAAATATCCTAATTGTAATTGTCCTTATACTAGAAGTTGGGCCCTTTTAAATTTTTTTTCATGTGAAGGTACAATTGCTATCAAGTATTTCCCACTATGATGAAAAAAAAATCATTTAATCAACAATCAAGCAAGCATACTAACCTTGGGACAACTAGTTAGCTCATGCTGCAGCAATGGAAGCCACCCTTTATTCTTTGTAATTCACATTCTCCTGCTTTATCCTGACTTGGCAGGACATAGGCAGAAAGGACTGACAATGTGTATTCCCTTGATCTCCTTCAGTTGTTTTTTTTTATTTTGTTTTTGTTTTTGTTTTGTTTTTAGCTAAAACTTCAAGTACTATATTAAATAGGTATGGAGAAAGTGAACAACCAACCTTGTCTTGTTCCTGATTTTAATGGAATTTATTTGGGTTTCTCTCCATTTAATTTGATGCTGGCTACAGGCTTGCTGTAAATTGCCTTTTTATGTTTAGGTATGTCCTTTTTTATCCATATCTCTCCAAGATTTTATAGAATAGGATCCCCAAAAGCCAGTACATGCAGTAGAGACAAATCCCAGTGCCATTATCATTGGCTTCTCAGTCTGCCCCAATTGTCAGCCACATTCAGAGGGTCCAATTTGATCACATGCTCCTTTAGTCCCAGTCCAGCTGGATTTGGTGAGCTCCCATTAGCTCAGGCACACTATCTCAGTGTATCGACCAACCCCTTGTGGTCCTGACTTCCTTGCTCATATTCTCCCTCCTTCCGCTCTTCAAATGGACCTTGGGAGCTCAGGTCAAGTGCTCTGGTGTGGGTCTCTGTCTCTATCTCCATTCATCTCCAGTCAAAGATTCTATGCTGATATTCAAGATAATAAGTAGTCTGACTATGGGACAAGACCATAGCTAGCTCCCAGGAGTTCACAGGGATAACCTAGCTGGGGTCATCCCTGTGAAGTCCTGGGAACCCCTCCATAGCCAAGCCTCTTGCAAACCCCAAATGGGCTCCCTCAATTAAGATATCTCCTTCTCTGCTCCCATATCCGTCCTTCCTCCATCTCAAGCATCCCACTCCCCCAAGCTCTCCCCAAATCTCCCCTTCTCTCTTCTCTCTCACTTCTCCCCTTCCCCCCATCCCACACCCATCCTCATGCTCCCAACTTTTGCCTGGCCATCTTGTATGCTTCCATTTTCTTTCTGTTTTACTGATTTAAGCTCTGAGTTTGATTATTTCTTGCCATCTGCTCCTCTACATGTGATTACTTCTTTTTGTTCTAGAGCTTTCAGATGTGTTGTTAAGTTGCTAGTAGTAGATCTCTCCAGCTTTTTTTTTCTAATGTGGGTACTTAATACTATGAACTTGCCTCTTGGAACTACTTTCATTGTGTCCCATATGTTGTGGATTCATTTTCATTAAATTCTAGAAAGTCTTTGATTTCTTTGTTTAATTTGTCTTGACCCAATTTTTATACTGTGGAAAGCTCTTCAGTTTCGAGTAGTTTGTAAGATTTTTTGCTGCTTTTGTTGTTATTGATATCCAACTTAAGTACATGGTGGTCTGATAGAATTCAGGGAGTTATTTCAGTGTTATTCTATCTGTTGAGATTTGCTTTGTTTTTGAGTATATGGTCATTTTTGGAGAAAGTTACATGAGGTGCTGAGTAAAAGGTATATTCTTGTTTGTTTGAGTGAAATTTTCTGTATATATCTGTTTGGTGAGTTTTATAACATCTGTTCGTTTGTTCTGGATGACCTGTCCATTGGTGAGAGTAGGGTGTTGAAGAGTCCCACTATCATTGAGTGAATGTCAATACATGAATTCTACTGTTACAGTGTTTCATTTATAAATGTGGGTATCCTTTTGTTTGGGGCATAGATGTTAAGAATTAAAATGTCATTGTGGTGTATTTTTCTGTTGTTGAGTATGCAGTGTCCCTTCCTACCTCTTGATTAGTATTGGTTTGAATTTTATTTTGTTAGATATTAAAATGGCTATAGCAGCTTGCTCCTTAGGTCTGTTTGCTTGGGATATATTTTTTCCAACCTCTTGTCTTGAGGTAATGCCTATCCTTGATGTTGAGGTGTGTTTCTTGGATGCAGCAGAAGAATAGATCTTATTTTCATATTCATTCTGTTTGTCTGTGTCTTTTTTTATTGGGGAACTGACACCCTTGAAATTGAGAGATATCAATGGCCAATGCTTGTTGATTCCTGTTATTTTGTTGTTTGTGTCATTGTTGTTTTTATTGGTGGTGTTGATGGTTGCGGTGGTGGTGGTGGCGGCGGCATGTGTGTGTGTGCTTCTTTTCATTTGATATTGCTGTGTATTTCCTGTATTTTCATGGGTACAGTTAACCTCCTTAGGTTGGAATTGTCTTAGCACCCCAATGTATTTGTAAATATATACTGTTTATATTTGTCTTATCACAGACATATTATTTTCTTCATTTATAGGGACTGAAAGTTTTTGGGGATATAGTAGTCTGAGCTGACATCTGTGGTTTCAGTGTCTGCAACATATTTCCCCAGACCCATCTGGCTTTTAGAATCCAGAAGTTAGGCGTCATTCTAGTAGGTCTAACTTTAGATGATATTTTATTACTTGATCATCTCTCCTCTCAGCTTTTGTTTTCTCATTCGTTTGTTTTTTTTGGGGGGGGGTACTTTGTTTGTTTGTCTGTTTTGTTTTGTGTTTTTGTGATCGGGTTTCTCCATGTAGCCCTGACTGTTCTACAACTCACTTTGTCAGCCAGGATGGTTTTGAATTCTGACAACAGACTGCTTCTGTCTCCTAATTGCTGGGATTAAAAGCATGTACCACCACCTTCCAAAGTTTCCCCCTGCAGCTTTTAATATTCATTCTTTGTTCTGTAATGTCTAGAGTTTTCATTATAATGAGGTGAGGGCACTTTCTGTTCTGCTTATATCTATCTGGTATTCTCTATACTTCTTGCTTCCTTTAGGCATCTACTTCCTTAGTTTGGGGAAATTGTCTTTTTTGATTTTGTTGAAGACATTTTCTGAACCTTTGAATTGGGTTTCTTCTCCTTCCTTTATTTCTATTTCTTTCTCTCCTTTCTGTATTTCTATCTTATATTTATAGTGTCTTACATTTTCTGGATATTTAATGTAAGGACTTTTTTAAGATTTGACATTTTCTTTGACTGTTGTCTCCATTTCTTCTTCAATTTGTAAGTTTTTAATTTCCAGAATTTCCTCAATTTTTCTGTTTTCTTTATTGATTCTATTTTCAATATCCAGCTTTAAAATTTTCTTCATTTCATTATACTGTGTCTTCCTGGATTTCTTTAAGGGATTTATTTGTTTCCTGTTTAAGGGCTTCTATCTTATTCATAATGGTTTTAAGGTCTTTTCCCTGTGCCTCAACTGGTGGAATATTCAGATCTGCCATTAGGATAGATCAGCTCTAGTCAGAACACATTGCCCTGACAGTTATTGATTGTGCTTTTGTACTTGCAAAATGGCATATGGATTGGGATGGTTATTGGTATAGGTGCAGATTTCTGATTTTGTCTGTTGGGTGGGTGTTTTGTTATTTTATTTCTGTCATCTCTGGATTCTTTTCAGAAAGTGTACTGCTGGGTGTTGCCCATTTCCCTGGTCTGTTCAGCTTGTGTGTTCAAGAGAATACCTGCTGGTGTTGGAGGTTGGGTAATTGATGTAAGTTGAGGGGAGGAAGGTTAGAGGAGGAAGTGTCTGTGATACATTGGGGATAGAATGAGAGAGCAAAAAGAATCAACAGGTTTCCTGCTACAGAGCTGCAGATGAGACTGGTGTTGTTGAATCTCAGGGGCAGTAGGAGAGGTGTGGATCAGCCTTCAGCCTGTGTGTTGCCCAGGGAGGAATGATCCTTTTGTTAGTAGGGAGTGCCTGCTAGAGTTGGGGTCTGGGATAAAGCAACAGTGGATCAAGGGAGGTCAGGAGAAGATCTGTGGGATCCACCTGAGATGTGAGCAGAGGGGATGGAAGGCTGCAGCTGGCATTCTGTTGCAGTGTTAGGAATGCAACTGGGGGATCAAGTCTGGGGTAAGAGAGAGAGGAGAAGGTCTGTGGGCAGCATACTTTGCTTTCTGGCAGGCAAGGCCTATGGTTTGGCAGGGTGTGTCTGTAGGAGTTGGAGACTGGGATACAGCAATGAATGAGAGGAAGGATCTGAGGAGGGGATGGCCTGTGGGATCCACAGGAGATGTGGACAGGTGGTGCTTTAAACAAGTATTCTGTAGAGGTGCCTTTGGAGAGATGATAAAATGATGGCAGAAAAGGCATGCAGGTGCGTATATGATATAATTATAGAAGAACTCTAATACAGTGGCTTCTCTAGCACGTTCTCTTGCCACTTCTTTGTCAAATTTTTAATTATAAAAGGAATATTGTATGAGAAATGTTTCTACCAGTTTCCCCCAGTTTTAAAAAGTGTCTTTAAAATTCTGTCTCAGAGGCAATTAGGAATACATTATACACATTAAAAAGATTTTAAGATCTAGTGTGGTTTTTTCAATCCTGTGTTTGACTAAAATTATTACTAGTAAGCCAGGCATACAGGTGTTTGCCTTTAGCTGTAGCCTTCAGAAGGCCGATGCAGAAGGATCTCTGTGAGCTCAGGGTTAGCCTGGTTGCCATTGTGAGTTCCAGGACAGCCAGGTCTATGTAGAGAGAGACCCTGTCTCAAAAACCACACTAAAAATATTTATAAGTAATGGTTTATTTATAAGTTTTGCTGGAGGTATGTTAATTGATTACTTTTCAATTCAATTATTTCTCAGTTGACAGTGAAAACATGTTTGATCATTTGCAATATGCTTTCCTACTGAACACATTGGTGTAATAGTATCTGTGAAATAAATGACATTGTGTAAAACATTAGAGTAGATCTTTAAAGCAAATTGAAAGAATGACAGCACAGTTACTCATAGATCAGACCTCCACATATAGAATGCAATGAGCCAAAATACTATTATTTTTCATTTTAGAATTTTAATGGTTTGCTTGTACAATTCTTAAAATATCATGCATAAAACGTTTTGCTAAAACAATAGTGAGCTATATATCCATAATGTCAATTGGAGTCAATATTCTAATAACTATAGGCAAAAAAATGGAAATACTTTTCTCATACTATTTTGGAAACTGGTAACAGAAAAAAATACAGCTTGAAGAATTTCATCTTTGGGAGGCATTGTGGATGGACATGTAGATTAAATAGCTTGATTGTCTGTGCTACTGGGAAATTCTATAAATGCGACTGCAGTGACTAAGGTGTTTGAGGCCATCACATCATCAATGATACTGTGATTCTGTTCTACTCATCCTCCCTGTAATCCAAGAAGAAATAATAATGCATTCCTCTGCTAGTGAATTAACTCCTAACTAAATGTGAAGTAAGGCAAGAGAGAAGGAAGAATGATGATTATGTAAAATCTGGTGTGGAACTAACCATCATATCAGACTTGGAGCATGACTGTCTTATATATTGGACTTTTCCCTAGTGTAGTATGATATGATTTTTTTATTTACAGTTAATAATATAGAGATAAATCTTCTTTCCAATACAGTTCAAAGTGTAGGAATTGAATGAGAAAGATACCACAATGCATACTGAATAGTGTGCATGTATCCCTTGATAAAGTAAGACTAAATTTATCTCTAGAAATGAATGACAACTGAATGAAAATCTATTATATCAGGTAATACCATTCACTCTTACTACAATTAAGAAAAATTCTGTTGGAATACTTAACGCGGTGAGTTTGTTAGGAAAACGTTAGTTTCAGTAGGGAACTCATCTGAAATTTCTAAATGAAAATAACATGATGCTTCAAATAATTGGCAGAAGGACCAGTTCTACACACAGAATAGTCACCTGCAATCAACTACAGTATTAAAAGTTTTTTATGGTCGGAACACAAAACACTTTTTGTAGTAAGGGAAAGGGTAGCAGTATGTACATTTCACACAACTAATACCTTCTTGCTCGCAGAAAGTGCTTCTCAGAAACTGCCTTGTTGCCCCATGTCAAGCCTTAGAAATTTGATCGCGTTGGGACTGGATTACATGTTTCCAAAATGTAGAGGTATAATTTTATTAATGCCAGAGGAAAAAAATACTAGCTTATAGAAACTAAAGGAAAACTGAATATTTGCAATGTCATATAACTGCACACTTTGTTGTAAATGGGAAGCCATAGACATCATGATTAGAGAAATCTAGAGTAAACTAATGTTCAGCAAAGTACATTTATTGGTACCAAGTTATTTCCTAAATGCATCTCTCAAACCACTTGTTAATTCATATGATCCTTTTAAAGGAGCATTTAATAAATGTTTATATCTGAAGAATAAAATAAAAATATTATTCATTTTGAAACTGAGTATGTGTGATTTTGTATGTGAATTCAGGCACGCAAATGTGAAAATCAGAAGAAAACCTCATGTGTTAGTCTCAATTATATACCCTGTTTAAGACAGGGTCACCTTTTCAGCTCTTCCTATGCCAAAGGAGCTTCAAGGAATTCTCTAGTCTCTACCTCCTAAATTGCCATAGAAGAACCGGAATTACAGGTGTGCTACTACATTCAGCCTTGTCTGGGTTCTGAGAAACCAAACTGTGGTCCGCCTGCCTGCATGTCAAGTGTTTCACTTCCTGCATCATCTTCCCAGCTTGAATAATTTTCTTTTGACAGATGACAGACACACACTCTTAGCTGAAAAATAAATTTGTATTTAAGTCAAGATTAATGTGTAATTTATGATTGATTTAAAATATAAACGTTAAGCTTCCACTCATCCTCAAACAGAATGAAAAGATTTTGGAGGATTTTCTATTAATCAAATAAGGTAGAAGCCTTGGATTTCCAGGAAAGACAATATTTAGAGAAATTCTCCCACGCTTTCACTAAAATATAATTAAACTGTCAATAAAAAATAAAAGTGTGCCACTTCTGAAACGGTAAGGTTTTTCCTTCCCTGATCATCAAGAAATTAGTTTTTAGATAGCATCTGTTTTACATGGGGAGACATAAAAAACTATTAAATTTCATGTAAATTCTTAACGAATTAAAATTATAGGACTGAGGAAGTATAAGCAAGTGTATAATTGTATTGACATTTTATTTGTCTAATAACAAATTTGATTATCCTAATGACAAATATTTATGGATGATCTTTCTAAAATATAGTTTTTTTTCAAAGTTTATTAAATTATAAAAGTTTCCATTTCCGCCCCTCCTCCCAACACCCTCCCACTCCCCCCACTCCCTCTCCTCCTTCCTCTCCATCCCTAAGAGCAGTCAGGGTTTCCTGCCATGTGGGAAGTTCAAGTTCCTCCCCCCTCCCTCCAGGTCCAGGAAGGTGAGTATCCAAACAGACTGGATCCCAAAAATCCAGTATATGCAGAGGAAACAAGTCCCAGTGTCATTGTCAATGGCTTTTCAGAAAGACTCCGGGTCAACCACATTCAGAGAATCTGGTTGGATCACGTACTCATTCAGTCCCAGTCCAACTGGCCTTGGTGAACTCTCCTTAGATCAGTTCCCTTGTATCAGTGGGTGATCACACCCCTCGCGATCCTGATTTCCTTTTTCATGTTCTTCCTCCTTCTGCTCCTCATTTGGACCTTGGAGGGTTCAGTCCGGTGCTCCAATGTGGGTCTCTGTCTCTATCTCCATCCATCGCCGGATGAAGGTTCTGGCCCTCTTTTCTATTTCCAATCTCCAAGAGGATAACTACATGAATTTCTTCAGGTTCACCTTCTTATTTAGCTTCTCTAGGATCATGAATAATAGGCTCAAAGACCTTTAATTATGGCTAGTTGGTGGGAATGTAAACTTGCGCAGCCACTGTGGAAATCAGTGTGGCGGTTTCTCAGGAAACTGGGAGTCAACCTCCCTCAAGACCCAGCAATTCCACTCTTGGGAATATACCCAAGAGATGCACTATCATACCACAAAAGCATTTGTTCAATTATGTTCACAGCAGCACTATTTGTAATAGCCAGAACCTGGAAACAACCTAGGGGGCCCTCAAAAGAAGAATGGTTAAAGAAGGTGTGGAACATATATACATTAGAGTTTTACTCAGCGGTAAAAAACAATGACATCTTGAATTTTGCATGCAAATGGATGGACATAGAAAACGCTTTACCGAGTGAGGTAAACCAGACCCAAAAAGAGGAATATAACTTATTTTATATACACTAAGGCAATAACGTATAAACCAATTTCAAATGATTTATATTACCCCTTCACTAATGGAAGAATGGTTTTATCAGATATATATCAAAATATTATGAGATATTAGCCTAAGACAGGAACATAAATGTGGTTTTGTAAGACAAAAATTTTTATAGCGATCTTAGTATTAATATAACCTGTTCTAGCCTCCTAAATTTTGGATAAACATTTTAGAATTTTAATATAATTTTCTTACTTTGATATGATGTCTTTTTCAAACATATGATTTTTTAGGAATTTGAAGCTTGGATATTTTAATTTAGCTTCAAAAGTATCTAATCCAAAAGGGAAAGTAAACTATTGCAAAATATAGTACAAGTATCTGATAGGAAATGCATATCTTATTAACTCAGTCATATTCCTAATGTCATATTTATAAAGTGGACAAGGATACAGAAAATGCATTTACAGATCCGCAAATCCAAAAAAATAGAAATAGTTTCTATTTACTTTTTATAAAGTAATGTGCAGTTTATCAAAGTAGTATAAAACATTTTAGGCATTTATTTTATTATTAATTTTTGTAAATAGTGTATTGTATTTATGCCATATATACTAATACACTCTCACCCTGCTAATTATCCCCATGTCTCCCAATTCTCTCTCAAATTCATAACCCTAAAGCGGTGCAATATCCAATGTTTCCCTAATACCTATCCTTGTAAACTTTTTTAAATGAATAACTTCTCATTAAAATTTAAATGTTTTTAGATATATTAAAAGTTTGGTTACAATTATTAAATAGATCCGCTGCTAATCAATGACAGGAAATTGGTTAGCTCTGTGAATAAATTATCATTATTTAACCAAAAGGAAAAGTAGTAAGTTAAGATGAGAACTTTAATAGAATTTGAAAAAGCCATTAATATTTTATAGATTTATTGGTTTTCCTCACTAGAGGGAAAATTGCAGTATCTGATTTTTTGCTTGTTACTGCTGACATTTGTTCTGAAATGTCAAGGTTTTGTTGGGACTTTGGCACTTAGGCAGTGACTTCAAAACCCTTACCATTCTTCTCCAAGCATACTGTTGTGTTATGGAACAGAAGTAGAGCTGTTAAAGCTCATATACCTTTATAATCTTGAAATTGTCTTTGCTTGACTTTATGAGAACCTATCTATTTTGAGTAATAAGTTGTTTTAACTTCATAGTGAATTCCTATACTTCACTTTCTATGTAGCATGTGTTTATGGAATTCTTAAATTTTATAAGTTATTAAAATAATCTATGCCTTCTTGATAAATAACTCTAATCTCAAGCAAAAATGTCTAACTTTAAGTAACCTTCCAATTTTTAGTTTGGTCCATTTAAAGCCTTTAATTAATGTCTGTGATGTAGGCTTAAAATGCACACACTAAAATGCATTTAAGTATTATTTCTGAATAAGAGGTGGCTCCTCTCTGGATTTTCAATATTTTTAGTTTTAGTTGGATTTTATTTTTGTCATGTCCTCATTTCAAACTGACTCATAATCCAGAATTATCCTTGTAAATCATATCAAGGAAGCTATTATTGGCTAAAATGAATCAGTAAGAAACACTGCATTGCTCATGTCTAAATGTAAATAGGCAAGGAGTCTCTTCTACATTTTCTGTAAAAATATAAATAACCCATCTTATGTTATTTTCCTTATGAGGAATATTTACACACACTTAGGTTAAGCAAAGTAAATGCTTTTTTACATGATGATTTTAAGTAGACTGTGTATGTTGTTTTACTTAGTCATACTGCAACTTGATATGCCAAGCTTTGTTAACAACCATGGAAGGCTTGCTCCTTCTGAGCAAAAACAGAGAACGAATGGATTGGGGGGGCAGAAGGGGGAGGGAATGGGAAAAGAAAAGGGAGGGGAAACTGTGGTCAGGATTTAATTACAAGGTACGTTTTTATTAACCAAAATCCATAACAAATTTTGGACTCATTTAATGACTGGTTTCATTAAATTGCACCAATAATAATTTATTCCTTAAGTAATGTATTAACTTTACAGAAAGAAGCTATAACATATTTTAAACTACATGAAGTACAGATATATTTCAAGGATTATAATGAATATTTCATTTCATTTTGATACAAAAAAATCCCAAATGGTGGAGGTGATTGGTTCAACAAGGAAAAATACAATTGGCGCTCAATCCTAGGACTTACATGGGAATAGACAACTGACTCCCACACGTTGACCTCTGACTATATGTGATGTGGCACAAGCAAACACACAAAACACATTCCCCATACAACAAATAAATAAATGTAACAAAATAATTCTCCAAAACGGAATATAAATCTATTTAATAGGAAAATATTGAATGAGTAGATATTTGCTCAAAAATTCCAACAATAAAGAAATGAAACCCATAAGTGAATAGGATATTTTCTCCCAGATATATATAATAACACAGATTCGATCTGTTTCTACATTTTCATTTAACCTTTTAGTAATAATGGGAGTGCTAGTTTGAGTGAATGATTAACACTAAAGAGATTCAGTGGTGCAATATATCCAATTTTATTCACTGGCATGCTATTTCAACAGTTAATATATTTCCATTCCTTTTCTTACTTGCTGTTAATTCTCTTCTTTGTCAGTATAATGCTTAACAAACTAGTCTCATTGAAATGCATTATTGTTTTTCAAACAATAAAGGGAAAAAGCATCTATATGTAGCACAATTAAATGAAAACTCAGGATCAGAAATTGGGGTTCAACCTGAGGATGTGAAAAGCAAAGGAGCCATCCACTGGCTCTTATTTTGACCTCAGGCTGAAATGGCGATCTTTTTCTCCAGAAATCTCAGAAAGAGACTGTGTGTCTGAGAGCTGTCTCCTCCCATTTTATTCTCTCTAGTACTGGGGTTAAAGGTGTATACCACTGTCTTTAAAGGCGTACACTGCCCAGTTTCTATGATAACTTGTGTAACTACAGGGATTAAAGGCGTGTGTGTCATTATGGCAACTGAGATTAAAGGTGTGTGCCATTGTAGATACTGGAATTAAATGTATGTATTAGCATAATCTGGTCTCTAAGACTAACCAGTGAAACTGTTTTACTCCCAGATCTTAAGGCAATATTTATTTATTAAAATATAATTGAAATGCCACTACATCTATACTTAACCATCTTTCAAGAAAAAAACTATACCATAATAATATAAGCAAATTTTTCTTATGGAAAACAGGTTCTTCATATGGAAAACATTTTTTATCTAGTAAATCATAAACAAAATAATATTCTACATATTTAAAAATAAGAATACACTAATTATGCACATTTGTGTACTGTGAAGGTATCAACCAAAATATTGAGTAGCCTGATATCACATGATTCATACGAAAAAGTTATTAAACTCACATGAACCACTTGATATGCTGTTTCAACAGAATTCTCACATTTCTTGCAGAGAGTATGGCTTTAAAATTTACTTCAATATTGTAGCAAGTTACAAAATGAAGTTTCATTTTGACTCTGTCAAATTATGTTAAAATACTCTCAATCTGATATATCATTTCATTCCCTATTGTCTCTACAACATTTGGGAAGTTCAGTTGTATTCTATAAATAGCATGAACACTTACTACCTTCTTGTCATTGAAAAATTACTGGTTAATAATACTAATCAAATCAACTGTCTCTGTGGTGAAAAACAGCACAACTGATCATGTCAAGAAAAAAAGTCAAAGGATAGAAAAAAAATCTTGTTAAAACAAGTGACTGAATATGAATGTCGAAACTTACAGTTGCTCAAACTAATTAACTAAAGGTCTTGAAAAACATTTATTTTTTCCTCTGTTATTTTTTATTTTGTTTTGGCCAAACAATGCTGACTCTGATTGCATGATTCAGAACAAACTACAATTTGTATCCAAGCACTTATTTCCAATTTTAGAATGGTCATATTGTTTACAGAATGCTTGAAAATTATACTCAAAGCTACAGATTTTTATTTTGCTGAATTTCTCAGTTATTAAGAAGAGCCATCTTATTTAACTAAAAAATCAGCAGACCTCATTCTGGGATATAGCTTAGTGGAAAAACTGTTGCATATCATACCTTTGGGTTTATTACAAAAAATAACACATACAAAATTAAAACATCCACATTTTGTGTTAGCTGATATATGTTGACTTAAAGAACAGAATTTTAAAATATTTTCTAATTAAAATAATTTATATATCTATCATCTTGGAATATTTATTCTACTGAAATATAAATTTATAAACTTGAATGAAGTTAACAGAAGTTACATAATTATAAAAATTTTTCTTAAGTGTTAAAAGAGATATATGAAGACATTTATCTTTCATATTTTCTAATGAAATATTCAGATTGTTTAAATATTTCTCTGTTGCCTTCTACAGCTGGAGAGTTCTGGTTGCACCAAAAGTGCTTCTCAAATGTTAACATGGAGTCAAGTAATCTTGAATTTTTCCTCTATTGTAAATTCTGATTTTGTAGAATGGGTGTGTGCCTGGAATTTGACCTCTTTAACAAGCACCATGTGCTGGTATTGAATGAGTGCTTAGGGCATAGATAAAGAAAATGTTCTCAGCAGTATTAAACCCTAATTTAACCTAGATATTATTTGGTTCTTTGCTTGACCCATATTTAATTCAGGAGATTGTTTAAATATCAACTGGTAAGTGTCATAAATATTAGGATAAGTTTTCATAAATATAAGAAGATCAGGTTTAGACTTGAGTACAATAAAGTTTTAAAATCTTGGTAGTTACTTTGGGTAGATTAATGACTGAAATCCAGTTTTATACCTTCATAAATTAAATGGTAGTATTTACATGATAGTATTTACAGAGTGGGAGTAGTATTTGATGATTGATGAAACTATAAGAAGCATCTAAAACCCATTCAGGCAATATTACTTATTAATTTTACATCCTGACCACTGTTTCCCCTCCCATTCCCTCCCCCTTCTCCCCTCCCAATCCATTCTTTTTGGTACTATAGGCATAGTTTTCTAGGCTACTTCCTGCTGATTGGGGCTGCTGATATTCTTATGGGGACCCAAAGAAAATTTAAGATTATGATCAAGTCCTAACTGGAGCATTCTGATAGGCTGGATCATCTCAGCCAGCAGTCTTGAAGCTGTTCTGGATGTAGAATTCAAAGGAAACTGCAACAAAGGTTCCCTGAAATGTTGAATCATCTGTGCCATCGGTTCCCATTAGAGATTTTTCAGGGGTTCTTTCTCAATCAATCCTTATTTTTCTTAATGCAGAATGAATCCACAGCTTCTCACTTCCTGCAGAAACAAAAGCAAAACTTCTCCAAAATAACATATCTTTTTACTTAAATTTTGATCAAGGCATTTTCAAAATATATATGTTGGATTAATCCAGCAGCATTTGTAATCAAATGACTTTTAGCAACTGTTGTTCCTTCCTCAGCAGTCAAACAATTCAAAGACAACACAATAACATACAGTATCCAGATTCTCTGTATATTTTCCAGCTTTACATGGAAGCTCAGTCAGGGCAGATGGGAGCTGGGAGTGCTAGTTTTTCACTAATTTCTTAGCCCCAGGCAACCAACATCAAGTATTCCAGTAAAGCAAAGTTTTTCTTTAATAGTTCTGGTATCTTGATAATCACAGTTAATTTCTCAATCCCAGCTAGCCAGAACCACAGAATCTGAACTCAAACACCAAATGGCCCCAATAGAATCTTTAAGGTTCCCTTTGAAATTTCATAAACAAGGCCTCCATCCTCTGCACTGTTCTCAACATTTTTATCTTCCAAGCTCCAGCATAACTACTAACACCAAACGGCTCTTCTATCCAAAAGTTCCAAAGTCCTTTCACAATCCTCTCAAAAACATGATCAGGCCTTTCACAGCAATACCCCACTAAGCTGGTAGCAATATTTCTTAGGTTTTCTATTGCTGTAACACCATGACCAAAAAGCAAGTTCTAGAGGAAAGAGTTTATTCAGCTTATATATAACCAAAGAAAGTTGTGTGATTATTTCAGCACTGAGCAGGTGGTAACCAACAAGCGGCCTCCTTACTACAGGAAATCAGCATAGGAGTATGAGCAGCGCAAGTTTCCGGATGTACAAGCGGATACAGAGGCCATAATGGGATGCTGCGGCTCATGGCTTACTCAACATGCTTTCTTATAGAACTCAGGACCACCAGCCCAGGGATAGCACCCACCATGGACTGGACTTTCCCCCATTGAAAATTAATTGAGAAAATCCTTTACAGATGGCTTTCATGGAGGCATTTCCACAACTGAGACTCTCTCTTCTCTGATGACTCTAGTTTGTGTCAAGTTGAAATATATAACCAGTCAGTATATCAAAGTTCTAAAATACATGTTGTCCAATAAGCACAGGCCTTGAAGTGAACTTAGTATGGTTTCCAGCACTACATTCCACTCACCTGGTTATGGCTTTGGATAAAAATTCTAATTTAGATCACTTTCCAAGTAAAAGTATATATTAGCTTCCAAATGATATACTCAGGAATAAACAAATTCATTCCTGCTGAATGTTTTGTCATGGAACAATTTTCACGGAATAGTAGTGGATATTCATTTGGTACTGACTGACAGGTTAATTTTAAATCCTTCCCAAAACTTATTTAAAATGAATCCATTTTTGTAACTACTATCTTGAGTTTAAAAGAAATCTACAAGTTAATTTTAGATCTCACAATGTGCTCATCTGTGTACACATGCTTGCTTGCCTGTGTGTATCAAGTTATATGGTGAGCTAGATTTTACTTGTGTTTTTAAGTAGAGAAATGAAGTCATTTAAATTGATAAAAAAGTGCTATATAATAACTGATAATTTATATATATAAATTTATATATATGAAGAATTTAGAAAATTTCACTTATGCGTCAAAGAGTTAGAGATATCACAAGATATTTAAAATGAGACCATTTGCCCTAGAGTATAGCAAAGCACAGGCTTAGAATGTGTGAGACCATCATAGTCTTGCCCACTTTGCTCATATTCTCATTCCTCCCACTCCTCAGCTGGATTTTTGGAGCTCAGCCCAGTGCTCTGCTGCGGGTCTCTGCCTTGTTTTCCATCAGTTGCTGCTGGATGAAGGTTCTATGATGACATTTAAGATATTCATCAATCTGACTACAGGGCAAGACCAGTTTGTGCACCCTCTCCTCTATTGCTTAGGGTCTTAGCTGGGTTTATCCTTGGGAATTTCTCTAGTGTCAGGTTTCTTGGTAACACCATAATGGCTTCAACAATCAAGATATCTCTTTCCTTGCTCTCATCCCTGTTCTTCCTCCATCTTGACTATCCAGTTCCCTCAAGTTCTCCTTCCCCCCTCCCCTTATCCCTCTTTTTTTCCTTCTACCCCCATCCCCAAGCTCCCAATTCTGTTAGGCAATCTTGTCTATTTTTCCTTTGCAAGTGGATCTATGTATGTTTTTCTTAGGGTTCAACCACTGAAACAGGTTAACTGAGCTAAGAAGAGCTCCCCAAATCCAGCTGGACAGAGAAGAAACTAGCATAGGTCCAAACTAGTCTCTCTAAATGTGGATGAGAGTTGTATGGGTGGGTCAGATTGAGGAGCCACTGGGAGTGGCACCAGCATTTATCCCTACTGCTTGTATTGGCCTTTTGGGTACCTATTCTAGTTGGATTGTAATACCTTGCTCAGCCTAGATATAGTAGAGAGAGCCTGGAATCTTCCCTAAAGTAATGTGCCTTACCCTCTCTGAGGATTGGATGAGGGTGGAGTAAGGGGATTGTTGGAGGGAATGTGAGGAGCTGAAGGAGAGGGAACTGGGATTGGTATGTAAAATGAAAAAAGATAGTTTGTTTGCATTTTTAAAATAATAAAATAAATTAAATTTTAAAAAAGAGAAAAGAGGAATGTATGAGGCCTTTTGGTTTGATCTCTAGACTTGCAAAATATATATGAAACAAGATTGTCACCTATGACTGAACACAGCCACTTATTGTTGGTATTTTGACCAATTAAGAGTATCTTTATTAACCACTATCCTCTGCAAAATTTCTCTATGGTTGAGAGCAGAACAAATAATGTGTAAAAGCATATATATTCAGAAGGTAGTTTGACAGCATGCCCATTTTCTAAACAACTATTATGTTCTGGTTGGGACGCTGAGCTCCCCACTCATAATATTTTACTAGGTTCACAGTATTTGACATGAAATCCCTTTTGCAGAGCACTCCTCCAATCCAATCATAAAGCTGGAAGGCTAAAATTAAGGATTGCATTATTTTCTTGTTGTCTTTACTTACTTTACATTCAGATTCCCCATGTTCAAATCACAACCACTGAAAGACTGGCCTTCATTTATGGAATTGCTTTTAAAACTTTATCAAAATTCAGTTAGATACATTTTGTTGTTTCTGTGCTATTGAGCCATAAGTCACTCCCTCCACTGATTCTGTATTTTCATAAACACTGAAAAGTTGATGAAAAGTTAGTCATATGTGTACTGATTCCTCCTGTTTTGTCAAAACTTCTCTACCTGTTGTACTATTTGTATCTTTCCAGGTAAAATTTATAATAAATCTATGTCTATGGAAAGTATTTGCTCAATGTCAATAGAACTTCCATTAAATCTTTAGATGACTTGGAAAAATATAAGGATCTTTACCATATTAAATGCTCCAATGCTGGGGACATGCTACAGGATATTATTGTTTTATTTCTTTCCTCATGTTTGATATTTTAACAGTGATTTGCATTTAGATTAGGTCTCATTTTTTCATCTCTACAAAGTTCCTATGGTAATGATATCATCATTTAAAACACACAGAATAACATAAACAAGGGAGAAATAACATAACACATAAAATTCCATTGTAAAAGAAAACCTTTTAAAATATAAATTACTATATCTAAATTTTGTTGAAATAGTTTTAAATAATGCAGCTGTACTTATTTATATAAAAACCATTGGGGTCCTACAACTTTTTGTGATTGAAAAACACATTGTAATTACACTAATGTTACACATCATCCTATTTTAAAATTATTCTTCTTCAGTCTGTAGTTTTACAGTACATATTGGAAAATGAAGACGGGTCCTTGCTTATATTCCAATATTAGTCATTAATCCCTGCATCATAAAACTCATGATTAATTTAGAACAAATTGAGGTGCTAAATTTAAAAGTGAAAAAATAATTAGTCTTTAATTAATTGAAAACCCTAAAAGTAATATATTTAGTCAAGTAGGGTAGCATCTTAGCTATTTTTCCCTTTAGAATTCAGCTATTTGACATAATATCAGCATTCACATTAATACAGGTGCATATATCACAAGCTTATAAAACAATTACATTGTAGTTAGTATATCTTTAACCTGCTTAAGAGCAAAAAAAAAAATCATTGGCTATATATCTCTTCTTTTTGTCATCATCATGTTTTTATTTGTATAAAGATATATTGTGACAGTGTGTGTTTTGTGTGTGTGCTTGTGTGTGTATTTCTCAAGACTTTATACTATATATTTAGTCACATTCAATTATAAATGTGATAGTTTTTAGTCTAGTAGAAAAGAAAAGTTAGAAAGAAAGACAGAAAGTTATTCTGACATTTCTTGCAAAGCAAGATTACTTGCTGTTGATTCCATTGTAGTCTGTTTGTGTGATAAAGTATTTATTTTTCCTTCACTTTTATAGAAAATTTTTATTAAAAACAGGATTCCATGTTGGTGTTTTTTATTTTCTGTCTTAGGTCAGACATCTAAAATCTACACAAACAAAGGGAACAGGCTCATAAAAGAAAAAATCACATGTAAAGTAAAAGTAATTTTCTTAGTCTCATTGAAACTTAAAATAATTATCCAATGTAATATGTAATAATGACAACAAAGATAATGAATATTTAATGTTTGTGAAGAGGATGAGTTAATGACAACCACATTATTAGTTTCAAGAAATAGTAATTAGGAATATATTATTCTAAAAGCTACTGTAACTGGGAGGGGGAAAAGAGCAGTGTAGAAACAAAGAGAAAATGTTCCATTTGCCCTACTTCATCCTACATCATGCTTGTCCATTAACAAACACTTCATATCTAGTAGCATATGACTGTAACCATAAATTGCTTTTTACTTTTTTTTTTACTCTTTGTACATCCTTAGTGGCATTTAAAAAATAAATGAGATAAAGGTTAAAGTGAGAAACGAATACAACACTATTTGTAATGGAGTTAACTACTGCTATTAATCAAGTTGGCATTCAAAAATTGGTTAGTTTATTTTTAATGCTTTCAGGAACCATTATTGGTCATTGTTATTTTCAAACTGATGTTTTATTGAAAGGGTAATTCTGTAGCCTTCTATTTTCTTTAAAAGTTCATTCATATCTTGCATTTTATTCTCTCTGCTGGGTTGTTGAAATTGGTACATCATAATATTAAAAAAATTCCAAACTTTGTCAATTGAAGCTTTAAGATGACAACTTATATAAACCTTTAAAATTTAATCCATCTTTAAACTCACTATATTTGAAATCAAATGATGTAGATTCTATAGTTTTAATAACAGGCTACCATGTTCAGGCTTCAGTGAGTATATTCTTTGTGGGACTTGGTAAAATGGTTTAACAAAAAAATAGTCATTATTTATGCATTTTTAGTTATTTTTAAAGCTTTCTACAATTCAACACAAGATCTTTTCCTTTCTCTTTCTCTTTTTCTTTCCATTTTCTCCACTTCTCATTTGTCTTTACTCCTCCCTTTATTTCTTCATAAATCTCTTAGGAAATTTGAAAAAAGGAAAAAATGGAAGATATGTTTGTAAACAGGAGGTTCTCTCTATCCCCTCCCTGCCATTCCCCTCCTCTTTCTGTTCTTTTCATTGTATTAGAAAAACAAAAGCACATAAGTCTCATCCCCTTTCTGATGAGGATCTATCAAAAGGGAAATAAAATTTGACCTTTAGTAAACCTATCAGAATTACACCAGACTTCTCAATGGAAACCATGAAAATGCGAAGGTCCTGAATAGATGTGCTACAGACACTAAGAGACCATAGATGCAAGTCAAGACTTCTATACCCAGCAAAACTTTCATTCATCATTGATGGAGAAAACAAGATATTCCACAACAAAAACAGATTTAACCAATATATATTCACAAAGCCAGTCTTACAGAAAGTATAAGAAGGAAAACCCCAACCCATGGAAGTTAACTGCACCCACAAAAACACAGGTATCTGGATAACCCCCACCAGCATAACCTAAAGAAGAGAAATGCACAAACACCACTACCAAAAAATAATAAAAATTAACAAACACTGGTCATTATTTTCGCTTAATACCAATGTACTCAATTCACCTATAAAAAGATACAAGCTAAGAGAATGGATATGAAAATAGGATCCAGCCCTCTGCTGTATACAAGAAACACACCCCAAACTCAAAGATAGATATTACTTCAGGGTCAAGAGTTGGGAAAAAGTTTTCCAATCAAACTGACCTAAGAAATAAATGGGTGTAGCTCTCCTAATATCTAACAAAATTGATTTCAAACTAAAATCAGTCAGAAGAGATGGAGAAGGACATTATATGCTCATAACAGAAATAATACATCTAGATGAAGCCTCAATCCTGATCATCTATGCCCCTAAAACAAGAGCACCCACATATGTAAAAAAAAAAACATCGCTAAATCTTAAATTGCAAATCAAACCCCGCACACTAAAAGTAGGAGACATTGACACTCCACTCTCACCAATGGACAGGTCAACCAGAAAGGAACTTAACAGAGAAATAAGAAAACTAATAGATGTCAGGAGTCAAATGGACTTAACAGATATCTATAGAACATTCCACCCAAACACAAAGGAATATACCTTCTCAGCACTTCATGGAACCTTCTCTAAAATTGATCACGTACTTGGTAACAAAGCAATCCTCCATACCTTCTCAGCACCTCATGGAACCTTCTCTAAAATTGATCACATACTTGGTAACAAAGCAATCCTCCACAGATACAAAAAAAAATTGGACTAACCCCCTGTGTCTTATCAGGTCACCATGGATTTAAGTTAGAATTTAACAACAATACTAATCTCAGAAAGCTTGCAAACTCATGGAAATTGAGCAGTGAACTGAACCACCCTGGGTCAATGACTTCCTTGAATTCAGCAAAAATAAAGACACAACATATCCAAACTTATGGGACACTATGAAAGCAGTGCTAAGAAGAAAGTTCATAGCACTAAGTGTCCACATAAAGAAAACAGAGAAAAGTCACATTAGTGACTTAATAGCACATTTGAAAGTTCTAGAACAACAACAACAACAACAAAAAAAACCAGACTCATCCAAGAGGAGTAGAAGACAGAAAATAATCAATTTGAGGGCTGAAATCAACAAAATAGAAACAAAGAAAACAATACAAAGAATCAACGAAACAAACAGCTAGTTCTTTGAGAAAATCAATAAGATAAATAAGCCCCTATCCAAACTAATAAAAAAGCAGAGAAAGAACATCCAAATTAACAAATCACAAATGAAAAGGGGGACATAACAACAGACACTGAGGAAATTCAGAGAATCTTTAGGTTGAATTACAAAAACCTATACTCCACAAAATTGGAAAATGTAAAAGTAATGAAAAATTTTTTGATACTATCTACCAAAGTTAAATCAAGACCAGGTGAACAATTAAATAGACCTATAAACTGCAAGAAGCTGTCATCAAAATCCTCAATCAAAAAACCCAGGGTCAGATGGTTTTAGTGGAGAATTCTCCCAGAACTTCCAAGAAGAACTAATATGATATACTCCTCAAAGTGTTCCACATAATAAAAACAGAAGGGACATTGCTAAACTCTTTTTATGAGGCTACAGTTACCCTGATACCAAAATGACACAAAGACTCAACCACGAAAGAGAATTACAGAACAATCTACACACATGAACAGGGATGCAAAAATAATAAAATATGGGAAAACTGAATCCAAGAATACATTAAAAACAAATTATCCACCATGATCAATTTGGCTTCATCCCAGAAGCTTCATTCCAGCAGGGCTGGTTCAACATATGAAAATCTATCCATGTAATCCATCATATAAATAAACTGAAAGACAAAAACATATGATTATTACATTAGATGTAGAAAAAGCATTTGACAAAATCCAACACCCCTGTATGATAAAGGTTCTGGATAAATCAGGAATAAAAGGAACATATCTAAATATAATAAAAGCAATATAAACAAGCCGACAGCCAACAACAAATTAAATGGAGAGAAACTCAAAGGGATTACACTAAAATCAGGAAGAAGTCAAGGCTATCCACTCTCTCCATATCTATTCAAGTTCTTGAAGTTTTAGCAATAGCAATAAGACAACAAAAGAAGATCAAGGGTATTCAAAATGGAAAGGAAGAAGTCAAACTTTCATTATTTGCAAATAATATGATAGTATATATAAGTGACCCCACAAACTCTACAAGAGAACTCCTACAACTGACAAATACCTTCAGTGAGCTGGCAGGATTCAAGATCAACTCAAAAAAAAATCAGTAGCCCTCCTATACACAAATGATAAAGAAGCTGAGAGGGAAATCAGAGAAACATCACCTTTCACAATAGCCACAAATAACCTAAAATATCTTGGGGTTATTTTAAATATTTTGGTTAGATAACACTAACCAAAGAAGTGAAAGAACTATTTGACAAGAACATTAAGTCTTTGAAGAACAAAATTGAAGAAGATACCAGAAAATGGAAAGATCTTCCAAGCTCTTGGATGGGTAGGATCAACATAGTAAAACTGACAATGCTACCAAAAACAATCTATGTATTCAAAGAATCCCCATCAAAATCTCAACACAATTCTTCACAGACCTTGAAAGAACAATAATCAACTTCATATGGAAAAACAGAAAACCTAGGATAACCAAACAAACCTGTAAAATAAAGGAACTTACAGATGCATCACCATCCCTGACATCAAACTTATTACAGAGCTACAGTAATGAAAACAGCTTGGTGTTGGCATAAAAACAAAGAGGTTGACCAATGGAATCAAATCAAGGATCTGGATATTAATTCACACACCTATGAACACCTGATTTTTGACAAAGAAGCTAAAATTATACAATGGAAAAAAAAGCACCTTCAACAAATGGTGCTGGAATAACTGAATGTCAACATAAAGAAGAATGAAAATAGATCCATTTCTATTGCCATGCACAAAACTCAAGTCCAAATGGATTAATGACATCAATATAAATCCACCCACACTGAACCTGATAAAAAAGAAGGTGGGGAGTAGCCTTCAATGCATGGGCACAGGAGAACCCTTCCTAAATATAACCCAGAAGCACAGACACTGAGAGGAACAATAAATAAATGGGACCTCCTAAAACTGAGAAGCTCTGTAAAGCAAAGGACACAGTCAATAAGACAAAAAGATAGCCTACTGAATGGCAAAAGATATTCATCAACCCCACATCAGACAATGTATTGATCTCCAAAATATATAAAGAACACAAGAAATTAGACATTAAAATTCTAAATAACCCAATGAAAAAATGGGTTATAGAACTAAAAAGAGAATTCTCAATAGAACAATCTCAAATGTCCGAAAGATACTTATGGAAATGTTCAACATCCTTAATTATCAGGGAAACACAAATCAAAACAACTCTGAGAAAATAGCTAAGATCAAAAACACCAGTGACAGCTTATGCTGGAGAGGATGTGGAGTAAGAGAAACACTCATTCATTGCTGGTGGGAAGGCAAACTAGTACAACCACTTTGGAAATCAACATGGATATTTCTCAGAAAAACTGAAAATCAACCTACCTCAGGATATAACAATACCACTCTTGTGCGTATAAACAAAGAATGCTCAATAATGCTACAAAAGCATTTGTTCAACTCTGTTCATAGCAGCATTATTTGTAATAATCAGAACCTGGAAACAACCTTAATGCTCCTCAACTGAAGAATGGATAAAAAAGTGGCATATTTACACATTAGAGTACTACTCAGTGGGAAAAAAAAGACATCTTGAATTTTTCATGCAAATGGATGGAATTAGAAAACACTATCCTGAGTGAAGTAACCCAGATCCAAAAAGATGAATATGGTGTGTACTCACTCATAAGTGGATACTAGCCATAAACAAAGGACATTGAGCCTATATATAGTTCATGATCCTAGAGAAGCTAAGCAATAAGGTGAACCTAAAGAAAAACATATATAGACCAACCTGGAAATTGGAAAGGCACAAGATTGCCTGACAAAATTGGGTGCAGGAGGGGAGAAAAGAGGGTAGAAAGGAAAGAGGAGAAGAGAAGGCACGGGTTGGGGAGAACTTGAAGGAATGGGATAGTAGAGATAGAGGAAGGACAGAGATGAGAACAAGGAAAGAGATATCTTGATTGAGGGAGCCATTATAGAGTTAGCAGAAACCAGGTTCTAGAGAAATTCCCAGGAATCCACAAGGATGACCCCACCAAAGACCCTAAATAATAGAGGAGAGATGACCCGATTTTGACTTGCCCTGTAATCAGACTGATGATTATCTTAAGTATCACCATAGAACCTTCATCCAGCATCTAATGTAAACAGAGGTTGAGACCCACATCCGAGCACTAGACTGAGCTTCCAAAGTCCAGTTGAAGAGTAGAAGGAATGAGAATATGAGCAAAGAGGTCAAGACCATGATGGGTTCACCCACTGAAACAGTTTACCTGAGCTAATGGGAGCTCACCAACTCCAGCCATACTGGGAAGGAACAAACAGAGAACCAAACTAGTTCCTCTGAATGTGGTTGACAGTTGCATGGCTGGGGCAGAATGGGAGGCTACTAGCAGTGGCACCAGGATTTATCCCTAATTCATGTACAAGATTTTTAGTATCCTAATCTCTTTGGATGTATATCTTGCTCAGCCTAGATATAGATAGTATATAGATAGTAGGGAGGGCCTGGACCTACAACAAAGCAATGTGTCTTACCCTCTGTGAGGATTGGATGGGGGTGGGGTGGGAGAGTGTGTGGAGGGAATGGAAAGAGGGGAGGGAATGGGAACTTGGATTGTTTTGTTTTAATGTAATAATGTAATAAATTAAAAAAAGAAAAATTAAAAATAACTTGCATTTTATACTTGGAAGCATACTTGGAAATATTTTATATAAATGAATGCTTGAAAAACATGAAAAATTATTAAGTTCCTTAATTCCAGACCCCATAGTATTTTGATCTTCAAAATTTTCATTTTTTACTAGGGAAACATACTCATCATCCCCCGCAAAGTATAATCAAAATGAAAATTTGACTTTGCTCCTGGATTGAAACTGATGAGATTTGTATCAAAAGAGCTAAAGCCAAGGGAGCTAAATCAAGGGAGCTGAAAGCTAAACTTCATTTTCAAGTTTCACAAAAGGTGAAAAAATTAACTTTTATATTTTAAAGAAGCAAATTGAGATTTTGGGTTGAATACATGAGCTTGAAGCTACACTATAAATGCCATAAATTACCTATATTATAAGTTTTTGTTTACACATGCTTGTACAGTAATATCTTGATTCAGGCTTGTAACAAATGCACACGTGTAATGAATTATTTTTAATATTGAGCAATAACAAGGTGAAATTTAAAACCCACATTCCTAAAAACTAAAGCCCATATTTCTAGATTCTAAGCATTTTGTTTAAAAGGTATAAAAAAATTCTTATTTATAATTGTCAGAACTCCCTGAACTAGAAAAGAATTTTTTTTTACTATGTTGTCTTACCTTGGCACAGAAACCTCCTTGCAAGATAATCACAAATAAATTTGGCATTGATGTAATGGTATAATTCACCTTATATTTATTTGTGTATGTATAGATAAATTTCCTATGTCGGAGACAGACATAGGTTACCATCATTTTTGTATAATGAATTTTTTATCTTTTATATTAATTATGGCAAATTTCATTCAATTTTTTATTTTTAAAAAACTCTGAGTGTTGTTCTTCTATGGCCCAACTTGCTTCCTGGCCTCACCTACTTCTTAATCCTAAGTAACAACTAATCTGATCGCTTCATATAATTCTATCAATTTTAAAACACCACAGAGATTGATTTTTTTTATTGTGTGATGTTTTAAAATTGGACTAATTCACTTAGCATAATTCTTTGTAGTTATTTAGGCTGTTGTGCATATCAATTTTGTGTTTGACTCCACCAACTTATAAGCCTCTAGAGGGTTTCAAGTTTCTGTTTGTTACTTTCGTAACTGGGAACACTCAGGTAAAGTGTCTGTTAGAAATTTTTTTCATTTTTTGGTTACTAATGCTTCTAAATGAAATTTGATTGTATATGGTGGGTGTATTTTCAAATATTTACAAAGCTGCTAAATTTTCTTTAGAGTAGCTGTTCTGTTCTGTATTCCTAGAAACAGTTTGCAAGTGGTCAATTTCTGTGTGTCCTTGACATCATTTGATGTAACAATTTTTTTTTTTAGTTTCGTCACTGTAATATATGCTTAGTTAAATCTTTTGACTATTGAATTCGGCTGTATCTAACTGCAAAATTACACTGACATATTTTCACAAGCATATTTGACATTTATATGTTTACTTCCTCTTCACTTATTCCTTTCTCATACAATACATCCCGACTTCAGTCTTCTCTCCCTCCACTCTTCCCATTCCTCCACCTGCACCCCCTCCCTCTCTTCTCACTTTTCTTTGTTTTCCCTTCAGGAAAGAAGAGACTTTCCAGTGATATTATCTAAGCATGACATAGCAATATGTGATATGACTAGACATAAACCCTTATATCAAGGTTGGACAACACAATCCAGGAATAGGAAAAGGGCCCCTAGAGCTGGCAAAAAGAGTCAGAGACACTGCCACTGTTAGGATTTTCCCAAAAACCCCAATCTAAAAGTCACAGCATATATTCAGTAGCATATAGCTAAAACCATACAGTTCCTGTGAGGACCTATGAGCCCTGCTAAGTTGATTATGGGGACCTTGTTCTTCTGGTATCCTCTACTTCTGTCTTCAGCAATATTTCTTTGCCTTCTTCTGTGGAACCCAAAGCTCCACTTAATGTTTGGGTATGGTCCTCTACATCTGTTCCCATCAACTGCCAGTAGAAGCCTCTCTGAAGACAACTGTGCATCAATCTGAGTATAACAAAATATCATTAGAATAATTTCATTGTCTTTTTTTCTCAGTTGTGCTTGTTTCTACCCTAGATCTCCGAGCCATCCAGTTTCTGGTTCCTGGCCATACAGGCAGTGTACTGCATGGACTTCCTTTTGTAACTTGAGCCTCAAGTTAATACCAGCCATTGGTTGGCCAGTTCCAGAAGTTCCAAGACACTATTGCCCCAGCATGTCTTGTACCAGGAAAGGTGTGGGTAACAGTGGAACCCTTGCCTGACACAGAAGATGGGCAGATCAGGCACCTTATCATACTTTTCTGGGAGTCCTTGTTAGGGTCACCCTCATGGGGTACAGGAAGTTTCTAATGTGCTAGGTTTCCACATCAAGCCCTAAATGCCCCACTATTCCAGTCATATCCCCCTGTACTCTCTTTCTCATTACTTTTCTCTCCCGCCTGACCATTCCTGTTCACAACCGCACATATCTTCCAGTCCACCACAAAATCTACTTCCTATTTCCAGGGAGATCCATGTGTGTCTTCCTAGAACATTCCTGGTCTTTTAGCCTCTCTTGGTCTGTGGGTTACAGAATGATCATCCTTTATTAATGGCTAGCATCCACTTATAAGTGAGAACCCACTATATTTGTCTTCCTAAGTCTGGGTCGCCTGAGGCAGGATGAATTTTTTTCTCATTCCATCCATTTTCCTGCAAATTTTATGATTTTTTTCTAAAGCTCAGTAATAATTATGGATATATGTCACTTTTTATTCATTTTTCATTTGAGGGACAACTAGTTTCAAGTTTCTGGTTATGAATAAAGCCACTATGAATATAGTTGAAAAAGTGTCCTTTGGTATATGTCCAAGAGTTGTATAGTTGGGTCTTGAAGCATATCCACTCTCAAATTTTCAAGTAATCCCCATATAAGCTATACAAGTTTTCACTCTCACCAGCAATGAAGGAGTGTTCCCCTTGTTCCACATCCTTGACAGCATGAGCTGCCACTTAAATTATTGATCTTAGTCCTTCTGACAGGTATAAGAAAGAATCTCAAAGTAGTTTTGATTTGCATTTCCCTGAAGATTGAGTATAATGAACATTTCTTTAAGTGTTTCTCAGACCTTTGATATTCCTCTATGGAGAACTCTAAGTTTAGATCTGTGTCCCATTTTTTAATTGAATTGTTTGGTTTGTTAATGTCTACTTTTTTGAGTTCGTTACATATTTTTGGATATTAGTCCTTTATCAAGTGTGAAGGTGGTGAGAATCTTTTCCCATTCTGTAAGCTGCCATTGTTTTCAATTCATAGTATCCTTTACCTGACTGAAACTTTTCAATTTCATGAGGTACCAATTATCAGTTGTTGATCTTAGTGCCTCCGTTGTTGCTGTACAAACAACTGTTTAGGAAATAGTCTCCTGTTCTGTTGCTGTTCTGTTTAGGAAATAGTCTCCTGTACTAATGTGTTCAATGCTATACCTTAAGTACTCTGCTATCAAGGCCAGTGTGTCTTATTTAATGTTGAGGTATTTGATCCACTTAGACTTGACTTTTGTGCAGAGTGATGAATGTAGATCTACTGGAATTCGTCTACATGCAGACATCCAGTTAGATAAACAGCACTTGTTGAAGATGCATTTTTTTCCATCATGTATTTATGGCTTCTTTACCAAAAATCAGGTGACTATTGGTGTGTGGATTTTTGACTGATCTTCAATCCAATTCCATTGATCAATGTATCTGCTTTATGCCAGCTTATTGCAGTTTTTTATAACTATAGCTCTGTTGTACAGCTTTAAATTAAAGATGGTGCTAACTCCATAAGTTATTTTAATACATAGGATTGTTTAGGTTTTTTTTGTATGAATTTGAGTGTTGTTCTTTCAAGGTTTGTAAAGAATTGTGTTGGAATTTTGGTGGGGATTACAATGAATCTGTAGATTGCTTTTGTAGGATGACCATTTTCAATATATTATTTCTACCCATCCAAAAGCATGGGAGTTCTTTCTATATTTTGATATCTTCTTCAATTTCTTTCTTCAAAGACTTTAAGTTCTTTTTAAACAGGTCTTTCACGTCCTTGGTTGAGTTTACCTTAAGATACTTTAAATAGTTATTGGCTATTGTCATGGATGTTGTTTCTCTGATTTCTTTCTTAGTTCATTTGTATAAAAGAGGACTACTGATTTTTTTAGTTAATCTTGTATTCATCCACAAAGCTGAAGATGTTTATGAGCTGTAGTAGTTTAATGGTAGAATTCATTGGATTGTTTATGTATACTATTATGTCATGTGCGAATAATGATACTTTGACTTCTTCCTTTCTGATTTGTATCTCCTTGATCTCATTCAATTGCCTTGCTATTGTAGCTAAGACATCAAGTACTATATTGAATAGATATGGAAAGAATGGACGACCTTGTCTTGTTCTTGATGTTAGTAGTTTGCTTTGAGTTTCTCTCTATTTAATTTGATATTTTCTGTAGGCTTGATCATGAAGTGGTTTTGTATTTTGCCAAATGCAAAATTGTTATAACTGAGTTTTGTCTTATCTTGTTTCTTTAACTTATTAATGCTAAGGTATTTTTAAGTTAATAGTAATTCTTATTTTTCTGAAAAATGCAGTAAGAATAAGTTTTATGCCTTCTGTTGCAATCTTTATAAACTGTCCATTTTGGTTTCTTTGTACTGCTAGAACATACAGCAGTAATTAAGAAGACTGAGAAGTCACATTCTTGTTTTGTTGAAATTAGTGCTGGCAGGGGCTTTTATAATAAGTATGAAGTCAGTCTTTAGACCTTATGTAGACAAATGATCCTTATTACTTTGATAAAGTTCTATTCTAATTCTGTTTTTCAGGGAGTTTGTATAGAGACAGGTTTTAAAGTTTGCAATGTTTTTACCTCATTCATTGAAAATTGTGTTTTTTTTCCTCCTAACATATCTTTCAGTTATTGATTCCCTAAACATTGTATGAGATTCACATCCTTGAAAATAATTTCCTTATTGTATGACGAAATTCTTAAAGGAATTTTCAAATAATATTCATATGGAATACTGGTCAGTAGTTTTTGTGTTTTTGTACTGTCTATATCATTTTGATTATCATATTACTTCTTTTTAAATTATGATTTTTAGTAAATCTGTTTCATACATGTATATAATGGGTTCACAATCCATTTTCTCCTCTCTCATCCATACCAGTCAACCCCTCTTCCACTGCTCTACAATTCTGTTTTTTTTAAATGTATATTCATGTCATTTTCTTTAGTGATACACTAAGTTTACCTGGACTCACAATTGTGACCATATGTTTGGTATAGTCCCCTGGAACCTACTAGGCTTATTCATGAGTAATCAACTAAAGATAGTGACTTATTTTCCAGAATCCTCAGTAACCAATAGTTTACCATGGAGATGTAGAGTTCCATGAGCTCATCTCCTATCCTTGATTGACTAATGCCAGGCATGGTCTCGTGTAGGTCTAATATCCTTTGATACTATGGAAACATTACTGGTGAGGCTATACCATACTCAGAACACAGCTTTTCCTAGCTCCTCTTCCTATCATCTTGTTCTTATGCTCATTTTATTCCCTCTTACATAATGTTTACTGAGCCTTAGAAGACGCAAAATAAATGCTCTATTTATGGCTGGGCAACTCAAATTTCACTTACTTTCATAACCTAGAGATACCACAAACTTCTGCATTCACACAATGCATTGCAAAGAGAAGCTTTGATTAAGGATAGAAGTAGCATTTGTCTGTGTGTATAATCACAAATATTTAGAAAACAGAATGGAGCCACATAAATTTAGCTAATGCTCAGTAGCAGGTTCTCTACTAGAGTCTGACATTTCCTCACTGCCACAGGTTTTTGATTAGGTTTGCTGTATCATGGAATAAATATCTTCCTGTGGAGCAGGCTTCAAAGCCAATTGACACCAGTTGGTTATGTCCACAATAGTCATACCATTATTGCACTAGGGAGTACATATTGCCGGGCATGCTTACTTTGCAGGGTATAGAGTTCACAATCTGGTTATTACCTTTAATAACTTTTCTCCCCTAATAACCAAACAGCACCTTCTGGCAGTATGAAAGATAACTAGCAAGAAGGAAGCTTCAGCTCACTAAGAGCTTGATTTCCCTTCTTCAAAACAAAGGAGAGTGGTGTTTTCAGTAATAGAGTCTTAACTGGTTCTGGTGGGCAATTAAGAAAAATGTCAAGAGTTCTACTTTTTTTGAGGCTCAATAAAATCCTATTGTATATTTCATATTTCTTTTTTTTGTTGTTGTTGTTTTTTTTTGTTTTTTTTTGTTTTTTTTTTTTTAGTAAATTTTATTAAATTATAAAAGTTTCCATTTCCGCCCCCCCCTCCCAACACCCTCCCACTCCCTCCACTCCCCCCCTCCCTCCCCTCCGTCCCCCCGGGCAGTCAGGGTTTCCTGCCCTGTGGGAAGCTCCAGCTCCCTCCCCCTCCCTCCAAATATTTCATATTTCTGAACTAATCAAAGAGTATCAGACTTGTTTGTTTTTCTTCTGTTTTAGAATTGGTATAATTTAGTTTTTAAAGTTTGATATGTAAATATCTAATAAAACTGTTTGGGCATGGCCATATATTTTGTAAAAATTTTAAAATTACAATTTCTATTGATTTAATAGTTATACAACTCCTTAGCTTATTACCACATGAATGATTTATGAAAATTTCAATTTTCTAGTTGCTTCTTCCCTTTCAACTATGTTGTCAAATATTTTGTGAAATAGTGTGTGGTCTTTTATTATCCATTTATTCCTAATATTAGGATTTGTGTTTTCTCATTCTTCTCTTTTTCACCATTATTGATGTTTTCTCAATGTGAAGGATCCTTATGACTATCTGTCTTTTTGGTTTATTAATTTTCTCTATTGTTTTGCCACTTTCAATGTTATAAATATGATAATTGTATATTACTTTTGAGGCTAAAGCTTAAATTATTGATTCAAGGCACAACTGTTTTCCTTATTTTTATTTGTAGTTTACATGAGTAGGTGCAAGTATATGCACCATAATTTCTTTTTTATTTTATTTACTTAACATTTTTTTAAGAAAACAATCTTTTCTCATTTTACATACCAATTCCAGTTCTCTCCCCCCCATGCTCCCACCTCTTTCCCCCACTCACCATCCACTCCTTAGAGGGTTAAGACTAAGTCTGTCACATCATTTTAAGGCAGGACCAATGCCGTCTCCTCTGTATCTAGGATGAGCAAGGTATTCCTCATAAAGAGTGATCTCCAAAAGTCCAGCTCAAGCAATAGGAATAAATCCTGGTCTCACTGCCAGAGGTCCCACAGATTCCCCCAGCCACACAACTGTCAACCATATTCAGAGGGCCTACTTTAGTACTATGCAGGTTTCCCGGCTGTCAGTTCACAGTCAATCAGGTCCCAATAACCCAGGTCAGCTGTTTCTGTGGGTATCCCCATCATACTGTTGATCCCTTTGCTTATATTAATGCTCCTACCTCCTTTCAACTAGACTCTGGGAGCTCAGCCAAGTGCTTTGCTATGTAACTCTGCATCTGCTTCCATCAGTTGCTTGATGAAGGTTCTATGAGTTCACCATCTTTTCCATCTCAAACACTCAAGTACCTTATTTTAAGTACATTTCTTTCTCTACATTATGTAATGATATTTAACAGGAAGAAATGTACAATTTATTGTCCTTATACATGGTCTCTCTATTAAGTGCATATTAGCCAGAGCCATGAAGTAAGACTTTTTAAATTTATTTTAAGAGCTCTATCAAAGTGAATAGCTGTAAAAAGGAATTAAAATCTTATTTACCACAAGTGAAGCAGAAAATCTCAGAGAAAAAAGCATGGAGAACATGAAATTTTAGAATTGAATGGATAAAAATGATCAAAATATAATTGGCTGGATGGTCTCATCAGCAGAGTGAAGAGGACAGAAGTCAGAATTTGTGTATATGATTGAGCAATAGATAGTAGCCAGATTGAATAAGAAAGAAAATAAACAGAGAAAAAGTGAATTGATGCTCAGAGATTTATGGTACATGACATCAGAACCCTTGAAAGCAATGAAGACAGAAAAAGAGAATATTGGTGAAGACAATGTCCTACAGCTTCACAGAACTCTGTGAACAAAGGCTAAATACTAATCAGAGTTAAACCACAAAAAGAATAAAACAGAAAGTCTTTAAACTAACAGAGGAGAAAGTGCAATTTGTGTATAGGCAAAAAATTCAAACAGAGAATTTTTCATGAGAATCTCTGAAACCTGGAATGACATGACATTTTTTTTTCTGTCATAAAGGGGAACTGTGGCCTAGCATAATCACCCTCAGAGAGGCTTCATCCAGCAACTGTTGGGAGCAGATACAGAGCCCCACAGTTAAACATTAGGAGGAGTACAGAAGTCCCTCAGAAGATGGGTAAGAAGGGTTGTAGGATTCAGAGTGGTCAAGGACAACAGGAGAACAGGGCCCACAGAATCAATTAACCAGAGCTCATGGAGGTCACAGGGACTAGAGTGACAAACACAGAGCAAGGATGGGTCTGACTTCGTTCCTCTACATATATGTGACAGTTGAGTGTGCCACTTTATGTTCTTGTGGTTCTCTTAACAGTGGGAGTAGGAGATGTCTATGACTTTTTTTCCTGCTCTTGGGACCCTTTTCTTCCTACTAGGTTGCCTTGCCCAACTTTGATATGAGGATATGTGCCTTGTCTTATTGTAACTTGTTGTGCCATGTTTGCTTGATATATTTGCTCTAGAGAATAGGAGAAATAGAAATATCAGCAGATTTATGTAAAGACTACTTTTTGCTCTTGCAGAGGATCTTGCTTCAATTGCCAGCAGCCATGTGGTAGAGAACAACCATTCATAATCTCAATGAACTTATATCCTCTTCTGACTTCCACAGACTCTAGGCACACATGTGTTGCATATATATCCATACAGATGAAATACTCATGAGCAAAACAATGGAGGATAAATAAATCTGAGAGAGGGAAAAAAACAAGTTATGACCAGTATAGAAATGCAGGGAAAATAAATATAGGAAACAAGAAGTAAACTGTCCTTATTTAAAGATGTTATAGAAAGCCTCTGTTGATGTTCCACCTATCCTAAAAAAGGGGAACTACTTAAAAATAAGATCTCAGGTTACAAGATCAGCAGCAAATACTTAATAGCATCAGAACTCTTCAAAGCCAATGAAGACAGAAAAGAGAATGTTGTGAAGATTATGAGGAATAGTATGAGAAATAAGTTCTAGAAGAAAATCCTAGAAATCTGTTGTCCAACACGGTCTACAGGTAAAGACAATATGGTATGCTTAAACAGGTATTAAGAGAGTGAGCTTGAGGTCATGTATTTTTAAGAAAATGATATTAATTTAAAAAAGAGTAAATATGGAATGTAGCTCTATGGTAAAGCATTTGCCTACAATGTAGAAAGTCCAGACTCAACCACCAGAACTGCCAAAGTAAGTAAATACAAAGCCCAAATTATGTATCATTTACAGGCAATAATCTACTTGAAACTAAATATCATTTCTCTAAAAAATAAACTATGAATTTAACAAGTATGTACAGGATCTATATGCTATACAGTAAAAGAAATGGATGAAATGAAGATATAAGTCAACAGAGGTAATTACTGTGTTCATGGGATTGGAAAATATAAGACAGTTAACAGTCTGGTTCTTAGCCAATTTGGACTACAGTTTTAGTGCAGTTGTTTTCAAAACAATAGCAGTAATTTTTGTTTATATGAGTAAGTACCAAATTATCCACATTTTATTTTCATTTTTTTTTGACTTTTTAGTACTTACAAAATAGCTCTCTAAGTCAACATATTTCCCATTGAGTTTGTTTTAAAACAGACTGCTTTTGGTTTGAAGTTTGACATTATAACTTAACTATATCATTTATTCCTTCCTTTTCTTCCCTTCACTATTCCATATATCCTTCCTTGCTCTTTTTCAAACTCATACCCCTAAAGGAGACTATTTTTAAATGTATAGCTAAAAATATATCACTTCATAACATATGGAAATTTTCAACCAATATAGAAAACCGTGAAAAAAGGAATATTGGCATGAAATGATTTTTCCCAGATCATTAAATCTGTAAATTTTAAATAACAATTTTTACAATCTCAATTTTTTTCTTGAGTCATTTATTCAGTGAAGCTATATTAGTAACAATGCTTGAATTTATGTTCAGTATTTTAGTAAATTAAAAAATGTGTCCGTCTTTGAACTTCAATATAAAACAATATATTTAGGATTTCCAATGAAAGGAATTCTGTCCTAGTTCATTTTTATATTTACCATACTCAGTCTTTCCAATTAATATACCATTTTATGATACAAAGATTATTGTTTAATATCAACATAGAGGTAAAGATGAATCTTCATTTTATGATATGTATCATAAAACTATATTCTAGAATAGTCATTTAAAATACAAATATCAGTCCATTCAGTGTACAAATATATGCATAATTTTATTGAAAGGATCTATGTGATGTATCCACATGTAAACAATTATATTATTGAAAATTGAGTTTTTAACTTTTTTTACTTTTTTTTTATTGATTTTTATTGAGCGCTACATTTTTCTCTCCTCCTCTCTCTGCCTTTTCCCTGCCCTTCAACCCTGTTTATGGTTTCCCCTTCATTTACTTCGCCCAGGCTCTCCTCACCTCACTTCCTATCTGCAACCACCCTTTTTCTATCTTTCCGTAGAAAACAGACTTTGAAGGGATAACAATAGAATAAGTAAAATTTACTAAGATAAAACAAAAGCAAATCATAGTAGGACAGAACAAACAAATAGAAGGAAAAGAACCCAAGAAAAGACACAAGAAACATAAATGAAGAGACTCACTTGTCCACATTTAGAAACCCATAAAAACACAAAACCTAAAGCCTTACAACCATAATATATACATAAAGAAATTTTACAATAAAATAAATAAGTATGAATAATTTTTATAAAATAAAGCTCTGACATAATATTATGAGTTAAGGAACCACCCAAGATCCTTTCTGGGTTAGGGTTGGGTGTATGTGTCCACTTATTTCAGCTCTAGGACCCTAACTGGTGCAGACCTGTATAGGCCCTATGCATGCCGCCTCATCTCTGTGTGTTCTCAGTCTGTTTCCTTGATATCCTTTCTCCTCCTCCACATGTTTCCCTGATCTCTGAGAGGTAGAATTTACTAGAGATAGCCCATTAAGAACTAAATGTTTCAAGGTCTCTCACTCTCAGTGTATCAGCTGGTTCTGGGTGTCTTTGTTACCATCTCGTGCATGATGAAGCTTCTCAGTTTCTCTGATGATGGCTGAGCAAGGCACTTAGCTGCAAGTGTAGCAGAATGTCATTAAGGATTATTTTATTGCTGTATTCCTTAAAACAGTAGTATTTAGCTTTATCCTAGGTTTCTGGGCTATCTAGTCTCAGATTCTTGGCCTCCTGAGCAGTGTTGGATATGGGCTCCATCTTGTGGGGTGGGCCTTAAGTCAAATCAGATTTTGGTTTGTTACTGCCATGAATTTTGTGCCACCATTGCCTTAGCAATATGTTTCAGGCAGGGCACTATTGTAAAACAAAGGGTTTGTGACTGGGTTGGTGTTTCTGTTTCTCCTTTGATAGTGTCCAGAGTACCTTCCTTACCAAAGATGGTCACATATATGGTGTAAAAGTTCTATGTAGGCATCAGCTTAGCTTCTCCATGATCAATGTGTTGTGAAGATGTCTTCAGCTATAGGGCCTTGTCATCAATTTGTGGAGAACAACCTATAGTTTTGGCAACAACCTGTATTGTCTAAGTATTCCAATGTAGTCCTTTTGGCCAACATCACAATTTTATGTGTACATTCCGATGTAATCCTTTGGGCCAACATCAGAATTATATGTAATCGATTCCAGGTACTACAAGCTTTATTTGGTAACAAGAAATGTTTAGTTGGAGCTCAGTTCTCTCTCCCGCATTATTTTATGATTTTATTTGTATGTATTTTTAAAGAAGATTCTAATGTATTAGGTTTCCATACTACTACTAATATGGCCCTTAATTTTAGCCATCTCTTCTTGTATTTTCTCTCTCTTCTTCCTCTTCCCCCTCCTTCCTTGATCCTCTAATTCTAGTCCCCCATCCATCCATAAGTATCTATTCTGTTTTCCCTTCCTAATGAGATCCATTCATCTTGCCTGTTCCTGTACTGTATACCTAAGCTCTGTGTTTCAGTTAACATTTTAAGATTATTTTAATTACATATTAATTAAATCCCTGTTTCATTATGTGCATTCTGATACTTTTTTTCAAAATGCTGGCTTTAGAACTTTTTTTCTTAATTATTATTTTAATGTAGTAATATGTATAACAAATAAACCGAGAATCCTAATCCACAAATCTAAAATCAGAAATGCTAAAACATCTGAAGCATTTTATGTACCAACATGATATTAAAAATGGAAAATTTGACACTTTAACTCTTTTCCTAGAACTAAACCTACAGAAACATTTCCAACTGTTTTTGACTAGCTTATAAGAGCAAGTCAATGGAGGAATGGATAAACTTTTCAACATGTAGTTGTAGAGCAATTAGACTATTATAAGAAAAAATGCATGCCCTCAACCTAACCTTCATAGAAATACAAAAATTAATTCAAACTGAATCATAGATCTAAATGCAAATAGAAAAATGAAGAAAACTTTGCTGATACAAGAAATGGTCAATAGTTATTAGTTAATATATTTAAAATATTCCCCATAAAAGAAAACATTCAATAAGCCTGATGTTAGCAAAATTTATACCTTTTTTGATAAATACTACGGTAAGACTAAGAAAAGAGAAATTATTGAATGTATTTTTAATAAAATGTCTGACAAATTGCTCACATCTAGAAAATATAATGAGTTCTTGCATTTCAACATAAAATAAACAAATGACAACCCCCAGCTACCCAATTAAAGAATGGACAAATGTTATGTTTAGACACTTCTTTGAAGAGTTTTTTCAGGAGAAAGGGAAAATAATGAACTGTTAATTAATGTAAAGTTTGACTTAAGAAATTTGAATAATTCTGGAACTCTACCATGAGATACTGAATCAAAAGTCAATAATACCATAGTGAACACTTAAAAGTTTTAAGAATCAACCTACCTCAGGAACCAGGAATACAAAGATGCTCAATTATACTATAAAGACATTTGTTCAACTATATTCATAGCAGCATTATTTCTAACAGCTAGAACCTGGAAACAACCTAGATGCCCCTCAACCGAAGAATGGATAAAGAAAATGAGGCACATTTACACATTAGAGTAGTACTCAACAGTAAAAAACAATGACATCTTGAAATTTGCATTCAAATGGATGGAACTAGAAATCACCATCCTGAGTGAGGTAACCCAGACCCCAAAAGATAAATATGGTATGTACTCACTCATATGTGGATACTAGATATAAACAAAGGGCATTGAGCCAATAGTTCCTGATCCTAGAGAAAATAGATAACAAGGTGAACCCTAAGAAAAACATATAAAGATCCACCTAGAAAATCGAAATAGACAAGATCACCTGACAAAGTTAGGAGCAGGGGAGGGGGTAGAAGACAAGGAGAGAAGGGGAGAGGGAAGAGAACTTGAGGGAACAGTATAGTTGAGATGGGGGAAGGACAGAGATGAGAGCAAGGGAAGAGATATCTTGATTGAAGGAACAATTGTGGGGCTAGCAAGAAACCTGGCTCTAGAGAAATTCCCAGGAATCCACAAGGATGACACCAGTAAAGACCCTAAGACCCTAAGGAGAGGGGACCTGATCTGATCTTGCCCTGTAGTCAGACATGTCATCATAGAACCTTCATCCAGCAACTAATGGAAACAGTGGCAGAGTCCCATAGCAGAGCATTGGTCTGAGCTTCCAAACTTCAGTTGAAGAGTGGGAGAAGTGAAATATGAGCAAAGAGGTCAAGACCATGATGGGGACACCCACTGAAACAGTCTACCTGAGATAATGGGAGCTTACCAACTCCAGCCAGACAGGGAAAGAGCAAAATTTGGTCCAAACTGGTCCACCTGAATGTGGTTAACAGTTGCATGGTTGGGACAGACTGAGGAGTCACTGGCAGTGGCACCAGGATTTATTCCTACTGCATGTACTGGCTTTTTGGAAACCTATTCTCTTTGGATGAATACTTTGTTCAGCCTAGATATAGTAGGGAGAGCCTTGGACCTTCCCTAAAGTAATGTGCCTTACCCTCTCTGTGGAGTGGATGGGGGAATGAGGTGCTGGATGGTAAATGAAAGGAATGGGACAAGGGGAGGAAGAGGGAACTGGGATGTAAGAATTTTAATATTATATCTAAATGTTTCCCCAAAATATAGTTTTAAAAGAGTACATGGAAAGCTATTCGATGACATTATCCATTAGAGAATCTAATATTATGATTATCATTATGTTCTACACTTAGAAGTTAAAAAAATTTTAAGTCAGAATTTGAGATCACCAAATAATGGTGAGAATTTGAAGAAACTTTGCTAAACACACTACTGATAGATATAAAATATTTCAATAACTTTGCCATTATCTTTAATAAGTTAGATACTCATTTGCTAAAACACTAAGTAATTATACTCTTGAATATTAATTCTGATTTAAAAAATTTTACATGACTATTTTGGCAGCTTTATATGTATTGGTCAAAACTTGGAATATCTGAAATGTCCTACAGTTGATAAATGGATAAACCAACCACAGAACAGCCCTAGGTAGATACTTTACTCAGATATAGTTGTAAAGAAGGTATTGATAAGAACTTGAACAGCAACTGATTACACAATTCTGTGTGAAAAAGGCAATCTCAAAAGGTCACAAATTGAATGATTGAATTTCTATAACATTCTTAAACTGGCAAAGTAAGAAAGGTAGAAGACAAATTAGGCGGTGACTAGCTTCCAGGGTGATTGAGGAGGGTAAGTGGTACAAATATAAAGAGATAGTATGAGAAAAGTCTTAGCAATAATGGAAAAATGTTTTATCATGATTGATAAAACAAATACAGTACCTGTACACAATGAAATGTTAATTCATTACAGAGAAAAACGAAACATTATATTTATAGAAAATTGGGCAGAAATGAAAAGCACTGTGTGAAGCAAAATGTGTCAGACTCAAAAGGACAAATATGTCATGTTTCCTTGCCTTTAAATCTAAATTTGTGTGTATTGGGCTGGGAGTGGGGTTATAAAAGTCGAAAGGTAACTGTGAAAAGATAAGAATAGATATGAAGGAAAGGAACACAGGTGAAAACATAGGTTATGAAAACAGAATAAACCATTCTGGGGTGAAGAAAGCGATATCACACATGCCCCTAACACACATTATACTCCTCTCTCTTTTTTCTCTCTCTCTGGTAATATTATTTAATTTACAAAAGTTAAACCTGTTTTAAAATACTGAAACAATTCAAGAATGATGATTATAATTGTAAAACAAATCTTTCTCAAAGTATGTTACCAAAGTCTCTTGAAAATTTTGATGAATAATGCATAAATAATAAAAAAGAATATGAATGTTACTGTTGACTAAGAATAATTTACAAAAATATTGAATAATATATTACAACTCTGTATATTTAGTATTATAGTCTTTTGTGGAACCATTAAGTCATTAGTATCTCAGTATTTCATAGACTGGATTTAATAATTCTGACAGTAGATTTTGAAGAAAATAGTCTTATCATAACTTGCAACGGAAATTTAGCATTTTGGAAAGAATTCTCCTTTCCATTAAAAGTGTTCTGTATTTTAGCATAAACTTTGTTCCCTGAGAAATAGTCACATTCTGCCTTCAAAACTCAGCTGCTCCATTCTGCTGCTGTTTCTCTTATTCAAAGTGTTGGCATCATCAATACATGATTTTGATTGGGTCCCAAGGGTACAAATTAATTTTGGTAAACAACAAATAGGTTACAAATGAATAAATTATTCTGGGCAGTTTTTGTTGTCCAGAAGGGTGACATTTTGGGTGTGCTAAGAAGGGAGCCAAAAAGAAAGGCATTTAAAAGTTAATTTTGGATCAGGACTTTCTGCTTTGTTGTTTTAGAAATTAGCATAAAAGTTACTGAAAATATTGTGACAGCTTTGTACTGATGAGTTTTTATGTCTAGGGGACTTTGAGAGCAAGACTGTGTCCCTTGTGCTATTCTGGTTTGGACGTGAATCAGAACACAGTTGAACATTATTTGAATTCACAGAGCTTGCCATGCTGGAAGCACAGCCTTATATGTAGTGTCCATGGGCAGTCCTATTATGGGAAAGCAACTTGAGAGAAAAGGCGGGTCACTTGCTTGTGCGCAGGTCCTGGAATTTGAAATATCCAGAGGCCTCTACAGACTCCTGGCATCAGTTACTATGTTGACTCACTCAGTGTTGGGCTTACTCACTTTCCCTCTACAGGACTCAGCTCTTGAAGGCAATAGCCTGTATAGAAAAAACGAATAGGACAAGTCGAAGTGCTATTTTTTTCAAGGCTGCTGAAGTTCACTGACATCTCATCGTACCTAAGCCTGCTGGAGCAATAAAACTGAGAGAAACTTTTACCAAGATTTCTTTCCCTGCCTTGATATATACTTTCTCTTCCAAATGCTTTGGTGGGAAGAAGTTGAAGACTGTTGTAAGTACAAAGTGACTAAAAATATCTTAACTGTGGCATGACTTTCAGCTTGTGACAAGCTCACTGAGTAGGCAGATTGATTTAAACTTATTACAGTAGATTATGAAGAAGCATAAATTTGGTCTTCTATGTACTTTTCCATCCATATTCAAGCATATGCGTTTCACACTGTGGAATCTTTTCAGTAGATATGAAGAAGGATTGTGGAGGGTTCATTACTAATGTTTGCTTGCCCTTAGTGATAGACTAAACATATCATTCTTATTTGAGAAACTTATAACAATAATTTATGTATAACTTGCTTTCAGTGTATGGAACAGACCTTCTTGATTGCTGTGAAGTACTTTGTGTAGCTGTTTTTATTTTGATTGACATTCTTCATAATGGTTATGTAGAGAGTTGTGAACTGACATGTATTCTCAGTGCACTAATTCTCTATGGGAATAGAAGAAGCCTAAAGTTTGGAAAAGCTTTATCTGACATAACATAGGGAAAAGGAAAGAAAATAAGTTGTCTTTGGCAGATGACAAGTGTAAAAGTGTTCATAAAGTTTGTATTTCTAAGTTTTCAAAATTATGTTTTATATTCTAAACATCATGTTCTCTGTCACATCGTGATTATTCTTCAAATAATCAAGAGTAATTTGTGCTACAAAATGATCAGGTAGTCCCTTGATCTGAAAACAAAATAAAAACCTGGAAGGCTTGTAATACTATTTTGGAGTAAGTCACTTGGCGATTAATGCCTACTATGACCTAGGCCTTCAGTAAAAATTTTAGACCAGACCTTTCTTTAAAAATGCCCTATTTGTTTTTAAAAATATGAGTTATTACTAATTAATGCAAAAATTGACTAACACAACAACAAAAATAACATATAAGAATAATTCCCGGTGAAGTCATGGTATCCCAAAGATATGGATGAAGGTTATCATTTTCTCCCTATTTTTGACTTGTGGACTCTAGTCATTTTAAAATAGTTATGAGGACAATGTTTATAATTAAGTATTAAAATAGAAACCTTTATAAATAGGTAATGACTCAGGAATTCTAGAGAAACAGTCAAGAACATACTCAAAAAAGTTATAGAAATTGAGATTGTACTTGTCTTGATATATAATAGATGTGTCTATATTTCAGAGCAATCAATTTGTTTTGATTGTTGCCTTCAGACATTTATTTTGTATCAATGTTATTTCCTAAAGGAATAGATACTCTGTTTCATGACAAGGCAAAATACTTGTAGCACATAATATGTTCTTTGTTATACACCTACAGGAATTCACATTTTAATTTCTATTTCAATGTCTTTTGTAGCAACTTATAAATATCATTGAAATAATTCATTGGTAATAATTAAGTCTTCAAAACCAAAAATAACAATCAAGTGTCCAGGACTCTTTTGAAAGGCTATTAGAAATGCAATTCTGAAATAAAGAAAGAAAAGCCTATACTTTGTTTTGGCATAGATACTCAACTGGGTTTTTAAATACTTGGATTTGAAGAAAGCTTTTTACAATAGAACATTTCCAAGACATGAAATAATGTTTATGCAGTATTACAATAGGTTAATAGGTTTTTTTTCTTAAGAAAAAAAATGTTCTAAGGATTATAGTACACAAAAACCTCTGCTATTTTAACAGTGTACTACTAGTCGGGTGTGTTGACATTTGAAACTTATTTTCAAACTTTACAATGTTTTAGATTGAAAAACATTGAACACATATTTAGTTGATTTTCTAATCTTGAAACATTGCTGTTTAAAAGAAAAGATTGTGGTGTTAAAGCAAGGGTTCGCTTTTAGAATTACATATGCAATTTTGTATATTTATTCAAATATTTCATTGCAAATAGACATTCAGATTTTTTAAATTACAAAATTTGTCTTGGAGTCTAACAAAGATATCACTTAGAATTTCAATTGCAGCATCTCTTAAGGACATGTTAACTGAAAGAAGAGAAGCCTTTTTAAATTGATGATATACTTTGTAATTTAATGAGAGGCTTTGACTGTCTCCTCTATATAATATAATTTTGGAAAATACAATATATTATGTTATGTAGATATTATTCATTTATTTTAAAATGTCTATGGAACATTATGTTCAAATTTAATTTATTTAAGAAAAGAGATGTTGGTTGACAATATTGAAACTAGCCAGTATTAAAACAAAAAGGCACAGAATTACAGCTTTATATATTATTCCTGTAGATTAAGTTTTGGGGCATTCAAAATATCATTTTAAAATTTATTATTCGATTGTATTTTTAAGTTACATGCGAAGGATTCCTTATAGTGTGTCCATAGCTTTTAGTTTAGCTACTACTTTCCACAATGCTGCATCTCCCCGATCTCCTTGCTTCCCTCCCTCCTTGTTCCCTTCTCCCCTTTGAAATCCTTACTGTTTGTGAATTAGGCTTCGAAGTTCTTAACTACTTGTGTAGATTAGTAAAAGTAATTGAAATCTTCACTCTCTCAGAAAACACAAGTTTTTCATTCTTTTCTCTTTTTCAGCTCATTATTTTTTATTAATTTATAAATAATACGAATCAAAATTTCCACTTCCTCCCCTCCTCCCACTTCCCTCCTGCTCCTCCACTCACCCTCCCCCTACCCCCTTCAGTCCTAAAAGAGGGCAGGGAACCCTGCCCTGTGGGAAATCCAAGGCCCTCCACCCTCCATCCAGGCTTAGGAAGGCAAGCATCCAAATAGAATAGGATCACAAAAAGCCAGTACATGAAGTAGAGACAAATCCCAGTGCCATTATCATTGGCTTCTCAGTCTGCTCCAATTGTCAGCCACTTTCAGAGGGTTCAATTTGATCACATGCTCCTTTAGTCCCAGTCCAGCTGGATTTGGCGAGCTCCCATTAGCGCAGGCAGGCACACTTTCTCAGTGTATGGAGCAACCCCTTGTGGTCCTGACTTCCTTGCTTATTTTCTCCCTCCTTCAGCTCTTCAACTGGACTTTGGGAGCTCAGTCCAGTGCTCCAATGTGGGTTTCTGTCTCTATCTCCATCAGTCTCCGGACAAAGGTTCTATGGTGATATTCAAGATAGTCACCAGTCTGACTGCAGAACAAGGCACCTTCTCCTCCACTGCCCAGGGTCCTAGCTGGGGACATCCAGGTGGACTCCTGGGAACCCTTCTAGAGCCAAGCCTCTTGCCAACCCCAAAATGGCTCCCTTAATTAAGATACCTCCTTCCCTTCTCCCAAATCCGTCCTTTCTCCATCTCAACTATTCCACTCCTCCAAGCTCTCTCCAACCCTCCCCTTCTCCCTTCTCCCTTCCCCTCTCCCCTCCCCCTCCAACCGATCCCCATGCTCCCAACTACCAAAGGCAATATTTTCTCCTTTTTTTAAACGCAGATGTACCTTGCATCATATAGCCTTAACTAAGAGTAGAAGGAAATGCTTAAACAAACACCTCCCATTTTCCTTCTATCAGACTTTTCTAACTTATTAAGCATGACTTACTATATTTTCACCAACGATTTCTTTGTTACAAATTCAAGAAAATAGTATTTGGGTATGAAAATGTATTTTTCTGTATGGTACATACCTTTGTACTTTAATGACAGAGTACATTGAATAAGTCTCCCTTAGGAAACTTGGAGGACTGGTTAAAATTTAATTGTAACCTAATCTTTTCTTTAAAGTAATTTTATTTCATAATTTAATTTCTATTTAATCACATATCGATTATAAGAAAGTTAAAAACAACTAATCATTATCACCAGAAGATAATATGAACCATGAAGGAAAGAGCAAATTAAGGATTTATGTGGCTTAAGAATACAAGTCCTTTCAAGAAATGTAACATGAAGTGATTAACATAGAAGTAGAGCCTTGGCTGAAGTCCCTATAAATGAAGCTTCAACAATTTCATTGGGCATCACTTCTAATTTGAAATATCCGTTGGGATTGTATCTTTTCCTAGATAAATTTTAAGGCAAACTGTTAGTTATATTTCTATAAAACATAAATTCTTTCACAAAGGCTACCTTTTATATAATGCAGCTAAGACAACTAAATGAATTCATAGAAGTAGGAATTTGACATTTCTGCTTTTAATTCTGAAAAGATAATTTGATTAAAGTGATGTCAAACTCAGTTACTGGAGGGGTTGCAGTTATTTCATATATACACGGTATGCCATTTGAAGGGTAGCCAAATTACACTGATGGCAAATAATAATGACCTATGTTTATTATTATACAGTACAGATTTTGAATGGATTCAGAGGGAGGCAATGGTTTCTTGTCTCACAAAGACCTGCTTTAGCCTCAGAGGTTTGTGTTCTGTTATCAAGGCAATGTGTCTATATTAGATGTTTTTTTTTTTGGAAATGTCGTAACATCGAATATGGGAAGTAACTTCATTTTTCTATTCAGTGCAACCATATTTGTTAGCAGAATGTAATTAAAATATATCCTTTTGTGGATCGTGCCCCATGCAGCTTAGGAATTTTCAAAAACAAACAAACAAGGAAATAAACACAATGTGGTCATTACAGATACTCTACTTAAAACATACACTACAGTCTGGTGTATGAGCAGTGATCTAGTGCTTGCCTAGTGTGCACAAGGCCTGAGTTATAGCTCTAGTATTCCTTCTCCTCAAAACCTCTGTTTAACTTTCCTACGTTTTTATCCTATACAATACTGAAACACCTTTGGGCTTCCAAAACTTCATTTTATTATGTATATGAAAGTTAAAATGACAATTTTATAGTGTAATTTATTTAATTTGCCAAATTTGAATGACTTGGACTACTTGTGTCAAATACAGAATTATTTTGAAAGTCTATATAAAAATCCAAACTCTCAGTTACTGGATATTAAAAAAGAAACAACTCAGAGAAATAAACCTACCATTTATGAATATTCATATGTAAGTATAGTTTCAAAATTAAGAGGTAAAATACTTAAGTTCATCTTTTTTAAAAAAAGTTTTAAAATAAAACTTTGGTTCTCCATGTATCATAATATTAAAGCTGTCTTCATAAGCAAGACTGTTTCTCCAGAGATTCTAAAACACTTATTAATACCCAAGGCACATAGTCTTTATCATTCCTCAGCCATGATTATTGTCCTGAATATTTCAAAAGAAAGAAACAAAAATAACAGCAATAGTTTTATTTCCAGTGTTTAAGAGAATATGAAACTGTAGAAACACAATTACTAACGTGTAAATGAAAGTGAGAAAATAAAATTGTTTGGTGATTTATTTGTAAATATTTCTTACCAGCCTCCTGCACCTCAGGCCCTTGAGAAACCAAAGGGCAGTATTCTGTTGTTGTAGGTCATGGCTTTCATGTTGTCTGCAGTTTTAAATTACTTTATACTCAAAATTGTGTTTAGTTTTACTTCATTCATTCAAAATGTCTTAGGATTTCCATAGATAAAGAATGAATCTGAATTGGAAGAGTATTTGCGTAGTATTCACAAAACCCTGGTATGAATTTGCAGCCCTGCATAAACTGAGAATCATGGTGAATGCCTGTAATGCCAGCATGTTGGAAGTGGTAGCACAAGCATTAGAAATTCAAAGTCATTCTTGATTCGAGATCAAGGCTAGTCTGTGCTCCTACTACCTTTTCTGTTTAAGAGAATGCTTTTGTTCTTTTGATTTTTGTTTTTTTCTGTCATCCTGTCATCCTTATACTGAACTTTATAATGTATATATACTATTAAACCGTGAGAAAGCATGCATTCTCACCACTCCAGACGGAATTTAGAGATGTTTCTAACTGATCTCTTTACTATCTTTTCTCTTCTGTATCACTGCCTCACTGTCACTTAATGATGACACATAAACCTTGGTCTTCACTTTGGGAAAGTGAGAGAGTATGGATGATTGTCCTTTAACAAAGATGGAGTTGGCATACCTCTGACAAGCTAATAAAATACTTTTCGTATTTTTGTTTTTATTGTTCATAAATGACCCGTTCAGAATGGCTAATTAAAAATTTTCATTCCATATAATTTTAAAGCATTAATTTTCTATAAATTTAAGATATAATAAAAGTGATTTTTATGCCAGTTTTGAAAGCTGTAATTTATCATGGACTAGTCTTACTTACATATTTAGTCTTTTGTTCATGTAAGTGAAAAAAGAAAGAGTTTTTCGTCTCTTGTAATTAGTCACTTCATTTTAGTTCATATATTTTATCTGTGTAAGTAGAAAAATATTGTTGTTCTGAATAATAGGAAAATATTAAAATGCATCACTAAAGGCAATGTTTATCCCTGTAATAAAAAGAAAATGTAGATAGCTGAATGGGTTTTGAAGAGAGATAACATTAAAATTTTTCAGAATAACAGTTGTTTGAATTTCATGCTTTTAGCTTCTATTTACTAAATGCTAAAACGATACATGAATAAAACAATAGTGAGCAATGCATATGCAATTATTCAATGATTTATCTTCTGCTCTTTGATGTATTTACTTTTAGTCATAAAATTGTGAGTTGCAAACATACTAGTATTGACTAAAGCCAGTTAGCATGGCAGTGTTTTATGCTATTCCTGGCTACTGGAAAGAAAGAGCCTTGTTCTTTCACTATTTCCACCATATCCTTGCCTTTCGGTTTGGGTTTTTCCTTTTGTGTTTTAAATTACTCTTGATTCACTTCCTCCTTTTTCAGCTAAGACTGCCACAGAATGAGGGCTATAAAAGGGTAAGAACATCAGTCGCTTTTTGCCCATTCCTGGCACCCATCTTTATTTGCACACAACTTGTCTCTTCTATCAGATTGCAGCAGCAGTAGTCCTTAGCCCAAGAACCGACTTAAAGGGCAAGCTAATCCACACACTTTCTCCATTCAGAGTTTCACCTTGGAATGTGTGTAAAGAAGAATTCTAGAAAATAAGAATAATCACAAATTCAGAGCTGTCCAAGAATTTTCATCAAAAGAAAATTGAGTAATTCCTTTTTTTTCCTACTAGTTTGGATTGCAATATTATAAACTAATTAGTGAGCAAATAGAACATGGTAGGTTTATCACAACAATTGCAAAAGTGAGAAGAAGCTGTAACGTGACACACCCTTTAACTTTTCATATCCTGAAAAATAAGAGAAAAAAATAGAGAAATTAAGCTTGAAAAGGTGTGACTAGATGCAGGGTATGCTGGCTTGGAGGTGGTTAAGTGAAAGAGTTTATGGGAAGCTCAGACAGCTGGGGAATCCTGATTTAGGAGAGGCTGAAGGGCAGAGCCGGAGCCATGTGAACAGCTGCTAAAGGGCTAGAAGATTCCTTTGGATTAAGTGTACACAACCCATCCCTAATGGGCTGTTTCAGCACACATCAAGTGTTACCAAAGGGCTTCACTGTACTCATGCCTACAGCCTTGTCAGTGTTTTACTTTAATTATCTGGAAATAGATTTCCTTTTGAAATCAATCCAGAGATGAAAATCTCAAAAGAAGTGGCTTCATGATTGGTATGTGTGGTTTTGAATAACCATGATATAAAGAAGAACCTATAGCCGATGTTTCAGTATCTGCTCCTTCAATTGTGCATCACATATTATTGAGTGTCACTTCTTTCGGCAGCTATGATCATGTAGCATGAGTGCTGTGCTCTGCTTGTGTTGTTCTAAATAACTAAACCAATGGAGGTTAGAATTTAGAGAAAGAAATACATAGAAATTTGTTCCTAACATTATATTTGCATTTTAGATGAGCACGATCGATTAAACCCACATTGTTATAAGAACATGTAAGAGTAAACTATGCTAGCCCTAGATATTTGGGAGTCAATGATAGTCAGTTTGAGAAATAGAAGAGTGGGGGGTTATAGAGTAATCGCCTGAGGGAAAAGAGAGAGCAAAACTATTCCTGTCAGAGTGGAACATTTGTGGCAGTGAATTTTGGAATGAAGAACTGTAGCAAGGTCAGCTTTCTTAGAGTAAGAATAGTGATGAAATGTGTGGGAACAAGCCTCAAGCCACAAGAGCGGGCTATGGTTCAAATATTTTGAGCCTTGAAGGTCATTGAACGGATCCTTCTCTTTGTATGAGTACTAGCCATTTTCACTCCTGGGTTTCAGATATACCATGAATGGAAATCCGTGTCTGTTTCCTGAAGGATATCATGTAAATAGAGATTCACACATGCTAAGGATACATGGTCAATAATCTGAAGTTCTTTTAAGGTACAAGAGAAGGTTATTTCCTTTTTTCACTGGAGTGGTGGCTCTGAAGATAAAAGATTTTATGATCTCCTTGAAAGATGGAATCAGTAGCAATAGAGGCAGGATTTTATGCAGTTTGGCTCAGGACTTATATGACTGGTAACTGAGTGGCACCATTAACCATCAAAAACTCTAGAAAGGAAGCTGGAATGAGGGGAAAGATGACGGATTTGGATGTTCTGTTTATGGGTAGTTTGATGCAGTATAGAGAGGGATCTGAAGGCTAGAAATAAAGTCATTCAAGTGGATTTAAATGTGTAAGCCATGGAATAGATCAGTCCAACCAGAAAGATCATCGTGTTAAGAGAGGAAGGTCAGGAATTTAATATGAGGAGAAAAACACCCACCAACACCCTCCCCCCCCCCACACACATCCAAGAAGCATTCAGATACAATAGTACAACCAGAAGCAAGGTGATACTTCTCTTAAGGGCGGGGAGGGACTGTTCCTTCCAATCTCCACTGTAAGGACATTGTGAATGAGTCACTCACTCGCACCCCAGGTGCTCTGCTTTCCACATAGATGCTCTGCAATCTATTTACCGCTATTTCCTTTTCTATGTTGCTATTTCAGCGAGATATCACCCAAATGTTGCCTTGGTAGAAAAGCTTCGATAAATATTTAAATTGTATAATGTACTCAGCTTTTTCCTGTACTCTGCATTTCCTAAAAATACCTTGTTCGGAAATCCCATTTAAACTGACTACTATATAATGAAATGAGCCTTAAGTGTAAAACATTTATCATATTCTGAATTTCAATTGCACAGTCAGAGTTGTTAAGTAATATGAAAAATCATCCTTTAGAGAATGTAAAATTGCTTTGCGTAGATATGACAAGGTAACTTTGTACTTTATTTAATGTTCTTTTAGTTAATATAGACGTTTATTGGGGAAATGTCTATAAAAATTCTTTGTGAGAACCATTAGATGAATTGATTATTCTTATATCTTAAGAAATGGTAAAAAATACTTAGGAAATACTGACAATTCAGTCTAAATAAAATGAGAATCATACTAAAGAGACAGAAGGCATTTGAGGAATGGAATTTAGTCATGGATATTATCAGTTACCTTTTGGGGGAATAGGACTAGATAGAATATTAATAAGATATTTGGTAGCCTTTTATCATTAGGTTTTTATTTGCTTATAAGTAAACATTGTCAGACACCTGCTGTGTTCTCTTCGCCTTTTAGGAAATTACAGCTGCACACCAGAGAACAAACACACATAAAATTATCTGAAAATGCATACAACTCAAATACAATAGCAGGAGACTTATGTAGCCTGGTAGCATTCAGCCATAAATGATTAAGTAGGAATAGTGTGATTCCGGAAGTGATCACTGAATAATCAACCTATGAAAGTCTTCTTTAAAGATGATCATATGTACATGAGGATCAGCAAACAAGAATAAGCAGAGATACAGAGGCAGTCATTAACAAGGCACTGATTTTGACTTCATACAAAATTAATAGAAGTACTTTGTATGTGCACAATGCTATCTCAGAATCATCTGAAATTTAATGATAATATTACCATAAAATGTGGTAAATGCCAGACACTTCTCTGAGTATAACACATATATCTCAATTTATTCTCCCTTTAACTGTATGAGTCTGGGAGATACAATCCTCCATATTTAGCAGATAAAGATATGGAGGTACAAAGAGAAATGATTTGCCTAAGGTAAATATGATGGCTTAGAGTCAAGTTTGTAAAATGGTTCAGTAACAGCTGGGTTGAAGACCACTAACTAATCAGTTGTCCTCATGTCTCAGACTTAGACAGAATATAGGGAACATAAAAATAAAATAAAATAAAATGAACCAGTTAGGAGTCATATCTAATAAGCTGTGCATGTTCTTTTGAGAATTCAATCTTTAGAAGCTCAAAATGTTTGGCTTGTTTATCAAAACTCATAAATCTTTATACATTTTTTTAGATATACATTGGGGCATACGGAATAACCCTACATCCTTCCTTTAAGCCTCTAACAGTAGCCACCTCTGATACTCTCCATGATAATTAACTTCATTATTTTATTCGTGTTTCAGTTTTCCTCCTGTGTGACCATGAAAAAGATCAAAGAAATGCCATCCAGATCTCTTGTAATTGTCTCCAGCTAGCTTCCTCAGGGGGAATCTTCCTGGTTGATCTTTCTGACTTTTTTTTTTTTATATATAATGCACAGGCTATTGTGCTACTTAAACAGAAAAATGAGAACTGGGCCAATATGTATCCATTTTAGTAATATCAGCAAAAATAAATAGCATACATTAAAGTTGCCCTTAATGACAGTAAGTACAGTTAGTAGTGCTTAGTTACCAAAGTTAATTTCTTTTACCCTTTTAGAGAAAACAAACTACATTTCCCTTTTTAGTTTGCCTCCTGCTATGTTAGTTCTAAGCAGAGTGGTTGTTAGTGTGTGTGTGTGTGTGTATGTGTCTGTGTGTCTCCGTGTCTGTGTGTCTGTGTGTGTATATGTGTGTGTGTTTGTGTGTATATGTATGTATGTTTAGTGTGTACTATACAACACTAGAGTATATAAGTAACATAGACTGTACACATTAAACTACTAACAACATCCCATAAAGTTAATTGACTTTCTATTTTTGGCTCTGCAATAGTTTTTCCCCCTTTTATATGATAGATAAGTGTATAAAAGCGTAATTAGAGAGTAAGTGTAAAAACCTAACTTATGCTTCAGCATAACTTCAAAAGAGCTATTCTGAATTCACAGAACTTCACTGAAATACTGTATAAAGACACTGGGCAAGTGTTTGAGTGTGTACCCTATTCTAGTAGTGTAAAATTTTTGTGGGTTTCTTACAATTAAGTAATTTTTCTAATAAAATTGATAACCCTCCTTCAAGCAAAATTTATGTGGGTCTTCCCATTTATGTGATTAAAAATGATCCTGAGACTTTTATAAGCAGTTTTCCTCCCTTTTTAGCAAGAGATTGGTTTCTTCACAAGTCTACACATGAAAAGATAACTATAAATTATTACTATTCAGGAAAATGTCTCAAGATGTGTGGAAGAAATTAACAGTTAAGGAATCGCCAGGAATAAAGCCCAATAATTGATTGTCTATTAAGGATGGTATTGACTGGCAATTCTCTCTTTCACAGTACAAATAGCTTACCATTATTGAATACTTGTCTAGCAAATGACCATATCAAGATAATATAATTGTTTTTCTTTTCAAGTTTTTGTTTGTGAGGAGGATAGAATTCAGAGCTTTTCCTAGGGCAGTCAAATGCTTTGCTATTGAGATTCAACCTCATTTTGGACAATATTATTCTTTAATTCTGAGGTCCCTGATATCTGGATAAACTATAAAATGAGTCTTACACCAAAGTACCTTTTGTGAAATTCAGTATGGTGATTTTCAATCAAAGAATGGAATGATGATTCAACTAAATATAACACTGCTCTCTTCTGTAAAACACTTCCCAATAACTTACCACTATAAAAAGCACTAGTATATGAAGATATAAAAAGAAAAACTGTTATGCTATGCATGTTTTCCCTTAAATCAATTCTATGCTTTCCTTGTTCTGTTTTTCTATTGTACGATATTAAATGACAGATGATAGAGATGACAGGAGATAAGATTTTTCTGGGTAAAAAAGTTCTTCATGACAATGTAGTGAGTGCAATAATTGAGATCATTCCTTTCAATACTATTAATGTTTTCAATTTCTGTCTCTCTTGCAGGCACACATTCACATACACACATCAGAAATAAATGCACATATTGCCTAGACATTAATTGATATACATATGAAAGAATTTCACATTACTAATACTTCGAAAATAAGTAAAATCATGGCAAAAAATACAAGAAAACCAAATATCTGCACTTGAAGTATTTATGGAACACTTGTAGAGAGCTGGGAAAAGCAAGGCAAGATGATATGTTATAACCAAATATCATTGGCTTGAAAGAATGAACAATGATAGGTTAATATGTCCTTTGTGCTTATTGCTATACTATTACTTAAATCATTTTAATATTTAGCATCTGCAGTAATTATATTATTTGTTTTTAATGAAAATTGTCTATAAAATGGAATAATACATTCTTTTATACTAAAAATAAATTAAAATAAGGTATCTTTTGTCCTGGCTTTATATACATCACTTAGAAAAGATTTTTTTTCCTTAATATTTTATGTTGTGTGTTCAAACTTCACCCTGCTGAGTTCAAGTGAAGTAAAGAACTCCAAGTCACAAAATTCAATTGACCAAATTTCTTCATCTTTCCTTACTTTACAGCTGTAGTCAATGTTGACAATTCTCTAAAGAACACTGTCTTCCTTGGGGATCTGTGTACTGTACTTTCCTGCTTTGTTCCCAGTTTGGGAGGTATTTCTTTTTACATTGCAGAGGCTGATCCTCTCTATTTGTCCTTAAAGATGAGAATTCTTCAGAACTCAGTCCTACCGTGATTCCTTAATTTCTTCCTTGGTCATTGTTTTCATGACTCATTGTACCATCTTGTTTTACCTCAAGATCAGATTTTTCTAAATGAATTGTGAAACTGGAATTTCTTCTGCCTGGTGGGTGCTCCCATTCTTATATGCCAAGGTGGTTTCACTCTGAAAGCTTAAAATAAAATGCTACCCCATAAAACCGGATTACTTCTCTAGTTTTTCTGTTGTTTTCGGCTTTTGTTTTAGAGGTTTCTTGCTGCATATTCCAGGTGTGCTTGAAACTAATGTTTGTCTTTACTCAACCTCAGTGCTAAGATTATATGTATGTGCAACTTTTCCTGGTCTATCGTTCTCTTCAACACTGAATGGTATTACCATCCATTATTTTTCAAAAGCTCCAAACTCATTTCATCCTTGATACCCTTGTCTTTCTTGCAAGATTGTTTCTAAGCTCTTGTCTGTCACTGTCACCTTTATCACCTAGTATCTTTTCACCTACACTTCTCTTCATCTCTTCTGTTTTTGCCATAGTCCAATGTTGTTTCTTTCACAAGGAGTGACGTTTCGCTGGCTTCTTTTCAATTTCCCCTATTCCTCCCTCCACCTTCCCCATTTTTCCTAACTGATTATTTTAAATTTATTCATTTATAAATTTGAGTATATCACTATGTAATTTGTAAACAAATGTAGGCTGAAGTTTCTGTCCCTCCTGGTCCTGCAGCCATTTAGTCCCAAAGAAACATACTGAGGCTTATATTAATCATAAACCGTTTGGCCTATTAGCTCAGGCCTATTATCAACAAGTTCCTACTACTCAAATTAACCCACAATTTTTATCTATGTTTAGCTATGTGACTTGGTGCCTTTTCTCAGTGCAGCATTTTCATCTTGCTTCCTCTGCATCTGGGTGGCGACTGCAGACAGCCTTTTCTCTTCCAAGAATTCTCCTTGTTTGGTCACCCCACCTATACTTCCTACCTGGCTACTGACCAACCAGGTTTTTTCTTTTTTATTAAACCAATACAAGTGACAAATCTTTACAGGATACAACAGCATTATCCCACAGTACTATAATTACATATAGAGTTTTCATTGGATACTAGTAAAGAAAAAGATGAAATACATAAATAAACACACATATAGATGCATGAATACATACCAAATAAACATGGTATAGATACTGTCTCCCTTTCCTATCTCGCTTCTCTTCAGTTTCCACTTGCTTTGCAATCTTACCGGCTATTATAGTACCGGAATACTCCTGTTTTCTTTCTGTCCCAGGCTTTTTAGATGATTTTCTACTCATCTGGAAACTCTTTCTCACCTTCTCCTTTTCAACTGGATAACAGCATTTTCCACTCACAGAGTAAACATCAGAATTTGCAAGGAAGATGATATTGACATACTATATAGCATCTATCTACCAAAAATAGCATTGTTTGCTGGAGTTTTAAATGTAAAAGTGTCAGTAATATCTGTTATTTTTCATTACATGATAGGTTCCACGAACCCAAACACCTCAACGATTCTTACCATTATTCCCCCCAAACTCAATATATATGAGATTTCTCAGTAAATATTTTGAGGAAGTTAATTAATGCTTAGCAGTTTAATGAAGGGCATAATTGTATCAATTTGCATATACTAAGATTTTATAATAATGATTAAAATGATTAGGCTGCTTTGTGAATGCTTTAACGAATTATTTTTGAGACAGGATCTCACTATGCAGTCCTGGCAGACTTGGAACTCCCTATGCAAATCACCTGCCTTTGCCTTACCAGTGTTGAGATTAAAGGGTGCATCAACAGTTCTGTCCTTTCATGAATATTTTATATGACAACATATAAAATATTTAATTAGGTTTGAAGCTTAACATATGCAAATAATGAAATTTTGTTTTCATTCACTTTCTATGATGTGATTTTTTATTATTTATTTTATTTTTCCATTCAATTATTTACACTTCCTTCCCTCCTCCCAATCCCCTCCCACTCCCCCATACCCCTCCTCCCTCTCCTACCCTGCTTGAGAGAGGGCAGGGAACCCTGCCCTGTGAGAAGTTTAAGGCCCTGCCCCCTACATCCAGGTCTAGGGAGCTGTGCATCCATACAGACTAGGGTCCCAAAAAGCCAGAACATGCCGTAAAAACAAGTTCCAGTGCCTTTATCAGTGGCTTCTCAGTCAGCCCCCACTGTCAGCCACAATCAGAGTCCGGTTTGATCACATGCTCATTCAGACCCGGTCCAGCTGAATTTGCTTAGCTCCCATTAGAACAGGCACACTGCCTCAGTTGGTGGACCAACCCCTCGTGCTCCTGACTTCCTTGCTCATCTTCTCCCTCCTTCTGCCTTTCAATTGGGCCTTGGGAGTCCAGCCCATTACACTGATGAGGGTCTCTGTCTCTATCTCCATCTGTTGCCGGACGAAGATTCATATCCATCTTTTTGGGTCTGGGTTATATCACTCAGGATAGCGTTTTCTATTTCCATCCATTTGCATGCAAAATTCAAGACGTCGTTGTTTTTTTTACCGCTGAGTAGTACTCGAATGTGTATATATTCCACACTTTCTTTATCCATTCTTTCATTGAGGGGCATCTAGGTTGTTTCCAGGTTCTGGTTTAGAGAAAATATTTGTGGAGGCCAGGCAGTCTGGAGTCCCACAGAACACTGAAGTCAAGACTTTTGGTGGATGACACTGGCCAGAAAAGGCCTCATTCAACTGCAAGAGCCTAGAAATATGTCCTTCTTGAAGCATTCTGCAGAAAAGGTTGATGTCACCAATAAGCGCCCTCGTGGTCCTGCCTTCATTTCTTATATTCTCCCTTTTTCTGCTTTTTATCTGGGCTTCGGGAGCTCAGTCCAGTGCTCCAGTGTGGGTCTCTGTTTCTATGTCCACCCCAAGCCAGATGAAGGTTCTATGGTAATATGCAAGATATTCATCAGTGTGTCTATGGGAGAAGGCCAGTTCAGGCACCCTCCCCTCTGCTGCCCACGGATCTAGTTGGGGAAATCCCCTTGGACACCTGGGAACCCCTCTAGAGCCAAGACTCTAGCCAACCCTAAAATGGCTCCCTTAGTTAAGATATCTTCTTTCCTGCTCCCATATCCACCCTTTCTCCATCCCAACCGTCCCATTCCTTCAAGCTCTCCCCATCCTCCCCTTCTCCCTTCTCTCTTACCATCTGCCTTTACCCCCACCCCACCCCCACCCCAGTGCTCCCAACGTTTGCCTGGTGATCTTGTTTACTTCCAATATCCAGAAGGATAACTATATGTATTTCTTTGCGTTCACCTTCTTATATAGCTTCTCTAGGAACATATAAAATATTTAATTAGGTTTGGAGCTTAACATATGCAAATAATAAAATTTTGTTTCCATTCTCTGTTTTTGGTGGGATTTTCCACATTTCTTTGATTTCTAGTCTTCCTTTTCACTCTAGAACTTGAAGGTTTGCTTCTTGAGTTTTTTTACACCATTTATTTTGTTTCTTTTCTCATTCATTTATTTGTGAACTATCAAAGGGACTAGTATGTAGAATATAGAAAGAATATAGAGAATAGAGAAAGATTTCTCAAAACCAAACTCTAAATCTGGCAGTGATGGTGCATGCCTTTAATCCCAGCACTTGGGGGACAGAGCATTGTAAGCCACACATTGGGGAGACATCTGTTGGAGTACAACCACAATGGGATTCATACATTCCAGGGTAGGAGAGTGAGGATTAGACCTATTAAGCAGAAGGAACAGATATATGACAGAAATAAAAGACAGAAACACAAAACAGCACCAGGTGGGCATGTGAATACTGAAATCATGAGCTTTTATTTTCTACATGCTTGTATATGTCACTCCAAAAGGGGAGGAGGGAGACAACAGATTTCATTAACATTATATAAGGAATAGATAAGTATTCTGCAGGCAGCCATTCCCTGGAACCTCCTGCCAATCTCCTTAAAGGAGGAGGAATAGACTTAAATTCTCTGACCTCTGTACAAGGTGGGGTATATCTACCTCTATATTCAAAATATTAGCTAACCACACTGTAGTTCAGGACCTCTTGTTTGAAGCTCCCCTGTTGTCAACAACTTTGAGAGAGCAAGAATAATCTCAAACTCTCTGACTTTTATCAAGATGGAACAAGACTAGCATCTGTCGGCTTTGGCAACAGAAACAAATTGATTTCTGAATTCAAGGCAAACCTTGTTTATAGAGTGAGTTCCAGGATAACCAGGACTTCACAGAAAAGCCCGACTGCACAGAGAAGCCCTGTCTTAAAAGGCAAACAAACGGGGGCTGGAGAGATGGCTCAGAGGTTAAGAGCACTGGCTGCTTTTCCAGAGGTCCTGAGTTTAATTCCCGGCAACCACATGGTGGCTCACAACCATCTGTAATGAGATCTGATACCCTCTTCTGGTGTGCAGGAAAAACATGTTTTATATAACCAATAAATAAATCTTTAAAAAAAGGCAAACAAACAAACAGACAAACAAAAAACAAAAACAAATGAACAACAATAATATACTTTAAAACCATATATAACCTAACTAAAATTTAGAAAATGCCTTGAATGTGCATATCAAAGCAAAGAGTATGTGGTAGAAAGGTGGCAAATAAGTACATGAAAAGGTATTCAATATCACTAGCCATAAGAAAAGTGCAAATTAAAAGTATAACTTTTCACTATCTGATGTAATGGTTAAATTAAGAAATAAAAGCAAATATGATGCTGAAAGTTAAAAAGGCTGTAGTGCATCTGGATTGCTAATAATACATTGCTAGGGAAGACGTATAACTTCCCAACCATTCTCAGAAACAGCATGAAAACATGACAAGACCTAGCATCTCTAATCTCAGGCATTTATTTGACTAAATACAATTTTTTGTGAGATGAAAATTGCAAGGGTGTACTAATAAAAACTTGAATTCAAGTTCAAATCAAATCAAGGGGTCAGTTCAAAACAATCATTCAAGTATCCATATTATGAAATAAGTATTAATCATCAACAAAAAATTCTAAACACTAATACTCACTGCTTACAGTTCTGTGAATCTAAAGGGCACCACTTACCCATTTATTTTGCAGAGCCTTACCATGATGCAATTATAGGTATTAGAATAGCATACTGGTTCACATAGATAGAACTAGTAAAAGAGATATCCAATGCAGTTGTTTTCATGCCAATAGACTGTATATTGACTTTATATCAACAATAGGTATAGTTGCATATAATTCCTCAGTCACAGAAGTATTCAAATTCAGCCGTGTACATGTAGCAAAAGTTGAATAAGCTCTGAATTTTACTAACAACTTCAAGATTTAATATTCTCTTGTAGCTGTGTATTTGTTAACATTGGGAGATGTGAGATGAAGTTTGCACACACCATGTCAGAGTATTTGTGTCTTGTTGTGATTATATAATTAATTTAAATTTTTGAAAAGTTAAACATCAACATTAGACATTTAGCAACCCCTCTGTGGCCTGAAATCTAATGTGCCGTTACCAGACCTAATCAAGGCAAGACTTGTAAACTAGTCCATAGGTCAGGATACAAAGGATGATTTAATAATAGTCTACTAGAATGCAATTTCCTTTATATGGGAACATGAATCACATATTGAACAAAATGTCATGATGATTTAGTCCTTATTCTATATTTCCTACTTCATATAGAATGGAAGTTCAGGTTGTTTATTACCCCAAAGCTCCTATGGTAAAAATGGTATTTTAAAAGTTAGAGTTTAAAAAAGTAAAGATAAGCCAGACCTTGGGTATGTTAGCTGGATTAAAGTGAGATTTAAAGCTGACACAATTTACCAAGTCAAATATTCCTGAAGAAGCTGATATTAATTTAACTAACATTTATAGATTACCCACTATATATCTTGAAATAAACTGCCTCTAATTTTGTTATCTTCCAAAATAATAATGAAAAACATTGCTACTTTCCATGGTAACTTATTCTTGGCATCAAAATTAGACATATGAAATTACTTGAGAATATCAGGATATTGAGGATTATTTTTTCAAAAACTTTCAAATGTATACAGCTGCAAGAATAAATAAACTTTTAGATACCAAGTTTTATTAGCACATATAGAACATGTGATAATTTCTGATTGAATGCTTGTGTATAATCATGAATTACCTTATTTTTTCTATAAAAAACTCTTTATTTTCATTTTGAACAACTTAGTCATAGGATATTATTTTGCATAAATGGTAGTATTTTTAAAATAATCTCCATTTATAAGATCTTTCATCTGAATGACATTAATTTTAACGTGAGATTAAATAAACCCAGCCTCATAATTAATATAGCAGCCATATACCTAAATCATAAGTTAAGAGTTTATATTTCTCTCTTTTACCATGCTTGAGAGCATTATCTGACTGTGGGGCAAAACCCATGGCCTTAATATACAATGTCCTCTACAAAATGGCATGTGTTCTTGCCCATCATTCTTCCCTGGCTTGTTATTCTCTGCCATGAACGTTACTTCTTGACATTAAATTACTTGTGATGCTACAAATAAGTCAGGCAATTTTATATCTCTGTCTTATTTCTACTACTCACCTTCTTTCATGAGACCACTCTTACCAAATTTCTTCCACCTTAAATTTCTCTTTATTATTTTAATGTTTGCTACAGATTTTTAAAGGAAATTTCTGACTACCCAAAGTCAGAATGTGTTGTTTCTGATATTTTTTTCTTATTATAAGCTTATGATGGATGTATTCCAGTGCAACAATTATTTCCTGTGTTTTCACTTTCCTATTGATTCTATGGGTCTGACTCACATACTTCCTCCTTCAGGAGAGGGCACGTGTTTGTCATTCGTTCATTACTATGGTCTAACAGCTTGGAAGGCAAATAAATTAATGACTAAAAACTGTAACATTTATCTCACTGTTAGTCATCTAATTACTATGTATCATCCAGGAATAAAAAGAAGTTTTATGTCTATAAATGAATACATGGCATGTGCTATGTAATTATACACACACACTAACACAGAGAGACATATAACTAATGGAACAGAATGGGATAATCCTTAGTGTATATTTTGATCGTGAGTACTTACTATATTTTGTAAATGATAGAGAGTAGGCTGATTAAACTAGATTGTTTAAGGAAACAGGGAGTGGTTTTTTACTATATCTCCATAATTTGGCTTTTTGTTTTCTCATTGAAAATGTAGAAATTTCAAAATTAAAAAAGGAAGTTCTTTGGGGGCCTACAAAGCTAAAATGTTTTTGAGGTTATCAAATTTATGTGAATTGAGTGGTAGAATAGAAGGTTACAAGTTGTGAGAACTATTTCTTTTTATACATTGCTTGCTTTAATTCCTATGAACTCAGTCTCCTCTGCTAAGAGCCCGAGGGACAGATTCCTAAGAAGTTAAATGGTTAGCTTGGACTGCTCCTCACACAAGTGTCTGCTTGTGCTTGAGCTATTGTTGGAAGTTTCTTGAAGGGGACTTAGAACGGAATGTCCATTTCACTGGTATTCAGTTGCAGATAGCTGCTTTCCTGGGCTCACTTTCCACCGTGAGGTCTGGCTGCAACGATTGGAAAGTTTTCATGTGTGTTAATCTGGGATAGAGCTCATTTATAGAAAGAAAGTTAGTCACTGGGGAAATATGTGTGCACCAAAATGGAGCCTGATACAAATATGCCCAAATTCAAGGTGAGAAATATCTACTAAATGACGCAGAAATATAGAATTAAAAGGTCTCTTAAGAATAAGATCTACAGAATCAATCTAACAGCCTTTAAATGTTCACAGATATTTTTATTAAACACTGTATTTGAACTTTGTGCATTATGCTGATATACAATCTCCAGAAAAATATATCCTCGGGTGTTGATGCAAACCTTAAACAGAGCACAACAAAAGTTCACAGATCAGATGTGAAGAGACATTTTAAGAAGAAAAACAGTTTTAGTGATAATATTTATTTGCTGAAACAGATGGCCTTCTAAACCAATTTTAACACAAAACTGAGTTTTATGAAGTAATATAACAACCTTAATATTCTATCTTAGAGAATATCAGTTCAGAAGTTTTTTGCTTACGTATTTTTTTTCTTTTTATTTGTTTTCTCTTATACAATGTACATTATGACCACAGTTTCCCCTCCCTCCACTCTCTCAAGGATACCTCTTGCCTCTTCCCCAAATCTATTGCTCCTGCTTTTCCCTTCAGAAAAGAACAGGCCTCCCAGTGATATCAGCTGAACACCACATAACTAGATGCAATAAGACATTAACAAACCAAATAATCCTATTTAAAAAGGGGATATATATATATATATATATATATATATATATATATATATATATACTTAGAATTCTCATTAGAGGACTCTCAAATGGCTGAGAAACATTTAAAAAAATGTCATCAGGGAAATGCAAATCAAGACTACTTTAAGATTCCATTTTACACCTGTCAGAATGGCTGAGATCAAAAACAAAAGTGACAGCTCATGCTGGGGAGGATGTGGAGCAAGAGGAACACTCCTGCATTGCTGGTGGGAGTACAAAGTTGGACAACCACTTTGGAAATAAGTATGGCAATTCCTCAGAAAATTGAGAATCAGTCTGCTTCAAGACTGAGCTATATTCCTCTTGGGCATTTACCCAAAGTCTGCTCTATTGAACCACAAGGACACTTGTTCAACTATGTTCATAGCAGCTTTATCATAAATGTCAGAAATTTAGAAGCAGACAAGCTATCCATCAACCAAATAAGTGGAAAAAGAAAATGTGGTACATTTATACAATGAAGTATTATTCAGTTATTAAAAACAATGCCATCATGAAGTTTGAAGGTAAGTGTATGGAACTAGAAATAATCATCCCGAGAGAATCAGCACAAACCCAGGTATAAGTGGATAGGAGCTGTGAAGTAAAAGACAATCACACTACAGTCCACAGACCCAAAAATGTTATAAGTGACAAGGAAGGTTCTGGGGGCTGGGTGATGCATGGACCTCCCTGGGAAGGAGAAATAGAATAGATTTTTCAGGTGGACTGGTGGTTGTTTGGGCTGAGAACTGGTAGGATCAGATGGGGGAGGAGGGAAGGACAAAATTAAAGGATGATGACGGGAATTGGGGGCATTTGGGAGTTGATGTGGAAACCGGGTGTAGGAGAAACTTCCTGGAATTTACAAAACTATGTCCCTAGTGAGGACTCCTACCTAGATATGGAGGATATGGTGCCTAACCTGGTCATCTTCTGTAACTGGGCACGGATTACAATGAGAAAATTGGGACATCAATCCAGTGACAAAACTTTCTATCTTCAATTTTGTTCTGCTTGAAAGATGTGGGAGCATAAAGGTAGCACAGAACTTGTAAGAGTGTCCAACCAAGGACTGGTCCAAATAGAGACCTATGCCACAATAGATAGATCATGCTCAACAGTGACTAAAATCTTTGTTTTTCTTTTTATTTTTGTAATGTCACATTATGATGCTCCATTTTGACATGATAAATTTTAATCAATGATAATAAATGAAAACTATTGTTTTCATTCATGAAAACTGTTCATATTGTTTCTAATAGTTCCATAATTATTTGTTTTCTTCATTGGGGTATACATAATTATAGTAAGACTTCTACTAAAATAAATTATATAATCTACTCTTGATATTTATAGGCCAAAAGCAAAGAACTATCAAAGAGATGACAATCAAGGCCCTTGTTTTTTATACTGTTAGATTAAGAGTATAACTATTCTACTGGGGGCTCACATTGCAGAAACATGGTAGACAGTATTAAAAAATGAAATTTAGTGTTTGAATAAAAAATGATACATCTGAATTCGCTTCTGTTGGATCTTTAAATCATGCTTCTCCAGTTGCATCATTTGTAAATGATCTGTTTATTTTGTATTGAATGGTAACAGTAATAATAATTAAAACACATATATGCAATTTGACCTTATAAAAGGTCTTTTATACTTGACACATGTAATTATGAAAGCTATATGATTTGAAAAATGTTGGTAGTCTAATGCTGAAATTATACTCTCATTGATGTTGCTGATCATATCTGATATGTGTTCATACACTCACTGATTTTAGACTATTTGTACTAAAAATTCTATAAATATGTATTAAATTAATTAGTGTCTAAAAGTGATGAAAAATGATCAAGTACTAATAAATGTCTTGTGAATTAAACCACTTGATAAATATACCTAATTTTGGAAATAATACTGAATATTGAGGGAATTTTAAGTAACTTATAAAAATTCTCCAGAATTATGCACCTATATACCCAGATGGCATGCTCTATAGATTCTGTTTGCATTCTTAGTATGTGATTGATGTGAACTTTTCTTGTTTGTTTAGTTGTTCACACTACGCTAATAGATCAGCAGATTAAAACTAAAATGTTCTGGGTATCAAGCACATAGCCACATTCATTCTAGGCATTCTACCTCTGATCTGTATCCCCACCCTTTCAGACATCGTGTGCATGCAAGGAATAAAAATTACACTTTTTCTAACAGAATACTAAATAGAATATAAATTGTAAATGTGAGAAACACCCGTTCAAAGAGAAAACTCCACTAAAATTTGTAACATACTGCTCCTGTGCTATCTTTTATCAAATATTAGAAGTACTTAAGTACTCATCAATCCAATATAGCTACATTACCTTCATAAAGCTCCAAATCTAAATTTCCACGAGGAGACAAATTGAATAAGGAGTATATACATGTAGGAAAAGAAGACCATCTTATTTGTTGCTATGTTTGTCTTTTTATTCTTGCACACTTATTGTACAAAGTGAAGGATTTCAAAATCATATTTTCATAAAAATATGTTATGTAGCTTGACAATATTCACTCCAGTAGCCCTCTCCTTCCCATTTCTCCTTCTTTGTAGTCTACTTCCTCTTCACAAATAGTCCAAAATCTACATTCAGGTCATAAATATATGAAAAAAATATATGTATGATATAAAAGATTGCCCATATGACAAAAATATGATGTTTGTCATTTTGAATCTGACTTGCTTCCCTTAATATAGTAATTTTTTTCAGGTTCAACTTCACGTTTTTACAAATGGAGTAATTAAATTCAGCTTTGTACGACAATGCTAAATTCCACTGTGTATATGTTTGTACCTTGTTTTCTTTATTCATTTATTTTTAATGGAACCTAGACTAGTTCCATCTCTAAGTTACTGTAAAAAGTTCTTCTACTGTAAACATAGATGTGTGTATCTTTGTGGTCAGCTGATGTAGACTCCTTTAGGTCTGTAAGCAGACGCTGTATAGATGGATTTTATACTTATCATGACTCTATTTTCCGTTTTTGGAGCAGCCTCCATACTGATTTCCTCGGTAGTTTCAGCAGATGATACCCCCCCTCAGCAGTGTAGAATTGTTCTTCTTTCCTCACATCATCATAAGCGTGTATGTTGCTTGCTTTCTTGATGGTAGGTGTTCTGACTGGAGTAGAAATTGGATATTTAAACAGTTTTTGTTTTCATTTCTCTGATGGATAATGATAAGGGCTTACAACACAGAATTAATTTGTATTCTGTTGGAATAAATTTTTCTTTACAGTGAAATTATACATTTAATAAGCCAGTGTGAACACATCTCTGTGTGAATGCCTATATAACTAGATGTAGAAAGACAAAACATGGGGCCCAGTAGTGTGAGTTGTATAATAATGGTATTGTCTGAAAAACTGATTAGTTTTGGAAGTGTAGATTCCTTTCTTCTTATTGTATATTATTTTCATACTTGCTTATATTTATCATAGCATTCCTTTGTAAAGGAAAACAATAGTTTGTTGCTAAAAAGATTTTAAAGTAGATAAAGACATTGATGTATAAATCAGAGATTAAACTGAAGATTTAGGTTTTCAAAGTACTAGGGTTAATTTCCCCTGTAGCTTAAAGAAGAAAGTAGATGAAATTTTATGTCTCGGTGCATTTATTACTTCCGAGTAATGGTAACTTAATTGTAAAACTTGTATATTTGATTTCCAGACTCAAGAAGCTTAGAATTTGAAATTAAATTGTCACATATTAGTAAGCATTAGTCAGGCATATTATCTTTAACATCTGCTACTTCCTGTGTTGGGAGGTATGTGTGCATTTCTTGTCATTCAGTACTCACTTGATGAGTACAAATAAGTATGCAGCCCCAGAGCATAGCATTCATTTCAATGACTGCAATTACTTTCATGATTTTGGCATCTTATTCGATGGGAGAGTGTCATTTAATTGGAATGAATGTGTATACGCTCTCATTCTTAATGAATTTTCACTTAGAATGAAATCAAACACGTCTGCTAGGCATTAAGGATCAATAATCCCTTTCTAAAGAAAAGAAGGGACAGACAAATGTCAGATGACTGCATTTCCTGTTAGTTCCAACATGTATATATGTTTGTTTAAGAAGAAACATAGCCTTGCATAGTCACATCCAAACTTCATGGCTGGCCATCCTGTCCTCTTAATATTAATGCTGTTAACAAGTGTACCAGAATATATTACTTGTTTTTTTTCACAGTGATTAGCTTTGACATGCATACACTTCTGTATACTATAAGACAGTTTCCTACAAAATAAGATGAGTCTCGCTTATAGAGTAACTATGTTTTTATGTCATCTGAGATTGGATGAGTTGATCCTAGCCTCTGATAATAAACTGTGTAATTTTTATTTGTGAGTATGTGTTGTTTTGCCAAAGTGTCCAGATCTGAGTAGTGTTTGAGAATAGGTTTCTATCATTTGCCTTGCAACTAGCAGTAGCTCAGATAGTGAGGGAATGAAATAATTAAACTCAATAATAAGTAGTATGAAGTAGCTTTGTGGCTTCAAATTTTTAAAGGGGAGGGCTCACATTTCTTTTCTAGGTGACTGCTTTAATAACGTTTACAAATTTTAACATACTGTGATGCTATTATTGATGCTTTGTGAAGAAAATCTGCTACCTTCTCAGACCTTTAAGATGCAGGCTTTCATATATGATCCAACTGTCTTAGTATTTAGCAGAGGCACAGAGTGTTCTAGCAAGGTTTCAGAGCATCCTCATTCTCACCTGGAGTTCAGAGCTTACACTCAGGAGTGACAAAAGCAATACATAACTTTGAGCAGAGAAATATAATATTCAAATAATTATGGTGTAGACCATCATATATTAGGGCACTGACATATGGATGGGCCATGAATTTGAGAGTTATATGAGATTATACCCCTGTAGCAGTAGTTTGCAAACTTTAGCTTCCATGAAAATCCTCTGATGTTTATCAATACATGGATTGTTTGTCTCTACTCTCAGTAGAGTTGAGGTAAGGCCCGTGATTTTGCATAGTTACGCATGTTCAAGATGAAGTACTGAAAGGGTACACAGTCTACACTGATGAGACACCATCCTTAAAGAAATATGCAGGGGGAGACTGGAAAGATGGCACAGACATTAAGAGTACTGGCTGCTTTTCCGCAGGATACAGGTTTTATTCCCAGAACTCACACTGAGTCTCAAGACATGATGCAGACAAAACAGTGTTACATGTAAAAATTGTGAAATCATATTCTTAAAAATTATGTTAAAAAGAAGTATGTAAGAAGGTTGAGGCTATATACCCCTAAAAGACCAGTAATAAACATTGAGAACAGACATGAATTCAAGAGATGTTTAAGTTCTTCACTGAAAAATTAAGTAAGATTTGACTGAATGAGGAAAAGAGAAAAAGATAGTAGAGAACCTGTTGGCCAGAATGACCAATTTCTTAATAATTTTCCAAAATGAACACAAGAGGAAAGATACATACTCAATATGTGTTCTCTAGGTCTTTTAGAAACATGGCCACATAAGCTATAAGAAACTATGTATGGCATACAAAAGTAAGATACTTATCAGGGAAACTAGTTTGATATTAAATTATTAGGGATAGTAGAGCCAAGATATATTTATGAAAAGCATGAAGAAAAATTAATTAAAAAAAGAAGCCAGAATAAAAGTATTCAGGTTCATTTGAAGCACCAGCCTCGTGTGCCTCAAAAAGAACCAATGAGAGCCTGAACAGGGGCGAATCTACAGAAAAATGGATTTAGAGAAAAAAATGTTTCTAGATTACCTCCCCAAAAGAAAGTGTGGGAATAAATACTGGAGAAAAAAAACATCAGTATTGCATCCCTGATCTACTAAGAATACAGGTACTAGTTATATATGTCTATAGAAAGGATGTCTTATAGATTTCAAGGAAATTAGTACAATTCAAAACAGCATGTCTGAGAAGCATTACCATAGTGAACATAACAAAATCTAATATTACTGTGTATGCTGTTGGCATTGCTGCAAATAAACAAGGGCAAGATAAATGAATATGTGAATCATGTACATTAAATATAAAGAATGCTACATGAAAGCTTGGTCATACTTTATAATAATACTTCATTAATATGAAACAGTCTACGCCCTGAATGAAGAGGATAATAATGACATACTTCCTTTTTCATGATTAAAAACAAGGAAGGAAATAGTGACCTCCAACAGGGAAGAGCAATTAGAATAATGATTAATTAGGGTATTCACAATTCCTTTGTGAAGGACTTTTCTTTGTTAGCTGAAATAAAACCTTGATTATAGTTATCATCTTGAGGAAATATTGACTGAGTTTAAGTTCCAAAAGAAAATTAGAAATTGGGTAATATTCACATTCACCTGTAAGTCCCTTGTGTGGAAATATACTGATAACTATAACTGAATGTAAGAAAAAACAGTTTGCTAAAAGACATTATTACAGATAATAAGTTGAAAATTAACTTTCTTAGAAAATATATTTTGTGTTGTAGACTAATGACAGTTTCCTGTGTTATCTTTACCCAGCTTGCCACTCCCACCTCCTATTCCAGCACTTTTATCAAAGATATCTATGTGATAGCCTCCAAACTATCATGTGCCTATGTTGTCAGAGACAAATCTATCATAGCCCTTATTTTACCTCTGGTCTCCTTATTAATAATATTATCCATAGTTCTAGTTTCCATTTCAATTCCCAGGAAATTGTTTCCTCCTACCTTTCTCCTAGAATATCCTCCCTTTTTTCAAAAAAAAAATAGGAAATGTGGTATTTTTACTGAGCTATGCATTTTCTCTACTTCTTTACCTTCCTCTCCCCTCCCCTTCACTCCTCTCCCATGGCCCCCATACTCCCAATTTACTTAGGAGATCTTGTCCTGTTCTACTTCCCATGTAGATTAGATCCATGTATGTCTCTCTTAGGGTCCTCATTGTTGTCTAGGTTCTCTGGGTTTATGATTTGCAGGCTGATTTACTTTGCTTTATGTTTAAAAACATCTTAAGAATGAGAACATATGATAATTGTTTTTCTGAAACTGGGTTACCTTTTTCAATATGATGTTTTCTAGCTCCATCCATTTGCCTATAAATTTCAAGATGTCGTTATTTTTTTCTACTGTGTAGTACTCCATTGTGTAAATGTACCACATTTCCTTAACCATTCTTTAGTTGAGGGGCATTTAGGTTGTTTCTAGGTTCTGGCTATGGCAAACAATGCTGCTATGAATATAGTTGAGCACATATCCTTGTGGCATGGTTGAACATTATTTGGATATATACCCAAAAGTGGTATTGTTGGGTCTTGAGGAAGATTGTTTCCTAATTTTCTGAGAAATCACCACACTGACATCCAAAAGGGCTGTACCAGTTTGTACTCCATCAATGCAGGAGTGTTCTCTTTACCCCACAACATCTCCAGCATAAATTGTCATCAGTGTTTTTGATCTTGGCCATTTTTACAGGTGTAAGATGGAATCTCAGAGTTGTTTTGATTTGCATTTTTCTGATGGCTAAGGATGTTGAGCATTTCCTTAATTGTCTTTCAGCCATTTTAGAATCCTCTGTTGAGAGTTCTCTGTTTAGGTCTGTACTCCATATTTTTTTATTTGGACTATTTGTTCTTTTGATGACCAGTTTCTTGCAGTATCTCCCTTTCTAAAGGAAATGGTTTGCCATTTAAAAGTGTTCTGATGACATATAACTATCAAAATGCACAGCTTTCATTATATTTCATTACCGTATTTACTTTGTCATTATAGTATAAATGTATTGGTAAACTTCATTTTTCAGTGCTAAGGTGATAATGCAACATTATTATTACTCTTTACAATCTTGCCTCATACTTAGAGATGAACACAGTATATAACCAGAAAACACATACAATTAGTACTTTTTGAATAAATAAACGTGTAACTAGAAGCATATGAGACACAGAGCTCATTCTAACAAAATGGTGCCAGTTAGTCATCTTTGTTGTTACTATTTAGTTACAAGCAGTATGATATATATGCATATATGTGTGTGTGTGTGTGTGTGCACGTGTGTGTTTGTATGTACATATATTTGTATGTATGTGTGAGTGTGTGTAGCATATATCTCCAAAGTTAAAAAATAAGAATGGCACAGGACAACGAAATGTCATTTTTTAGTTCCTAGGTGGTACCTTTGGGTAGATCTAAGAACAAAAGCTAATAAGTTTTCAAGAAAAAAATCATTATTTATTTTTATTAATTTTGTATGTATGTATATAGGGATGATGGCAAGAGAGTGAAATGAGCACACTCTTACACTTTATGTAAAGCTTAAATACATTTGTGAAAAAGTCATAAGATAAATGAATATCTGAATTACCATAGGAATTTCCTAAGTTCTAGGGATGTTACTTAGACGTGAGGAAAGGGAGGGATAAAAACGCCAGTGAAAAATCTTAATCAAGTCATCCCTTCAGTCACTCTTGATTCTTTCTTTGAGTTCTCTCTCTCTCTCTCTCTCTCTCTCTCTGGTGGGGAGGGGTGAGAGGGTGGGTAGGGTTGCTTCCATATGTACCAACACTTTTGTGGAAGTCAAAGGACAACTTTCAAATGTCAGTTCTCTCCTTCAACTCTGTGCATCCTAAGGTTAGAACTCAGTCTTCTAGTCTTCAGGTTCACTGCAGCTATAATTACTGATCTCTTTGTTTAAGGATATTGTGTAGCCTTGATATATGTAGGACATCTCTTTCCAAAGAATGTTAATGGTATACTGTATGTAAACAAAGTCAGGCCAAATAGCCCATTTTGAAGTTACAACCTATTTTTAAATGTCATAATTTTAATTTATTCGGTACTCTCAATTCAAATGTAAAATGCGTTGAATATGTTATTTAGCTAAAAATGTCACAAAACCTGCCAGAACATTTAGAGCACCTTAAATAATAAAACCACTCTTCTCTAATTCTCAAGGCTAAGCAGTTTCACTGGGATTGGCTTTTTCAATAGCCTCACTCCTTGGGATTCAGAAAGTTGCCTTCAATGTTACCGTTATCTTTACCCTGCGCCAGTCTGTATTCCTATCTCCATTGCTTGTAAGACCATCACTCAGACTGCATTAGGGCCCATCCAAATAATCTCATGCAACTTTACTACTTTACAGATTTCATCTCCAAATATGGTCTCACATTCTTTTGAAATGCTGGGACTTAAGACTTCAGTCTCTGGATTTGTGGGGGAAACAGTTCATGCCTTAACAAGATGTTATGCAAAAATAAATAGGTAAATAAACAGTTTTAAGAGCAGAAATGATGGGCCTTTAAAGGGAGTACAGGAAAAGGAAAATGACTCTGGGCTTTTCTCTTCGGTTGCTGCTTTACTCCAGATCTAATTAGGTCCCTGGAAATGGTCTTTCAATCCCTACTGCTACAAAACTTCAGTTGCCTCCGAGTTTGAGTTCCTTTTTCCCCTTACTTTCTTTTACACCCTCAGTTAATGAGGACTGGGAGAGTGTGATTGAAATGCAAATTGATCTTTTGTGCAGGGTACAATAGCAATTTGTAGATACAAAGACCCGAGGGCAGAAGAACTGTAGGGAAGTAACGACAAGGAGAAAAGGCAAGTGTGGTGAGTGGTGGGAAAGAGAAAGAAATGAACACAGAAAAAAATTAAAGATAAAAGATAGATTATATAGATATACAGATATGGGTAAAAGAAAGGGAGATTTGGGTCTCCAGTTTTGCTATTTTACCAGCCCAATATGCTATGGTAAACAACAAGGACAAATACAGTGACATCTGGAAAGGACCTGGAAGATATTCCCCAGCCCTTCATTTACAGATGTGAAAATCAAAATTCCAGCTGTCAATGATTCACTTAAAGACAAGATGATAGTGATTGCTCTTGGTGATTTTCAAAAACATAGTATGTGTGTTTACTAACTGTATAATTTTAAAAGTCCATAGCAAAAAAATAACAAGGCAGTCTCTTATAATGTTTCTTTCAGCAATATAATCAATTGACAAGACTGTAGTTTATCCAAGAACTGCATATGTAATTAATGCAATTATGCACATTATTATGTAAATGATGTCTAGATGTATCATATATTGGGCCAGGGAGTCACACAAATTTTGAGGATGAGGCCACCAAAGTAAGATGAGCAGAGGCAAATTTATTCCATCACTAGGGGTAACAGAACTTCTAACTAGGTAGGGCCAAGGGCAGGTTGGGTGCTGACACGGAGACTCCAAATTGAAAGCAAACGTCACAAGTAGGGGAAACAGGAGGGATACAGAACTTTTACAATTTGAGGTTAAGTCTTGGGCCACAGTACATTCCAGGAATTTACAACTTGTGATAAAATTTTACAACTAGTGGTACAATTTGTAATAGCAAAGTTTTGTACACACTTAACACGTGGTTTGAAAAAAACTTTCTTTCACAAGTCTGTGCTTATCTTGACACAGCTGGGGTTTTGTCCTAATTTTTAACAAACTTCTTGTAGCTGCAAAGAATATGGGACAAAGGTCATGCAACAGAAGAAGTGGAATAGGTAGCTAGTGTTTTTGTTTTGAATTATTGTGGACTCCACATACATACATACATACATACATACACACACACACACACAAACACGTGTGTGTGTATTTTTATGCAGCCCTTTTTTAGTTTCTCTAGCAGTCTATGCTTTAAAATTTATCACAAATACAATTAAGAGGTGAATAATTGAAACCAAGACCATCACTCCCACAATTAAACAAATTACAAAAGACATTCATAACTGCACCACTATTTGTTCTTTCTACTTTATCATTTGTCCACCCATTTACCACATAAGCCAGCCATGCTAATCTACTTCATGTTTCTATAAAACAATATCTTCATTCTTGCCTCTGTACTGACACATAGCCCTTTGTCTTCACTTTACTATTCTTTTTGGTACAATGATATCCTAAGTTTCTTCACTGAGAGCCTATGGGCTGTCTTAGACAAATTGAGTGTTATGACATTAAAGACATAAACATCTGATATATAGAACTTTTCTTGTTGTCAAAATTACTTATTTACTGTCAATTTTCTCTAGTACCGGTCATTGTCCTATGCTGACCCCCAAAATGTAAACCCTTTCATGGTGAGAAGTATTGGTACAGTGCTGGGCAAGAATGTTTATGAAATGGTGAGTATGGTTAATGCGGAACATTATACTTAATAAAATAAACATTTACAGTATGAGTCATATCTCCAATCTCATCAGTAACATTACCAGTTGAACCATTTTATAAAATGTAAGTCATAGAAATATTCTAATGTGCTTATGGAATTAAGTATTCAAAGATATTAAATAAAGATGATTCTTTTGGAAATAAAACAGATTTTATTTTAATGAGATTCTTCTACAGGAACTTCACTTTGCTAAGTTCAGCTTATCAACTTATAATGCTCTCATACCTTCCATGTGTATATTTAAAATAAATGTTAGTGAAAAGCTGTGAAAAAACTGGTGATAAAATTTTTAACTTAGCCATCTCATCTTTTTAAATTAAGCTTTTGGAATAATTCATCAACATTATTTTTAGAAATTTTTAGCTCTGGAAATGTTAAGTTGCAGAAAGTAGCTAAAATAGAATTCCAAGCTTCAGCTGAACATGGTAAAATAGAACAGTATTGTCAGTTCTTGGAAGCTGAGGCTAGAGATGGGTACATATTGTTGACTAACATGCTCTACACAGGGTGATTCTGTCTAGAAAACAAACAATCAAAAATAATTTCACACAACATTAGCAAGATTGTGCTATTATTACTTTTTTTCGTGCTTACCCATTTCTATACTTCCAAATGTTTTTCCAAAGGGTATTTTATTATGAAAACATTGATTACTTAAAAATTTTCACCTAGACATTCCAGGACAATGTTCTTATGCAACTTTCATTCTTATCTAAATTGCCTGAAAACTTCGTTCACTTCCCATGTAAGCATGGGCTAGAGTTTCTTGGTTTACACCACTGATGTGGTGCCTGTGTCACCTGTGACATTGGGCATCTACTTTTATTCTTCCCCTTTGAAATCCATGACCACAGAGGTAACCATTTTTAAATTCTACGAAAGATAGTAGTTGAAAGCATACAACGATGGGCTAATACAGTGATAGAAGAAAGCCTACCTGTAATTGAGGCTGAACACTAGAGAAGATATCTCTGAATGAGGCAGGGATTCAATAAGGAGGACTGTTAAACCTGAAAATGGCGAGAGAAAGACCAGATTCACAATTTGGGGGCTCATTTGAAGCAAACTTTAATTAAATATTGGCCAGTATGATGGACTCTAGCGAGGACCATTCCCGGGTTCCCAGAAAATAGCAAGGAGTCACATTGCAGAGGATTACAAAGGTAAAATCATAAGGCCACTATATTTTTCATAAAATGCAATCACGGGTAAATATATATCCTGACACACTTCCTGCCCATATACCTCCTGCCTTCACATGATCAAGCACATCTGGGTTCCTTGAAGTCAAACAAATTGGTTTAGGGGAGTGAAAATACGTGGTTTGTTTTCTCCCATAATCAAGAGCCTTCAGCATTCCAGGAAATCATCTGTCCTTGGCAAGTGGGGGTTACAGGTTAACTTAGGTCCTTACAGAACCACAATTATTTGGTAGTTATTGATTGGTAAATTATAAAAGATGGCGATAAGAGAATAGCAGACACCATGATAGATGAAATCCTGAAAGGCTTGTCAATGTAACATTAATTATTCCACATGGGATTTTTTTCATGCCCCTTCCTAATGAATTCTATCGTCCCATAACTAGGGGAAAGGCTACTTTCTACATACATCCTTTCTTTACAGTTTCAGAGAGCCAGGCATTTTAAAGCATTAAGTAATGCTGCCATGAGCTACTTTCTTAATTTTGTACCCTGTTTCCCCAGACAAACTTCATCCCATAATTTCTTTCCATTCAATTAATAATGCACTACTTATTTAATGAAATATAGATGCAAATTTGGAGTTAAAACATATAACTTGGCTAGGATATTGTTCAGTTCAATGTGAGCTCATAACCTGTAACCTCATGTAAAAAGCCTGGAGTGGACTGTGCACACCTGTAACTGCTGCTGCTATCTGAAAGAGGGACAGTCTGGAAGATCAGTGGGGCTTATTGGTCTCCAGACTAACAGCAAAAACAAGAAGCACAACATTCAGTGCAAGACTTTGCTCATAGTGAGTAAATCAAAGAACAATAGAGAAGGATGCATGAAGTCCTCCTGTGACCTCCCCATGCATACTTGGGTACAGGCAGGCAGGCAGACAGGCAGGCACGCACGCATACACACACACACACACACACACACACACACACACACACACACCACATGTAAAAAAACACATATGCAGAGTTTATCAGTCTGGATAATTGCTAAAATGAAATTATTGGAAGCAAAATAAAACAAATAAACCAAAACATTAGGAAGAGGATCAGAACTGGATGGATATACGACAGCCATTTTAGATATTAGTTTGTGGTTTTTGATAAAATACCTAGGCGGGTTTGATAATGCAGTCTTTTACTATGAAAGGATAAACCTAAAAAATTAGACAGAGAAATGTTTGTGACTCACCCATAGGAAAGTGACTATCGGAATTATTTAAGAGATCTGATTCTTAAATTAGGGAATATGTTATCAATTAAAGCATGAGATAATTTTAGAAGGGGTATGAAAATGAAATTGGGCATGTGCCCCTTTTTGTCCTTCTAACCAGATCACAAGGAAGTAATTGGCTCATCTATAGAAGGCAAATAATGAGGTTCAGAGTTTAAGTTACAGTGTCAATGACCTGCAGCCAATTAAATGAGATTTTTAGTTTATCTAAAACCTGATCCTTAGTTTTAATGTTTATTGTGTGTGTGCATGCATACATCATACACATTAAAAATTGATGAATTAAAATATAAATTAAAATATCTCCTAGAAGCAAATTAACCATATGATTCTGTACGATTGCTTTATTTATTTTTGAAGCACAGTAGATGTTCTATTATTGGCCTCAGAGAAAGATACAATAGTTTATTTATGGAAAACAGTGTCCTCATTTATAAGAGACACTTCATTCAAAACCAGGCTACTCCTTGTATAATACAGACTCAGTGAGAATGAGCCTTTGCAGTTGCATCTGCCATATTGAACATGGTTTAGAATAATGCGGATAAAATAGGAACAAAACAGGAACAAGCACATCAATTTTCTTCCATTATGGTTTTATTATTATTTTTTATTCCAGGCACATAAAATTACTTTTATAGCGAATCACCAAAATACAGTGTTTTAGATTATTACACCACAAATGAATTCTTGTAGAGATGAAAAGAGCTATGTAAAAATTAAGATTTAATTTTACTTTTGTTTGACCTAGATTTCTTTATAATTTTATATGAATGTAGTCCATATTTCTCAGATTTTATATATAAAAGCTTATGACAGTTCACAAAAAATATCATAATAACCTCTCCTTTTTTGCTATTTTTCTAACAATGCCTAAGAGTATAATATTAATCCAAGCATGTGCTTTACAAATTCCTTGGAACTGTGAAGAGAAGGCAATATCTAATGTAGAATAATTTCTTTCATTAAAACTCAGCTTGCCACCTGGAAATTCTATACTCCCAGTGAGATTCTGCTACCAACACTTCGTGTATCCATCCTTTGAGATATTTGCTTTCTACACAAGAAATCAGCAAATAAAAAAATAGTGATAGATACATTCCACTGAAGTTGAGACTGTGACTCTTCTCCATGCTCCATTTAAACTATCAAAACAAAATAGTTTGCTTCTTCTTTTGTTTGTGTTACCTTCCTATTTTATAAGAGTAATTTACACTCACCTCATTTTCCATACCATGATGGTAAAAGTGAATATTTATAACCTTAATAAGATGAGGGGAAAAATCTAAATGAAATGATTCTATGGATTTCTTCATGAAAGCAGCTGCAGTATTTCCATTTTCTTTCCTTCATTTCTGTTTTCTTACTGTTCTGTTCCTCCTATTCCCTTCTTTTCCCTTCCCTTCTCTTTCTCTTCTTTCTTCTCTATTGAAAGTAGTAACATGAGGAGATGTTTATGACTTCAAGGTACAGAGGTAATTAATATTATATATGCATAATATGTAAATAATATGTGAATGGATTGATGTTTAGATACATGAATAGAACATAATAGGAACCAGTTGTGGCTAACCATACTTGTATCCCAGCACATAAAAATTTGGAAGGTTGACACAGGAATATAGCAAATCCTAGGCAGCCTTGAATGTATAACAAGGCCTAGTCTGATAAAACAAAAATAAAGACAAGACAAGAAAAGAAAAATAAACAATAATAATGAAAAGTTTGGAGTGGGAGGGGAACAGGAGTGGTTGAAGGAAGGAGGGGGAGGGATGTAAATACACATACACCGAATCAAAAGAATGATGTAATGAAAAAGAAATGAAAGAAAAAATGAGACACCAGGGTAGCAAGAGAGAGAGAAGAGGGATAGTGAATGACTAATCAATATAGAACTGGTTGTTCCGTGAACAGAGGAAGCAGTGCAGTGAGTACAGTGTCTAGGCAAGCATTTGAGAGCATGGAGGAGGCTTGAGGCAACTCCAAGGTCACTGTTATCTCTGCATACACACTCGCAACACTGTTGAGTTCTGGCTGATTGCCTACCCCAAACCCCAAAATAGCCCTGCTTCATTCTTTTGTAGTGGCAGCCAGAAGCACAGCTGTGTGGGGACTGGCTGTCTTTTCCTTTGGCTTTTACTAATAGCTGAGAGTTCATGGGCTGGGATATGCACCTGTTGAGACAGCAAGTGCCAAGTTTATTTGTCATCACTTCAAAAGGTAATTTCAGACTTTCATTCCTCTGGATCAGCAGACCTTAGGGCATGCTCTCCTCTCCTAAATTGCCTTCTTTGAAAATACACACTACAGTGTTAAAACATATATGTTGAGTAGTACAGGCTCTCTCTCTCTCTCTCTCTCTCTCTCTCTCTCTCTCTCTCTCTTTCTCTCACCCCCCACACACATACACACACCCACACCCACACCCACACAAATATATATATATATATATATATATATATATATATATATATATACACATACATACAAAGAGAGAGAGAGAGAGAGAGAGAGAGAGAGAGAGAGAGAGAGAGAGAGAGAGAGAGAGAGAGAGATTCATTTGTGGAATTACTTACTTAGAAATGTTTCTTTCCCACAAATATAAGGATACATAATTGTTCCATAAAGCATTCTACATTAAGTCACTCTGTGTCCATTCTATTATAGAGGACCCTGCTTTAAACTAGAAATATGATTATAACTGCTTTTTGCCAACAAATTCATTCTTGATTTCACTTAAAAGCAGCATGAGTTAAGACTTGGGAGCTGTGTTAAACGTTTAGATTCTATTCATTCTTTTGAAATTGTCAGTGTGTGCCATAGACTCTAGTCTTTCTTTAAATATTAGTGTTAAGTTTATGAAATTATTTAATCATGAAAGTTAGTTTTCCATAAGCTTGTTTTCTTCAGCACTTTCCCCCTTTCAGACAAATCAAATGAATCAAAACATAAATATTCGCTAACTATTACAACTTGTAGCTATATTAGGATGACAGTGGCATCCTTGTGCAAATTAGAAATAGACATTGTACAATATAAGATACAGTGTTTTACATTTTTATTTTTGTTTGCTAATATTAGATTAGATGTGATTAAAGCGTCACTTAAGTTTTCCAGTGTTACAAAAAAGGCCCCCTCCCACAAATCCATATGTAATTTGAAGCATCTTAATGTGAAGGAAACCCAGTATTTCTTAACAAAGGGAAATAATCGCTGTTTTCTATTTTTATGCTATAGCTTCTGTTTTAGATTATATTTCTGGTTTGTTATGTAATATTTTTTCCTATTATACAGCCATATATTTTAGAATTGCTGATATGGTTTGCTGACAGTATTTTCCACAGTAATTTACAGCATTTGCCGTAAATAGAGTCTGATGATTGCATCTGGGGACTATACATTAGAAATGCTTCAGATTTCTGGTTCATGTATAGGTGGAGGAATATTTCACCAGAAGCTTATTTTTTATTTATTTATCTCACCAGAAGTGACAGGCAATGTCTTTTAAAGTATTGAATTATCGGTCAAAAGAAGAATATTGCAAAAGTTAAATCGTGCTAGGATCCCAAGAAGTATTTTGTATGACTGCCACACAGAAAATTCCAAAACATCTGTAGATTAATGTGCTTACCAACAGGAATTACATTTCCAAAAATTTTTCATTATTTATTAATAGTCTGCAGACAAAAGTGAAAGAGTATAATTTTAAGACTTATTTTGTGCCATATACTGTGTACACACCTTTTAAAAATTGGATTTACTCTCTCTCTCTCTCTCTCTCTCTCTCTCTCTCTCTCTCTCTCTCTCTCTTTCTCTCTCTCTCATGTGTGTGTGTGTGTGTGTGTGCACATGCAGGTGTGTATGCACATGTGTGCACACATGTAGCACGTAGGGGTCAAGGGCCACCTGGAATTGGTTCTATCCTTCCACCTTTAGTTTTCCAGAATGGAATTGAGGTTGTCAAGATTTTGAGGCAAATAATTGCTTCATGTAACTGACAACCTACTGGTATCACTAGCCCTGGCATTTTTGCTTCTTTGATTGATAAACGTTTTTTCTTCTTCTCTTTTTCTGTCTTTATTTGTTCCTAAAATTAATGTACAAAATATTGGGTTACACTTTGGCATTTCATATACACATTGTTTTCTTGTTCATCTTCTCTTTCTCATGCCTTTGTTTGTCCTGATCTTGCCCACTCTCCTCTTCCTCCCCTTTTGCTTTCAGGATAGATGCATTATCTGCCTTTTGTAAATAAAAGTTTATGATAAATCTTTGAAGAAGCTAAAAGGAGTTTCCCTTTCCAGAAGAAGAGCTCAGAGTTAGAGCTAGATTTCAAACCCAAGAATTCTGGCTTCTCCAGCGCATGACCCCCTCCCCCCCTTAGGATCCGTGTTCACATACACAAGAGTTTACTAGTTTGCTCTGTAGTTACTTATGTTATAGTTAGTTTGCTCCTGGTTTGGTTATAAAATGGCATGTATTGACTGACTAGAGCCTATTCATAGTACCCATAGTTTTCTGACCTGTGGTTATAAAAGTAAATCAAATCTGAGTTATTTCAGTTTTAGATGCCATTCATAAATATTAAAATCAGTTCATTGGATTTGTGGTATTCAGACAGTGTGCAAAACTTCCAGGTAGGTCTGTCATACTGTTCAAAGAGAAAACTGCACATCCAGAAGCTTAAATCATCAGACGAATCTTTCTTTAGTCAATTACATCAGTAGAATGTATGGGTCATTATTTTAAAATAAAAGCTGTGTGTGTTTGGGGGGGGGGTGATACACTGGGAAACTCAAGTGAAACAGTCTTAGCCTCTCACCACCTCCCTAATTTAAAAGACTTCTTAGTAACCATTTCTCAAAATGGAAACCATGATTGGTTTCAGATTTACAATAGTATGTTATTTTCTTGGTATGTTTATTGAATTTAGAGTTTTGTGATACTTCTACACTAATTGTGCTAGATTGCTTAACTAACATGGTTTGGAGACTCACCCATTTCTTCCTCGCCAGCACTAGCATTAGTGAGACTGGTCTAGTTTCTATATGTGTTGGTGCTGGCAGAACAAGCACTTTCCTCACTGAGACATCTCCTAGCACTGTATTGTTATGTTATTGTTATCACATGTCTAACAGGAAACAGTGCTTTTCTTTCTAATGAAATAACCAGCATTAGTCCTTATTAACAGGATGTTGTGATGTGATTTGATTGGAGAGGTTCTGTCAAATGCCCTCTCCAGCTATGAAGTTCTACTACGTTCTTCCAGAAAAAGGAAATAAGAAAAGACCAGGGATGGCTAGGCTCAGGTAAACGAACTGAATAAAGAATGCAAAAATAAAAGGATAGTAAGCATACCAAAAGTCTACTGAGTACACAAATATTGTGGGTCCAGTAATGGCATAGAGATACCTGCCTGTTGACACTTGTTTTAGACCAAGAATATAAGGAGGTATTTTGTTCATAAGACAACTATTTGGAGGGGAAAATCTGTATAAACATTACCATATTTGTTTTTTCTTTAAAATGTGAGATAAATGTGATTATCCCTGGAGATTCAATCATTTGCTTATGATTTAGATGTTTATACAGGTGATGTGACTCCTCAAAAATAATTTAAAGCCAGAAGGGGAATGTGAGGCTTTCCTTAGCTTCAAAGAGTTTTTTTAGGTTGCACGTCTTTGGCCATGTTTATTTGCTTTATTTTTTGGTTGCTAAATTATTTTGGTATCTTTCCTTTATGTATGACTTCATACTCTGTTTTTAAAAAAATGTTTATAAATTTATGACTAGTGTAGTGGCATTTCCAACAGTGCTCTCATATTTTTCTCATAAGGTTGTAGTTCTGAAGAGGTGAATCAAATTTGATATTTGAGTCCCTAGCACTAATTGTTCTTATAGTTACATTACATCCCCCATTTACCAGGTGACTTAAGTTACTCCATTAAGATGTTAATGCTTTCAAAATACACATTTTTCATCTGATTTCAAATCTGTGTGGTTTTATGAATTTATTTTAAATACTTTCAAGCTCTGTTCCAATAAGGATACTGAAGTCAGCTTTTCTCAGTCTGCTACAGCTTTTATGAGATACATATTTTGCATATTAAGTTATCTCATAAGATACTTTAAAATATCTTATATCAAAGCAAGCATTGTTCTTATTTCAAGATTGTGGTTGTCAAACAAATTGGAAAAAACACCATTTGGCTATGTGAGTGTTCAGTGAGTGATTCTGAGTTAAAACTCCATCTGCCTATCAAGAGACTCTCACTTAACATTCCTTTTAGATTCCAATGGTAATAAATAGTTCACATTCAGAAAGACTAGAGCCTCTAAGCAATAGAGGGGATAGATAGATAGACAGATAGATAAATAGATAGTTAGATAGATAGATAGATAGATAGATAGATAGATAGATAGATAGATAGATAGATAGATAGACAAATTGAGAGAGAAATCCAATAAATACAGCAGTAAAAGTTCAACAATGCTCTTCGTTTCTGTAGGTAGCAAGTGAATATGAAGTCCCGAGTGGGTCCTGTTAACATGAACTGACTATGCCAAGTACTCTAAAGCCTCAGATCCATGGAAGTTGCAAAACCTTACATGGGCGAGGCTCAAAGGGATGGCAAAGCCGTTCTTTGTTTGAAATGTATCCAACTATAATACTACCTCTCTGTTCAACTGTACATATTAAACATTGAACTTTTAAGGTGCTGAAGCAAATACCTTAGATGGTCCTATCCAGATTTTCTGTGTCTGTGTGTCATCTTTTCTTTCCCTTGCTCCCCTGGAGCCCTGCAGAGTACGGCACATTTCAAAACAAAGAAGCAGACCTTTATTATTACATCGCAGTCCAAAATTTAATTTTGCTTTTGTAATGAAACTCCTCCATTCATTTCAATTTCTTTATGAAGCTTTGCCACATTTGTATTTATATTTACACATTCCTATAGCACAAATTCTAACTGGTCTTAACAATAAAACCCCAGAATATGATATCAAGGTAAATGCTGAAAGATCAGAGAAGTAAAGGAGGCAGCCACTAGAGAGACTTCTTACCTCTGCTGAATCCTCAGACTGAAGAGGGCTGAGCTCCTGTCTCCTCCCATCTTATATTCCTCTATCTGTCCAGCTATATCACTTCCTGTTTCCACCTCCCTAGTGTTGGGATTAAATGCATGTGACTCCTAAATACCGGGATCAAAGGTGCAAGCCATCATCGACTGGCTCTGTTTCTCTTTTCGACTGGATAAATCTCGTATAACTCAGGTTGGTCTTGAACTCACAGAGATCCCTCTGCCTCTTGAGTGCTGGGATTAAAGGTGTGTGCCACCATTACCTGACCTCTGTGGCTAACTATTGACTAGTTCTGCCCTCAGATTTTCAGGCAATTTTTATTTGATAGAACACAAACAAAGTATTATCACACACTTCTTAGCTTTAACATTGCTATTTTGACTATGCTCTTTAGTCAGATTCTGGAAAAGTTAAGATGTAGACCAAAGATAATCCTGGTAAACAGTTTATGTCTTAGATATGACAAAAGGACACTCCATTGGTTAGAACTGCATATGGCTTTATGCACCTAAAATCCAAAAAGAGTAAAGAATATTTACTGCTCTTACATGGAAGAGATCTAGATGGAAGCAATACACAACTAGTAGATCGAAGCAATAGGTCATTATTATCAGGCACACAGGAGCCTTCCATCTTTCCGTGATGCCTTCCAAATTCAGTATTGCCTTACTGTGCTATATGGCTGCAGGCCTTCAGCTTCTTTCCAAGTGACAGGGAGAAGAAATGCAGCAGGATAAAAGAACATCTGTCCAAAGCTGAGCTGACTTCGTCTAAGCAGCTTGCCTCTAAATCCCAGTAGATACTGACCTTTCATTTCCCTTGTTTGGGTCTGTGTCAAAATCTACTAATTCTTTTACAGCTCTTGGTGTTGAAAGCTTCCTTCCAATTGCTACTGCCAATAATTTTGATTCTCATTCCCATTCATGGGGGAGGGGAGGGCATGTCCTTTCCACTATGTTTTGAGTATATAGGTGTGGATTTTACAAAATTACAATTGGATTCCTTAGAGAAATTAATGTATTTAATTAATTTAAATAATCCTTCTGACAGCTTTATTCAATGATGTATAAAATACAGATATGTAATTTTAGTACCCTAAGACTAGAGAAAATAAAAGTATCTCCCATATTATTGGCATAAATTTTCAGTTATTCTAGGTAAATATGCTCTAGAGGTGTACGGTACACCATCGTGTTTATAATTGACAACACTATATATTCCTAGTCATTAAGAGAGCATAGTTCATGTTAATTCATCTTAGGGTAACAACATTAAACTTGATGCTTCTTGCCATCCTCAGTGGCTTTCTTTGCTGACTCGAGTGGGTGCTAGTTCTGTTCTACCTGAATGTGCTTTACATATCAAGGTAGCTATCCTGCTACTGCTGGCTCCTAATCACTGTTTTTGCCTCTTGAAGGTTGCCTTGCACCTGAAGGTGGTCAGAGCCTGGGAGCTCAATGTCTCCTACTCCAGGATAATGTGAATATAATTGCTGTCAGATGTGCAAACACAGGTGCCAAACCCTTTGCTGTATGGAACAACAAACACAGTGCCACTACTGTGTCCTTCAGAGTTCCCTTTGAGATCAGATTGAAATTAGTTCTTTACTGTAATCATATTGTTATTTAGTTTCTCTCTTCAACCTACCATTTCTTTTTCTTTTTTAAAATTAATTTTATTGAGCTATACATTTTTCTCTGCTCCTCTCCTTTCCTTTCCTTCCCCTTCAACCCTCTCCCATGGTCCCCATGCTCCCAATTTACTCAGAAAATCTTGTCTGTTTCTATTTTCCATGTAGATTAGATCCTTATATGTCTCTCTTAGGCTTCTTATTGTTGTCTAGGCTCTCTGGGATTGTGATTTGTAGGATGGCTTTCTTTGACATGCCCTTCCCCCATGAATGGGAATGAGAATCAAAATTATTGGCAGTAGTAATTGGAAGAAAGTTTTCAAAACCAAGAGCTGTAAAAGAATTATGTCTATGTTTTAAAAGCACTTATGAGTGAGTATGTGTGATAATTGTCTTTCCGGATCTGGGTTACTACACTCAAATGATGTTTTCTAGCTCCATCCATTTTCCTGCAAATTTCAAGATGTCAGGATTTTTCTTTTTCTTTTTCTTCTTTTTCTTTTTCTTTCTTTCTCTCTCTCTCTCTCTCTCTCTCTCTCTCTCTCTCTCTCTCTCTCTCTTTTGATGTGTAGTACTCCACATTTTCCTTATTTAGGTTGTTTCCAGGTTCTGGCTATGACAAACACTGCTGCTATGAATATAGTTGAGCACATGTCCTTGTGGTATGACTGAGCATCTTTGGGTATGTACCCAAAAGTGGCATTACTGGGACTTGAGCAAGGCTGTTTCCTAATTTTCTGAGAAATCGCCACACTGACATCCAAAGGGGTTGTACTAGCTTACACTCCCACCAGCAATGCAGGAGTGTTCCCTTTACCCCACAGTCTCCCCAGCATAAATTGTCATCAGTGTTTTTGATCATGGCCGTTCTTACAGGTATAAGATGGAATCTGAGAGTTGTTTTGATATGCATTTCTCTGCTGACTAAGGATGTTGAGCATTTTCTGGAGTGTCTTTCAGCCATTTTAGAATCCTCTGCTGAGAGTTCTCTATTTAGGTCTGTACTCCATTTTTAAATTGCATTATTTGTTTTTTTGTTTGTTTGTTTTTGTTTTTTTATGAGCAATTTCTTGAGTTCTTTGTATATTTTGGAGATTTTGGGTTCTGTAGGCTGATATTTCATCTTGCTGTTTTTCTTGTTAGCACATCCTTAACAATATCATTTTCTTAAAGATTTATTTATTATATATACAGTGAACTATATCACTTTTGCACATAACTCTGTTACAGACTCTACTTGAAGAAACTATGACTTAAGTATTGATTTAATACAGAAATTGCCCAACTGTTTCTATCATTTATTGTACTATAACCAGAGATATTTTCTTTCCTTTATGTCAGAAATGGAGAGGTGAGAGAGATATTTTAGTATTTTACTTTATATTTAACTGCTCAGGGGGATTATGACAACCTATTTTTTGTATCCTATTCCTATTTTTACTGTTGGGGGACTGAGTTAAAATTCTAAATTTTAAATATCTATTATTTTAAAATGTGTTCCATACATTTAGATAATGCCTAGAAAGTAATAACCGTTTCCATGTGCTGAGTAAATGTTCAAAATACAGCTATATCTTAATCTGATTTATTAAAAGTTATGTGCCTTCCTTGATAACCTTTCAATAGCCTTGATAATATCTATGTTCACTGTTGAGAACTGCATGGAGTCAAAGAGAAAGAAAAAAGATGTTGTAGTAGCTAACCTACACATAACACCTCTGTATGTGTATGTATCTGTGAAATACATGACATGAAAAATCCAATTGTGGTTTTCAGTTTTTGATCTGTGTACAGGCAAGTTTTGTAAGGAAAAGAATTTGTTAGATATGGATAACAGTGACAGAAATATGGCCTATAGATTTAGAATGCATCAGATATATTCATAAAATGCTATAGAAAATGCAAAAGAATGGCCACTTTTATTTTACTAACAAATGCTACATTACATCAACATGCCATCATATATATATATATACATATATATACACACACATAATAAATTGCATCTTGTGGCTAGAGAGATGGCTCAATGACTATTCTACAGGAGAACCTAGGTTTGATCGCAGCGCATGTATGTCTATAGCTCTAGTTCCAGGGTATTCCATGCCCTCTTCTATCCTGTGTGTACACCAGATACATATATGATGCAAAAACATAAGTTCAAAGTGTCCGTGCACATTAAATTAAAATAAAAACTGCATGTTTATGCAATTTTGTTTTGTTATTGAAGCAACATTTTATGCATCTATGTTGTTTATAAGAATTGTCTAACCTATTTCATCTGAGTTTCTATTTAGGTAAGTATCATTCTGATTCAAGGGGATTTTTAAGACACAAATCTCTTGACATCCTGAGTTAGTTCAAGTCTAATTCAGAAATAGAAGCTTCCAGAAGAAAAAAATTGAGAAGTTAAAACATGTTGTATAGAAACTAGCTATGTATCATAGATTTATGGAAATCTAAGTAATAGAGCTATTTGTAAACAAGAACATTGTCAGGACTTAACATGGGTGCAGAACAAGGGTAAATTCAAGCTGAACATCTTAAAAATCAGGATAGTCAGAGAAATAGACTAATAAGTTAGACATGAAGTGTTAAAAACTGCATCTTGCTTCCATATGATGATTCAGAAGTAATAAATGAATAAATAATAAACTAAAAGTGATTTAAAAATTGATTAATGGACCTAAAATTAAAGTTTGGTTGGTACTTGCTTTAGAAATGCTAAATATGTGAACAAAATCAAATGGGTAGTGAGTCAATTAAAAAATGGAACCCTGTAAAAGCACAAGTCACCAGCACTTAATATTTCATAATTCTTATAGTTCTTAAACGCTATGCAGTCCTTGCCAACAATTCTCACATAAAATGAAAACAAAGCATTGTTAAATGATATACTGAAGTCTGATATTTATACAGCGGAAACATTCCAAACTCAGCATATGAGTGGTTTAATAGTTCATGCTCTAGCCCTGACAGCTTGATATAATTCCACTTTTGAATGTGATTTATAAAGAAAAACATTGTGCTATTCTTATTAATTTTGTATGTTATTTTTATTGCATAGGTTCGTATATTATGTAATGACCCATTGCAGTATGAGATTATAATAATGTCTGACACAAATTAAGCTCTCCCTGAATGTTAGAACTTATTACTGTTACCATTTCTTCTTCCTATACAAGCCATTCTGTGGGGCAGGGAGCATAATGCAACTGGCAACAGTTCTGCCACTTTGTATTTTTTGTGGCTGTTCACATGTCCGCCTATATCTCTGTGCTTCAGCTTCATCAGTTAAAAATGTTGCAAAAAAAGATAGTTTCACATACTTTTTGGTTGCTATGAGAACTACACTACATAGCAAATGGAAAATCTTCACACACACACACAAATATTTGATATGCAGTATAATTTTACTAGCATCATAAATTTTAATAATTTTTATGTTTCCCATATGAAACTTCACTGCAAATCTGAGCAGAACCAGTATTTGCTCACTTGCTATAGAAGGCAATATGGCTTCCTGTTACATCAGCAAGCCTAAATGATTATAAATGTCTTTAAAAGTACTATTAGAAACCTTATCCACACTTTAAACTCTAGTACATCTGATGCTAAAGTCAGCATTATCTCCACTTCATTGTACTTATTTCCTGAACAGTGTGAACAATATTCCCTAAAGGCATAATAATGATTTCAATATAGAATGATATAACTATAAAGTGCAAATCATATAATAGGCACTCTACAATTTATTCTGTTTCCTTATATCCTAGACAAGCTATAGTTTAATTTATTTTTATTTGGGTAGGCCATGAGTTATTGGTTAAGTTCTTTTGTCATAACAAGTGTAACTAGAGCAGGTATTATTGATTACAACAGCAATTTTTATTTCTGTGTTAATTCTAACACTTTATAAAACTGTTTATTCCTTAGGGATTCAGTTCTCTTCAAATCACTACAGATCCTTCAGTGATCCCCACGTAGAAGTACTTTAAAGCTACTGAATGTAGATTGCTCTCCAGTTAGTCTACATGCATAAAGAGGGCTTATATTTGGAACTCTCACAAGAGTAAAAGAGCACAACTTTTAACAATCTCTTTTACCAAAATCAAATGGATTTGCAATTATACTAATGGCACAGACAGGAATGACTCTGATATACAGGGTGGACATGCTTCATTTGGTTTGCAATGACTCTGAAAACACAGACCAATAGGCTCAAAGAACTATGTGGGATGTTTTAGATGTGGTGCAGATGAGAAGGAAAACTAAGTTACCCCTGCAGGCGGTTGTCAAACTATCAATGGAATGGGTGCCAATTTGGGACAACTGAGTTGCATTTGATATTTTGCTTTCTATTTTCATCTGTTTGAAGACGTGTTTGCAATCCAAACCTACATGATTCATAGCTGCACAATTTGTGAATAAATGTGTTTATAATGTAATGTTTTAAATAGATAAATGTTCTGCATGAATCTTATGATAAGACATTGTATTATTCTCTTTTGTTATTAATCAAAATATCTAAGACAAAACATTACATAAAGAAAAGGCATTTATATAGCCACAGTTTTGGAAGTTCATCAGCATGGTGTCTGTGTCCTAGTGAGTGCCTCTCTAGTCCAGTACAACATGGCAGATGCATCAAGACCAGAGCACATCCAAGAGAGATATGTCACATGAAACAAGAAGCCAGAGAAAGCAGTTGGGCCAGTCTTGTTGTTGTATTACAACACACTCAATGGAGTTAACCAAGTCATATGAGATCTATACTAATTTCTTCTATTAGCAGTGCCCTAATGATCTAATTACCTTATACTAATTTTCAATTTGTAAGAGTTCTACCATCCCTCAACATTGCCTTAATTGGGGATCAACCTTCAATTTGTCTATCCCCATCTATGTTTTCAGTTTTTTCACTGAACTCTCTAAGATGGTATCTATACACTTGTCAGTTAACTTCATTTCAACTCCATTTCTCCAGTGATGAAAATTTTAAGATGAATGGAATATTAATCCATATCATGGTCAACATCCACATATTTCTCCCCTAGATGTGAGTAAATTAATATCTATTATACTTCCTCTGAGAGGGTGCCAATCTTGCTTTAGGCTTTAACTCAATGAATAGTTATAGTAGAAATTGTGAATTAGACACAGAGCAGAATTATGCCAGAGAAAAATGCAGAAAAGATATCATAGTAATAATATTTCCCCCAAATGCTATAACTAGGAAAGTATCAGATAGATGGTTGACAAATAACAATGGTTTAATGAGTAAAACTATAACCCTATTGTTTTCTCAATTTTTTTCTTTTTCAAATTTTAATTTTTACAATTGTGTATTAGGTACATATTTGCTTTATCTTAAAATACATGAGAGAAACAACTAGAATTCCAGTCAGTGTAAAAGGAGCGGCGGGCTGGGTTCCCGCTTGGCTCCCGCATGGCTAGCTTTACACCAAGAAATAACACATAAACTGTATTCATTTAAACACTGCCTGGTCCAATGTCTTCAGCCCCTTATTAGCTAACTCTCACATATAAATTAACCCATTTCTAATAATCTGTATATCACCACGAGGTCGTGACTTACCGGGAAGATTCAGCATGTCTGACCTGGCAGCTTCATGGTGGGCGTCTCTCCTGACCCTGCTTTCTTCCTCCCAGAATTCCTTTCTGTCTTCCCCATCTACTTATGTTCTGCCATATAAGGCCAGGCAGTTTTCTTTATTAATTAACCAATGAAAACAACAGATAGATAGAAGACTCTCCTACATCAAGTCAGAGGAGCTTGATTGAGAATATTATTTCAGAAATGGAGTATCAATACTCTTACCCTACCCATAAAATGCAATACTGAAAAATGTCTGTCACAAGGTAGGAAGCCTAGCACAAAAAACAGAATAAGGCACTACATAAGATTATAGTTCATTTTCCCCAAACCAAATTCCATTTTTCTTTTTCTGTCTTTTCACTTCCTCTTCTATTTCTACACACACAAAAAAATCATGTTTCAGAAAAGGTATATTTGGTCATTCTAATAGGGTAAAAAATGACTGTAAAGCTATGTCTTTTCTTTCTTGGTTATCTATCATGATTATTTTAACAGTATAAGATGAGGCATTGAGGGGATCTGTGAGAAGGAAGCAAAACTCATATAGAGATTTTTAGTTTCAAGAGATTAAGAATAACCACACAAAGAATCAGGACAATATGATAGACTGTAAGCAAAGGTAAGGGAAACGATACAAGAAATAACTTTAGCGGTCTCAAAGCTGCTATCCAAATGCTAGGATCTAGTTTTCGTAAATTAGAGTTCTGAAGAAATGTAGGCCAGGTCCCAGCTGTGTCATAGCATTAACATTAAAACTAAGCCATATCTGGAGTCTCTATTTCTTTTAAATCCCTTGGGGTTTCTAACCAGAGAGGTTACAAGAAATTCCCCTACTCCCTTTCCCCAATAAAAGCTCTTCCCTGTTGTATGTCTATTCTGAGGCATTCATATGGTTAGAGTATTTAAATCGAGAACACTTCATCTGATTTGAATTTTGCAGAATTACAGAAGTTATTTCAGTCACATTAGATGTTGCTGAGCTTACGCAATAAAATCTAGAAAACTTCAACTCATTAATGAAATGATCCACTAATGTACACTTTGATGCACTAAATGTATGCTCCCAATCACTTTAAGGATTTTTCTCTCATTTTATTCACTGAACTGAATGTTACTCCCCACCCCCATTTAAAACATGTGACTTTTCTCAAAACATCTGACGTTCTTCAATGGAATTGGTCTTATTGGAAAGATATTTTAAAAACATGGCACAAATGAAAAACTGAACACACAAACCCACAGTATCAGGGATGGGATAAGAGACCCTACTACATGTCAGAGGATGATAAGTAAAGATCACAAAACTTGTCAAAATGAATGTGAAAATTCAGGCAAGGAGAAATTCACAGTTTGCACACTCTGATAACCACAAAGAATGTTTCATTTGTAATTTAAAATCTCCAGCGATTGAAACTCAGAGCAGTTTTCTTTGAAACATTGAAAAAGGAGATGGTACCAACTTTATCTAGTATCTTTCCATAAATGGGAAAAGCCAGATTTCCAATTTGTATTCATGTGTAATACGCAAACCAAAGATGGTATAGTAGAGTCTGGTAATACAGGTCTGGATTCTCAGCTATTTAGATTGCTGAAGCAGGGGGATTACAAGTACAAGACTGATGTGAGCAACTTAATGAGAACCTGTCTGAAGTTAAAGAGTAAAAAATAGGTCTTACAACACATCTCAATGGTAAAGCACCTTCACAGAAAGTGTTAAATTATGAATTCAATACTCAATACCTCAACAGTAAATAAATAACACAGTAGAACACAAAATAAGCCAATCCCTATGCCCACATATCTCTAGTGGATGACAAAATTAAAAGTCTATAAAATTCAGCATTTGCTATTTAAATCTTACATAATAATGTACTATACAAACATACACACACATATCCTACAACATATACATTGTGGGTTAATAGTATTTGTTTCAAGGCCGTGACTGTGAATTTCTATAGACACCATCATGTTTAGCATACCCAATACATACCATGCACAAGGCCCTGAGTTACTGGCATTAAAATAGAAAGAAAAAGAGGGAGGGAGAGAGGGAGAGGGAGAGAGAGAGAGAAAGAGAGAGAGAGAGAGAGAGAGAGAGAGAGAGAGAGAAGCAAATGGAGAGGAAGACAGAGAGGGAAGGAGGGAGAAGGAGATGGAGAGTGAGAGAGTGAGAACCAATTGTCTCAGTCTACCATATCCATCATGGAAATAGGTAAAATAAAAATAAGAAAATTATAACAGTTGACAAAGAAAAATATTCTAAGGCAGAAAATTTCTGCAAATTTATAGAAGTGATTTATTAGTGCTACATATTTCCTTGTATTTAAAGATAAAGAACTAATGCTTCTACAAAGAATGAATTAAGCACATTTCTTATAATGATACAAGATATAGACCAGTGGTTCACAATACCTGGGTTGCAACATATTTGGGGTAGTCAATTAACCCTCTCACAGGGATCAAATGTCAGATTCCCTACATATCAGATATTTACACTACAAGTCAGAGAAGTAGGAAAATTGCAGTTAAGAAGTAGAAACAAAAATATTTTTATGGTTGAGATCACTACATGAGGAACTGTATTAAAGGGTCGCAGCATTAAAAGGTTCAGAATCACTATTTTAGACAGTATAATAGGAACAAGAATTTAAAAGATACACAGATATAAAAAAGAATAAAGAAATGAATAAAGAAATGATGTAATTGAATATGTGGAGAAACCCAGGGAATCATCAAAAACAAAACTTGACTTCATCAGTGAGCTGAACAACCTCTAAGAAGACAAATTAAAAATCCACTCGTATTGCTTTAACAAGAAAATGAGCATGCTTTGCAAGACCAGATTTCTCTGTGTAGCTTTAGCACCTGCCGTGCACCTCTCTTTGTCCTCAGATTCACAGAGATTCACCTATCCCTACTTCCTGAACGCTGAGATTAAAGGTGTGTGCCACCACCGCCCGGATGTCATTAAAACTTTAAAAGACACGTATTACTCTCAGAGTTCCAACAATGAAATTCAGGCCCTGGATGATTAGTGAACACAATCAAGACCACACAATTCATAAGTGACAAATGGGAAATGACACTGTCTCATCTTCTTCCCATATTAATGTTTTTCATTCTATGACTCTGCTGTCTCTATAAATAATATAGATGAAAGAATTTCTGTTCACTTAAATTCGAAGGCAAATATAAAAAGCAAGCTGTCTTTTTTCTCCATAATCAATGTTTTCTTCCTAAATTATTTTGTATGTCAAACACATTTTAGCAATTTTAAATACATTGACACTCAAATCCACATTCAAGTCATATTTAAGATAAAGTAAATGTTAACAAATTTTATCTCGGTACAGAATATATGAGAATATATGATCCAATTTTTGTAACTTTCGTATTATAGTGAATTAATTTTAAAATGCAAAGTTGAAGAATATGACTTGGAGTATGGTTTGCCACAAAATTCAAAGGTGTACATTTGTTGCATAAATTCTCTTTATTTTCTATGGACACTAGTCCCTGAAGTAATGTGATGAGGAAGATCTAAAGTTATTGATATTAAAAAGTACAAAATAATAACAATGAAAAACAAAGACCGCTCTTTAGCATATATAATCATGGTTTTATTAATATTGTAACAGTCTTGCAATTCTACAGATAATACTCTGGGTCCAGGTATGCTAGGCCAGCTATGTATCATTGACTTACCCTAACAACTGTTATCGTCGTAATGATTTTTGGGTTTTGGTGTTTAGCATAAGCTTTTCTTTTTTATTTCTTTTTTAATTTTTTTAAAAATAAAACAGACTATTTTTCTTCATTTTTTACATACCAATCCCAGTTCTCACTTCCTCCTTTCCTCCCATTCCCTCCATCTTCTCCCCACCCTACACTCCCATCCACTACCCAGAGAGAACAAGGCACATTGCTCCCAGGAAGGACCAAGACTCTCCCCCATTATATCCAAGCTAAGCAAGGTATCCATCTAAAGGGAATGGGTTCCAAAAAGCTAGTACAAGCAACAGGGGGAAATCCAGGTTCCACTGCCCAGTAGCCCTGCACTCTGCCCAGTCATACAACTGTCATCCACTTCAGAGGTCTAGCTTGGTCCTATCTGGTTCTTTCCCTGTTCTAACAGAGTTAATGAGCTCCCCTTAGCTCAGTTAAGCTGTGAGTGTCCCCATCATGGACTTGACCTCTTTGCACATATTCTCACTCATCCCTCTCTTCAACTAAACTGTGAGCTCAGCCCAGTGCTCCAGTGCAGGTCTCTGTCCCCATCTCCACATCCTATCCAGAATAAGCTGTCATCAGTGTTTTTGATCTTAGCCATTCTGATTGGTGTAAGATGGTATCTCAGTCGTTTCGATTTGCATTCCCCTTATGACTAAGGATGTGTCTTGTGGTCATTTGAGATTCTTCTGTTGAGAATTCTCTGTTTAGATCTGTACCCCATTTTTTAATTGGATTATTTGGAATATTGATGTCTAATTTCTTGAGTTCTTTATATATTCTGGAGACCAGTCCTTTGATGTGGGGTTGGTGAAGATCTTTTACTATTCAGTAAGCTGCCTTTTTGTCTTATTGACAGTGTATTTTGCTCTATAGAGCCTCTCAGTTTCAGGAGGTCCCATTTATTTATTGTTGTTCTCAGGGTCTGTGCTACTCATGTTATATTTAGGAAGTGGTCTCCTGTGCCCCTGTATTGGAGGCTACTTCCCACTTTCTCTTCTATTAGGTTCAGTGTGGTCAGATTTATATTGAGGTTTTTAATCCATTTGGACTTGAGTTTTGTGGATGGGAATAGATACGGATCTAGTTGCATTCTTCTATATGCTGACATCCAGTTATCCCAACACCTGAAGATGCTTTCTTTTATCCATTGTATAATTTTAGCTTCTTTGCCAAAAATGAGGTGTGTATTAATATGTGATCTTTGATTCAATTCCAATGGTCAGCCTGTCTGTTTTTATACCAATACCAAGCTGTTTCCATTACTGTAGCTATTGCGCTTGATGTCAGAGATGGTGATGCCTCCTTGACCCAGGAATGGTTCAATTGAGAACTGTCCAATTACCATGAGTTTGTAGGTTTGGTCTTTTCATGGTGTCCCAGATTTCCTGGATGTATTGTGTTAAGAATTTGTTGGATTTAACGTTTTCTTTGACTGATGAGTCTATTTTCTCTACAGTATCTTCAACACCTGAGATTCTCTCTTCCATCTTTTGTATTCTTTTGGTTATGCTTGCCTCTGTAGTTCCCATTTGTTTACCTAGATTTTCCATTTCCAGAATTCCCTCTGTTTGTGTTTTCTTTATTGTCTCTATTTCAGTTTTCTAGTCATGAACTGCTTGAACTGTTGGCTTCAATTGTTTGATTGTTTTATCTTGGTTTTCTTGGGTTTCTTTAAAAGATTTATTAATTTCTTCCAAATTTTGTTTGTCTTTTTCTCCATTTCTTTAAGGGAGTTTTTTACTTTCTCTCTAAATGTCTCTATCATCCTCATAAAGTTCCATTTAAAATTCTTTTCTTCTGCTTCTTCTGGGTTAGGATGATCAAGCCTTCCTGTTATATGACCACTGGGTTCTTGTGTTACCATGTTACTTTTTAGGTTGTTGAATGAATTTTTGCATTGGCACACATCCTTCTCTTCCTCCAACTGGTGTTGGCAGTATTTTTGCCTCTTGGTCCAATCCTTGCAGTTGCTGTCTGTGTTTTGGGGAACTGTTCTTGGTCTGTTCTGTATGGTGGCTGTCTGTGCCTCGGCGGACCACTGAGGACTCCCTTGTTCCTCTCTCTTGGTCCAATGTCTTGGTCTTCTCCCTTGGTCCTCTCTCTGTAGCTGCAACATGTGCTTCAGGGGTCTTTTCAGGCCGCAGCGGGGGCGGGGACGAGATAGGAGGTATTAGGGGCAGAGTGGGACTTGCAGCTAAAAGGGTATGATCTATGGGGTAGTGGTGCCTATGCTTCAGAGTTCCTCTGAGGTCACTGGGATGTGAGATTTGGGGGACAGAGTGGGACTTGTACCTTCCATGGTTCGATCCATCGATGAGATGGAAGAGTTGGAGCACCCTGCCTGCAGGAGGCTTGCCTGCTGGCTGCCTAAAGAAGCTGAGGCAGGTGAGGGATTGACCTGGGGATTTGCCACACTATGCAGGACCTAGAGAGTGGGGTGCCCCACTGGGTGAGTGATCCCTCACCTCTTGGTTCTCTCTGTGTTGTTGCAGCCTGTGTTTCAGAGTTCCTCTGAGGTATGAGGGACAGGAGAATTTTCTAGCATAAGCTTTTCAAGCATTGTTTCTAAATATGGAAAGAAAGAGCAGAACATTTCAGAAATGTGTACCGTTTTAATAATATCAATACCTGATTGAAGAGAATAGAAAAATGTCATTCAAACTAACAGATGCATTCTAAAAGCAAGATGCAGTTTGGTCCATTGTATGTAGTTAATTTGAGGTATGAATAAGAAAATTAGTTAAAAGCAAATGAGTGTTAAGTATGTTTTCTATTTAAATCATTTTCAAATGTCATAAGATTTCAAAAATGAATTTCTAGGTTTAATTAGTTACGAATGGAAAATATGATAATTTTTCAGAAATAAATCCAACCCTAGATTTTTAGTTCAAAGTTCTTGTTATATAATTTCAAAATTTTAAATAAAAGAATAACATATATATTAAAAAGCAATTTGTTCTAAAGTAGGCATAAATGTAAAAACCAAAGGACATACTTTTTGGATTTATAATCCATGGTTTCTTATAAAATACAATTTAAACTAACTGAAATATTTAATATAGTCATGGCCTGAAAATGGCAAACATCAAAACAATTCTACACATTAAAGTAGTAACATAAGTCTTCCTTTATTTATGTATAGAAAATTATGTTCCATTTTTCGGGAAAAGTTAATTTAAATTAAGAATGCTGACTACTATTTGAGAAAGGAGATATTTCTAAGATTTATTTCCACTTTTTGAAAGAAAAATTCCATGTTAATCTCTTTTTCACATCTACTCATATATCTTATTTCACTTTTAATTTCCTGAAAACTTATCTTTCCTGTTAAAGTTTTCTTGGCCCCTTTTCACTGGTAACTGATAATGTTAATGCTGGAATGCTTCTCATTCTAACAATGAGACTGTTATCCAAACTATATCAAATTACCCCATCATGTTTTTTTAAATCTAGACGACATTGCTGAGCTCTTTTCTGACCTCCCGTCTTGGTATCTTAACATCACCTAGTTCCTTCAGTGAGTATCTATCTGTCCTTCAGAATCCTTTCTCATCAATTAAGACAGCTGCCCTAACCTGTGATTCTGTTGCTAAAACATCATTAATCACTTTTAGCTTTCCCCTTTCCTTCCTATATATCAAACATCAGAGTTTATTATCCTGGAAGACTGTTATTCTGTATTTCTGTTTTTTAAAGGCTCTGTATGAACAAGGAGCCTTATGAATGTGGAGCAAGAACTCTACCATTGAGGTATTTCCCTAGAAGTTTAAAAAAATTATTTTGAGGCAAGGTCTCACTAAGATGCAGAGTCTGACCTTGAATTTTCTCTGTTTTCCAAAGACTTCAGTTTTCTACACAGTTGAGATTATACCCTGTGTCGTCATAACCAGCTCTTAAGTTTTCTTGTTTTGATATTCAACAATGTATTTTCCTATCCTGTGCTAATTTTGATCCTCTGTTTTTATGATGCTTTTATTTTTCTTCTTATGTGAAGACAATAGGAAATCTATTTTCGTTTTACATTCCATCTACAGGTATCTCACCTCTCCTCCAGTCCCCTCTTGCCTCCCTCCCAGCACACCCCCACCCACTTCTCTTATAAGGTTTTCAATATGTGAAACACATTTGCAAATTACACAATGAGCTTTCTGTATTTGTTGATCACTTATTTGGTTCTAGTGCTTATTTTACACGTTTGCATAACAAATTTTATAATAGCTGACAGAACAAAACACAGCTAGAGGAATTTTGACTCTGTATTATTTCTCAGCTGAAAAAATTATTTTATTCCTGAACTTCACTGTCTTTCTCTAAATGTATTTTTTCTTACTGCATACTTCTCATTACATGCTATTGCCAAAGTTAGCTGGGAGAGATAGAATTACAAATTTAATTAATAGTTATGAGTTGGAATTTGTATAGATGGATGTATATTCCAAAAATTTTGCAAGACACCTGCCATTTTAAACATGTTTTCTCTATATTTCAGTACTACAGAAGTAGCGTTTCCTGGATATTCTTGACACTTGCATAGTCTGTAGCTAGACAGACACGAAAGGTCTCTTCCTGCTCTAAAATTTAGGAACTTCTTCCCTGTAAATTTGGATTCACACTTTCAATTATGATCGTGCAACTCAGAAAAAAAAATATGTTTTGTCATACAATGCTGAAACTCAAACTGACATGTAAGAAGAAGGAGCAGAAGTTCTGTGGGCTTGCCAGTATGCTAAGGACATGCTGTCTTGAGAAGTACTTATTAAAGTCAGTGAATTTCATTAGACTGAAGTAAAACACACACACACACACACACACACACACACACACACACACACACACACTATTAATCAAGTTTAAATTTAGTCCTTAGGCTTGAGTCTCTTATAACTCTAAGTCTGCAAGTTTAAACAGTCACTTCTAGAAAATTACTGATACCACAAATGGCTTATTTAGCAAGACTTAAGTTAGGTAAGTGTGAATGAAAGAAAGGACTGGAGGAAAAGGAAATCAAATCAAGAAATAATATAAAATGCCAACTGTAATTAATTGACAGAATTTTCTTTAACTAAAATACTGACAAAGTCCCATCTGGTCTCAGCACATGAATCTCTGAACCATGCTCTACATCAGCCTAGAAGAAGGAATGGAGCAGGACTCCTGAATGCCTGGTAGTACTGTTGTGCTGGGAGGACTATTTTAGCTCTTATAATTTTTATTAAAGCCCTATAAGTTCTTAGTTGGGTCACTTATTTCCTATTCATTCTATTTAACTTTTGATACTTGACTAAGTATATCTTGGAAAATAATATAATAATTAACCATAGAAATAATTTGATGCTTCGAAAATATAGGTTCATGGTTTCTCTTCTATAATTGTGTGCATTCATTTTTAGAAAGTAAATCATGGAATTTATGAACTAATGTATTATTAAATTTTACCACGTGTACTTATTCATAAGTTGAAGGTGAACTCCTTAAGGTCTGTGTTGATACATAACTTAGGAGAGTGGCTTCAACTAAATAGCCCTATTATAGTTAGCAAAGAAATTAAATTGTATTGCTTTTAATAAAGCAATAAGTATGTTTTTAACATAAACATTATTCTTGTGTGTGTGGATGCATGGTTATGGGCATATGTGCGCCACTATGCATGTGGGGAGCTCAGAAGACAATTTTGAGGAATCAATTCTCTCCTTCCAATGTGAGATATGGGGTGTTGATCTTTTGTGCGGTAAATCCTTTTGTCTACTGAGCTTTCTTAGACCCTCAATAGTCACATTTTAAAATGTTTATTTCTTGCTGTCACAGAGATGAATGCATATGAGAAGCTTTTGTGGACTCTGTGTAAAAGTTGCCTTGCGAATGTTCTGTCTCATCCATGCATTAGTTTATCTTCTCAAATTCAATTAAACACTCTGCACCAATTTGCAACTTCAAAGAGACAAAATGATTTTTGAACTCTGATGTGAAATTTCATTTAATATATAAACACATATAGGAAAAGTAGCTACACGCTTCATAGAAACCATGTGGAGAGAAACATATGGGTTTAATTTGGCAAATGAAAAAAATAATGGCATATACAAGACAACAAAAGGGAGCACACAACATTTGGCAACAGATTTGCTGTGGGTAGCAGAAGCTGATGAGAATATGACAGCAACTTTCTTCCTTTTAACTTGGAAAACACGAGTGGGCAGAGTCATACTTTGTGTTTTCCAAATTGCAAATGATTTTACTTTAAAGAATTTTTATTTTTCCCTATCACCTTTCAAGTTACAAGAAATTTTTTATAAAACCATATATGTATTTTTCTAGGATTTCTGTGCCCAATGAGAGTTTGTTTCTGTCATGTTAAAGTCTGCTACTGGCCTGTTATATGAGTATTTTATATAAACATAAAATTGACGTGGTTTACCTTTACAAGTGTCAAGTTTTACAAATCTGTACAATATTAAGCCAAGGGAAGATGGCAGTCTGCTTTCAATTTCATGAGTGAACTTGTCTACAATTTATTTTAGAACTTTAAAACATCAAACTTCAGTGAGTAGTTTATGTGGTTGCTATACCTAATATAACAAATAATAGTCAACTTCTTTGTTTTTTTTTGAAAGTAATTTTATTAAATTATAAAGAGTTTCCATTTACGCCCCTCCTCCCAACGCCCTCCCACTCCCCCCCTCCCTCTTAGTCAACTTCTTTGAATCACTCAAACTTTTAGTTGTATAGTAACACTCAGAGAAGCAATAAAATTCTATTATACTACTAACAGTTTGGGAGCACAAGAGTATGACATACATTTCTTGCAAGCATACCAGAAATGGAAATTGTACAGGGATGGGTGTGTAATAATTTGAGAATGCCAAAAGAATTCAAGAAAAAGGGGTCTGAAAGTAAGTTTAATAATTCAAAGATAGAGCTATCAACATATACAGTACATTTAAGATCGTGGAGTAGATTTCAAATATTTCTCCTTTATTTCATTGTCAATCATAATTAAATCTTCATTTGATTTATTTATTACTTGCTTTATTTAAAGTGTCATATGCGAGTACAGGTCCTAATTTCAATTTTCTTGCTAAGGTTTACTATACTTTTAAAGGAGCTCTTGTACATAATTCTTAAAATATACTTGACTCATGTCTTGGTCCCACTCTAAATACTTTATTGAACATATTTGACTATATTTTTAGAATTCAAGCTCCTTAACTATCTTATCAAGTTAATTACTACAAGGCATTTCATAGTTGAATGGCACTTGATTATTTCAGAGTTTCCACATAATTATCTTATTGGACTATCTGTAAAATTATGTGTGACAAGTAGTTTGCATTACCCCCTTTATTTATTTATTTGTGTGCGTATGTGTGTGTATGCGTCTGTGTCTTTGTCTGTGTGTGTTGTACAAATTAGGACTTACAAATTCCATAGCATGCCTATAAAACCAGTAAACAAATTCCAGAATAAGTTATTTCCTTCTAGTGTGGGCTTGGATTTCAATTTCCACTTACTTGGCTACCTCAGTAAATGTTTTTACCCTCTGTGCCATTTTGCTAGCCCATTTACTTCTGACCTATCCAGTAAGAACCTAAGATAAACATTTTGGAACTCATGTGTTACAGATGTAACAGATGTTAGCTGTGAAAATTGGGCTCATAGTCTCAGATCCTATAACCATGTGCTTAACTACTCCTCCAGTGACTTCCCTCTCTACTTTTTATTACACTGATCACGTGCTTCCAGATTTTCCAACCAAATATTTACTATTTTCCAATTCATTTCTAGCTTCAATTCCTCTGTTAGAACAGAAGAATCAGAGAAGTGAATTTTTGAAATAACTAAAAAAATTCTGGGCACCGTAGAAAGAATTTCCAGAGTAAACTAAAGGTTGTTGATTAAGGAAGAGAAGAAAGAAAAACACTTTAAAAGAGATGAGAAAAAGTTATGAGAAAGAGAAGAAAAGTCCTTAGTGATAAAATCACACCATGCTTAGATTTATTAGCGTCCAGGGTAACTTTTAGTAGACAGAAAGAAGGATTTAGATGATCTACCAGTGAAAAATAAGACATAGTGTGTGAAAGAGAGCATGCTTTTCAAATACCCCAAAGTCCATTTGAATTCTCACCATTGCTTATGAGTTAAGTCAGTTGGTCTGTGTTTTATGTACCTTTTCAATCTCATGCTTATCAGCAATGTATGAGATTAAACTAAAACCTCTTCAACATACTGATATTCTACATGAAATACATACAAAATATTGTGGAGAATATGTACTAGTAAAAGGTAAATAATTTCATTCTCATCCAGCTTTTTACATGAGGCACATTATGTAAGAATTGTCTTCATTTGCTTTTCTGTAAAAACGGGGAAAAATCATACAAGTTACTACTTACAGGATTATTCATCAATGAAGCAACCATTTATAATGGCTTTTGAGTCAAGTTTCTAAACTTTAGGATTATGTGACTGTTTCCCCTTGCACATTATCCTTTAATATTAAAAGAAATATATAAAATGTGCTAATGTATGTAATAAAAACAATAGCTGTACAATACATATTATATTATTAGATTTGTTCAATTATAAATCTAAAATGAATTTTTGACAATTTTTAAATTTCACTTTGAATATTAATATGATAAGAAGTTTGAAATACCTGAAATTTGCTTTTTAATTGTATCTTCCTATCTTAAAGCATGTAGAAATATTGTGACATTATTTTACTAGATCCTTGTTGACAGGATAGACAAATGTTATCATGTGTAGTTTTTCTATGATGGAGCTTGTTTGATGGATAGTAAGCTCTTGATATCTACCAGACATCTTTGGAAAGAAACTCACATTTCCTCTTGATAAATGGTGTCTGATATTGGTATTATATTTTTGTGTCTTTTTCAAGAGGCCACTATCTAAGGTCACTAGATGTCTTCCTGGCTTTTGAATAATAGATTTCTAAATTTGGATTTGCCCTTCCAAATTTATTTATTTATTTTACTGGAATATGTTTAAGGACGCTATGTACCCTTGAGCTATTTTTGTACTACCTAGGCATGTCCAGCTTAGGGAGCAGGTGAGAACTAAAATACAAGCTTCTGTAAAAGTACACAATCCATGCTTTCGGGCTGTAAGGCAATTATTTTCTTTCTCACCACGGCATTGTTCTTGATTGGGTTCTAACTCCTAAAGCTGGTTCTACCTTTTAGTGCATGTTCCCTCTATTTCTGTCAATGCAGTTATATAATATAAAGGTGGGTATGTTTTGGTTTTAATCAAGAAAGAATATGCAAGTGTCATAAACAAAAGTTAATGAATTCATATGCAAAAAAGAAATTCACTAAGAATATAAATAACAGGGTTTGACATAGAATTTAAAGTGGTTTAAAATGATGTTTGAAATAAGGGTGTCACAGTCAGTAACTCTCCCTAACGTGATTATGTCTTCAAATGTAAGTTAATGGCAAAATCTCAAAAGCTGATATATCGAACTGCAAAAGTGATACCTCGGTAATGGCGTGTAGTGGGTGGTTTGAGCCATTGCTGGTAAAATGAATTATTGCAGTCAATGAATAAATCTGGGAAATTAAAAATGTATAGTAGAAAAACTGTAAAGCAAAAAAGTAATATACATATATTTAAAAAAGGGTAGTTGTAGATTTTACCTTACCATCAGGTCACAAGGAGGTAGAACAAAACCACTAAAGTACTCCTTATTCCAAAAAAGAAAGTCAGATTTTCTCATTATAATGTTGAAAAATTATAGAACCTCAATGAATTTGGGTCTGCAAAACAGGAATCAAAACTGTGTTGTAAATATTACATGAAACATATTTCTGCAAATACAATTTGCTGCAAGATGGATTTCTAATGAAATTTAGCCATTATGTTTTGGTTATATTTTTGGAGGGTATATGTTACTGGACATATAAAGTCCATATTTTAGTCATTCCGAACATATAAGAGATAATTCAATTGTTGATTTTAATGCTTTTGGTACCTGCTTCATTCAGTGTTCAAAAATATTATTGTACACAGACAATTTATAAGAGGATATATTGTCTTCGTTACTCAAGTGATGAAGCATCTGACATTTAAAATGACAGTTTGTGTGAGGTATGAGGGTTTTGGAGAGATGGATGCGATTTAAATGGTATTTTAATTTATTCACAGTTCAAATGAATGATGTCAAGTTTCTGGAGACTGGATAGACCAGAGGTAGGGTAATGTTGAGGTGCTGGGGCATGTTATTTGAGCAACAGACAGGAAATCACAGTGCTTGTTCACCAATAGGCCTGCTCTATAATAGGTATTAGGAAGACAAAGATCTGACTCGACAGAGGGGATTATCAACTTTGGCAGTGTCTTTTTCTGAGTGGAGTTCCAAATTAGAGAGTAGGAATAGATGGGATTAGAAAGTACACTCTTTCTAGTTACAATATGAGATCACCTGGGGAATACAACAAATTTATTTACAAGCTGGACAAAATATGAATCCCAAGGAACAAGAAGAATATTCCCAGAAAGCAGCCACAGCATGTCCCTGAAGGAGACAAGCATGATGGAGTTCTTATTTGAGGCTCCCTCAGGGTTTTCACATTGAGACATGACTGTAGTCTGTAAGACACACACAGCGATAATTAGTGCGCTGTAGAACATTTGAAGCATAAAGCAGACTCATATGATTATACATGTAAATATAATAATTTTTAATGATCAGACCTCATTATTTTGTGTGAGGTCATAATATAATGACATTTTACTAACACGGGTACTCTTGCTCTAAATGAATTCGATTTCTACATGCTTTTGGAGTATTATGTATGAACATATTATTCCCATTAAATCCTCACTTATTTACATTTTGGCTTCTCTCTACTTTGTATTTAATTAAGTAGGGACTGCTTAATAAAATGCAACAAATGTACTTGCTTGTCTGCTCTGTTAGATGCCAGAGTCAAGTGGGAGAAAGAGAGGAGCCAGCTGCTGTTACTATGTGTACTAGGTTGGGTAGCATGAATCAAAATGGCCCATAAGGAGTGTTGAGTGAGGATGTGCCATTATCTTCAGTGATGTAGCCACTACAACTTACCTTTGCTGGGATAATTAACCTCACACCCACACTCAAGTAATAAGCTCTATATAAACTTAATGAGTCACACAGAAAAAAAAGCCTCAAAAATAGGAGGGAGACTTGTTGGGAGGTAGACAGGGTTTCAACTGAAGAGAGAGGGGAATGAGAGAAGGAAATGGAGGTTGAAAACGGCTAAAATTTCATTACTTAAATGTATAAAACTATCAAACAATAATAAAAGTAGAGCTATAGCAAAAAGTCATATTATTTCAGGGACTTCAGTAAGGTGGCTTTACAAATCGTACCTCTGGAGGCATAATTAATTGAGAGGATTCCACACTAGACCTGAGTAGGCTTTGATTTTAATGAGGCTGATGTGATTATAATAGGAGAGTCAGGTACAGTGGTACATACTAATGCTATCTGACAAGAGAATCTATGAACTTAGGAGAATGAGGGTGCCTCAACAGCATATCAAGTTCCCAGCTTAATAGAACAAAAACTGCCCAATTCTTAGTGCTTTGCTACAAAAGGCACAAGAAACTAACATGCCATTGAATTTACTAAAAATTTCACTTAAGAAAATTTTACCTTTCACTGGATATCAATTTTATGTGTTTTATCTTATAATGCATTTCTATGTCAATAATTTCAAAGAACATATAAGAGAAAATGACACTATATTGAAAATAACTAAAATTTTTAATTGAAGATCAGGGAAAGACATTTAGAGTTTCTTAAGGTAATGTGTCTTTTCAAAGAGTCTTCATTGTATGTCTTTTAACACAACTAGAAAAGATAAAACAAAGAATATTTAGGTATATTGGTAAAATGGGTACTTCTGATACATAAGTATAAAAATATACAGAGAAAATGAAAAAGCTGAAATTGTTGCTGCTGGTCTTAAAGCAACATTGAGATAAATGTGTTTATGAGGAGAATTTTAGAATAAAATGAAATATTGAGCACTGTTTTTGTAATCAAGCCCTATCTTTGATAACTTTAGTAAACTGGATGAAGGAACTCACGGAAATAAGAAAATGTCATTATATCACCAAAATTAAAAAAAAAAAACAACGTTGTTGTCAACCATTTTTTATTATATACAGTGGTTTCCCCTTAATGAACAGCTTCTGCCTAAGGGGAACTCTTTTCCCTCAGGCACTGACTCCTTCAAATCTAGTAAGAAAAACTATCCAAATCTATAGGACTTATAATTCAGTGTTTGAGGTGGAATTCTGCTCCCTCAGAGAGGCTGAACAGCAAATAGCCAACCCCTTCCTTTGCAGGCATTCTGCAAACAAAACAGCATCCTTCCCTCCACCCACACTTAAAAACCCTTGCTAAACTTATTACTTACCACTTCCTGTCAGCTACTTGCTGACTCAGTCTCCTGCTCGCAGGTTAATTTTATGGAATCAAACACATCTTTGAATTGGGAACAAAAGCAGTAGGAAAAAAATACAACAGGCTTTAAAACAGTATTCCTCCACAGTATGTCTTTGTTTTCCCTTTGCTAAGTGAGGAAAGCTAGTCTTTAAAACTATGCAGAGACAATTCCAACATCCAAGTAGATACAGCATTTGGATTAGGCTTTCCTCTAGCCATATTCTAAAAATAACATATAATGAATTGGCAAAGTCTTCATTAAAGGAACAGAGAAAAACGAATTCAAAGAATCACCTACAACTAATGTCCTTGGTAGTTGGTCACAAGATTAAGAAAAAAATTGGGTCATGAAAAACAGCATGTATCTACCTCATAGTATTCGTGGTTTTCATTTAAGAAAAAAGTCAGCAAACCCCCAGAATTGCTGAAAGATTCCCTTGTTTGTGGAAAATGGTTAAACAGATTGAGGATTGTGTTTTAGAAAGGCATTTAAGATGAATGTAATGACTGAAGAGACACCACCAATTTAGATGGCCCGAAGAGGGCTAAGACTAGAGCCCTCTTCTGTTTCTTTCCTTTTCTCCCCTGTACAGCCTTTTTAAAGTGTTTTCCTTTAAATTCATTAGCTCTCAAAGGAAATGCAATTTTTGAGGGAAAAGTTTAAAGAATGAATGAAAACAACACACCTTCCATCTGTAAGAGAAATTCTGAACTCCAGTTTCAGACATAAAATAGAAATGGTATGTCTAAATTAGCTTTTCTTTTAACAATTAGATGTATTGTTTGAAATGTATGATCCATGAAGTGATTTCTGTGCCTTTCTACCATTCTTTCTGTCTATTCAACAGAAACAAATCACTTATACTAAGTCTTAGAGATCCGTAAGCATTTGACTTGTCAAGAATATTAGTGTTTTGATTGAGAAAAAACTAATGGATAAAATTCTGAAAACAAAAAGAATAGAACTTAATATTAACTCTTTAATGTGGCACACAGCTTTTAGCACAAGTATTATCTAACACAATGTTTTATCTTAGTTGGTAAATGAAATACTGGGCTTCATTTTAAGTACCATATTATGTCAAATACAATTACTTTAAACAATTTCCTTCTCCTATTTTTTTTTTCAGTTTTTCTAGACAGGGTTTCTTTGTAGCTTTTGAGCCTGTCCTGGAACTAGCTCTTGTAGACCTCGAACTCACAGAGATCTACCTGCCTCTGGCTCCCGAGTCCTGGGATTAAAGGCATGCGCCACCACTGCCCGGCTCCTTCCCCTATTTTTAAAACCATGTTATATATGTAAATTTTATATTTTAAATATAATCTTAGTATTGTACCCATTGAATCAGTTCAGTCATATCAATTATCATATATTTTACTGTTTTATGTCTTTAAAGTTATATTTCTTTTGTAATAAGGCAGTAAACAAAAACGTACTTATTTTTTGTTGTGCGAAATAGTTTGAGATCACAGGTTTCATTTCTCTGAAATGCGAATAACTTGTTTTTAAAGGAAAGTTTAAGATGGATTCAATGACTGAGCAGACACCACTAGTTTAGAAGTTCTGAGAGGGCTCAGACTAGAAATTGACTACTGATACTGAAAAAAATTGCTTTGTTTAGGTTTTCATTTTTTTGTTTTGCTTTTCTGGATAGGGTTTCTTTGTGTAACAACAGCTTTGAATGTCCTGCAACTCCATTTGAAGACCAGGCTGACCTCAAACTCATAAAGATCTGCCTTTCTCTGCCTTTCAAGGGCTAGAACTTAAGGTATGTGCCACCAAAGCCTGTCTTGTAAAAAATTGTCAAGTATGAAGCAAGTAGGTATATAAAATTCAACTTTTGTCTTGTTGACATTTGTTAGTTACAAACAAACAAAGAACAAATTAATTAAAATGAGGCTGTTTTAATGATTGAAATGAGCATAAAATGTCAATGCTTTGGATTGGGTAGGGTTTTTGTTTTTGGAGATAAAGTCACACTATGTAGCTCTGTCTGGCCTGGACATCTAGCTTTCTAGACAGGCTGACTCGACTCCAAATACACAGAGATATGACTGCTTTTGTCTCCCAAGTACTGGGACTAAAAGTGTGTGCTACTTTACATATCTAGCAGGATATCATAATGTTTTCCTGCATGTTCATTTAAACTTCTACTAATATATTCCACATAGATAATCTTTGTTTTCTCTCATACTGTTTTAAACAACTGTTTAATTTCGTTACACTTTTCATATGAATGGACTCATTTTGATAGATCATGAAACTTAGGGTAAAAAATGAACCCCTTTTCTAAAATCACAAGTGGCAGAACTAGGAATTGATCAGAGGTAAGCTTTAGATTCAAGGTCACAAGACTATCAGTTGTTCATAGGCAATGACCTTCATCTGTGTCCAGAGTGTTAGGTGGAACTCATATCCATGTAGAACTTACTTCTCAGTTTTAAAATATGTATTATTATTATTGTGTCTCTGTGTGCTTATATAGGAGCATATGTGTGCTCTTGTGTGGGTACACATGCTATGTTAAGTATATGGAAGTCAGAGAACAACTTTGCACAATATTTTTTCTTTTTGCACCTTTTTATAGCTTGTCAGGCTTTGGGGAGCAAAGATTTTAAACTGTTGGTCCCTTACTGCTGAGTTTTAACCATTATCTTGAAGTGCTTTTGTGTATTTTAATGCAAGGACATTAATACAAGGATTCTGTTTCTTTACTTAAACAGAAAAAAAAGAGATGTTTGGAGACTGAAATGGAAACGGATTATATACTTTGTGCCTTCACTTGCTTTTTGCAGAAGTTAGATCTAACAATAACTCCAGAGGCTTGTTATGTTGATAGATATTTTATGTTAATGGTTGAAAAGTTTCGGGTTGTGTGCTGAAAAGATGGCACTGGCTGCTCTTCAAGGAGTTGGGTCTGATTCTCACATGGCAGCTCACAACCGTCTGTAACTTCGACTCCAGGTAGTCTGACACCTTTTGCCCTCTCGGAGAACTAGGAATGCATATGGTGCACAAACACACATGAAAGTGATATGTCCATAGACATTTTTTTTTAAAAAATGGGTTATTCGAGAAAGTAAAGCTGTTCTCATCTTGAAGGACTCCATCCAACTTTTGAACAGTCTACAAGTAAATGTATGACAACTCCATGCCAGATGGAAACAACATAGCAAAGCAAAACATACTGATTTCTCCCACTTAGTACCTTGAATTGCAACTTGAAATTTTCTTTTTCTTCTACTCCTTTCTCTCCCTTCCTCCTTCCATGCCCCCTCTCCCTTTCTTTCTTTTCTTTCTTAATCTTTGAAGGGTTTGAGCTCCCTAGGTAGCTGAGGATGATCTTGAATGTCTTATCCTCTTGCTTTCATCTCCCAAATGCTGGGGCACTTCACAGTTTATTAGGTGCTGGGAATGGAACCCAGTATCATGAAAAGGCTACCAATCTAGCTATATCCAAAGTCTGGGGAGGGAGGGTTCTTCATAATGTAGAATATATTGAAAACCCTTGTTTTGTTCACTGCTTTCCATGATCTAAACCCATGTTTCAAAGATTTTCCTCACTGTGGAATAATCTAAGTGGAATAATATAAGTAATAATCAAATCAGTTAATATGCTGTACTGAATGTAAAAAATATGTTTGCTGTGGAAACTAAAAGTAGTAAGTAAAAAGAAATCAGGGCCTGGGAAATAGCATGTAATAATAAGGTGTCATGATAACTTTTATTGAGCATGTAAAATATGAAGAAAATGTAAGGTATTAGGAGTTTAATCCTTCCATGAAGAGCCAACAAACTGAAAGAATAATGTAGGTGGGAATGTATTTACTATATTCAGAGAGTCCCAATAAATACCGTGGTTCTTGCAAAATATAATGTAGTAGACAGTCATAAAATTAAGGGAGATTAGTGGTATAGATCAGAGACTTTGTTCATTTGTGTTTCTGTACAGTAGAGAAAAAGCTAATAAAATAACACTTAGCAAGAACCTTATCTTTCTTTGGCTCATCTTCCACTATGATTTCTACACATTCAGCTAAATACATGGAACAGATTTCTTTATTTCATAGTCATATTTCATCTAATTATGCAGTATATAATTTTTTGCCTTTATGTGATCAGGAATGGGAACAATCATAGTTGGTTCTTATTAAACATATGTTTCAGTTATCTATTGCTATATAACAAACTTATTTATGCTCAAACTTATCTTCAAAAATCAGTTACTTGTATCTGATAATAAATATAAGTTATTTGTATCTTATAATTTCCTGGGCCATGAATTTGGGCTTGGGTGATATTTTCAATTTTATGTGACATTAATTAAAATTAATTTAGAGAATTGAGCTAGCAGATAAACAGCTTAGAAGAATCCAGAATATTTCTACTCATGTGCATGGTGCTTTGAAGGAAAAAAATGCCAGACATCTATCAATTAGGACATTTGACAGGAGCTCACAGGAGGCATCTCTAGCATGGTTACCTCAGTGTTGGTGACACAGATGAATTCCAACATATTAAGGTCTTGTCCTGAAATCAGTACAGCATATCTTATTCCATATTTTATTAGTCAAGTTGTAGAACTTGACCAAGTTCTAGAGAGGAATGTTTGCGAATTTTCTTGATTTCTTGTCAAAATATCTGACAGAAGCAATGTAAAGGAATACATATGTAATTTAGCATAGAGTTTTAACTAACTGTGACAAGAAAGGCATGACAGAGGACATGGTTGGAGAGTGTCTCACCAGAATCCTCTTGCAACCTGGCAGATTTGGAAGTAGTGAACAGGAACAGGAGTAGAAGCAGGCTATAGAACTTCAAAAGTACTGCATCCAGTGAACACCCTTTGTCAACCAACCCCACTTAATGAAGGTTTTGTATTTGAACCTCCCCAAATAGTACAAGAAGGAACACATATTTAAATGCATGAGCCTGTAGGAGATCATTTTTATTTAAACCATAACCGGAAGAAAACAAAGATTTCCCTCATCCAAAGTAGGAGACTTCCAAAAATTCTTTTTTGAGTTTTTCAATTATTATTATTTTTTTTATTTTTTCATTCAATTATTTACACTTCCTTCCCTCCTCCCAATCCCCTCCCGCTCCCCCACACCCCTCCTCCCTCTCCCACCCTGCTTGAGAGAGGACAGGGAACCCTGACCGGTGGGAAGTCCAAGGCCCTCCCCCCTACATCCAGGCCTAGGGAGCTGTGCATCCATATAGACTAGGGTCCCAAAAAGCCAGAACATGCCGTAAAAACAAGTCCCGGTGTCTTTATCAATGGCTTCTCAGTCAGCCCCCATTGTCAGCCACAATCAGAGAGTCCGGTTTGATCACATGCTCATTCAGACTGGATTTGGTGAGCTCCCATTAGAACAGGCACACTGCCTCAGTTGGTGGACCAATCCCTCACGATCCTGACTTCCTTGCTCAACTTCTCCCTCCTTCTGCCTTTCAACTGGACCTTGGAAGCTCAGTCCGTTGCTCTGATGAGGGTCTCTGTCTCTATCTCCATCCGTTGCTGGACGAAGATTCTATGGTAATATTCGAGATAATCATCAACGTGATAGTGGGGCAAGGATAGTTCAGGCACCCTCTGCTCTGCTGTCCAAGGACCCAACTGGGGACATCCCCGTGGACACCTGGCCAACCATAAAATGGATCCCTTAATGTAGGTATCTTCTTCCCTGCTCCTGTATCTGCCCTTCCTCCATCTCCACCCTCCCACTCCCCCAAGTTCTTGTCAGTCCTTCCCATGTCCCTTCTCTCTCTCCCTCTCCCTTTCCCCCAACCTCAACCCCACCCCTGCCCCCACCCCGATGCTCACAACTTTTGCCCTGCAGTCTTGTTTGCTTCCAATTTCCAGGAGGATCTATATATATTTTTCAGCTATCTAATCTATCAAAATAGTCCACCTCAACTGAGTGTAACTTTCTTGTGAGGGCCTATTATGATTAATTTGTGTCAACTAGAAGCACCACAGAAGAGGGACTGTCAGGCATGGCACCGTTTACATTGGATCAGCCTATGTCCCTGTCTGTGAGACCATCTTTTCTTCTTTTCTCTTTTCTGTCTCTTTTTTCCTATTTTGATTTGTATGCTTTCATATTTAGAAAAATATTCAATATATTTTGATCTTGTACCTCCCTCCCTCAACTTCCTTCAGATTCCATCTACACAACTCTTCATATTCTCTCTCTCTCTCTCTCTCTCTCTCTCTCTCTCTCTCTCTCTCTTTCAAAACAAACAACTCTCAACCTCAGAAAATCAAGCAAAGAACTGGACAAAAGAATGCCCAAACAAAACTAAACTCAAAAAAAAGACAATGAAACAAAGGTGGAGTTAATTGAAAAAAAAATTATCCTGAGTGAGGTAATCCAGACCACAAAAGAAAAACATGGTATGTATTCATTCATACGTGCACATTAGCTGTAAAGTAAAGGAAACCATGCTACAATTCACAGCCCCAGAGAAGCTAGTTAATAGAAGGGCCCAATGAGAAATACATGGATTTCCCTAAGAAGGGGAAATGGAATAGATTTTGCAAGTGGGGATTACCAGGAGAAATGGGGGAGGGGAAAGAGAGAGTACAGGGAGAGATGACAGAAATTGGAGAGCATTTTTGTGAGGAGGCAATGTGGAAACCTAGTGCAGGAGAAACTCCCAAGTTTCAACAAGAGTGAGCCTAGCAAAAATTTCTAGCAATGGGGGCTATGGAACATGATCCAACCACTTACGGTAATCCGGCAATTTCCAATGGTGAGATAGGACACCAACCCAGTCACGAAACCTTTGAACTATAATCTGTCCTGCCTGCAAGATGTGCTTTGAATATGGAGGCCCAGAACTTTCAGGAGTGACCAGCCAATGGCTGGTCTAATTTGAGGCTCATGCCAAGAGAGGGAGCCCATGCCCAGCACTGTCTGGATGACCAGGAACTGGAAATTAGTTAGCTGAGAGACCTAGGGTAGAAAAAAATCAATAAACTATTCCTAATAATTAATAAAAGGAGACTTTGTCATGGAGTGATGACACAGGCCTTTAATCCCAACACTTGGGAGGCAAAGGCAGTCAGATCTCTGTGAGTTCAAGGCCAGCCTGGTTTACAAGAGCTAGTTTAAGGACAGGCTCCAAAGCTAAAGAGAAACCCTGTCTTGAAAAAAACAACAACAAAAATAAAGACTTCATTTTGTGTCTGTCAACCACTTCTCAGTATGATCTCTGTTGAAAAAAACTCCTTTTCCCTTTACCAGGAGATATCAATAGCAAATTCCTTCTTAGTGCGGTATCCTGTGCTCCTCTATTCTCCAGTCAGTTCTGGAATCATAACCAGCTTGAATCTTTGCAGGCCTGTGTATAGCCAAATCTGTCCCTTTCTAAATATTGTTCATTTGTGGGTCTCTGATTTAATCCCCAGCTACTACAAGAAGTTTCTTTGATGAGGATGTAGGCAGTCATCTATGGGTCTGCAATAGTATCATTAGGAATCATTTTGTTGGTATGTTCACTTAGCAGAATAATATCAACAGTATTTTTTCTCAATCTAAGAGCTGTCTAATCTTAGGCTCTTGGTCACTTCACCTCTGTCTGGTACAGGCTTCATTTCATGGAGAAGGCCTTAAATCCAAAACAAAGGGGTTGGTTATTCCAATAACATTTGTGCTCCTATTGTACCACTGTATCTCACAGGCGGGTTGCAGGTTTTGTAACTCGGTGATTGCTGGTTCCATTTCTTCTCTGGTAGTGTGCAGAGAAGAACACTAGTCACTAGGGTGATAACTTCCAGGTGGGAAACTGCTCGACTTCTCTGCATCTGATGCCATACATAAGGGGTATCTTCAGTGACAGAGCCTTACCATCAGGTTGTCGAAAACAAGCAAGATTGTGAAGCATTTTTTTAAGTGCTAATTTTGTACAAGAGCCTGGCCTACTGTGGGTAACGCCATTCTGAAGCAAGTGGCCTGGTCTATGTAAGAAAGGCAACTGAGCATGACTGTTAAATTGTTTTCATTATTGCATTTAAAAATTTTATATCCCGCTTTAATTATTAATTATAATTATATAATGTAAAGTTTTAATCCTATTGATAAGAAAAACAATCCTCAAATGTGAATGTGACATGTAGATTATACACTGTATTTAATCATTTTGAAAAATACAGGCATTCAAGTGTTGGAGACTCTATTCTTGTTTGAACCCTGAGAAATATTCTCTACCTCTTTGTTCACTTTTGAGTACATCTGCTTCATTTAAAAATATGGCTGGGAGGTGTGTAAGCTTAAATTGTTTGTTTCTTGGAGTTTACTGTGCTTCTTTAGAAACTTTGTTTCTCAGTAAAGGCAATTGCTTTTTGAGCAATACTGATTATTCCATACCCACTAATTATCATAAGCCATTTTGAGTTGAAGTGGCAATCAAACCAATGAAAGCGCAAGATTAGAGGCATTGCTTCTTCATTTCTAGGGGAACGATTCATGCGAATTTCTATAAAGGATTCTGTGATGCATTCTCTAGCAGATGCAGCAAAAACAAATGCAACAAAAACTCTTAAAGTACAGCTTTGAATTTTAGGTTGAATTTTAAGTTAGATAGATACATTTTAATTTTTCAATTTAATTATTGGGTTATGTGATCTCCAAAGATCATTCTGTTAATAAATAGAATGAAGAATCTGTAATTTACTATAAAATTTGTTTTAAGTTGTAAACTTCAAACATTTTGTCCATCAGTAATTACTGTTTAAATTGTTAAGATCTAGTATATAATGATATTTAAGGTCAATTCTCATCTATCGAATGGCATATTGCATGACAGGTTGCGAGGTATTAAGAGATAATTACATGCCTAGAAGGTTTGGTGAATCATATGAGCAAAGGCCAAGAACATTCAGAGAGCACAATTCACAGACATTTCAAGTATTGTTCCCTGGTGTGCATTATTCTGTTTAGAAAACTGAATTTCTTCGTTGAAAATAGAAACACAAAATGTTTATATTAGTGTTTTCTTTATTTTAAGGGGCTTAAAATGGTAAATCAATAAAATTTATTCAATTGATAATTATAAATATTATCAGAACTATTGACTAGTCAAATGTACCAAATACCATTATGGACCTTTTCGATGAACTAAACATCATTGCTAGTAGAATAAAACACATGCTGTGAATCTCAGAAATAATCAAGCACTTATTTATATGTACTTTGAACCCTTTCTGAGTTTGAAATAATTCTGTTTCATTATACTTTCTGTATTAAAGTCAAATGCAATTCCCTCTTGTTCTTTCTGGTAACATTATGAGAATACAATATATTCAAATAAACATCCAGGGAAATAACGGATAAGAAAAGTAGAGAGGGAAGAACATTTTAAGTTTAGTTAACGTAATAACTCCAGAGTCTCCAGACTTCTTTTACTTACTCATGTGATGGTAGGACTTTTCATTAAATCTAAGCTAATCTTGACTATAAATCTCCAAATATACTAGTGACTTTTTTTAAGCATTGAAGCATACTGCTAAAAGGGTGCATATATGAGAGGTGAAATGCATATGACGATAAATGCACTATAAATTACCCGATTCATACATATACTATACTTATACTATAGTGATGGTCTGGGTTTGCATTTTAACTCCTACAGTTAATTTCTGTACTCGAAAGCATCCTCCATTGTAAATTATGCATTCTTGGGAACTTTAAACTCATGTGCTCAATTTTTTCATTTGTATCCTTAGATGCATAGTGAAATAAGTTGACCATGCCTATTTTGAAACCCCAAATATCCTGAAATATCAGTATTGACAGGATGCCACAAAATGAAACTTGCAGATATTTTATACATGTGCTCTTCGTTGTGTATTTTTAAACCTTATATTCATTTTCTCTTTTATTATTGGTGTTTATTTCCTCTCTTCATGTTCTTATTCTTCCAACTATTCAGGAAACTACTTTCAAAGTTTACAATTGTTTATGTTACAAAAATTTACTATTGTTTGCATCATTTGCTAAGAGTATATATGATGTATATATGATACATATATATAATATAACGTATAATATATAATATACATGATATCATATCATATATTATATTATAACTATAACTATAAAACTATATAAAATGGATCATGATACCACATAAAAGAAAAATAACATGGACACTTAATGCTTTATTGAAATCACCCATAATAAGAACTTGGTAATTTTCTTGCAATAGTTAGCACCAAATTTCTATCCTATATGTAAACAATAAACAATTTCTAGTGTTTGGACACTGTTAACTTATACAATATGATACTGGCATCAAATGTTAAGAATAAAGCTGTTATAATCGAAGGTTTAAGAAGCTAAGAATAAATTTGTTATAGTCAAAAATGAAAGCAACATTTAATTTGCACTATTGCAGCCTAAACTATCTGTTTAAGACTTTCTAAGACTTAATTTCTAAATATATGCACCGATTATAATAATAAATACTTCCAAAGATACTGTATAAAAATACTCAGTAGTGATATTCTAATCATGCCAAAATAAACATCACCACCATTACTACTATACTCTTCATAAAAATCAAAATGATAATGATTATAGAAATGCAATTTGAATAATGAAATAAAGGTTATACTATGCTCTAATTAGCATATGTCTGTTCAAATAGTAGTAAACAAATATATGTAACTACGTTTTTCCTTAGTTTATAAATCTAAATTTGATGAGTGACCCATGTTCTAATTAACACATATCTGTCAAAATAGTAGTAAACAAACATAACTACTTTTTTCTTTAGTTTATAAGCTTAACCTTGGTGATTGAACTAATGCATGTTACCCTAGCTGGTTCAGAGGTGTCATGTCAATGTTTTATATTTTATCTCCAGGACCACAACATTAAAAATAGTACAAATTAGGGTTAGACTTTTTTCATTTTTTTAGTTTTTTCCATATTAGCTTTCATTTTCATATACTCCCTCTACCAACACTTAAAATATTTTACAGTAAATTTAATTTGAAATGGTTATTTTGTTACAATAAGAAATTTATGACTACACCAAACATTTGAGTCTATAATTCTACATTTCATAGAAAAGTTGAGACCCCCCTACCACTTCCTTTAAAAAAAATTGTGAGTTGACAAGCAGGAAAGACCATATTACAATGTACATAACACACAGCTGAGATGTTGAAATTCAAAACGTTTAACTCCCTTTTTATCATTATCAATCTCATAAATATATTGCAATACAATAGACTATTTAAGATAATTAACAATATAAGATACAAGATTCAATCTTAATTACTAATGTAAGCTCATTAACCTCAACTTTAAAAGGTAGTAAATAGAGCCTGACACTTTCTCTGAGAGATGTTGTGAACTTTTTAGATCTGTGGTGAGAAGATCTGAAAAAAAAAATAGTCAATTTTACACTTTAAAAATTTCTTTTCTTGGCCTGTTTCTTAATTATATTCATTGCTGTGTTAGATTACACTTCTCAATAGGTCACCATTTGAATAATTGTAGATTAAGTTATTCCAAGTAAAAATTGACTAGGTAGCATTTGAGCCAATTAAGAATCTTATCTTTCATTTTCTCACTAGCTTTCAGCTTAGTGAAGAAATCTTAAATGATTATTTTGGGATTTCAGTTCAGTGTGTATATGTTCCTGAAATAAAATATATATGCATGCATGTGCATACAAAACATTAAATTTTAGATATTAATATTAATCACCAAGTGTTGTGTTTTCACAAAATATAAAATGATTCCTTGTGTAATGAGTCATTGTTAAGAGATATGTACATAATTTAAATGAAACTCACTGAAGTGACTTGAGAGATTCACTCATCGTTTTACTACTATCTACGATCAGTTTCTCCTAATCACTGTTGTGTGCTAGTTTCCTCTGAGATTGAAGCATTCTTACTTCTCAGGAGCCCTTAACATCTCAAGACAGAAAGTAAACAACTCAAAATAACTTCAGGAAGTCCCTGAAATTTACCAGATTCACTAGAATCCTCCCTTCCAAAACTAAACACAAAAAGGGCAGATATTCTCTCTCAGAGACACTAAACTGAAAAAAATAAACATACAACTCTCACCCAAGGCTAGCAGCCCAAAAGTAGCAGAGACCAACCAAGCAGTCTGAAAGAAACAGAGACAAACTAAGATACCTGGGAGAGGTTTAGAGCAACCGAGTTACTTGAAAAGCTCAATTTCCAACCTGTTGAGCCTCTTGCAGGCTGTGAAGTGTACTCCAATATCACCTTTTGTGAGCTTCACCCATGGTGGTGTCGGTTTTGGTGATATAGCTGTCTTTGAGTCATTTCTCATCCTGTAAGTATTCCTACACCCGTATTCTTGTAACGCCAATAAAACTCATTGATTCAAGAAGTTAGAAAATGTGTGCTAAAATCCTGAGGGGAAGGGTATCCTGGCAGTTAGGAGCTGAGGGACTGGCCATTCACTCCTTAAGGTGCTTACATTACTCCTTTTTTGTTTGCTATGATAAACAATCAGGGATTGGGAAAGAGGTGATGTTATCATTAGACTACTTCCTGATGAATGGCGGCATTGGAGTCCTTGGGGGCAAGCTTGAACTTCACCATCCCGGTGTACTGGGGTGTTGCAGGTTAGGGGCTGGTAGCTAGGGGGTGGTAATCCTGTAATAGCATCTGATTGAAAGTCTGGTTAGTAATTTTTTGATCTTTTATTGAAGAAATCTAGACAAAAGTTTACAAGGAAGGGTGCAATTAGTAGGATTAAGAAAAGAAGAAGGAGATTAAGAAGGGCAATATCTTACTCTATATTGGACTGCCAATGTTCCACTGGCTGTTTCTTTCATTCATTTATTTATTTATTTATTTATTTATTTATTTATTTATTTATTTATTTAGTGATCCATCTGGTTGGCATAAAAGCAACATTCCTTCCAGAGAGAGACATAAAGATCATCTTTCTCTGCTGTTAGTAGGCCTAATACTTGCTGATTTTGTAGCAATATAGCACCCAGTGAGTCTGTTTGGCCCTGGAGGGTGGGGAGGGTCTGAACTGTGCATTGTGGCTCCTGGATGAGCTGAGAGGAAAACCGATGGTAAACAGCTACGGAAGTAATCCATCTGTGCTACTCCAGTGTCAACACCAGTGCTTACACCCAGGATTGAGATAAAGTGCAGGACTTGAGCTTCTCATTTGTCCTGTAATGCCACTATGAACACTGATGGGAACTGGCCAGGGTTCTTCAACAGGCAGCACCCCTAGCTTTTGAAAAAGGAACAACAGGGCACAAGTTCCAGACAGCCCAATGGGTAGGCTGCAAACTTGAATGCCATAGAGAATCGAGGCGCTGTGAAGGTTTGTATATAGGCAGTGTCTGGTAGTATTAAGGATTAAGGTACTGCTGCAGTCTTCAAAATGCAGAAAACTCACAGAGTGTGTTCCTCAGGAGTGATATTTGACTTAGAGCAATTAGTGAGTGGCAAGGTGAGAGAGTCTAATAAACCTATGGGCAAGGCCACAAAGAGTGGTCATGAGTTTGATACAGAGGGCAGGCAACACCAACATTGTCCAAATGTTATAGGGAAGTGAATCTGTCTCTGATAGTCTAATACAGAACAATTTTCTAACCCTATTAGGATAGACTGACGGGTGGGTGAGGGGCCTCTTGGACATTAAAATTCCATATGTATTAGATACCTTTGACAGGTATAGATAGGAAGAAATAGAGGAAGAGAGAGCATGTTTAGATATAAAAGATTTCAGGTTATTTGTTTCTGCTGTGGTAGAAATTGTTGCCATTGAAAATAGAGCCTGCCAACTTTGACCATTGAACTATATTGAGCCAAAACTGCTTGTGGTAACAGAATGAGGCTTTAATAAAATTTGAGTCTGAAATAAGAGAGGAAGGGTCTCAAAAAAGGACTTCACCAGAGGGAGTTTCTATAAGCTCCACATGAGAACTGAGGGGCAAGAAAGAAGCCTAGGAAGCCTTAGAGAATCTGGGAGGCGAGCTGAGAAAGAGCAGGACAAGCTCACAGAGGCTGGGGTGGTCTTTGGAAGCTTCAGGACTTGGCAGGCAGCTCCTAGTGTAAGGAGGCAAGAAAACAGAAAGGGTTCCAATAGAGGGAGAGGAGTGAATATCTTAAGAACTAGAGACTTGATCACATGGAAAGGCCCCTAAGGGCAGAGCAGGGAGATGTCCATGCAGTGGGACCTCAGAAGGCACACCAGGCTTCAGGAGCCAGAGAGAGAAAACTTACCAAGTAGATAAGGAGAGACAGATGGTTATGTCAGGTAGAGGGAATAAGTTGCTGAAGAAGCAAACTCTAGAGTTTGGAACCATGTGTGATTAGTGGCCGAAGCCAGCAGAAACAAATAATCTCTACACACCTTAAGAGAGTCAAACCAGCAACTTGAGTCATTTTGCAATGTTGAAGCTTGGGAAAGGTGAGTGTGGCATCCTCTATCAGCGCTACCAGAAAACAATAGAAATCAGGAAAGGAGGAGTGTTTGGCTACCCTTGTATATTAAGAGATGGGATAGGTGTATAATTTTTTGTTAACGAAGCAACTGGAGCAAAGCAGACTCAGATGATGACCCAAGACCCTTTTCTGTAACACGCAGAGAGAAAGACGAGTTAAGTCTAGAGGATATAGGACTGAGGCCTGGAGGAGGACACATTGAAGTTGACAAAATAGATTAGTAATGGGTGCAAGAAGGGGTTCAGCTGAGGGGATAAGGGCTGCTTCATAAAGGGGGAAATAAGAAGAGATAAGCGATCAAGAAAGTGCATAAAAAGTCAGCTATCAAGAGGAAAGACAGAATTACATTCTTGGTAGTAGAAACTGAAAGTGACTGGATTAGATATTTTTATTAATTAATTGTGAGTTGTAGTAATTTTTAATCTCAGATAAATTACCTGGGGAGTGGGTAGGTGGATGTCAGAAGGTGAAACCCTTTATCTCCAGCTGGATAGAAAGTTTAGTAAGGTAGTGGTGTTGGCCTCGCTGATTTTCAGGGATAGATTATGAAATGGAAATTGTCTACTGCGGGGCGCCATCCTGTCCAGCAGGAATGAACCCCACCAAAAACGAGAATTCCTTCTCTGGTCACATCTTTATTTGGAGCATTCCCTTGAGGAAAATTGGGGGAAGGGACGATAGAGCAGGGACGAGAGAAAGCTTAGAGAGAGAGCGTTGGGCCCCGAGGCAGCTGCTTTTAAACGGTGGAGCGGCTTGAACGCTGTCCTGATTGGTTAATGCCATTCTGCTGGTCTGAGCATGTGCAGGCAAGGGTGCAGGCAGGGGTGCTCAGCCCCACATGGCTACCTCCAAACTGCAGGACCACCTGTGCCTCCAGGTGGCTCCCAACATCTCCCCCTAATTATTGTCTTTAAGAGCAATAAGGCAAAACTATTTTCCAATCTGGTCCCCACCTAGACGCAGCATGCCAAGGATATCTCTGCTCCCACCCATTCCTAAGGAAGGAAAAGGCAAAGTAGAGTAAGAGATAAGAGGTTGCACAGGGTGTTGCTCAAGTCGATGGTGTGAAACAGCTGCTCTTGGCACCGCCCAGAAGGTCATCTCTGCTGTCTCCGCATGAATCTTCCACAGCAGGACACTCAGCATCCACTGGGTCGTCTTCTTTATCTCTCTGGTCTGTCTCGCTGGCATCCAGATGTATGTCAGCATTCCTAGAAAAACATAAACAAAACTCTCCTCCCAAATTAACATTTAAGAGTACTAAAAACTCTCAGTGTAAAAATTCAGCACAATCAGTACTGGAAGTAGGCTGGTTTTGAACTTAGAGATCTGCAGGTCTCTGTTTCAAAAAGCAAATCTTGTTTGCCTGTACCAGCAAAATTTTGAATTAAAAATTAAGTGTATAGAATGCAAGAGAAATCCTTTCTCTGGGGGAAGCTGTCACTGGTAGTGTAGTCCCCCTCTATTGTTTAAAAACCAAAGCAGTTGTCATTGGGAATTGAACTCATAACCTTTGGAAGAGCAGGCAATGCCCTTAACCGCTGAGCCATCTCTCCAGCTCCCCTATTTAGATGGAAAAACCTCTAGGTAGCATTGTTTATCTCACCAGGTGCCTCAGGCAAAAGGTCCGCCTTTCTTTGTTACCTAGGATACGGTAACCAGGTAAACATGCCTTTATTATGATAATCACGACCAGTTCTTTAAGGGAGAATGGGCGTAGCATCGATCATCTTACTACTTCCTGCTGACAAAGGGGCGATGTTTGGGGGATAAATGTTTTCATCTGACTAATCTTTTGGCGACAAATGTTTTTATCTGACTGAATTTTTGGCGACCTTGGCTGAGGGCGGCAGCAGCGGACAGCGGCAGCTGCCACAGCTCCGCCTCTGAAGCCCATAATGGCGCGCTCCGCATGGCCCAAAGGCATGGCTCCGCCCCGGGCCTTGCGCGGGCTCGCCGTTTCACCTCAGGCAATGAACTCGCACCGCCGGCTGTGAGTCTTTTTCAAGCTCCGGCGAGGGGGGGGGGCATCCGCCCACCCGTGGAGGGCCCGGTCTGCCCGCGCGCGGAGCCCCGTTCTCTGGGAACTCATCTCCGCCCGCCCATGATGCTATGGAAACACAGTTTTTCCGCAGAGCCGATTCAGCTCCTCTCTGCCTTCTATGGCGCCGCTGCTCACCACGCAGCTTCCGCCTCAGTCAGGCGAGTCCGCTCAGGTGCTGAAAAAGTCCTCCAAAAACCATAGCCCCGCCAGAAGGCCGGGACATATAGCCTCTGATGTCACACGGACTTTAGCCTGCCCGCGACCTGGCTATTCGCAGGCCTCTGCGGACTCCAGCAAATTTCCCGCCAGCAACTGGTTGCGTCTCCCTCCTGAGTAGCTGGGATCACAGGTGTGCACCACCGTGCCTGGCCCACTTCCGTGTTTCTAATCAGGCATTACCGCTCAAAGGCGGGCCGGCTGCCGCCAGCACTCTCAGCACGATCAAGCAGCTTGTCTTTCTCAGTCAAAAATTAAAGTTTTTTGTACGTGAGAGCCAGAGACTGAGCTCTCTTATCAAAATTAGGCGAAAATCACCTCCAAAAGCTCTGTGGCTCTTTAAGAACAGGGAAGGCAGTGATCAAGTTTGCCTCCCTACGAGACTGTTGCCTCCAGTCTCTATCAGCGAGTACGCAGGTGGACGGAGAGGGAGCGGAAGCCGCGGTCTCCCGTACCCCATCGTCCTCAAAGTCCCGCCTTAGTTACCTCGCCTTTTTTGCTGCTGTTTACATTCCTCCTGCACTGAACTTAAGGGATTTTTCTTCCCCGTTGCTTTCTGTACCTTCTTTCAGATACCTTAACTTTGATTTTTTTTTTTTTATTTTCTTTTCTATTTAGGCCTATCCTTTGAAATTCCTTTTTACATTTCTTTTCCTCCCCTTTCTGGGGATTTCAACCGACGTCACTCACCGCTCCATGTTCTCAGAGTTCTGAAATTCAAGGCTCTCTGTGCTGGTGTCTGATCTTGGCTTTTTCTCCCGGGCTTTCTCAGGGTCCCCCGGCGTAGTTGTCAGGGTCCCTCAGCGTCCCGGGTTTTCGAGCACCAGTTGCGGGGCGCCATCCTGTCCAGCAGGAATGAACCCCACCAAAAACGAGAATTCCTTCTCTGGTCACATCTTTATTTGGAGCATTCCCTTGAGGAAAATTGGGGGAAGGGACGATAGAGCAGGGACGAGAGAAAGCTTAGAGAGAGAGCGTTGGGCCCCGAGGCAGCTGCTTTTAAACGGTGGAGCGGCTTGAACGCTGTCCTGATTGGTTAATGCCATTCTGCTGGTCTGAGCATGTGCAGGCAAGGGTGCAGGCAGGGGTGCTCAGCCCCACATGGCTACCTCCAAACTGCAGGACCACCTGTGCCTCCAGGTGGCTCCCAACAGTCTACATTTTGTATAAACTTGAATTTCAAAAGAGGCAAAGAGCGTAAGTCAGAGGCAAAAGTCTGACCGAATAGATGTGGGCTGCCCAAGACCCCTGGGATAGGACAGTCCTCACGAGGTGGGTAGAAAATTGAATGTCTGGGTTAGTCTAAACAAAGGCAAATGTATTTTGTGGTTGGGTGGGGGTGAAAAGCAGTAGAAAATAAGGCATCCTTGAAGTCTAGAAATAAAAAATAAGATGTCTCTGAGGGAATGTTGGAGAGGAGAGCCGTGAAAAGGAACCACTGTGGAGTTGATAAATTGGAGATCCTGAGCCAAGCTGTACGTTCCATTGGGTCTTTAAACTCTAAGAATGGAGGTTGTTAAAGGGGGGAAATGTGGAGCAGTGAAGAGTTTTTTCTTAAAAGGTTGAAAATGAGTGTCTTAAGTTCCCTGAGGCTTTGGGGAGAGGGTGAATATTGAGCCTAGGTGATATATTTGGTGGGCTTTTATAACTGAATGATTAGAGGGGACGATGTTTGGCTATAGAGGTGTTTATGGGATCCACCTGGAAAGTCGATAAGGAAAGTGGTGTGCCAAACAGTGTGGTTTGGAGAAGGAGGAGGGGAATGTGACAAGCCTAGTGTCAAGTGGGTGGGGTGCAAAAACATAGAGTCTTCCACTTTGGCTAGGAGGTTCCTTCCGAGAAAGTGATCAGGAGAGTTTGGTACCACAAGGAAGGAATTAATATGGATACCCCTAAAGATATAGTGAAGTTCTGAGTTTTGGTGAGACTGGTAAGGTGGTTGCCCTACTCTGACAATAGGAAAATGAAAAGGAGAGGTGGGTTACCAAAACTCCATCAGGACTGACATTGTGAACCCAGTGTCCACAGGGAAGAAGATGAATCTCCCTGTACTGTGATGACTACCTGAGGTTCTCTGTCAGAGATGTTAGTGGTAGGGCCAAGGAGCCTGAATCCCTCAGTTGTTCATGGCCAAACTTAAGAGGTTGGCTGGAAGGTTTTCTAGGCTTGATATCCTCATGCCACCAGGGACATGGGGGCAGTCTGTGGGCCAGTGTCCCTCTTGGTGACACCGTGGACATGGTTGAAATGTTTCATGAGGGTTTAGACATACCTGGACCCATTGACTGTTCTGATCAATTTGAAGCAGGGATCTGGAGGTTCTTGATCTTTGGGAGGTCAAGGGAGCCTGGCCAGTTGCTATGGCTGACTGAAAGTCCTCAGCTCATATTAGGTGTTTTTGTTTTCAGGTCTTTTGCATCTCTCCATGGTATGCCTTCAAGGCTACCACTAAGACTTATACTGTGGTCTTAGGGGCTTCCTCTCTAGACACTTAGTTTGGCTCTAATATCAGGGAAACTCTGGGAAAAGGAGTGTCACTTTTAAGGGCAAGTTTATTGAGACAGGCCATAAGACAAGTTGTCTGGACTTGTCTGCATGTGTTCTAGCCCGGTCCCAGACCCTACTGTACTCCTGGGGGAGAAGGTTGCTGGTGAGATTCATATATTCCCCAATATCTTTTCTATCTAAGAGTTTGCTTAGTGAGAAAGGGACATGTACCCTGACCAAGTTATCCATCCCAGTGACTTCCCACAGAAGGAAAACCGTGGATGAGTTAGGTCAGGGAGCTGGGAGTAAGTGGAATTCCCGTGGTGGAGTAAGGGGAGGACTAACAGCTGCCAGTGAGCTGAAAGTGGGTGCCCAGGAGAATTGATTGGGGTGGCCTATTGCTAAGGAGAGATTGACGAAGACTGAAGAGGTTAGAGATGAAGTGACTATGTGTTGAGGCCAAATAAGGGGAGGTCTTGGTAACAGCAGAGAAATCATTTGGTTGAGGCTTCATATCTAGGAGTTGTTTTCCTCTCGTTTGACCATGTCACTTTTAATCACGATTAGAGTGAAGCCACATGGCACAATCCATCCTTTACAACCCTAGCAAAGGCAGCTATCAGCCATGTGGTTGCCACTAGCCCAGTGTGGGACGGGGAGAGCTAAGCAGCTAAGATGAAAGCAAGAAGCATGTTTCATTTAATATTACCAATATATAGATTTGTAACTTTCAACCTTGGCATTATGAGTTTTAAGTTAGTCTTTCGGATTTTAAAGATGTTTTTGTAAGATTAATAATTTTTTCTTTCGTTTTCTTTTTAAATATATGTTTTATTGATTCTTTGAGAAGTCCACATCATGTACCTCAATCTCATCCATTTCCCTCAATCAATTTCATGATTGCCCTCCACTCTGGAACCTACCCACAAATGAAAATAGAAAAATTTAAATTAAAAATTAATAAAAATATCTTGCCCACTCCTCTGGGCCATGACCTACTTCTCTCTTAACCACAGCCTGCTCTCAGACCCATCACAGCTATTTTGTCTCCAGTTCCACTTCACCCTTCCTTCATTCCTGCATCTTCTATCACCCATTGATTCACTGTAATGGCCTTGGGAGCTGTGCTGTGTCACACAGTATACCCCTTTGTCCAAACAGCTATACCTGGAAATCTTCATTGCAATGAGTCACTGGTCTGTTTCAAGGCCTCTGGCTTCTGCTACACCATCAGTACTGAACCTTCACTGAGATGGGTACAAAGAGCTGTCCCTGCTGGTGTGGGACAGTTTTCCCTGGTGGCATGTGTATGGTAGAGCTGGTGGAACCATAGGCACAGAATTTTAGAATTTTTTTAAAAATCATAGCAAATAGGCTTACAAATCTTGATGTTCAGAAAGTTTACACACTAGTCTGACAAATCTTGAGATAGGATTTATGTCTTTACATAGCAAAGGTTTTAGAGAGTTAAACCAAAACCAAAAGAACATAAGATGAATAACAATAGTCCCCATCTGGAATAGTCTGTTTGCTTTGCTGTCCTTTCTGTATCACTTAGTAAGGTGGTTTTCCTGATATGGGACACAGATTTTGGAGGAAATCTCTAAAGAGCATGCTTGGGTCTAATGGTGAGGACTTGTACCCCAATTCCAGAGCTGTTAAATGAAGTGGGACAACACAAAACAATAGTCTAATGCTACTCCTACCTGAAAGACACCTGCATACTTGTAAAACTGAATCTAGTAAGCTAAGAACAAAAAAGGTTTAGAAATGGAAAATTCTTGAGCCCTTGCTATATGCAAGAATGTTACAAGAGGGAGCTGAGAGAAGCAACAACCAGTGAAGAGTGTGTGCAGGTTGTGTGCACACTTCATCTGGCCGACTCCTCTGCTCTCTCCCACTCCTGCTGTGTTTGGTTCAGGCTTTCACTTGGCAACAAACTTGCAGATCCATCAATGGTAACTTAAAAGACAGGATATTTACACAGTGTGTGTATGGGGGGATCGAACAAAACAAGGTGGACTTGAAATGGGGAGAAAAAAAAGAAAGCCTGAACATAAAGAATGGGTAATCTCTTTCTATTTCCTGATCTTTTGAAGTGTGCTAATTGCTGTCATCACTGTACAGTGGGAATATACCAATGGCTTTATATACATACACACACACACACACATATTTATATATAGTATCAACTCATCAGAATGTGTTACAGATAAACAGTTTTTAGAGTTTTTGAATGTTTGTTTTGTCAACTTTCCTTAATTTATGATGGAAGATCTTTTGGGGTCATTTCCATCAGCATTTGTAGGATAATTTACTTATTTAGAGGGAGAGTGCCCATTAGAAATATAGTGCAGTTACTCTTTCAGAAAAATCTATTAAGAAGAGTCCTGAGTGATCATTCCCATAACGGTTTAAATATATATTTCTTAGAAGTTGTATTGTGTAAGTAAGTGAATGTAAGTCATCGAATGAATGCTAAAGCTAGATGAACTTCTTAGTTGTAGATGAAAAAAAATCAAAGCTCAGAAAGTATAGTGATTTATTGAAGGTCATTCTAAGTTATTACTTGGGATAAGAAAATTACTACAATGTGTGCATAAATACTGGATCTTTGCTTTACAAAGTGGTGTCTAACTAAGCATTGAAGGTCTTATATAAAATGGAAGTTTTGCTGACACTATGTAATGAAAGGATCACAGCTGGTGATCTTCATTTGATTTTTCTCTCTGCCAAATAGATAATGGTAAAATTTATTTTATGTTCACGAAACTTTAAGAACTATTCATCAAATGTATACATTAAAATGGAAACAAAGAGCAACAATGTTTAATGTTTTAGAGGTTAGACTAGAGTAGTTGCCTGTAATCCAGGCATTGCAAAACTGAGGCAGGAAGGTGGGAATATGAAGGTGAGGCCATCCTGGACTGCTTAATGGGCAACAAGCCGGCAGAGCTACACAGTAAAACAACAACAAAGCAAACAAGTAAGGTAACCATTTTAAGATTAAACTCTAACTGGACTTTCAAGATTGAAAACCTACCTCATTTTCTCCGTGTACTGATTGGTAGGCTATTTATGCCCTTCATGTTCTTCATAAAATCAACTTAGTGATACTTTGCATCATAGGGTTACTATGACAAGTGAGTTAATACACGAAAAATGAGTAATACCAATTATGCAGCAAGAGCAGTCCTTACTATTTTAAATGTGGTGATGTTTTAAACTTCATCTCTAGTATGAATATTACACACTATACTTGTTGATAATACTAAATGGAAATTAATGATATTTATAAAAGTCCTGCTTTCTGTTCTTTTTTAATTTTCTCTTCTCCCTCCTATCCATACTTTTTCTAATTCTTCATGTCTTCCAGCTTGTTGCAAAATATGTATTATTAATATTTACATATATATATGCCTCGTTTGAGTTCTGATTCACTAAGTGAATATTATTAATCAAGCGGTTATTCATCCCTTACCATTTACAGACATGGCTGAAAATATGAGGAAGCATAAGTTACAGTTTCTGGCACAAAAATATATATCCAGCATAAAGAAGCAGCTCATTAAATTTATCTAAACTGAAATGACATGATTAAATGTATAAATAAAGTGATTTTACCTGGACTAATTTGCATGAAAAGGAAAGCTTGGGTACTCTGTACTCCATAAATAGTGTTGTCTTGCTGTGTTCTCACATAGCAGAATGGGCAAACAGAAGAACTAGCTGTACAAGAGCACTACTTGCGTTGAGGATGGATACACATAAACACCTTACTTTTTAGTTCTATGCCTTTGGGGATTCTACTTCAACATATGAATTTAGGGAGAAAAAAATAGGTTCAGAACATAGCACTAATAAATCAAATTACTCAATTAGGTATTGATAGCTACTCTTTTACAACCTGCTTTAGTCTACGGTATTTTAGCCATTCAGAATAGTTCTCTTATATATGCACCACATTTTTCTAATCACTCAATACTTTGCAAATTATAAAAGGAATTTAATTTTCTGATACAAAATTAATGCGAACCTAATTTCTTAGGTGCAGTGAAAAACCTAATAAGACTCACAGTTGCTCATGATTTTTTAAAATAATATTCTATTGATTCCTTGAGAACTTCATGCAATGTGTTTTGATCATAGTCAAGCTTCCCATATTCAACTCTCCCCAGATCCACTTCTATCTCCTTAACCAGGAAACTTTGTGTTCTCCTCCCTTCTCTTCCTCTCTCTCTTTCAAATCCATAGAATCTACTTTTTATAGCCCAAATACCCTTGACTGTGGGAACAGCCTTGTAGTGTGGTTGATCTACTAGAGAATTCACACTCTTAAAGAAAATTATCTCTCTCCTGGTGGCTATCAAATGTCACTAGTCTTTGTTAGGGCCTAGGGATGGAACTTCCTGTCCAACTGTCTCCCTCTCTTCCTCCATAGTTTCTCATAATTTTGGTATTTCATAATAAGTAGTTGCCTGTCTGATGCATATATTTCTTTTGTTTTTTGATTTTTGAGACAGGGTTTCTCTGTAGTTTTTGGTGCCTGTCCTGGAACTAGCTCTTGTTGACCAGGCTGGCCTCGAACTCATAGAGATCCGCCTGCCTCTGCCTCCTGAGTGCTGGGATTAAAGGCGTGCGCCACCACCGCCCGGCTGATGCATATATTTCTATTGAAAACCATATAATGATAGTTATCATTTATTGACAATTTGGTATGCAGTGTTTCAGGCCATGTTTCAATTACATTATATATTAAATGTTACCCATTTATGCTTCACAATAATTTTTTTTAGTATAAGCACTATTATTATACCATTTTAAAAGGAGAAAATTAATATAATAACATGAAATGATAGCATGTTCTAGGTTATGGTACCAGTATGATAAAAAGCCATAATTCTAAAATAGGCACTTAGTCTCCAGAGCCCAGGTGTTTAACCACTCAAAATAATGCCTTTTTAGTATCAGGTACACAATTTTGTAAACTGCCTAATCCATTTAACTTATATGTTTACAATATAATTAAATATCATTTAATAATTTGATTTTTTTCATTGAACACCTATAAATTTATTAGTTGCGCATACTAAAACAATTTCCATTTCTATTTTGCCTAGTTTTCATCTCTTCTCATTTTTACAATAAAAATACTCTAAAAAATAGGAAAAAAATTAAATGTTTGAAAATATGTTTACAGAAATGTTGGAGACATCCATAGATTTCTAAAGAACAGGGATATACATCTAATTTAATATTTTAAGTCAATTCCAGTGATTTTTTATTATTAAAACTATATACTATACCTATTATTTTTATAAATGATATGGTGAGTATGCCATTGGCTGAATGCTAATTGTAAGTGAAAGAATCTTTTCTATTTATTAATAGTCTCAGGTGTAGCTTAGTGGGTTTAGAAAAAAATTGTATATGTCTTGATAGTATCATAGATTTTTATAAGGAACAATATAGTAATATAGTAATTACTGTACTAATTGCTAATATTCATAGGGTACAATATAACATGTCAAAGAATATATATTGGAGAAAGATTTACTTATGATAATTGACCTATCCAAAAATGATAACTCCAATCATCAAGTTATCATTTTTGTGGAGTATTAGCAATCTATACTTTTAGCTATTTATAAATACAGTGTGTCATTATTAATTGTAGACAGTGAAGTTTTGGGGATTTTCAAATAATTCTAAGGCCAGGAGTTATCTATACCACTCTATGAGACTGGATAGTCTCTAGAATGTCTGTAGACATTTTTATTTCACTCGAAGTCCTTGTTGTTACCTTCAGGGGTTCCCAAGTAGCATTTAATTGAAGGCCGGCTGAGTTGGATATATATACCCCCAGGTTTTGTTGTCAGAAATATCCTTTTACTTATCAGTGGGGAAGGTTTTTGCTTCTACTGCTGGATTTAACGTTGTCCCTCAAGATTCCATTACTCAGTTCATTGAGAAAAGCTTAGAGCTAAGGGAGGGAGCTCCGATCAAAGAGACATAGGGTAATAAAAGTTCTCAAGTTGGCTGAAATTCTTTCAGCTGTTAAAATTTGTACAGAAACCTGACACTTGGAGATGGGCAAAAAATTCTTTTAGGTGATTCTAGTTCTGAAATTATTTTTGATCATTAGCTATGAAGAAAATTTACACTGACTCTTCACAATAAATCAATTTTTATCTTGTTTGACTTCTGAAAGCAAATATACTTAAAGTACAATGTTTGAAGGTTTTAGTGTCTGCCTTTTTTTTCTCTCCCAAATTGCTGAAACCCCATCCATGTGAAAAACATGGACAGAAAAGAATGATATTAAACAATCATTGAATTTCTAAGGAGTTGCATAGGCACACCCACCTATAGAACAATCATGGAAATTATACAGATACTATCATAAGCACTCCAAGAATTTGGCTTTCTTAAATGCAATGTGTGCTGGCTAGTTTTATGTAGACTTGATACAAACTAAAGACATATGAGAGGACTAAACATCAATTAAGAAAATGCTTTCATAAGATTGGGCTGTAGTCAAGACTGTTGGACATTTCTTTAAATAGTGATTGATTTAGGTGGGTTCATCCCATTGTGGGCAGATCCACTCCTAGGCTGGTAATCCTGTGTTCTATAAAAAAGAGGGCTGAGAAATCCATGAGGAGTAAGCCAGTAAGCAGCACACCTCCATGGCCTCTGCATCAGCTCCTGCCTCTAGGATTCCTTCAGATTTGAATTCCTAATTTGACTTCCCTCTATGTACTGTGACTCATGATATGTAAGTCAATAAATTCTTTCCTCTCCAAATTCCTTTTGGTCATGATGTTTCATTACAACAATAGTAACCTTAATTAAGATTTGATGACTGAACCCAAAGCTCTTCTTAGGAGATAATCCAAGACTAGTATGCTGTTTATTAAAAATATACCTTTTCAACATTGCTTCAGCACAATTATAACTGTGATCCTTTAGTCTTGCAGAAGAAGCACCATAACCTTTTATTTTATATTGACATCTGGCAAACAATAATATCTTCCAGTTTGTGATTACAGGCATTGGATTAGACAATGTGTTTACAAGCTGGATTGATTGTTCTCTTTTTAATAGGAGGTGGATAACTTACTGTTATTGTGAAGTATCCATAGGAAACATAATTTTCTTTCCTTCTTTTGTTTTTGAGATAGGTTTTCTCTGTGTAGTCTATGAGCCTGTCCAGGAACTAGCTTTTGTAGACCAGGCTGGCCTCGAACTCACAGAGATCTGCCTGTCTCTGTCTCCCGAGTGCTGTGAGTAAAGGCATGTGCCATCACCATCCTGTGGAAACATAATGTTCAAGATGATAGTTCGAAAAGTATGATTATTATGAGTAATCACTATAAAGACAACTGTTCAATGAAATTACTTCCAATTTATTTACCACATTGTCAGGTTATTGAAGTTCTAGTTTCTGATCTATCCTTCAAGAGCCCACATTCTTCCATTACACATTACATATTTAGAATTGTGCAACCATACACAGTGCCTCCATTTGATTTCAACTCCTTATTCGAGTCTAAACTCTCACAACAGTTATTCGAAAAACTCGGCTTCTTGATATTTTTTATCTTTTATGTTCCTTTAAAATCAGTATCTGGACAACATATACACTAAAAGTAGGGGGGAAAGTCCATCACACTACAGTTCAAAGGCTTATTTAGTGTGCATTATCTGATTTAATTTCTTCTATAACGGTGGTTCTCAACCTTCCTAATGCAGTGACTGTTGAATACAGCTCCTTATGTTGTGGTGACCACCATCCATAAAATTATGCTGTTGCTACTTTATAACTGTAATTTTGCAACTTTTATGAAGTGTAATGTAAATATCTAATATACAGGATATGATATGCAACCCACAAAGTGTTTCAGACCCACAGGTTGAGAACCTCTGCTCTAAAGCCATGGGAAATGTGAACTGTTACAATCTTAACTTTTGTTGTTGACAAAGAGTAGTCGCTATTCATTTAAGTATAAGTGTTCCATAAATTCTGTTAAATACTTTGCAGTTGATACCAATCTTAGGAAGCTACATTTAATAATTTGCCCATTTTATAGATAATAAAATATGGGCTAAATGATGTGAGATTATACAGAGATACATAGCAGATCTGGAATTCTAGCCATAGTTCATCTGCATTGATCCCAAAGCTGTGAATCTATATAGAACATTTGCTAATATGTTAGAGCTCAAAAGTTTGATAATACTAAAAGTTTAAATGATTTCCTCAACTCAAAAATTTGTTTGTAATTCCTTTTCCATGAATTATCATTTCTAGCTTTCCACACAACTATATATATATATATATATATATATATATATATGTATATCAATAAACAACAACAAAAGAACCATCATCCCTGAGAGACACACAAATACTGAAAGAAAGTAAACTTTCCAGTTTGTCTCTTCTTAGTTCAGTGTCACTTAGACTGATGAAAAGATAATGGGAATGGGCTTCTGCCCTTCTTCTTCATCCATTTTTTTAACCACTTTCAGACATGATGCAGTATCTAGAGCTGTGCTTAGGGTCTCTATTGAAACAAATCATGGAAAACATCTTAATAATAATAAGGAACTTATTGAACATATTCCTCTAAGTTTGTGCCCTTGGGAACTCTAATGAAATAAAATTTTGATCACACTCATTATAATTATAAAATATTTGTAATTGGAGACTGCACCTTTGTTTCCTGGCCATTGAGACCCAAATAATCACACAGAAACTATATCAATTACAATGATGCTTGGTCAATGAATTAGGCATATTCCTACCTAGCTTTTATATCTTAAGTTAACCTAGTTCTAGTAATCTGTGTATCACCATGAGGCTGTGGCTTACTGGTAAGTTTTTGAATTGTTCTCCTTTTGTAGCTACATGGTATATCCATTACTCCACCTTCTTTCATCCTCTATCTCTGCTTGGATTTCCTGCCTTTCTATATTCTGCCCTGCCATAGGTCAAAATTTAACCAATGGTAGTAAAACATGTTCACAGCATACAGAGGGACGTCACAGAGCAGATATTCAAACCTTTCTCTCACTGCTAATAATAATGTATAATAGAATATAATCTCTAATAACAATCATTATAAAACTCCCAAGAAGTCAAAATGTATTACCATTCTAAATGACTCTCATTTTTACCAGTTCTTGTATAGGAGTTGATGATCATTTATGCATTAGGTTTTCACTGTATAGTAGTATATTGGGCTGCAGTTACTAAACAAAGAGATCATTTTCTGTATTCATTTTTACTTAGTATTCTGTTCTTTTCAAAATCTGTGATTTTTACATATATAAGTATTCTGGGCAAGTAGCAGATGTCATATAATATGAATGTACTTTGCACTGAAACAGTAGTGGAGTAATATAGTTAGGGTGCAACAACATACAAGAAAAAGAACTCAGCAACAACTCTTGGGAATATGCAGTGAGAACACTGATAACCACAAAAAGCAATAAAAAAATGTCTGTGACAGGCTGTCTTGGTTTCAAAGATACAGGGATTTCTTGCTTGGAAGATGGGTTCTTAAGCCTCAGAACCTGGAGAATATGCATGAAAGCAAGTCAGCATCCTGAGCTCTGATGTCATTGCTATGAAATATAGCTTGGGATTTTTATTGGGATTTTTAAAATCCTCGATATGCTTTTACCATTGGAATTTGAGAACTGCTGAGTGAGGGCCTTACTACCTAGAATTCAAGCTCTTCTAAAATTATTGATTATTTATTTTTATCAAGGTACTTAGGTGATGTGTGTGCACAGTAGCCTTTTTGGACATGTTGGTCTAAGGAGACTGACAGAACTGAATTCATCACCATTTCTAATTAGAAATCATGGAGGGATACCATTTGATCCACCGGGATTTTTGCCTCTAAAATGGTATAGTCAAAATGATGTCAATGCAGTAGGATTAAAGCCAATATCCTTGAAATACCAATACCTGAAAATACCAAGGCCTGAAACTGAAAATTCTCAATAATCATTAAGTCCCTGTTAGGAAACAGACTCTCTAAACCTTTTCTTCTCTCATAAACAGAAACCAAGTGAAAGAAAGTTTATCCAATACTTGGGTTTTTTTTTTGTGAGTTAATGAATGGTCTTTGGTGTAGATCCTTGATATTTTTTATTAATTTCATTCAGGTGTCTTCTATGGAACAGATAGATCATAGCATTTCTTAGCCATATGTCCTTGAAAACAATGTGGGCATCTTTCATATCTGTAGAGTTGTACTCAACCAATCCAGCAGTGCCGTGTTATATGACTCTTACTTTTAAACTTGCATTTTAGATCTTAAACTATTGTATTCTTTTCGTGAACCAAGAACTAATTGTTTTTACATAAACTCATATAATAGCATTTGTTTTATTTTTCTTTGCAAACTATTAACAGTTTCTTTCATTCTTTAGCATTAGCTTCACAAAATATTTTCCCACTATTTATTTGCTGCAGTCTTAAGTGATATGTAAAATTTACTATTGTTTTTCAACAAAGTTTATATCTGATTGAAAAGTCATTTTGTCTCTGTATTATAATTGTTTATACGTCTAAGAGGGAAGTACAAATTCCTCGTGTAATACCACAGAAGAAATACCCTCAACTAATCCTTCTAAGCAGGATGACAATGAGTAATCATTACAGTTAATTAAGTTAGGCAACCTCCATTTCCATTCACTTAGCAGCAATGCTAATTATACACTCATGCTACAAAGTTTCTTTAGTTCTGTAATTTGGATGCAATACTCTGTGTAGGCAAGGAGATGTGGTAGGATTAATGAGCTTTGTGCCACCAATACCTCCTGTTTGTTTTCTCCAAATGAAATTTCTGCATCTGGACATGGAGAATAGAAACAGAAACAAGGGAGAAAAAACATCAGTCACATTTTAACATACTTCAACACATAATATGCTTGTAATAGGCGAATATTTTATGTTAACAAAAACAATAAGATTTTAAGTTTTTTCACAGGCTTGTATTATTGTATCTGATGTAAAAATTAAGTAAGTGCAGGACTTGGCTTTTCAAAAATATCTGTGGGAATGACAGTAAAATTGTATATTGTATGTTTTTGTTTGTATTAACTAAATATATGTGGAGCACTTATTGTTTGCCAGGACCTATGTCAGGCATTGAGCCTACTAAGACGTAATAAAGGCAACTCTAAGATTCTTCATGTTAAGTTCAATCACTTTAACACCTCTCTTTAGAAAAAAGCATACAGAATGACAGTTCTGTATATATGTTGGTATATATGTTTAATGAAGCACTTGATAAAACACTTTCAATACTTTGATCAAATGGGGATTGACATGCTTAAGAGTTTTATTTTTAATCTGAAAATCCACTCCAGTCTTATGCTCTGCGTAAACATTCATTATAGAAGGATGGAACAATGTATTTTCAAGAAACATGATTCTGGTTTAAAGTATAAATTCAAGTACAAATTTGAGTAAGTTTCATGGATTATTGCTCTTATTAAGGACCCTATTTTTACATGGTTGGGTTTTAGTTTTAATCTCAAATAATCCTCGTTTGCTTGTAAGAAGCGCCTCCTGTGTTGTGGCTTGTGTAGCATTTTATTTTGTTTCAGGTTTTAGAATAGCTTCTCCAAAGGTCTATGTGGAGAAAGATATTTGAATGTCAAGCAGTCTTTTTCTCTTTTAATCCTGTCACCGGATGTTGAGATGCATTTGAGTGGTGCTGGACAATTTTAGAGCTTCTTTTCTTCTTCTCTTAGCATCACACAGGTGCATAACTTTCTGAGTCCGGTCTCTTTTTACGATTCTTGCTTTCTGCTTCTCTTTCACTAACATGTTTACATAGATGACTGCACTGTCAAGTTCACATGACGACTAGACAAAAATACAGGTGTCCTCATAATAATCAGCTCTTCTATTCCTCGTCTCCAGTGATGCCTGAGTCTTAGAGAAATCCTATATAAAGCAAATGGCACAGTTATTACTGGAGGAGCTGAGGTTACTGATTAGAGGGGAACGTAATCAGGTAGATTGAGCCTGTGAGGGAAGAAACCATTGCTGGGAGAGGGGAGTGTTTGCAAAGTGCTGGCTGTGAAGGAATCTGTAAAGAATACCTCACTATTCAGAGCAACTGGAGTGGAAGAAACAGGTGCAGAAGGGCTCAGCATTTGTCTGCCTGTGTGAGGCTGGTCAGAGCTTATGAGCCTGCTTTGCCTGTGTTTGACTATGACTCTACCTCCAGGTTTGTCATACCCCATAGAATGTGTAACAGAAAAGTACCAACAGGGAAATCAGCACATAGCTTTCCTATGAAGGTGTCACCAACCTCCGCAGAATTTGAAATGGCTGAGGTCTCTTCTGGTGAGTAAAAGCTGCAGAAAAATGAAGAGCCGCTCAGAAGAATGACAAATGCCACAAGCATTTGGAAACAGGCTTCCCTAAAGGTGACTCTTTTGGTCAGTTTGCAACCTCTGGGAATATATGAATTACTCCTTTTTGGGGTGTCTTTTTATAAAGGTTAAATTGGGGGTTTGTTGTAAAGCAGTAAAGACAGGAATTTGACATCAGTGACCTATAGAATTATTCTAAGCACTAACAGGAGAAGAAACCCAAATTCTACTTTTAAGGTTATAGCTTGCAAGAACTTTCCTCTTCAGGATTGTAAAATTGTTTTTAGTAAGAATATCATAAAATAATGATCCACATGTAACTTAATAAACAATAATATTTCTACATCAAAATAAATTTCTACAGCTTAAACTAGTTATAAAACTAAAGTGAAGGGTTTTTTAAATCTAAGAATAGGAATGTTGTCTTTTATGCATAGGTACATAATAGGACTATCTGTATATTTGTGTATATAATAAGTGCATATATACTATATATACATACATATCAAGAAGTTATATATGAAATGAAATAAAAAAGAATGAGGGTTGTTGTGAATAGTAGTTTAAACATGGGCAGACATACACATTAGGAATCAAACTGAGCCACATATTATAAATAATAATTGCACGGTGCATAATTATGTGAAATGTGAAAGAATTAATGTAGAAGGCAAGTTTTTATAATTAAATGATAGTTTTCAAGTAACATAAGAGGGTATACTGTTGATCAAAATAATTTTTCATATTGCAGACTATCCTAAAACTCGAAATTAGCTTAGATATTTTGTCAATACATAAAACTAATATACCTGAAGTATATTTAACCCCAAATTATGTTACTTTTGTAAAATCCAAGTAGATTCCTATTTGAGCAAGATGTTTTTTCTAGCCCTGTACAGATTTATAGTCTTATTTGAGGGAGCATGAGCTACAAGAGTTAAAACTAAATTCTTAAAAATGCCTTAAAAAATAGTAAACATCTTTTGAGAAAAAAAAAGCAGTCCAAATTTCAATATCAATTTGGATCTCAACTTTCCCTCTAACTATTTATAAAAAAGTTAGCCTCCTTCTTATCCTTGTCTTTCATTTGACATTTCTTACTTACAAATTGCCTTTACTAATATCATTTTAAAGTTTTAAAAAATATTCTTAATATTTGTGTTTTATTTATCAGACAAACTGTCCTGGAAGTACAGAGGGCAGCTAATGGTTTATGAGTTCAAGCTGAGCAAAATATAACTGAGCTCTGTCTTGCTTGACATTTCATCAAGAGCTCTGTTGATTTGCAATGTTTGCCGACCTATTTATTGAACCCTCACAGCTTGAACTATGCCACCAAGCTTGCTGACATTGCTGAGATTATCTCTAAATGCATGTAGAAGCTAAGAAGGAAATAGACAGAAAAATAAGTTAAAAACAATTGTAGGTCTATTTAATAAATTATGCATGCATAGCCCTTGATTTATTTATTTGTTTGATTGATTTCCTTAAATCGTTGTGACATAATTTTCCTCTGCTAGTCTTCAGACAAACTCTAGTAAAAGAGGCACGATAGCAGTGAATGTCACACTGAACTGGTGACAAAGACCTGTAGGGGCTTCTTAAAATACAACATCTTGGGTCCCACCCCCACACTTACTAATGCAGCTTTTGTGAGCTGATGTCCAAGAATTTACATTTCTAACAAGTTTCTCAGAGAATGCTGATGCTATTGAATACCAAAGAAGAGAAAAGAATGTTTCTAACACTCAGAACAGACAGCAAACAATCTTCTGATTCCTCACCCATGATCTCTTTATGCAGCATTTGGAAAAATTTCCCACTGAACAAGAAAATAAACACACGTCTCTTCCCAAATTGAAGCATATAGTCTATTAATATTTATCAAAACACTGAATACATTTTCAAGGACCTACTTTCCAGTTGAAATTATAAGCAAATTTACTTACCAGTGAAACTTGTTGATTGAAATGAATAGTTGTTCAATAAGTCTCAAATAGGTATAAAATCAATTTTTAATGACTTCTTGGATTCTAATGCTCTGTGAATCCACCCTAAGTAAGGATTTGTTGTTAATTGGCACTTGGCAGTCAGAAGCAGATGGATCTCTATGAGTTAGAAGACAACCTGGTCTACATAGTGAGTTCCAGGACAGCCAAGGTGACACAGAAAAAACTTGTCTTAAAAATAAATAAATAAATAAATAAATAAATAAAGGATTTATGTAACATGAAAAGGCCGGGCCTGCTTGTTTGTTTTTTTCCTGCCCAGTTTCCCCAGCTGTTTAGTCCCAGAGAAAAATCACACTGAAATCTCTGTAAGTTATAATGTTGATTGGCCCGTTGGTTTTTTCAAGAGCAGGCCTCTTTGGCAATGGGGGAAGTACCTTTTTCAGTGGGGCAGCTCACATCCTGCTACTTCGGTGATCTGGGCAGGAGTGAGAGGAATCAACTTCCTCCTCCCCAGAATTCTCCTGTTCTCCTTACATCATTTCCACTTCCTGTCTGGTTTTCCCACCTACCTCCTGCCTGGCCAATCAGCATTTATTTAAAACAGGATTGACAGAATACAGAAAATTCTCCCGCACCAGATTTATTTGCTTTCTAAATAAATTCAATCTTAGCCTGTGTATTATATAAGTACTTAAATGACTTAAATTATCCTTGACTTCATTCTCCCTTTCTGCATCAGTAAAAATGCTGTGTCCAACTCCATTTACTGATGACACAATTTAGACATTCAATTTATGGCAAGAATAAACAGTTTACTAATTATAATGCTATGAAAATTAAAACATAACTTTTAAGCAACTGCACCTAAAGCCAATGATTCAAAAATTATACTTTTGCTATTCCTTTAAGATTATATGCTTATTCATTATGGTTCATTCTTTTTAGTAAAATTTATGTTTTTGATATATTATATTGGAATGCATAATTTAAATCTAATGCATAATTTCTAATGGATATAATCTAGATGTTCATATTTTCTTAGATATACAGATCTTAGATGGCATGGCATATTTAAAGGAACATACAAACCTTTAAGGAGACAGAAGTTTTTACAAAGATAGTCTCAAATTCCCAATTAAACAAATTAAAGAACCATAGTTATCTATTTCAGTTTTTCTGTCTATTTTCTTTTGGTCAGTCTTAGCACATCCTTCTAAAAGCACCATAGCTCTAACAGCATTTCTATGTTTTCTTCATTTAAATACTATTTTAATTGGATGAACTGATGGTGATACTTAGAATCATTTGTTTTGGCTTGGTTTAATCTTTAAAAAAATTTCTTTTAGTTTTTAGTTTTTTTTTTTTTGATCTTGACGATTCTTACAGGTGCAAGAAGCTAAAGGAAACACTCCTCCATTGCTGGTGGGAATACAAACTGGTACATCCACTCTGGATATCAGTATGTTTTTTTTTTCTCAGAAAATTAGGAAGTAACCTATATCAAGACCCAGAAATATTACTTTTGGGTATATACCCAAAAGATAATCAATTGTACCACAAGTACATGTGCTCAACTATGTTTATAGTAACATTGTTTGTCATAGCCAGAATCTGGAAACAACCATAATGCCCCTTGACCGAAGAATAGGTAATGAAAATGTGGTACATTTACACAGTGGAGTACTACACAGTAGAAAAGAAATTAAAATAATTTTGATTATTGAAATTTGTGGGGAAATTGATAGATCTAGAAAACATCATATTGAGTCAGGTACCCCAGAGCCAGAAAAATAAATGTCATATGTACTCACACATAAGCGATTTTCAACAAAAAGCAAAGAAAAATCATCCTACAATTCATTATCACAGAGAACCTAGACAACAATGAGGATCCTAAGAGAAACATACATGGATCTAATCTACATGGGAAGTAGGAAAGGGCAAGATCTCCTGAGTAAGTTGGGAGCATAGAGATCATGGGAGAGGTTTGAAAACTAGGGGATAGGAAGGGAGGGGAGTGGAGAAAAATATAGTACAATTTAAAAAAGAATGAAAAGTGTAGATGTTGGAGATGCTCTCCCTGTTAGTTTTGTTTACAGTATCTAGGCAAAGCTGGAGCTGATAGAGAATCTGAGCCTGTCTTCTCCTTTTTAAAGTGGGGGGGGCAGTTGAAACCTCATTTACCTTGTTGAAAAACTCAAGAAACAAAACAAAACAAAACAAAACAAAACAAAAAACTCAAGAAACACCAGATCCTTGGCACAGAAAACAACATATGATGATTCCACACTCATATCTGAATTGCTTTTCCTCTAAGACCTGGGTCAGGAAAGTTGCTGTTCAAAGTTTTTACTCATTACCTCCTCCATTAATCAATCCTTCTGAGATGATTTTGGTAGTGCGATCTTTACCTTCACTACCTGTAATAAATTAATCTGGCTTTGTTATTATTAACCTAGATGGTTCTGTTGCCCTTGGGTTCTTGCTTCTTCCCACTGCTCTCTTAGAGGAAACGTGTGCTCACTTCTAGTTCCACTCCTCTGCTCAGCCTTTGCTTTCAGGCAGTTAGAAGGCAGTGACTTCACCTCAGACATCATCTCTGGCTTTCAATGGGGGAAGAGATCTTCTCCAGGACACTGAAAAATTCTGGCATCCTGCTCTTCTGGGAGGGAACAAGCCCACTTCGTGTTCTGGCTCTGCACTCATGTGCATGCCCACATAAACACACACACGCACAAAACTCAAAATAGGGCTTCAAAGAAAACTGATCACCTCCTCTTGGTTTTAAGCTCATATTGGTGGTTTTCATGTACTTGGGGTGGATAGGGTTGCTTTGTGTTCATATTGTAGGAAGGAACGTCCGTGTTACCAACATCTTGGTATGTACAGTGGTAATAGCTTGTTTGCTCTGAGTCAGCCCTCCAACCCAGTGATGCCAACCAGACTGAGTCGAAAGAGATGAACATGAGGGAGATGTGTCTGTGTGTATTTGGGGATGATGAGGAAAAAGTACCATACCATAAAAAATTCCCCTTTAATGATTAAAGAAACTCATCTGCATTACTAAGTAATAGTATTACTTATTAAAATAACACTGTCCTTTGGTATAGATTTTAGAAAAGGGACTGATATTATACTGTTCTTCCATAACCTTTGTCTATCAGCATAGAATCTTTAAAAATTATTCATGCTTAGATCATAAATAAAAGAAGCAAAGAGTAAGGACAGATTTACCTAAAAAGGGTGAGAATTTTATTTTACTTTTAATGTTCCTTCTTATGATCCAACTGAATAATATTTATGATATTTTGTTGGATAGCTTTTAGACAATTGAATGCGAGAACTTCAGACATTTGGGCTTGTGTTTATTTTTATTAATCTTGAATTTTATTTAAAACTCATTCACGACATTTTTGATACAATCATCTATTCATATTTCCAATTTTCTGTTTCTTTCTTTTCATTTTTATTTTTATTTGTTGGTTTTTTAAAGTTCATGTTCATTATCCAGTCAAGTTTCATGTCATGTAGATGTGGGTAAAGGAGTTGCAATTAATTATACTATAAGGGCTTCAGAATATTATTTCCAAATAAATAAACATCATTTTGAAACAAGATTTACTGTGTACCTCTGGCTGGCCTGTAACTTGTTCTATAGATCAAACTGGTCTGAAATTCTTAGAGATTCAAGGGCCTCTGCCTCCCAAGCACTAGAATTAAAGACAGATGCCACCATGACTGGCCAGTTTTCTGTTTCTTCATGGGATGGCAGGAATCATCTCATCAGCAGCACGCATACACATGTGCACAAGTGTACACATGTACAAACACAGATACACACACACACACACACACACAAACACAACTCTATATATTTTGCTTGGAGTCAACACTTGAAATTACAGTGAGAACTGGAAAAAGAAAAAAAGCTGTGATAGGAGAATATTTTTTCCAGTCAGTCAAATTCAGTGGCTGCTCATTTTATGGAAAGTGTTTTATATATTGACTGAGAGATCAAGAGAGAGAAACAGAAGGTTTAGAAGAGATTTCAACTTGTTAAGATCTTGATGGAAAACTTTAACATTGCCAGAAGTAGAAATAAGGTTCTGCTTTGCTTAACATCATATTCAAGTTGCAATTTAGAAATCTGTGGGAAAGTTCTTTTTAATTAAACTTCAGTAATTTTGGAAATACATTATGTAAAGATTTTTTTGAAACTTAAGGGACTATGTCTGTGTAATGAAAAATGACAAAGAGATGCAGATGTTCTTACTAAATTATAAAGGAAATCTAAAAAAATCTTTTTGCAATAAAAATGATCAACTTTGATTTCTATTAAAGCCCCTACATAAAGAGCAATGAGGGAAAATTCTAAAAGTTGTTAAAGACTATGAAGTTATCCATGATGCTTTGCTGCATTCACTTATTACAGTGAAAAATATCTTAAATCAATATTTTAGAATTATACCCATAGTATACAAAGTAAAGGAACACAATGTAAGATTTTGATATATATCCACCTTTTCCCATTTAAGCAATATATGTATGAATTGAATTTAAATGGGTGCATTGAGTGTGCACATTGCGATATACAGTAGAGAATATCATTTATTCAGCAAATTCTATGACTTAAACAGTATTGTAGTCACAATTGTAAATTAAGCCTTACTAAAAATAAGATATACCACATGGAAAGACACCCTAGCGAGGAGATTAATGTTAACTAGCCTGCTGCTTGAATTTGTGTGTAGTTATGAATCTGACAATATTTACCAAAATATTGATGGATTCTTGCAAGTGAGGTTTGAAAAACACCTTGGATGTCTTCAGGACACTGAAAATATCTCTATCGGTTTTAATGGAGCGCAAAACAGCGTGAAGACATGATTATTTCGAAGGCCAGAGATAGCACATGTAAAAATAGAATCTGTAAACAGCAGTTTTGAAACATAAATAGCACTTGTGCTTCAGAAATTTCCAATTAGCCTATTTGTAAATGTCTGTGAGGTTTTGTTTTGTTGGTTTTGTTATTGGTTTGGGTTTTATTTGTTTTTAAATTTTTTAGTGGTATAAATTCTTCAGATGTCAGCATAGATTTCCCACTCCAGGAAGTGTGTCCCTCCACAGGTTCTCTCTATTTCTGGGCTCCTTAAGAATTGCTCTACTGAAAGCAACCTTTATCCAAAATACACCAAAAGAGGATGCTAATGTCACAAGAGGAGACCCTTAATCACTAGAGGTGGGAGTCCTTGAGACAATCACCTAGCCACTTCATCTTTTGTTGGACTATTTTGAGTGGTGCTCTTCACAGACTTGCAGAGTTGAACAGTGAGACTGAGCCGTCCTTGTCCCCAGTAGCCACATGCTTACTACTCATACACACCTTCCTGTCTCCTTGCCTTTCTCAGTCTCTCTTTATCTACCTTTCATGCTTTCTGAAATCTCTGTGTCTAACTGTTGCTAATGTGATGAAATATAGAAGGTTATTTAGGTCCAAAATACTTAAGATACAGAGGAAGAAATGGTGTGTGAGAGAATACAAATAAAGTAACTTTAGTCTGGTTAATAAATAGAAAGGAAGCAAAAAAAGAGTTTGTGACCCTGAAAAGTTAAGACAGCAAAAAAAAAAAAAAGATGTTGTAAAGCTATGTGCTGGTTACCCCAATATGTGAATAGGAGGATCATTGAACAGCAGAGAATTTGGATGCACATCACCATATTTTGCAGTTCTATTTTAAATAAATTTCTTCATTGTGGTGATCTCTATCAACTTGCCCTTGTTACTTGTGATTTTTTTTGCCTCCTACTTGCTCCATTCTGCACCAAAATTCCAGAATTATCTTTCAAAATTATAAACCAGGTTATATTGATCTCTTGTTAAAGACATTACTGGTTTGATTCAACAAGTGTCTCTACCAAGATGCAGGCTGTCTTCATACTTCTTTATTCCCTCCCTTCCATCCCCAGACATTTACTGCAGGTAATATTCAGGTGCTACAATTTCTCAAATATTGTTCGCTTTTTTAACATTGTCTCTGCCAAGGATGCTCTCCTTAACTCTTCTGTGTTTGTTTTGATCATTCTTGAATATGCTGTATCAATCCTAATATCAGCCAAATGGTGTTTTCGTGGTAGATTCTTGCTGAAAAAAATAATCAAGAGAGTGGGATTAAGGTGAAGATTGACTCTGATGATTTATGGAATTACACAGTCTATGCTAGTGCTTCCTTAGAAAAGAGAAAAAGACAATTAGGGAAATAAGACTATAGTTAGAATTATTCATTTGAGAATATGGAATATGTATATAATTGTTAATATTTTACCTATTTGATTAAATATATTTTTCCAAAACCTTTTAGAGATTCATTAGTATGATTGAAACACAGGTCTCACCAATTGTATTTAGCCAAATGTAATGTGTTTATATAAGCTTGTTTATAAGTATTATTTTTAGTACAATACATACATAAATGTGTAACACATATATTCATATATAAAATTAAGGAATAATAGCTGAGAAGATTTTTGTTGCATGTAGCACTCAAATAGTCAACAGAAGTCCAGTTAGGTCATCTATCAAAGCACATAGCAAGTAAAATGGTAATGAATGATGGGAATATTAAAGACCTGCTTAATAGGTGAAGAAGCCATAATTGGCAATAATAGTAATGCAGAAGAGGGTTTTGGTGGTAGCAGAAAAGTATGACTATAAACCCAGAAAGTAAATACAACACTGCTATAGATACTGTTATAAATGAATAAATGTTGGTATGAAAAGTGATGTCAGACAATGATAACTAGATAGCCAGTCTTTGATAATAAAAGCTAGGCTAACACTGTTCTGAAAACCTAATTGCAAGGGACTTTTGAGGACAAAATATCAGGTTATCACATGCCAAGGCTATTTCATTTCAGAGACTTGAGTTTTCTCATTAATTTTATTACTAATCCTTTCATTTTTTTATTTATATTTTTGGATTTCACATCAGGTTGACTTTAAAGCACGTATGCAGGTAATTTTTTTATGTATCACTATGGCAGTTGGTCCTATTCTGTGTTTAAGTGTGAAGCAAGCTTATCTGGCACTGCAAACAGGATTATTAAATAACCAATTACTATTCAGACTGTTACATTTCTTAAAATTACTCAAGTGAGAGTCTTGAATCTGTTCAACCTGAACACATCTGATATTCTCAACCAAGGAGGGGATGCAAATTAGAGAGCTTCTGGCTTTAGTAGTGTTGAATCAGGAATCTTCTTCCCCCTTAGGACTCTATGACTAATGACCTGAATTGTCTAAATTTCAAAAACAGTCAGGGCTGAGAGAGTAAGCCTGTTTTGTTTCATTCTTCCCGCTTCTGTTTTGATCTACAGTATAAGATTATACAAGGGAAATTTGATGTGTGAATGGGAGTTCAGATCACCCTTTCTGTGTGTGAGTGCTATATGCTTCCTGACAGCTCTGAAGTGTTTGCATGACAAAAGCTCTGGAGTCTCAATAACAAAGGAACATCAGGGCATACCAGGGACTGTGCAGTTGCGGCAGGTATTCTTCCACAATGGGCCTCAGTTTCCTTATCTAGGAACACTGTTTCTCAGTGTCAGGTATTTCAAGGGTCAAATGAGAAGAAAGGACTAGATGATGTAAGCATAAACTGAAAATAATGCTGAGTTGTGTTTTTAGTCTTGGTGATAGGTAGCTGACAAATGAAAAGAATATTTGTGGTTTTTAATATATTGAGAAATTACCATCACAATTAGACTAATTATTTTATCCATTGCTTCATTTGGCTACCAGTTTTTATGGTGAGATTACTGAAGAACTGAAGGAATATCATAAAAATTTCAAATATGGAATATGGAATAGAATTAGCTATAGTCTTCATTCCATATATAAAATTTCTATACTTTCTTCTGCTTGTATCTGAATGTTTACATCCCTTGGCCACCGTCTCAATCATTTCCCACAGCTACTGGACCTGACTTCCACTTCTTCATTCCCTACATTTCTGAGATCAACTTTTCAAAATTATATGAACCACTTAATTAAATTAAATTCTTTTCTTTCGTCTTTTTTTTTATTGAAAAAGTATTTGGGTATATAGATTTGAGGTACTGGTCTCAACTTCTGGGATCCAGCTATTCTCTGGATCACAGATGAATGTGGTTAATATGAGTAGCTGTCATATTTTGTTATGCTTTATTCTGCATTAACAAATTAAATTTTCCATACTTATGGCATTCTGAAATATATGTAGGTTATTAATTGATTATATTGAGATACAACAATTATGTTTTTAATTTACATGCCTAAAAATTATGATTCGAGGCCATTATCCAATTGACTGCTTAATTTTCAATTTTCTAATGTAGTACAATTTAAAACAATGTGAATTCCCTCTGAGCACTGTGTTTACTATTTACTGTTTTGTGTTACTGGGAATGAATTGGAAGACTGCATGCCAGTCAATTTCTACCTAAAAAGTTGGAGCTGTGTAGTATTATAAACAGCAAGAGATCCCTGTCCTTTGCAGTTCTGTTCATCCATTCCGAATTTCTAATTACCTTAGTCACTCGTCCTGTAATTCTCTCCTCCCATCTACACTTGCATCCAGTCTTTCTATCTTCAATATTTCTATTCAAATTTTGCAATGACAACATTCCTTGTAACTCTCCTAAGCTTTACCACATTCTATGAATCTTTGTTCTATATAGTCATTTATATATCTACTACTCAAATATATCTACTACTCAAATTAATCCATAATTGTTTCTTGTGGATTATGTTTGATACTGTTACCCATTATAAGGTATTGAAAGCAGGTGCTATGTTTTATATTCTTTGAAAAAATATTATCACTCAGTAGAATGTTTCCATATTTTGAATTCTTTGTTTATAGTGTTTTAGACCATAGAATAGTGGTTTTCTTTTTCTTAACATGGCATTATTAAAACTGTCCTTGTGACAAAGATTCCTGTTTTTTCCATATCCATTAATAGCTTAGTGACAACTTCCAAAGGAATATCTCACCTCCTGTATTTCTTATGCTTCATAGATTATTTCATTATGCTTGTTTCAAAATAAAAAGTGCTTGCGTTTTAGCTTTCAAACCTGGGATCAACAGATGAGATGTCTGTTTAACACATCAAAGCACACCTGGCTGTCATATTCTCCCAGAATCTCTCAGTCCCTATCTGCTACCGTTTATGAGTGGCATGCAAGCTCTCTTCTCTAGTACGGTGGCTGAACATTTCTTTCCCCAGTTGCCCTTACCTATATAATCCAGATATTTTTGTTACCCTGCCCTTTTTTATTTACCCTTTACTCTTCTGGTTTCCTGCCCTCACTCGCCTCTCTTCACAGGGCCTATCCAAGGGTCATGTTCACTTTGGGCTCTCCCAGTTGTCCCTATCTCTGGCTATACGCCCCCTCATATCTACAATAAACCTTCTCCTGCACCATATCTATGACCAGTCATGTCTTTCCTTTTGAATTCTTTATTTCATTCATTGTAATAATTGGGCATAATATTGTTATGGACGCAATAAATTATATTAACTTTTATTTATGTATTTTTGCATTGATATTTTAGTTGTATTTTCAGTATTATGTTGATGTATATTGTCACTGTATTATAATACCAGGTTTGGAACACTAGTGAAGAATTTATTTTAAATTTGCTTATTTTCTGTATGTGTTCATGTATGCATCATGCATGTTCAGGTACATGTCTGTGGACATGTATGTCTAGATAAGAGGACAACTTTATATATCATTCCTCTGTTGCCTTCCAACATTTTGAGGCAGAATTTCACATTGTGCTGGAACTTTCTTTAGTAGGGAAGATTAGTTGGCCAGGTAACTCCAGGTATTTACCAATATACTCCTGCCATCTTGCTACGACTACGAGTATAAGAGCATGATGCCATACTCAGCATTGGCTATGGGTTCTGAACATCACACTTAGATCTCTTTGCTTAAAAGCCTAGTGCTTTACCTACTAAGCAGTCTCCCAGAACTGGCAATATATAAAATATATTTAATGTTTATATTTTCTAGTACTTATACAACCTTTATAGTATAACCAAATGCCTAATTTTTTGAAGTGTATGTTTAAAATTATCTTTATTACCATGTTACTAATCTATTAATATAACTGGCTGGTTTACGCCTTTCCCAACATCTAAATATCATGTGTGAAAGAATCTATTTTTGTTATTAGATAATTGTGTTAAGATGCAATATGTACATGTGACAAGTTATCTTTTGGGGAAAAAGTTCAGGAGTCACTTCTGGAACATTTGGGAAAAAATTCATTATCCAAAATAATACCATGCTTCATATTTTATATTTTGCTTCCTTAGCATCTGGTCCTTAGTCTGTCTAATTGCATTATAATGGTTCTGTGTTGCAACAGATGCTAGAAGATTCTTTTGGCAAGAATGATAATTTTGTTTCATATTTTGAGATACCTGCTTTGCAATTGTCTTTCCTACTTACTAGAATAACACCAACAAAAAGAAATGACAACTAATATTTCTTTTTTATGTGAACTTTCTTTTTAAAATTCAAGTTCTAGAAACTCTAAAATTTGCACACTAAACTCCGTCTCCTAGTTAACTTGATGAGCACTGGCTTTCTGCTTCTGATACCAAAGGACTGATTAGGACTAAATCATCCTGATGCAGACTTGAAATCTCAGCACTGAGGATGCTGAAGCAGAAGGACTGAATGTTAAGGGTAGCCTGGGATGCATAAGAAAGGTGAACCTCAGCTACAAACCAAAATTTTGCCTGGAAAACAAAAGCAGGGGCTGGAAAGTTGGCTCAGTGACTAAGACTACCTGTCACTCTTGAAGTGGACCCAGATTTCAGTTTCTAGCACCCATATTGTGGCTCACTAACACCTGATTCTCCAGTTACAGAGTATTTAGTGCCCCTTTCTGACCTCCGTAGGCACCTGCAAGCACAGAGTGCATTTACATGTACTCGGATACACAGATCTCTACATTAAGTCAATAAAAAAAAAAAAAAACTTGAAGGATCCCAAACAAAAGTAGTGATTAGGTATAATATTGATACTGAAATGGACTACATCTACTGTATTGCTTTGTTTTTATGCTACAAACATGGTTACCTTTAAAAGTTCAAAAGTGTATGTTTTATTGCTTCTATGTCATGAAAGAATTTTTTATATAACTAAAGTCTTATGAGATAGATTCAAATGGGGGAGTAATCATGACTGTAGCAGAGTTACATTGTAAGAGTCTATTTTAGTAAAAGGCTTATTTTAACTCAAAGAAAAATAGGCTACTGTATATACACTTATACTGTTAAATTTACTACCAGAAGGCCATTTCCTACTTCAAGCAATTATTTATTAAAGGTCTTTTTGTTGATAAGCAACAATATACTAGTATAAAATTTCTTTGAACCCTTGAGAATTTAGAAGCTTTTAGGAGAAATAAGCCATTCATTTTAATTCTATGATGTTAGAAAAACTATATAGAAGGTATAGCATTATGTACCAATAGTATATAACATATACTTTTAAATACATATTTGTCAAATGGTCTGTATATTTTTATTTAGTTGCTTTTAGGACTGTGTACTCATACTAGTTTGCAGTTAAGTTATTGACACACAGTATGATAAATTGTGTTTTTCATCAGTTTTTAACCCCTAATTTTAACAAATTGTACAGCCTCCATAAATCACCTATACCAATACCAAATATTATTCCAAATATAAATCTGTGAACCGGGCATGTCTGCAATCCTACCATTTGAAAAGCAAAGATAAGATGGCTTAGGAAATTTCAGGCAAGCTTGTGGGTCATGGTACCTCCAAAGAGAGCCTGAGTTTTTTAGGCAGACCCTGAATCAAAAAGTACAATAAAGTAGTTGAAAAGAGAAAAAAATAATTCCAGGTTATTGGAGAATATGAATGATGCTAGGCATTGTTAGGGGGTAGGTAAATGACTGCTAGGTTCATTTTCTACCATATAGAAATGGTTCTCCCTTCTCCATTTCGCATACTCTCTTCCTTTCTTCTTTTAGTCTCATGCTATGGGTTGAATCGGCAAGTTTCTCAATGTCACAGAGACATAGCTAAGTTTTGGAAAGCAAACACTATTTTCTCATCTTCCCTAGTTAATAGCTGAATTCCTTTCTGTGTATCTCTTTATGTAGTTGGTGATAGAACATTCCATCTGAGTTGCTGAGATCATTGATACTGATACTTCCCGTTTCTCATTCTTTATTAGGAGTTATACATCTTTAGCTTGTTTAGTTTCAATGTGGAATGTAAAGGCTTCTCTCCAACAGCACTGTAATCTTTATGGCTGTATCTTAACTTTGCAAGGCAAAAGGGAAAAAAGGAAAACATTTACAGATTACTCATAACTACCTTATAATTTTAATTTTATGCTTCTATGTATAAACTAAAGGATATACATAGTTCAATGTATAGTATAATCTGATAAATATTGTTAAATATAAATTTATTAAATGTTAAAATTTAATCATAATGGCTAACTGAATATGTATGTATGAATATGTATCATATTTGACTATAATTTTTAATGTAATTAAATCTGAGATGAAATCAGAAAGTGAACCTCATTACATAATTCAGCTGCAATTCAACATTTATCAGTTATGCCAAGGTTTCTGTTTTCTCAAGATACCATGATGAAGATGTCAAAAACTGTACTTGAATCCACACAGTGAAAATGAAATGTTTCTAATCTGGAATTTACAAAATAATAGGGGAAAATAGCATATTCATTTTTACAAACCTCTAACTTCAGCTTAGCATATCTTTCAAGTTACAGCATAGCGATAGCTGTGAATTTGTCTCTAATATTTTAATAACAAATTTTCCTGCACATATTTTGGCAAAATCGAAGACTAATGTGTACTAGTGATTAAAAAGCTAATTGCCTCTTTGAGTTTCTATCATCATACCTTCATCTTTATATTTGATTCCTATATTAATTCCTTAGTTCTATTGCCCTATAATTAATTTGATTTATATACCTATATACTTTTAGTTTTATTTTGTCCACCGAAAATGATTGTGGGAAGTTTTCCATTTGTTTCAGCAGTTGCCAAGAGAAGTCAAGGCACAAAAATAGTTCAGAACACCACATTTTGAGGAGACTTTGGCAAATATAAATAATACCATGGTACAAAACAATAATTGAGAACTGTACCATATGCTACAAAATAGGGCATGACTATGCCAGCCAGAAGGACTGGTGAGGTAACTTTTGATTTGTACTAAAAATAGTAGTTCTCGTTTCACTAGCAGTCATGTGGGAGAGCAAGCTTTCTAAAGAGCAGAGAAGAAGGTTCAAAGGCACCAGATGAGACCAAGCAGGGTCAGGTAACAGAGAGAAGTTTGTGTGGTGGTAATGTGTGAAATTCTCATTTCTTTTACTGCTGTTGAGCATCGTACTGTTTCTGTTTGTCAATGCTCAAAACTTTTGCTTGCCAAGTAGTCAGAATTGATCATCAGTGAGTAGAAACTATTCTGTGACTTTGTACTTTTACATGGTCCTACTTTATAAAGAACAACTTTACAGACTAGAGGCAGGAAATATCAAAGATTAGATCAGAACTCTATGTTAGCTTAGAAAATCTCTCATTATTTCAATCAACATCTACCAGGAATGGGGGAAGTGGGCTAAACCTGCTTCACCTTCTCACTTCCTCATCATGTTTTCAGACAATGATCAGCCATTCTGGCCGGTAGCCCATAATTGGTTGCTGCTTAGTCTCAAGAGACTGAACTATATAACTCAAATAATTTTTTAGCACCCATGGTGTTACTGTTCAGGCTTAATGGTCAAAAGTAGCTCAATTTGCTATGTTCAGGCTTTCTAAATTTGTGCGTTAGCTAGCTTTCTGGGAGAAATGTCAATGTGACTATCCAGATTATAAGGAAGGTCAGTTAGAACAGCAGCTGTGATTTCAAGAAACTGCAGAAAGACATGGGGTTAGAAAATGTACTAATAGACTACCAACATCTATTTAAACTGTTCTCTTAATCTAGACAATTTTGCTAGGATTCCTTGTGGAGCAAGAAAAGCACGTCTTACAGAACTCTTCCAGTCATTCTTTCTGTTGTGACTACGCCTGGATTTTAAACAGGAACCCGCAGAGAACTAGATGAGGCCTACTCAGTCAGGCTAAAATTCTATTTGTATCTGAGCACTTTTGTATCTCACATATCCAAAAATAAAAAGCCTGGACATAGCTTAAGAAAGGGGCTCATGGAAGGAACTTTATACTCTATCTATATATGTTTGAACATGCCCTATTTCATTGCTAATAAACTTTGTTAAATGTGGATCTTGACAACCATTAGTATTTATTCCATACCATTAATAATTCCCTAAGGTTCTCCTCGTAAACTTTCTTTTGGGTGCTTATTGAGGTAATTCCTGCTTCTGCTGGGGCATCTGCCGTACTACTCCAAAACCTTTTAGCCAATAAGTGGAAAATGGCCATTATGTGGCAGGATGCTGGCAGAAACCTGACAGCAGTGAAACCAACAAATTCTCTGGAAGGATGGATTTCTCCCACATTTTCTTAGCCACAAGTAACTTGATAATTTTTTTATTCTTAATGCGTGTCTGCTTACGGATCTGCTATCTGATAACTCTGTAAAATCTCTATTGAAAGTGAACAGGGAAAATCCACGAGTAACACTTGGTGGTGCAAGGGCACCTGACGTGAGCAGAGCAGATGTGTTGAAAACATTGTTGGGACTAACAAAGAGTCAGAAAGCATAAGACAATATAGATCATGAGAAGCTCTTCTGGAGATTTGTTGTTTGGCTGTGAAAGATGATTGGGGAGTAAATTAGTGAATATTTTTAATAAAATAAATATTTAATAAGCACTTATTTTGTGCTGAAATATGTGATTGAATACAAGATTACTAATACACATTATATAGTATTGTACTTAAAATTATAGGTGGGTCTTTAAAATAATTGTCATCAAGCATTCATATTTATTGGAGAGGATGAAGAAAAAAATCAATCACTTAAATTAATTGGCCTCTTCATTTATCTTTAGTTGCAACTATTAGATGGTGTTTTGAAAAGTAGACCCCAAACTTAATTTGCGATTTTTCACAATGACTTTGAAAGTAAAAGACTGTTTTATATAGTGACTCATACTTCCACATAAATTTTATTTTTACAAATCTCATGTGAATTTCTATGTTTTCATTTCAAATGACAAGATATCCATGCAATGGCTTGTATTATGGAAAAAGCATACAATATTATTATTTTTAATTATCATTAGCTTATTATTATTTCCTTAAAAATTGATCAAGTTTATTTAATTGGCTAACTTGTTTAAAAATTGTATATTATCACTGAAGTCAAGGCAAAAAAAATAAAACTAAAAATTATACAATATGAGGAGATTCTAGGAGGGCAATTCCTCATGAAAAGACATGTAAAGTAAATCAATAGTGTAATCATGATTCAAGAAATTACATACAACTGTTAATGAGCACTATCCATTCTTCTTTGCTGAAAACTATTGATAATCTACTTTTAAATTACTCTCATTTATATTGCTCCCAGAGGACCTAATTAATCATCAGTTAAGACTACCTAATTTGAATTGCCTTTCTACTCATAGGAGAAAATGTTTAAGGATGTTTTAATGCCAATATTTCAGTATTTGTACTTAGCATCACTTTTAGCATGACTTAAATTATAAACATTTGAATAGGGAGTCAAATTTTCTTAAATAGGCTTTTTAGCAATACCTTTCTTTTTAAGTATACTTTGTACAGTTTAATACAAGAACTATAAAGCACAGCCATATTGTTTAGTCTATCATTTATGGAAATATATTAAAATATTATCAAAGCACACATTAATTTTTACTGGAAGAATTAAGGCCCCCATAGCATAAGAATAATTACTATATTTGAAACAACAATTTTAGAAACAAGTTTTGGTGATTATTAGTGCTGAATTTTATATTTCTTGTAGAATTATAAATTTTTTCTTCTACATAGCATCTTTACTAATATGTCCACCACGATAAAATTCAGTCTTTGTTTTAATACCTATCCATATTTTTAGATTTAACACCAGAAAATGTTCTGTCATTTGTTTCTGAATATGAACCTTTAGATAAAATTAAAAATTTATATTTTTTGTCTTTGCCTACATGTATGAGTATGTATGTACCACATCCATGCTAGGTACCCATATAGGTCAGAAGAGGACATAGGGTCCTCTAGCAGAACAGCCAGTACTCTTAACAGCTTAGTTGTTAATGTAGTCTCCCTGCCAATCAATCATATTTTGTATATAGTTTATCTATGTGCCATGAAGAGACTTAAAGTATGGACATGGGATATGATAAACTAGGGGCAGATTTTCTGACAGTAAGAAAAGTTCACTTCATTACGTGGTTGAAATTTCCTTCAAGATACATTTATAATTTAAAACATAAAATACCCGCTGACTTTTTGAAGACTAAATAAGTATTTAATGAACTTATTACACTGAAGTGGTACATGATATATGGTAGCAAATGGAAAATTTTGAGTTGAAGAGATAAACCATTCTTAGAAACAAACCATTACAATACTCATTCTCTAACTAGAAGGAAACATTAATCATAAATTTAAATGTGTCCCTGTCCTATTTGAAATAAAGTATTTTTCTAAGAAGGTTTTTACTGAGAAAAAATTTGAGAGGCTATTTGAAGAAACGATATTTAACACTGCAAGCAGTTAATTAGAACTTTGTTAAATAACATTGTCCTATAATTCTCAGAAATCTAATACATTCTATCAATTGAAGTGTAACACTTCAGATTTTAAAGTAGTGTGCCATAGGAAACAATAAGAGGCTTACAGGCTAATAGTTCTTATGAAGTTTTTTACATAGAAAAGAAGTAATACTTAAGCACACTACATTCTGTAAATTATTTTAAAAGACAGTTATTTAGTAAATAAATTATGATACTAAGTTAAGAAATAAAAAATGAAATAATACCTTATTTCAAAAACAGGAGTGCATATTATGACAGGCAGCAAAAACTTTATCTACATTACATATGAAATACTTCATAGTCTATGAGGTTCAATGAATGCACACAACTAGTTATTTTACTTCAATAAAAATAAGTTTAAAAGTTGAACTTCCTCACCAAAGTTGATTTCATCATCTTGTCTCAACTTTAAATAGCCTCAAATGATCATTGAAAATTTTGAGAAGTATAGTTGATGTAGGAAGATAATTTGAGTTTCAAGGTGATGGAAAGGTTAATTTATGTTCTGAAATCTTTCAGTTGCCTCAGTATGAGCCTTGAAAAATAGGGTTATTTAAGAGAATGAATTCTTTTTTACATGGGTTGAATTGGAGATTATTATGCTGAGTTAAATAAACCTGTCACAGAAAGATAAGTATCAGATAATTTTCTCTTACATAGGGTGTATATATACATCACATATATATCACATAGGCTTAGAGGGAACTTCTGCTTTTCTTTTTGTGGCAGTGTTTTTCATTTATGGCAGTGTTTTGTTTTGCATAGACTGGCTTTGAACTTGTTTGTGTATGCTTCATTTGTAGTAAAAATGTCTATCAATATTCTGTATACCAAAGCTTTTTTATACTGAAGATAATTTTCTCAAATAGTAGATAACATTCTTGAACTCAATTATTACTTTTATGTTGGAGGAGAAGGATCCTGAAAACATATAACTATACTGAATCCAAACTAGTTAACCTTGATTTTGAAACTGTTTAGAATGTTTGACATTATAATTTAATTATGAATTCCTCTATGTTTGATGCCCACAGATAATCCTTAGATAATCTTATCAACTTCAAGGAGACACCTGTATTTCAGAAATTTGTTTTGTTATCTGGCTAGTTACATACTTTCTTTTTTATACACAGAAATATTGTAGAATATATACTAGAGCATATATTAGAACAGTTCACACTATATTTCTGAAATGTTTCAAATCTATATTTAATCAAACATAGTATAAAATCCAGACTTTAAAACACAAATTTAGTTTACCTATAGATTTTAGTAAATCTTCAAACCAAAAAATAGATTCAAATATGCATTCACACAGAGCTTAATCACTTTATGTTTCTCAACATTCTGAGAGAAGTTGTATTTGATGTTGCATTTTTATAAGGATATTATAAATTAGAAATGATTAAAATAACTTACAGAAATAGAATGTTTCCATCATGTACCATATCTTCTCTTTGGTTATTGTGTACATACTTTTGACTAATTATGAGTGCTTCCTGACAATTTCTTTGAATTTTAACACAGTTTGAGAATTTCTCAAAAAGTTGATAGTTTTGTGCATTCTAAACAAGTTCATTCCAATATATATTTTAGTTAAAAAAATCTTCTGAAATAAGGAGAAATTTAAATGTATCATTCTTATAGTCTAGGGTCATAAAAAATATCCTGATAACCTACTGGAACTGAGGTTTGTGTATGCAGGGAAGGATTTTTTTTAAATATTGTATTTTATTAAAATTCCACTCTTAATTGTTATTATAAATTGAGGGTAAATGAAATTAGTGAACTACCTGCAAATATAACTTCATCAGTGAAGAGAATTGATAATCCGCTTTTAGTTTCTTTGAAATTGTTCTGTTTCCATGATAAAGTTATAAAAAGGGCATAAAAAGATTATCTTAATATGTCAAGTGAATTGTTTATAAGAAAAACAATATTGCCATAAAAGTCTTATATATAAATGCACATTTATATTTTTGTTATTTCTATCCACACTTCCAAAACAAGGTTTGAATAATTTTAACAAAAGGAAAATTCATGAATAGTGAGTTTTACTTGGTAGTAAATATTGTTTCTTTTTTTCTATTCTTTTGTTTTAAGTTTGCAATATGATGTTTATTGAGCTTTCCACCAGAAAATGTCTGCACAAAACCAAATATTTGTTACTGTAAACTATTCAGCACAATTCAAATCCAGTTTTTTTTTCAAAACAGTTATCTCAATTAAAATCCACTACTTTAGCATTGATAGCTTCATTTAATGTGCAGTGATACTTAAATATAATTAAGACTCAAATGCAAAATTTAGTTGGTTGGAAGGCTAATTACGCTGCCACCTTCCTCAAACAAAATTGCAAATAGGCAAAATTGTATTTTTCACAGTGATACAGCCTACTGAAACCAGCAACTCTAGACAACTGTTACGAATATTCAGTGTCCTGAGATAATACAGAATCCAGTAATTTTTAGCCAGTCTGCCATTATCCTTTCGCTCCAGTCAGAAAGGACATGTGCACATGTGGGATGACACTACCACCAGCAGTTGTGGGCTTGATAAGAGAGTCCAATTGTTCAACTCCAAAAATAGCAAGTTGCAAGTGACAGTGACAAGGGGTAATGGCTTTACTTTTTAGCCTTTTGATGCATTTCTACCAGTTCAAATACCTCCACAACCACACATCTGTGGGGAGTTGCAAGGCAGCCCTTTAGTTGGGGCTTTCTACACAAATCGTTCCAAGCCTTCCCACCAACCATCTTAGACTGTGGTGAAGCTCATACAAGCAAGGCATAGATAAGGCTAGACTGATACATGGCGAGATTCAAGTGCCAACTTCTCCATTGCACTGTGATCCATACTTCCTAGTTTATTTATCTTGATTTTATTTATTATTTATTTATTATTTCAGCATGTGTGCATGTGTGGGTTGGCACATGCCTTGTCCTGTGCTTGTGGGAGTTAGTTCTTTAAGGCTATATGAGTCCGAGCAATCTAACTCAGCTCTTGTTAGGCTTGGTGATAATTGCTTTTACCTACTGAGCCATCTTGACATCTTGACTTAGTTATTTGTTCAAAGAGTAAATTATTTTATAATAAAAATAATATAGATATTAAAACCTAATCTTTTTCATTCAAAGAATTTTTATTGCTTGAAAATCACAGTTATATATTTAGCCCCCAAACTCTTATTTCCTCTAAAACTCTCTTGACCCAGCCATGCGAACTTCCTTGCTTTTTCTTAAATGCTTATATATTCTTACATAGTACTTAATGCATTTCTTTATTTAAGAATGTGCATCTTACTACATCTATTCCTTGACAGTTTTATTTTCATATGGCAATTTAGGTTTCCTTCTTTGTGTTTACTTTGCTCATCCATTGTGACATTTTTTAAGTCACATTGAAGCTGTCACCTTGTCTTTCTCAAAAGACTATAATTTCAATGTGGGCAGAGTCTACTCTGTCCTGGTACCTCCAAATCTTGCATAGGCATTGATACTGAATAGCATAGAAGTCAGAGTCATTGAAGAAAAATGAGCAGAATAGAAGCTTTTTACACATGATTATGTATAAACAGGAAGTCAAATGATCAATCTTTCCATGAGCAGAAGGTGGTTTTTGAAGATTGTAATTAACACTGAATATGAAGATTACACTGCATTAAGAATAATGCTTTTAGCATGTTTTGGCTCTTTCTGTCATGAAAGAAACCTATCATCATGCAATCAGAATCTACAAGTATTTCTTTGATGGTGTTTATAAACTCACAGCAAATTATGTTGCTTGAATATATTTTATGATCTGTACTTTCATAAAAAGTGAACATACTTTCTAAAATCAATGCAAAATATTGCATACATGCTGATTTTTGTATATATATGCTTGTGTCAGTGTTCATGCATGTACAGGCTTGTGGAGACAAGAAATGGATGTTTGTTTTCTTCTTCAATTGCTCTTACCGTGTGTTTGAAAAAGGGTCTCTCATTGAACCTGAGGCTCACTGATTTGCCTAGATAGACTGGTCAAAGAAACTCATGAATCCTTTTGCCTCTGCCTTCTCTGAGCCCAGAGTACAAGTATGCACTGATATGGACCAATATTATTGCAGGAGCAAGGAATTAAACTCAGGTTTTCATGCTTGTATGACAAGCGCTGTACAAACTTACACACCTCTATGGTCTGTAACAAGTACTGATTTTCAACATGTCCAGAATGTTATTATTTGTACTTGCAACATCAAACTTGATATCTAATCAAAATTTGAATATAGCTTTTTAAATCATTATTATTATAAGTACCTATTCAGAGGCTAAATGAAATAACGTCTTAGAACTACTACAATCTTAAATTTTGTATCACCTCAGTCTAAACAACTTCTACTGGAGTAACACAATCAAAGCTATACTTTTATATTCCATGGATCCCAACGTTTTGTGCATTCTTTTGATTTTCTCTTCCTCTAGCAACAATTGAGAAATATTTTTTCTTTTATTGAAAACTAATTCTTTTCTCATATAATATATCTTGATTACAGTTTCCCCTCCCTCTACTCCCCACAGTTTCTTCACAATTTTTCTCCCATTTGGATCCACCCCCTTTTATCTCTTATTAAGAAAGAATGGACTTCTAAGAGATAACAGCCAAATATGACAAAATAAAATATAATAAGATGAAGCAAAAACTGTTATGTTGAGGATGGACACAGCAGCCCAACAGGAGGAAGAGAGTCACAAGAACAGGAAGAAAAAAAAATAAGAAATCCCCTCATTGTCACACCAAGGAGTTCATGAACATACTAAGAGGAAAGGTATTATATATACCAGAGGTCCTGGTACAGACCCATATAGGTCCTGTGCTTGCTGCCTCAGTCTCTAGGAGTTCATATGAGTCTAGCTCAGTTGATTCAGAGGGCTTTGTTTTCCTGTTGTCCTCCATCCTCTCTGGCTCTTATGATCAATCATTCCTCCTACTCTTTTGTGGAGTTCCCTGAGCTCTGATGGGAGAAGTTTGATGGAGACATTTCATATAGAGCCATATATTCCAAGGAGTCTCTCTCTTCATGTAATGCCTGTCTGTGGTTCTCAGCATATGTTTCCATCTGTTGCAGGAGGAAACTTCTGATGATAGCTGAACAAGGCACTGAACTATGAGTGTAGCAGAATGGCGTTATGTAGATGGCATTGGGGGGGGGCAAACAAACAGCCCCAAATAAAGACACAGAGACTTATTACTAATTATGAATGCTCAATCTTAACTTAGGCTTGTCTCACTAGGTCTTTTTACTTATTTTAACCTGTTTCTAGGCATCTATGTTTTGCCTCAGGACTTTTACCTTTCTTTCAATTCTGTATGTCCTACAGTTTTGCTTCCCCCATGTCTGTCTGGCTGACTCCTGATATCTCTTTTTCTCTCTCCTTAACAAAATTCCTTTCTCTACTTACACTCCCTGCCCAGAAGTCCATCTATACCTCTCCCTCACTATTGCCCTTTCAGCTTTTTATTCGACCAATCAGATGTCTTAGGCAGACAAGGTAAAATAGTAACACATTGTTACATAGTTGAAGAAATATTATGCAACATGAGAAAATGCAAAACAATCTATATAATTAAATAAATGCAACACATCTTTAAATTAATAGTCTATAACATCACTAAGAATCATTTTATTGATACTTTATTATATTTTATTTTTTTCTGCCTCCTCCCTTCCTCTCCCTTCCCTTTCTACCCTCCGCCATGGTCCCCATATTCCAAATTTACTTAGGAGATCTTGCCTTTTTTCTACCTCCAATGTAGATTAGATCCATGTATGTCTCTCTTAAGGTCCTCATTATTATTTAGGTTCTCTGGGATTGTGAATTGTAGGCTTGTTTTCTTTGCTTTATGTCTAAAAGCCACTTAAGAGTCAGTACATATGATATTTATCTTCCTGGGTCTGAGTTACTTCACTCAATATGATGTTTTCTAGATCCATCTATTTGCCTGTAAATCTCAAGATGTCATTATTTTTTCTGCTGTGTAGTACTCCATTGTGTAAATGTACCACATTTTCCTCATCCATTATTTAGTTGAGGGGCATTTAGGTTGTTTCCAGGTTCTAGCTATGACAATTAGCTATGAACATAATTGAGCACATTTCCTTGTGGCCAGATCGAGCATCCTTTGGATATATACCCAAAAGTGGTATTACTGGGTCTAGAGGAAGGTTGTTTACTAATTTTCTGAGAAACTGCCATACTGATATCCAAAAGGACTATACCTGCTTGTATTCCCGCGAGCAATGCAGAAGTATTTCCTTTACCTCACAACCTCTCCAGCATAAGTTTCATCAGTGTTTTTGATTTTGTACATTCTTACAGGTGTTAGATGGAATCTCATAGTTGTTTGGATTTGTATTTTTCTGATGGCTAAGGATATTACATATCCCATTTAACGTTCCTTTGTTGAAAATTCTCTGTTTAGGTCTGTAACCCATTTTTTTTACTGGATTATTTGTTCTTTTGATGACAAATTTCTTGAATTATTTGTATATTTTGGAGATCAACCTTCTATCTGATGTGGGGTTAGTGAAACTTTTCCCCATGTATGACAAGAATTTTAAATCTTTAAGAAAGAAATTGAAGAGTACACCAGAAAATGGAAAGATCTCCCATGCTCTTGGGTAGGTAGAATTAACATAGTAAAATGGCAATCTTACCAAAAGTAATCTACAGATTCAATGCAATGCCCATCAAAATCCCAGCAAAATTCTTCACAAACCTCAAAAGAACAGTGCTCAACTTCATATGGAAGGGCAAAAAACCCAGGATAGCCAAAACAATTCTGTAAAGTAAAGGAACTTCTGGAGGCATCACAATTCCTGATTTCAAACTCTACTACAGAGCTACAGTACTGAAAACAGCCTGATATTGACATAAAAACAGACAGGAGGACCAATGAAACCGAATCAAAAACTCAGACATCAATCCACACACCTATGAACATGTGATTTCTGGCAAAGTAGCAAAAAATATAAAATGGAAAATGAATATATATTCAACAAGTGGTATTGGCATAACTGGATATCAACATGTAGAAGAATGAAAAAAGTCCATATCTATCACCATGGCAAAAGTAAAGTCCAGATGCATCAAAGACCTCAACATAAAATCAACCACACTGAACCTCATAGAAGAGAGAGTGGGAAGTACTTTGGTATAGCAGACCACTTCCTGAATATAACCCTAGTAGCAGAGACACTGAAAGAAACAGTTAATAAATGAGACCGCTTGAAAATGAGAAGCTTCTGTAAAGCAAAGAACATGGTCAACAAGACAAAACAGCAGCCTATTGATACTTTAAAAAAAAAAGTAATGTTTGGTTTTACCTTCAGTCTCTGGTCTATCTTTTCTCTGGTTCTTGGTCACACTAACAGTGTTGTGTGTGTTTCGTTCTCATGGAGTAAGTCTTAATTCAAATCAGATAATGGTTGTTGATTCCCACAATTCTGTGCCACTGTTGGCTTAACATACATTATAGGAAGGACAGATTGTAGGCCAAAGCTTTTGTGAATGAGTCATTGTTTACAGTTTTTTTTCTTTCTGTTCCATACAGAGCAGAGTACCTTCCTACAACAAAGATGCTGGAACTTGTGGGTGTTTTTCTTCAAAGTAGAGCTCCACTGTCAATTTGCTGAGAGAAATCTATTGTATTAGAATAGACTATTGTTTGGGGATATCCATGGAACTACTTTGATCAATAACTCATTTGAATGCAACCCAGTCTTGGTACTGGAAGCCTTGTTTGGTGACAAGACATGGACATTTGGGACTATGTCTCCCTCATTATTAGTAGACCTCATTGGGATTGCCTTCATATATTTTAGGGAATTTTCACTGCACTAGGTGTCCATACCATCCACCATGGTACAGACAGCTCCTCACCTCCAGCTGTCTCTCCCCACATTTTCTCCATAAAAGGCTTCTCACCTCTTCCTCCCCTCCTGATCTTCCCATTTCTATCCCCACCCATCCTCAGTCTATTCATAAAATCTCTTTCACTTCCCTCTCCAGGGAGATTCATGTGTCCTACCTAGTTTTTTCCTCTAAACCTAACTTCTCTTGGTTTATAAATTATAGGTTAGTTATTATTTATGTCATGACCATTATCCACATATAAGTGAATACATATCATATTTATCTTCCTACGTCTGGGTCACCTCACTCAGGATGATATTTTTTTTTGGTTCCATCCATGTGCCCGCTAATTGCATGACGTAATTTTTTTTAAAGATCTGAGTAATACTCCATTGTGTAAATGTACCACATTTTCCTTATCTATTCTTCACTTGAGGGATGTCTATGCTGTTTCTAGTTTCTGCCTACTAGGTATACAGCAGTAATGAACAGGGTGGAGCAAGTGTCTTTTTGGTGGAATTAACTGTGCTTTGGGTATATACCCCAGTCTAGCATAGCTGGATCTTGAGGTTGAGAGATGACAAACTTTCTGGGGAACCTGCCATGTTTTTATTTATTTTTTAACACAGTAGCTGTATAAGTTTGCACTCCCACACTCCCATTAGCCATCAGTGTTCTTGCTTTACATTCATGCCAGCATGAGCTGTCACTTGTGCTATTGATCATAGCCATTCTGACAGGTGAAGGTGAGATCACAAAGTAGTTTTGACTTGCATTTCCATGATGGCTAAAGACGGTGAATTTTCCTTTAAGTGTTTTTCAGCCATTTAAGATTCCTTTATTGAGAATTCTGTGTTTTGATCATACCCCATTTTAAATTGGATTATTTGGTTTGTTGATATCCAGTTTCTTGAAGTTTTTAATTATATTTTGTATATTAGCCGTCTATCATACTTGAAGTTGTTATAAATATTTTCCTATTCTGTAGGCTGCTGTTTTCGCTAAATGATGATGTCCGTTGCCTTACAGAAGCTTTTCAGTTTCATGAGGTTTCATTTAATAATTGCTGATTGATCTTAGTACTGCACTAATGGTGTTCTGTGCAGGAAGCCTGTCTGCGCCAGTGCATTAAAGGCTATTCTCCACTTTTTCTTCTCTACAGTTCAGGGTGTTTGATTTTATACTGATGCCCTTGATCAACTTGGACTTGAGTTTTTTGCAGGACCCATGTCATTGAGTTTTTGTTGTTGTTGTTGTTTTGTTTTATTTTGTTTTTTTTTGCATTCTTCTACATGCAGCCATCCAGTTAGACCACTCCATTTCATGAAGATGTTTTCTTTCTCCAGTGTGTATTTCTGGCTTCCTTATATAAGAAAATCAAGTGTCCATAGGTGTGTTGATCTAGATCTGGGTTGTCAATTTTATTTCATTGGTCAAAGTGTCTATTTTTGTGCTAACACTGTGCTGTTTTCATTCCTTTTTGTAGTACAACTGAAAATCAGGGATAATGATACCTCCCACAGCTATTTAAATATTTTGGATTGTTTTATATATCCTGGCATTGTTGTGTTTCCATTTAAAGTTGAGAATGTCCTTTCAAGGTCTGTAAAGGATTGTGTTGGAATTTTGGTGGGAATTGCATTGAATGTGCAAATTGCTTTTGGTAGGATGAACATTTTTACTATGTTAATCTTACTAATCCATGAGCATGGGAGAGCTTCTAATATCTTCCTCAGTGTCTTTTTTTTAAAGACTTGAAGCTTTTATCATACAAGTCTTTCACTTGCTTGGTTAGAGTTATTCAAATGCATTTTATAATATTTGAAGTTGTAATGAAAGGTCTTATTTCCATGAATTCTTTTTCAGTCCATTTGTCAGTTTTATATTTTTATATATTGATTTTGTGAGCTAATTTTGTATCCAGCTACTTTGCTGAAAGTGTTTATTAGCTATAGGATCTCTGAGTTGAATTTACAGGGTCACTTATGTATATTATTGTATACTATACAAATAAAAAATATTTTAATTTCTTCCTTTGCATTTTATTCACGCTTGATGTCCTTTTGTTTCCTTTTTGCTGTAGCTGAGAATTCAAGGACTATAGTGAGTAAATATAATAGGTATAGAGAAATTGAAAACCTTGTTTTCTCCTGATTTCAATGGAATTGCCTTGTGTTTCTCTCAATTTTAGGTGATATTCACTATAGGCTTTTGCTGTAAACTGTTTATTATGTTTAGATACATCCTTGTGCCCCTAATCTGTCCAAAAACTTTTTAAAATAAATTTATTTATTTAACATCCTGGCCAAAGTTTCACCTCCATTTTCTCTTTTCAATCTCTTCCCCTCCCCCTCCTCCATCTTTTACCACTTCCAATACATTCCTCTTCCATTTCTTTTCAAGAAAGCGTAAGTCTTTCATGAGTATCAACAAAACATGGCATATCAAACTGCAGTAAAACTAAGCACCTTCTCATGTATTAAGGCTGGGCAAGGCAACCCAGTATGAGGAAAATGGTCCCAAAAGCCATATGTAAAAGTGCCAGAGACAGTCCCTGATCCCACTGTTAGAAATCCTCCATGAAGACCAATCTACACAACTATAACACATATGAAGAGGGCTTAGGTCAGTCTCATGGAAGCTTCCTGGTTGTTTGTTTAGCCTTTGTGAACCCGTATAAACCCAGATTAGTTCATTCTGTGAGTTTTCTTGTGGTATCCTTGCACCTCTGTCTCCTACAATCCTTTCTCCTCATCTTCTGCAGGGGTCACGGAAATCTGCCTAATGTTTGGGTGTGAGTCTGTATCTGTTTCTGTCAGATGCTATTGGTATAAGAACAATCTGGTAACAGAAGATGTCCAGCTCAGGCTACAAATCTGCTATTGATGGATGTCTATGCTGAAGTCTTCCTTGTAGATTCCTGGGTGATTCCCTTTCTCCACATTTTTACCTGAGCCTGAAATGCATCCCCCTTTCTAGTAGTCTCTTTCAGTAATCTCCCCCTCCACATCCTCAATCTGTTAGCTCATGCTCTCATCCTTGCCTTCCCTCAGACCACTCATGAAATCTCTTCTATTATGCCCGTCACAGGGAGATCTGTGTGTCCCCCCAAAGAAGCCTCCTTGTTACCTAGACTTTCTGGTTCTGTGGACTGTAACATTCTCATTCTTTATTTTACAGGGACTATCCATTTATGATTGAGTACATATCATGTTTATCTTTCTCAGTATGGGTTCCTCAATCAGAATGATATTTTCTAGTTGCATTATTGTTTTTCATGAAGAGTACTGGATCTTGTCAAAGGCCTTTTCTGCATGTAGTGAAATGATCTTATGGTTTTTTTTACTGTTGTTGTTATTGCTGATTTTGTTTCCGTTTTGTTCAATTTTTCATATGGTGGATTACATCATGTTAAACCATCTCTGGACTGCCGGACTGTATCAAACTTGCTCATGATGGGTGATCTTTTTGGTGCATTCTTGGATTTAGTTTGCAAGTATTTTATTGAGTATTTTTCTGCATCTTTGTTCATAAGGAAATTTAGATCATAATTTCTTTTTTTGTTGGATCTCAAGGTGATTGTAATCTCATAAAATAAATTGTACAGAGCTCTTTCTGTTTATGTTTTATGAAATAATTTGAGGAGTATTGATGATAACTCTTCTTGGAAAAATCTAATAAAATTCTGTTATAATGTCATCTGGCCATAGGATCTTTTTGGTTGGGAGACATGGCTGCTTCTGCTTCACTAGGCATTATAGGACTAAACAAATTGGTTATTAGATCCTGATTTAACTATGGTAAGTGGAACCTATTAAGAAAGCTATTTGTTTTATTTGAATTTTCCAATTTTGTATACTGTAAATTTTTAAAGCATGTATTTCCTGGGTGTTTTGTTAAGGGTCTGTCTATCTAAAAAAAGTACCAACTCTTTGCTTCATTGTTTCTTTGTATTGTTCTCTTTCTTTCTATTTCATTGATTTTAGCCCTCACTTTAATTATTTCTTGACATTGATTCCTCTTGGATGTGATTACTTCTTTTGTTCTAGAGCTGTCAAGCATGCTATTAACTAATATGGAGCTCTCCAGTTTTTTTATGTAGGTACCTAGTGCTATGAACTTCTATCTTAATTCTGCTTTAATTGTATTCCACAAGTTTGGATATGTTGTGCATATATAGTCATTCAGTTGTTCAGTTTTCATGAGTTTGTAGGGTTTCTGTTGCTGAAATCCATCTTTATTCCTATAGGATTAAGTAAGCTATTTCAATGTTCTTCTATCTGTTGAGATTTGCTAACTGTTCAAGTATGTGGTCAATTTTGGAGAAAGTTTTATGAGGTTCAAAAAAAAAAGGTTTACTCTTTCATGATTAATTTAAATGTTTTGTAAAAATGTCTGTTAGTCTATTTGGTTTATATTGTCTGTTAGTTCCAGTATTTTTCCATTAAATTTTGTCTGGATGATGAGTCTATTGCTAAGATTGGGTTATTGAGATCTCCTCATCAGTGTGTAAGGCTCTAATTTGGCTTTATCATGAAATATCTTATTTTCTGTGTATGGTGCTTGAATGTTTTGCTGAGCACTGTAGTTAGGTCTGGCATTTGTGGTCTCTTAGAATCTGTAGTTCACATGACCATGTGAACCTTAGTGTCTCTATTGAAAAGTCAAGTGTAATTCTAATAGGTCTGCATTTAATAAGTCACTTTTCCCCCTTGTAGAATTTAATAGTTTTCCTTTGATCTGTATAGTTAATGCTTTAATTATTATATGCTGAGGTGACTTTCTTTTCTATTCCATTATATTTGGTGTTCTATAAGCTCCTTGCATTTTTATATTCATCTCCTTCTATAGATTTGTCTTCTATGATTATGTTGAAAATATGTTTGGGCCTTTGAACTGGGTTATTTACCCTTTCTTTATTCCTATTATTCTCAGGTTTAAACTTTTCATAGTGTCCCAGACCGCATGTATGTTTTTGTCAGGTGTTTTTTAGATTTAATATTTCCGTAGACCAAGGTATTTATCATCTTCAAATCTTTAATACCTTCAGTGCCTGAGATTCCCTCTTTTATCTCTTATTTTCTATTTGTGATGCATGCCTCTGTGGTTCCTGCTTAAATTCCTAATTTTTTCAGTTTCAGAATTCCATGAGCTTGTTTTTGCTTTAATTATTCTATTTCCAGTTTCAGGTCTTTAAGAGTTTTATTCATTTCCTTCAACTGTTTGTGTTTTCTTGGATTTTTAAAAAGATATTAATTTTCTCCCATTTTTTGTTTGTGTTTTCCAGGAATTCTTCAAGGAATTTATTTGTTTCCTCTTTTGGGACCTATCATTTACCATCTTCATATACTTGTTTTTACAGTCCTTTTCTTGTGTTTCAGCTATGCTTCAAGTCTTGCTGTGGTATATCCTACCACAGAGTAGGGCTCTAGTGAGGCATATTACTCTGGCTGTTTTTGACTGTGTACTGATGCTGGTATGTAGACATTGGGGTTTGGGATAATAATAGATCTAGGTGCTGTTTTCTGGATTTGTCTTTGTTGGATGGTCATTTTTGTTCCTTGGTTTTTATTTCATTTCTGTATTTTCAGAAATTGTGTCTACCAGTAGGATATTTTCTGGGGACCTTGCAGTTAAAGTCACTAGGGTTTCCAGGTAAATTGTATTTCTGGGTATCAGGAATTGAAACTTAGGAATGTTGATAGACTAGGGATCTGAAGGTGTTTACAAGAGGGAGAAGCGCAGAGTGTTCAACCAGGAGCTGCTTATTTTGTCTCCTTGGAGTGGGAGAAGCAGTGAAGAAAGGTCACTCCAAAGAGTCTGCTATAGCACTGGGGATGAAAATGGACAACTGGATCTAGAATAACTGAAGGAGAGGGGAGGATCTCCAGATCACTTACCTGCTTTCTTGGCAACGGCGGTCTGTGGGGAGTGAATGCTGGAGTTGGGCGACTGGGATACAGCAACAAGTGAGAGTTGGGAGGTTAGGAGGAGAAGGTGTTTGTGATTCACAGGAGATATGAGCAGAGATTGAAGGTAGGCTGCTACAGATGTTCTGTTGCAGAAGTAGGAAGAAGATTTGAGAGATTCGGTTGGAGAGGAGAAGGAAAGGGTGAAGGTCTTCAGTTCCCTTCCCTGTTTTCTTGCCTAAAGAACTAGTGTGTTCCCAGAGAAAGTCTTCTGGTGTTTGATGCTGGGATAACAGGATGAGCAGAAGAAAGAGAGGTTGAGGGAGAAGATCTTTGTGGTCTGTTAGGAACGAGGTTAGAGAGGAATGGGAGAGAAACCATGACAGGTTTTCTGCTAAGAGCTGAGAATAAGACTTGAGGGTATTGGATCAGGGGATGTGTGAATCCACACTTATTCTAGTGGTTTCTTTGACAGGAGTAGCTCTTGGAAAGCAGGGTCTTTCTGCTGTGGTTTGTGGCTAGGACAAAACAAAAAGTGGGGGGAAGAAGACTCGAAGAAGATCTGTAGGATCCACAGGAGATGGGAAAAGTGGCAGGAAAGGTTACCGTAGGTGTTCTACTTCAGAATTGAGTGCAACACTTGGGGATTAAATCAGGGGAAGAAAAGATCTTCAGACAGCCTGCCTGACTTATCAGAAATATATTTAATAGTAAGATACACAACAAAATTATTAATAAAGAAATAGAAGCAGAGATATTAGCTTGGTTTTGTTGCTTATGCTTGTTTTCCTAGCACTGGGGAGACAGGAAGCAGCATTGGGCTGCATAATGACTTCTAGTTCTACCACGTGAGAGTAAATTACAAAAAATAACCAGTAGGAATCAATGAGTGGAGAAACATATGGCTATATATAGATTTAACGTCTGCTGTTCATTCATTCAAATAGCATTGAATTCTTAATATATCCAAGATAATAGTTGCTGCAGAATGACAATAAAAAAACAAAAATGAAAGAATTATTTTCTGTTAGAACTTGCCTATACTTGTACAATTTCCTGTTGATAAGAATAATAATGCACACAGAGAACTATTCTGGGTTTTTACAATACAAGGTAGTATTTGTAAACTAGATTATGAAAAGATATAATCTATACAGTCTGTAGTATGTGTAGCATAGAGCAACTATTAGGATGGGTCTCTGGACCTTTGTTCTAAAAGGTGAAGAGTGAGGATGGGACATGCATCTTAGTATCAGAGTGCTTGTCTAGCATCCACAATGGCCAAGAATGAGTTGTCAGCTTTATAATGACAGTAACAATGGTGATGATGATGATGATGATGATGATGATGACAACAGTATTAAAACATTAAGGCATCGTGGTTAAAGATGAACATTACACACTAAATATCATGTAATACATATATTCTATGTATAATATGTATACAATGTAGCTTGATATATACAATAACATTTTATAATATTCCAGTCACAGAGACTGTACTTCTAATTATGGGTAAACACAAATAGGATATTGGGAAATATATTTGAAGTGTGACTAGGATGTAAATGGAACATTAGGTAGATATTTTTAAAGTCACTGAGCCTTGCAAGTTACAGAGTTTAAGCAAACAAGCTCAAATTCTTTCAGATCCAATTTCATCAAATCAAGTGAAAAGACATAAGTTTTCTCTAAAGAACATGGATTACAAGCTTTGTGGCTATTGCTTGCTTTGTGGTTAAAGTTTACATCAGTGAATGAAACAGTTGCTTTGTACTCACATGGTTGACTGTGGGAATTTGTCCGGGTTTGTCAGGGAATTTGATGACTGTATGATTTTTTTGTTGATAATTGTTTTTTATAACATTAGAAAATAGTTATCACTGAAAGTTGTTAAATTTTAATAAATCCATGCCTTACTTGTTTTTTCTCCCAAGTGTACTTTTGTTAATGTTTAGAGTCCCTTCACAGAGGCAAATTGGAGATGTTCTCTTGTGTATATTACTGAGAAGAAGAATAATCAACCCATTAATTTTAATTTTGATATGATTCAGTCAAGAAATATCAAAGATTTTTCTTCCAATAGCGCTCTGTCATACATGATTTATTTATTTAACTATTTATTTATTTATTTGCCTGGTTGCAAGTCTTGTTCAAATACTGGCAATTCAAAAGATTATATTTTTCCAAGAGTTACTTTGTATGTATCTCCTTTATAATGATGTTTCTTATTATGTTTTAAGGATGGAGAAATCAATATTTAATATGGTTTTTGGCGATTAATATTTATGATTATATATTATTTACATACTAAATTATCTTTATCATTATAATTTCTCAAATATATTTCATTACAGAATTTATTAATGTTTGATACTGATATAATTTTTGTATAGCTATTTTTTCTTTAATATTTCACCTTCTAATGTCTAAAACCAGCAATTGAAAGGTACTTGGTAATTTTGAACCAGGTTTAAAACACTTAAATAGTTTCTCAGCCCTAAAATACTCACAGTTGGAAGTGAGATCCCACATACAATTTAAATTAGACAATATGGAGTTATGGTTTAGTAAATAGCTCAGTGGTAAAGAGCTATTAATATGAGCCAAATACCGAGTCTGCATTCTAGCAAAAATCAATTCAATACAAAGCAGGTATTTTTGGAAAGCTGTGTAACAAAATGTAGAGCATGACTCATTAGGTTTGAAAGAAATAGAAGAATTCACTCGAAGGGTTTGCATTTTTACAATACTTTGAATTTGATATGGAAATAAATGCACTGTTAACAGAGACTAAATTTCAAAGACACTAAGATAAGAGAACCTAGTGATAAGCAAAATGGTAAATGTAACTAGATCTTTTCTTGAGAAATTCCTATATCAATTTCCAGGTGCTGTTTCATATTTTAATACCTCTATTGAATGCTTAAAATAAACCATGCATGAAGAGATGTGTTCCACTCTCATTTTGCTTAGAGAATATCAAACATGCATGATAGCCATACTTCCCATATCATGTAACCTCATATTTGTTAGGTTTAAAGTGTGTGCATATCAAACACAGTGCTAGACAGCACAAAGCAGATAACTGAGTATGGAAGATACTTTTCCTACAGTAAAACTAAGATGGTATCATGCAGTGAAATTGCTATTCCTCAGTAAATCCTAAAGAGAGGCCTGCTCATATCACAAATCACTACCATGTCATTTACACAAATATATATTTTGAATCCTCAAAACTTTTCATGACATGCAAAGTGTTAACTCTTTGCTTGTTAAAGGTTACAAATTAATCATGAGACCTTTACAAAGTGTTTTAACAATTTTTACTTAAAAATATTTCTTTATTTATGTATATGTGTGCTTTGTTTGCATGCATGCCCAGCAGAGGAGGGCATTGGATCTCATGGGACTACAGGTATCAGTGGTCATGAACAGTAATTACGTGAGTGCTAGGAATTAAAGTTGGAACCTCTGGAAGAGCAGCAGTGTTTTTAACTGCTGTGACATCGCTCGAGGCTCTTATAAAAATTTTTAAATAAATTTTCATAGGAATTGAAATATCCAAAGGTTAGTTTAGTTTGTGTTGAAATTTAGGCAATTTTAATATCTGTAAAAAATGCTTAAATATAAAAGTGAAGATTGTTACCAAGTCGCACATTCTTTAGACTTTTTAGGGAATTTAGATTTGTCTTGAATGCTAATCTGCTGAGACATCCTACCTGACAAGTGAAATTGGCACTGTCCCCTGATTTTATAAGGCCAAGAGTGGTGAATTTAGAAACACGTCTATTTTTTGACAACAAATATGCTTGTGGAAAAGTCCAATAATTTAATTCCTGTGCAATTTCTACTGAGTAATAATGTATACTAAATTTGTACTAATATTTATTTTTGCACAGAAAAAAACTGTAAAATGATGTTGTATGCTAAAAGTATCAGAAGAACATAAATTGTTTTCCATCATAAAAATAAAAATACTTTTATACATAAACACATACATATGAGAACATAAAACATGTTACATACAAACATGTCTATAGAAATAAATATAATAGCTTAGTGACAAAATTTTTTGAAAAAATAAATGATTAGATTATTTTATTATTGTGTAAACATTAATGAGTTTACTTTTAAATTATGCTATGAAGGCATGAGGCAATATACTTATAGAGCACTACAATTGCACCCGTTTTCCATTTTTAACATAATCATCATTTTGTGGCACATTATTATGTGCATATATATACTAATATAGATATTAGTAGTCTAAATATTTTGAAGGTTAAACCTTAAGCCTGCAACTTTGAATATTGCCATTATTTATAAAGGTTAACCTTTATGAAGTATTTAGTATTTTCATTTTATAAGTATTAATTTGAAGTTTAAAAGTTTTGTTGTGTTTTAACATCCTATGTTAAATAGCAAACTTTTAAAAACATTACATGACACATTTGTATTTACTTATGCATATGTGTGCATGTATGTAGAGGGAAAAAAGATATCAGACAGAAACTGGTTCTCCCCTTCTGTCATTTTAGTCCTGGGAATTAAACTCAGGTTGTCAGATTTGGTGGAAAGTTTCTTTACCCACAGCCCCTGAAATCATGATTTGCTAATGCCAAGTTGGGCTCCTTACACTAATAAAACAGAATTGTGTTAATAATGGATATGTTTGAAAGATAACATTAGTTGTCTTAGTTAGGGTTCATATTGCTGTGATAAAACACCATATCCAAAAGCAACTTTGGGAAGAAGGGATTTATTTTGTTTATAATTCATCATCACAGTCCATCACTGGAGAAAGTCAGGACAGGAATTTGAGTCAGAAATCCAGAAGTAACAAATGAAGCATAGGCCATGGAGGAGTGGTGCTTACTGACATGCTCACAGGTCAATCTAGTGGGCATAATTTCTCAAGATTCTCTCTTTTCAATTGATTCTATCATTTGTCAAGTTAACCAAAATATAAAAAGTAAAACAACCAGAATATTAGTAAGTGATCTACCTTACAACTAGTTTTGATTTATGACAAAGTATTTTTAAAATTACTTGTGATAGTCACATTTTCAAGGCTATCTTTTAAATTTGGAAATATTAGGTTCTTTAACAGATACACACTTGGTGTCTCTTGCCTTCTTCAGTAGAACTTCAAATGTCATATCCTATTTGAATTTACAGTCAAGAAAATTATCAGAAAATTGGCTATGAATAGAAATGAAAATATAAAAGCATTATTCCTATGATTCTTTGGGATGTTTTCCTTGTATAAATAGCTGATTTGATAAATTCAAGTCTTTCGTTACTTACACCCAGACTGTAGAGATTCTATGGACTAACTTCTGGGTTATAAATATACTAAAATATTTTAGTCAAAGGAAGGGTAACATAAACATTTCACGTGTTTCTATTTCTTCTAGCAAGTCACTCGTCCCCTCCTTTTTAGTGTTTTCATATGGAGTTTGCACACATTAAATTTGAAGAATATGTAATGAATATTAATTAATATAGAATAAACTAAACTCATTGTTTCTTTAACTATTAAGAAAGACTATGACTGAGATTTATTGGTTATTGTCTGTGTGCAAATTGCATCCCTCTATAGAATTTGTTCCCAGAAAAGTGAACTCAAAGAGTGAAAAAGAGAGGGATGTTTCTGGAAATCCTAGCATCTGACAGCCCATTGCAAAGATGTGTCTGCTTTTTTTTTAAATGGACAAGAAAATCTGATTTAAAAGGGTAATCAAATACGATTGTACATTATCAAGTCATGTTTCACAATATTTATTTACTAACGATGTTTTGAATTTTTGATTAATCATACATTTACTACTGTCTGACACTCTGAATAAAAACACATGTTGTCACAGCCTTAGATGTCTGTTTTTGTGGGCTATAATAATGGTCTGACAGTTATCTAGAGTTCACCATGTTTTATAAACAACAGTGACTGAAGCTCATCTTTAAGAAATAAGTATGGTAGATTGAATGAATGATAATTGATATTGATAGCCTTAATGCTGTCATAAGATAAAGATTGAGTGTAGAGAATAATTAGAAGAAAATACCATATTAAGCTTTCGTAAGTCTTCAAGAACTTTAGTCTCTAAATTACTATGCAAAGTTTCTTTATTTTTGTGATAATATATTCAACTTATTACTATATTCTGTGATGCTTTAAAGCAAATTGTTTATTATAAGACTGGCTTTTTAACTGTGCTCAGCTTCAGATCAATGTCACATATGTGTTAAAAAGAGTTTTGGAAAATTCTGAAAGTTTATCTCTTTTTAATCAAGGCAAACAATAAAGCGTTCATTTTTGTAATAGGATAGGTGATCCTTTAAGAGAATTGCCACTTGGCTGATAAATATTAACTCACACTATCTTCTTATGTCATTGGAAATTGTGTCCAAATTCACATTTGTAGGTTAAAAATACAAAACCAAACTTATGAACAAGTAAACCTTTTGTTTCCTTGACTTGACATGTCCTCATTATAATATACAAAAGAATAAGCCTCTGCTTCTAGTAATATGTCTCTATTAAAATATTATATAAATGTTATATTTTAGGATCATCAACTTGTCCTGGCTTGCCCAAATTTTTCAGTTTTAAAATTATAAGTTCCATGTCCCAGAAACCTGCTTAGCAGAAGAAAAATCAGGGCACTTGAATACTCCAGATTTTTAGTTCATCTTGTGATTCTTGCAATTGTAAAGTCTATACAAGATTTTGGGCATAAATATACACATAAGTACATTTCTCTAAGGCAAAGTGTCACAGCTTTCATTAGGGCAGAAGGACCTAAGATCACCTCACTCCCACAAACACTATGTGATACACAAATAAAGAAGGCAAATAGAATTTGAAAAATGATGCTAACAAGGTTTGGATTTTAAATAGCATATTTTTGACAAAATGTTAAATATATAATAAATTTAGTTTTTATGAGCTCAACCTTGTTTTCTGTGCACTTAGTATGTTAATTTCAGTTTAGCACAATTCTGGAAGCAGGAGAAGCACTTTGAGATTCGAATATTACTCCAAAATTTATTTGTAATTCATGTAGTCGAATATTTTTGTGATATAGTCACTTTATATAAAAATGTGGAAAAATACTTGTTAATATTTATTAACATTTTGTTATTTACTTCCAAGTAAAATGCTCATATTACATATTACCTTCCAATATTCTTACCTAGAGCTATGATATCAAATGTGTTTTCATCCAAACTAAACAGTGGCTATACTAAGAATAAAATTTTTCTTCAGAAAGTATAGTTAAAGTTTTTTATTACAAATACACACCAGTATAAATGAAGGATAATCTATACATGTATATTATACATAAAATTTCAAACTGATGAACAACATTAAAATAATTTTGTAGTTAAATGTCATTTTCTGGCCAAATTGAGATGTGTACATGTAAAATATCAGTCAAAGCAGCATGCAGACAAGAACAGAAAAGACTACGTCAATCAACATTGAGTTCTAACTCTTAAAGAAACTTACTACTGACTGTGTCATGGTACCATAGTAATGCTACTCCTCAACTAATAAGTAACCAAAGGAGAATGTAGTTGATATAAAAAAATGGCTCAGGGACTTGTTCAATTTATTGTTATTTAGGTTGACACAGGGTCTCATTTGTACAGTCTAGATTGTTCAAAAGTTCCTTGACCTGTTTCAAAGCCTGGTTGGCTAGTTAGACTTGAAATTGAACACTGATGTGATTATAAATAGACAAAAGGTAAATCTGGCCATCATCAAAATCAGTTGTACGTTTTCAGGTGATTTAGGAATTATTCAGAGGATATTCGGACACCGTGAGAAGTCCTCTATACATTCCACATTTCCCAATAATTACTTTGGGATGTCTCTAAATTGGTATCAGAGAATAGATGAAATCTCCATGTGCCCAGATTTTAAAACAACATGTCTTTGCACTTTGGGTTCAGTGTTTCATCCAGCTGATATTCCTCCATTGGAATACCACTTTGAAAATATTTAAAATCGTCTCGCTTTCTCATTTTACATCTGCTAAAACTCACCAAATACAAAGAGTAATTGTGATTCTACTTTTTTCTTCAATTTTTTAGCTATTTTTGAAAGATGGGTAACTTAATTGAAAGATACATACAAACTTTTCACTTAGAATCTTTATGAAAATGTAAAAGAAGCTTTGCCAATTTGAATAGTTAATTGAATTTGACTGTTACAGAGTAAGATGCAAAATCGAGTATGTCTATAGTGACATTATGTCATAAAAATTTTAAAAGGTTTTATTTAGTTTGAATTCTATCAAATTTTATTTAGCAGAGCAAGTAAAGCTGGATGATATAATTAGAGTCTAAGATTAAAGCATCATAGTTGAAATAAGATAATATGAAGTCTCATACAGTAATAATTGAGCTAGTTTCAAATGAATGTAGCTTTCTTTAGACTGAAGTCTCTTAACTCTCGAATTTACAATGATATAATAATGAGGTAGTGGGTGTAGCAAGTAGAGTACTATATAAATATAATGCATTCTAACCATTTTCAGGCTCTTTGCTACATCTGAATTACCATATATCCCTAATATTTGTGCTTTCATATTATAGAAACATGTCTGAAACTCAAAAATGTCAAGTAGCTTAGATATGATCTTATAATTACTAACTGATGAAATCACACAGAGATATTAATATTCTACCTTAATTTCCACAGTTCTTCCCCCAAGCTTATTCTTTATTATAGAACTGTTTATTAGTGAAAAGGACAAAATAGCTATCTCAGATCATTGCAATATGTCTCAGAGGAATACTCTGCTTCCAATATTTGGTGTTCTTCTAATATACTGGTATGCTTTCTCAAAGAAACCGGACCATTCCTTTATAGCTTTTGCCTTCACCATTTCATTCTCCATTTTATTTCATACATGTGTTAATTATCTTAGATTAAGTATGATTCTTTCTCCTAGCTTAAAATAGAGTGTTTAGTTTGTTTCCTTTTAAGAAAGTAAATTTTAAAAGAGTAGGTAAAATAAGTAGATGTAGAGTTAGATAAGTTCTAATAGTACATGGCACAGAAATTGGAATTTCTAATTCTAAAAAAGTAAAAATTCATTACTTTTTCCTTTACCTTTTACCTTCATTATGTATTTTGAAATTAATACATGCATTCCTTTAATAAGAACATAGTTTTTCTAATGTATCTTCCACATTAAGCTCTGACCTAGGAATTGCATGCATAGCTTTTATTGGGATAAACACCATTGTTGATGCAGAAAGAACTAGCGAGTACAGTGATTGAGATTCTTAGGGAAATTTCTCCTGAAATCATTTGTTTTATATTACTCCTAATACATGTAAATTGAGATGCAAGTGTATGTATGTATGTATACATGCCTGCGACCACACACAAATCACAAGTACACGTGATGACACATTAAATACACACGGGTATATCTGTTTAACCAGCAAATTCATTATCACCTGTATTATTGTTTTAATGAGATTCTAACATGATAAAATGGCTTCATTATTCTTTCTCAGCAGTCTGCTAGCAATGCATTAACAACAATCCATTCTTTCTCCCTACCTGATATCATAACAACATTTTTTCTCCATTCTGTTGACATAATTACACTTGTGTAACTTTGAGCAACACTTCCTGGCAATGTAGATCCACAAAGTTGTTGCTATGGCGTTAGCTCAAATTGACTCTTCAGTTCAATTTATCTTTCACCTTGAGCAGAGCTTTTGTGTCATAAGAAAAATAGGAAAGAAGTACTATTTCAGTAGAGAAGGTTTTTCATGGGGAGATTCATTTACATGCAATAGTTTTATATTTTTCTTGGAATTCTAAAGTATAATACTTGCCCAAAGCAATTTTTTTATTCAAGTGATAGATGTAAAATCTGAGATAATTGACTAAATCCTAATTATTCTGTTACCTACCTTAGAATGAGTTGCGCTGGCATTGGTCTGTTAAGTGGTGGACTTTGTTTATTCCCCATCTTTCCAAAAAATGCGGAAAACTGCTGTTCTTCAACATGGATCAATGCTGGCAAGGTGCTCATTAGAGCAGCAGGTGTTAGACCTTAATTGGACATTAAAGAATTATGTTTTGCTTGAAGGAATTCAGAAAAAAGTTATACTTTTGTTGTGTACATCGATTCTGGTTGAAAAATCAAAAGCATGACGCTGGTGATAATATGTAAATTATCAGTGTGTATCATTTTTTAAGCAATCAATAAAGTATTAAAGTTATCATTAACTTTCCTTTGGACCCACTCTTCCTCTTGGGTATAACCTACAAGGTACACTTCTACCATTATGGGTATTTTAATGTAGAAATTGACATAGAGTGACATGGGGAAAAAAACAGCTAGACGACCTTCATGAAGGAGATGAGAAAAACATAAGTTACAGAAAGAATTTGGTAGTAAGAATGCAAGTTTAAAGGGTTTTGAAGCAATATTTGAAGTAATTAGCACTTACATTCCTTTTACTTTGTATACTGTTTTATTATTTCGCAAACATCTTCAGAAATTGACTGATAGGGCAAACTGTAAAGTACATAATCATATAATGAGGAAGGAAATGGAAATATAAAGTTCAGTTACACACTTTGAATTTGTCTCTATCAGTAATGCTTCATGGAAGAAGATGATGTTTAGCAAAACCTTGCTAATTTTGGCAAAATTTTTTACCCATAGAAACAAGCATCCCCTCATACCAAAGTAGACCATGTTTAAATTATTTTTCTCTGTTTGTTCCTGTACATTTTCTTGCCTGTATCACATGATAATTTATAACCTATACCTTTGAATTTTGGTAGGATATCATGGGCCAGTATGACACACACACACACACACACACACACACACACTATATATATATATCAAAATATAATGAGCTTTCCCATATATGTATATATACACACAGACACACATATTCATATATAGAATATATCTGATATCTAGACAGAAATACATTTCACATATATTTACATGCAATAATTTCATATAACTTGAATGACAGTATAGTTTTCCTTTGATTTATAAGTGAATTGAAGTAGAGTTTGTTATATATCCAGGTAATACTGTATAACATATCCAGATAACACTTTATGACATCGATTCTGTGTCCTCTTCTTTAATAAACAATAGTATACACTCAGAAGCCATTATCAATTTCTTATTTCTCAGTGGTCATTAAAATGGGTGAAATAACTTATAAAATACTGAAACCAAGGTTTTATTCTATCCCAGAGCAATTATTCACAACCTTAACCAGATTGTCTATGAGGCAGTCCCATCTTAAACCTCAGAATGAGAAAGGTTTTTTTAGAATGCTTGTAAGAATAAGTATTTCAAGGGCAAATTCTGCAGGTTGCTCCTTTTGGTTAGTCCTTATATATCATGTCTTTCTGGAAATATATTTTGAAAAATAAAATTATGAGAGGTTTATGTTATTTTTTTCTATTTAAGTTATAGATTCTTTGTTAAAATTGAAAATTATATTTTATCTGTTTAAAAATTGTTCCTTTAACAATATCTAAAAAATCTTATGGACTAAATGTACTTATTGATGCTGTTGTCTTTGACTCAAGATTTATGATATGATATGACTAAAAGTCACAATAGTTTTCAATTAAATTACTATTATTCAATGAGCCATTAACAACCTAGTTTATTATAGAATAATTAATTGGACAACTACTCAATACATAAAAGAAGATAAGTGGACATAGTTTTATGATTGTGTTTGGAAACACACCTTTTTGTTTGTTTTTGTTTTTTTTTCTTTGTTTGTACATTTTGTTTTTTGAGATAAGGTTTCTCTGCATAGCCTTGACTGTCATGGGATTTTCACTTTGTAGACACCCTGGCTTCGAACTCACAGAAATCTGCCTGACTTTGCCTCTTGAGTGCTGTGATTAAAAGTGTGTGGTGGCACTACCCACCTGGAAACCTATCTTTCTGAACTGAGTTTTTGTCACCATTCTTGCCAGCACCCATGTATCATTCCAGACAATATCATTAGAGTATCTTATTGCTTTGAGTGTTTCTGCATTTGTTGAGTATACACATGTTTAAACAACCCTGTTTTATTTACATTTGCCTTATTTATGTTGCAAACTTGCACCTATACAGCACCAAGCATCTGTAGGTTCATGAGGGTATAGTAATCATGTATACTGGAAAACTTTAATTATGGGCCCATATTGATTGGAAATATCTTTTAACATCAGTTTCACATCTCTATCCCATACACATTCTCTCTTCCAAAGCAAATAAAGACTATAAAACATCACTGGGAGGTTTGAATAACCTCTGAATAGGCATTCAAGGATTCCTTAAAAACAGTTAACTTCTTAGAAAATAAGTTGCTCTTGTATTTCATCATGTGAAGTGGAATCAGTTTTCATTCTGCTACAATAGGTAGCATTTGTTATACATTTTGTTCTTTACAGTACCCTACCTTGTCTTTTTCCCATGAATATCCACTAAATAGTTACTTCAACATAACTGGACTTAACTTTATTAAAAACTAAGAAAAATTTAAGCATAACCCCTAAATATATATGTAAGAAAAATTGGTCACCTTAATGCATGCTTTGTCTGCAAAATTCTCACTGACATACATTCTTTCAGAACTCTAGGCTTAATTAATAAGCATATACCAATATGTATACTTTTAACAATTATATATAAAATTATATAAAATTACTGTATTGGTAACACAAAACACAGAACCTTGTGCATGCCTTTTGTACCACTGACCTGCAAATCCAATTTAACAATTATGATTTAAAAGACATCCTCTGTCCCTTACAGTTGTGGTTCTTAATTTTCCTAATGCTGTAACACTTTAATACAGTTCGTTATGTTGTGGTGGCTCCCAACCATAAGACTATTTTTATTATGGCTTCATAACTATAATTCTGCTGCAGTTATGAATTATAACTTTAGACTCTCATAACAGGATATCTGATATTCAACCCCAGAGGGGCTGTAACCCACAGGTAGAGAACTGTGCTGTAGAGCCATGTTATTATGCCGCTTTCTTCCCATGAAGCATTTGGAGCTTAAGGATTTGAGTGAGTCCTATCCTACAGCGTTGACGCCTTTGGTTCTTTGTAGCTTCTTACTCTGGTTTCCAAAAATTAAGCCACTCATTACTTCTTTTCTAGATATTTTCCCACCCTTAAATAATAATTACAGCCTCCACTTCCATTTTACTTTGTGCCAAGTGTTTTAAGTAGTTTTAACAGAACTTTTTGTTATATTGGTTATATATTTACTTGTTTAAAATTTACTTGTTATATATTTTCTTGGTTAAAATTTACTTGTTTCAATTCAGGAAATTATCTTAATGTCTTAGAGAGAGTAGTACATCTTAATCATTTATATAGCATTTGCTGTCTGTCTGTCCTTAGTGATAATACTGAACTTACATTCCCTAGATTTATTACCTAAGACAGACTTGTAGCCCTAAGGAATTTCATGCCAGGTTACAGGGGATAATACCATCAGTATGTACTGGTATGCAGACATAATAATGTAACATCCGTAAGATGAGAAAAGCTACTTCTTTCCGTTAGAACAGTCCTGGCCCTTTGTATAGACAAAGAAACACAAATGAAGTGTTTGGCAAAGAATAAAGCCATAAACAATGGGCTTCCAACATTTATTGCAAGCCTCCTGGAATAGAAATCTCAGGAATATAATGGGTGTTCTTTATGCAAAGAAAAGCCAATTGTTAGAGCAGCTCATAATCTCTAGTGCCAGTAGGCAGCAAATACATTTTATATTTCCATCCTAATTTACTAAATAATGGAAAAACGCCTCTCAATCTGTTAAATACTTCATGCGTTAACAACACACAAACACATTTTTTGTAAGTTACAGTGCATTCAATTAACAATTGGCCTTATTTCATTAAAATAAATTTATATGTGAAAATAAAAGCTATACCAATAAAAGAATTTAATTCTAATTTATGAGAAACTCATGGTGTTTTAAATACTATATCAAATATCCAACAGCTCTATGTAATGCAAAAGCAAATGATAATGACCATGTCTGACCATAAAACATCAATTGCAAAGAGATTTGAAATTGTTTTAAGAGTACACATTATCGTGATTGACTGTAATTATGTTAGGTGTTGTATTCATAGAATTCTAATGAGATTTTATAGAATCTAGGGATGACAGATGTTGAGTGTAGGTAATTTCCAACATGTCTTATCACTGTTTCGGACCTCAAATCAAGCATAATGCAATATCTCAGTGTATACCACTACCCTCCTAAACTGGTATGAATTGTATACTTTCAATTATTATCATTAATGCTTTGTAATGGTTATCACCAAGATAAAAAGCTTGCAATAGATATTTCAGGCATATAATGGTTGCAACCTTTATTATATGTTTGCACTTTTACTATTGTGAATCAATATTTGAGCTTTTTAAAGTACTGGCCTTTGCTTATCTTTTAATGTGTAACACAGGAATTGGCAATTCATTCTATTTTATACAGATAAATTAATACTGTTATATACAGTTTTATTAATATCTGTTTCCATTGTATATATTGAGTAGTGATGTTATAAAAGTTATCAGGTGACTCTTTGTAGTTTCAATTAGTTATTACTGAGTCTAATTACTTATCACTATGAATTTTTAAAGAGATTTCACAGACAAAACAAGAAAGGTAAGACAATATTTGTTACTTCTAGGTTGATATAGTACCAAAAGAAAAGTTTTAGAGAAATGTGAAAATATTACTCTGGGGTGACATTTTTCCTGCAGGATGAGTATTCTTATTTTTGAATTTTGCATAAAAAGTACATTAATTTTAAAAGTACCAAAAATAATCTAAAAATACTACAAGAACGACTGGACTGATATATTGTCAAAAAATTTCCATTGTGTTTTTCCCAAAATAGATAATATACTCTGATCCAAAATTCACTAAATAGGTACTGTCAAGACAAGGTTGCATTATAAAATTTTAAATATATATATAAACAGGATTAGGTTCCTACATGCATGCTCTTGTGTCTAAGCATATCTATGTGTGTGCATGTGTGTGTCTGATCATGTGGAAGCCAGAGGTGGATGAGAGGTGCCTTCCTTGTTCGTCTTCACCTTACTTTTTCAGTCAGGGTTATGTACTTACCTTGGAGAGAGTACTGGGGACTCCTAGATTCAAAGCCCTCCAATTGCTTGACTGGATGGTCATTGCTTGCCTCTGTTTGCCACTCCGTACTGTGCCCACAGGCAAGTGCAGCACCTAGATTTTTATGTGAGGACTTGGAATCTTCAGCCTTAACCTTAAAGCTTTTTGCCAACGTAGCAATCACCATACCTCATTTCCTACTTCCTCTCACATTCCTTCACAAATGTCTATGGTTATTAGAGCTGAGGGAGAATCTCTGGTAGACAACATATCATTTTCCTTCAGTTAATTTTATTTGATTCCTTTTTCTAAAAATAAAGTACTAATAGCCATTTAAACACTCAAACTACTGCAAAGATGGCTGAGTGGTTAAAGTCCCTTCCTCATGTTCCAGAAAACCCCATTTCAAGTTTCCAACACTGTGTTCTATGACAAACAACTGCCTGTAACTCCAGCTCCAGAGGATCAGATACCTTCTCCTAGCCTGCATGGGCACCTTCACACATGTCACACACACACACACACACACACACACACACACACACACACACACACACACACATACTACATATGCACATGCAAATTAGTGATTAAAAAATAATAGAGAGATGACTCAACAGCTTACAGGACTTGCTGTCCTCCCAGAGGACGTGGATTTAGTTCCAAGCTCCTTCCTGATAGTTTGCTTCTAACTCCAGCTCCAGGGTACCTGATACCTTCTTCTGGCCACCATGGATACTAGGCACATGTAGTACACATATTTGTACACAAAACATTCATACTTATAAAATAAAAATAAAATCCAAGTAATAGCTTTTAAAAGTTTTTTAAAAGAGTCAATTTATTTGATTACTACTACTAATAATACCAATAGCTTCACTAATATGTGTGAATACATATTCATAATAAGTAAGTGATTGAAATATAGTCATTATTTCTTGATTATCTTGTTTCTTTCCATAATCTAGAGTGAGTATCTGCATAGCACAGTTGGTGGGATGTTACTGTAAATTCCAATCTGCTTGTTAGTAGAGATATATCATTTGTTTATTGATGATTGCAAATATGTTTTCACATTAAAGCTTCACATGTATTATTATAAAGCTTAATGTAAATTAGGGAAAGAAGTTGCTTAGAAAACTTCTTAGAAAAATAAACTGCTTAGAAAAATATAGAATAGGCCCCTCAGATTATGTAAAGAAACACAAATTGTTGTCCACTTATTCAATTACTGTAGGCACATACATAGAAAGAGTAAAATGCACAAAGTAGTCTTCAAAAATATGCATATTTAGAAGAGAGGCTGGATCAAGAAATAAAAAAAATTCCCTATCTCTTCTTATCCATCTGTTGTGCCATTTGAATGCAATTGTCAATGATTATTCATCATGACAATGTCCTACAGACCAAGTCTTTGCATTTTGATTTGCCCTCATTAAAAGTATTCTTCAAAGTCTACAATACAAACAACTTTTTCTGAGAAAGTCTTTAGCAAATATGGAAAGTGAATTTTTCTTACCATTGATTTATATGGCCACCATTCAAACCTTTAATATCAGTATTAAAAACAAAACTAAAATATGGAGCCACCCTCAAAGGCAATGGCATGCATATGAATACTATGTGTATATGGTTCTCAAATGTGTTCTTAAGCAAAATAGCATTCATCTTTTTTTCTTGGATTTAAAAGAGAATAACAAAACAAAAACAAACCTGTTTTAAAAATTTTGCCTTGATAGTAATATGAAGTATTTAGAGGCAACCTCTTCTTAAATGTATAATTTATGCAATGCATGAGCACAGGCCAGTATTTCCAAGAGAAAGTTTTAAAGAACATTGGTCACCCAAGATGTTAAATGAAAAACTAATTGTTAGAATGCAGCAATTCTATTTCCTTCTTTGGATAATCACAACTTAGCCTCAAAAATTTCTATAGAAACAATATTTTGTTTAACTCAGTATTTCCTAACTTTATGTCACCATGAAACTCAGGTCATGATTTAATACAAAATTTCCTATGAGACTACAATTTTATGAAACATGTTTTCATGGATATATTACTAGATTACTCTACAACCTATATTAACTGTGCTGGATTAACTGTTAGGGATTGTTTTCTAGGCCACATTTTAGTATAATTTCTGAACATTTTTCTAGGTCCATGTGTGTGACTTTCATATAACATCCAGTTTAAATCAAAAAATGCTCTTTAGTTATTGTCAATAGACCTCTAAATTCAATCCTTTTTGGTACATGATCAAATTCTCCATTCTTACCCATCCTTAATATTTTGTTTAATCCTCTAGTCCTTGTTTACCAAGAACCTTGTTAAGTCAGTTTAGAATCTTCCTTCCAGTTTTGTTCATGACTGTACTGAGTTTCTCTTCATGATCTTATGGCCCTGTTTCAGTGATTATTATATTTCAGAATATGGCCTTGAGTTAAACTAACCTATGTGTTAGCAAATGCTATTGAGCAATAGTTTCTTTGATGTACCAGAGTTACACATTACCATTTGTTTTGAAGGACGGCAAAAATCACTAACAAGAAATTGATTTTGATTTGATAGCCTTTTGAAATTTTTTTGAAACTTTGATACTTTTATTGAATTGTTGTTTTCCTGTGAAAATATTGTATGAAAGATCAAACAACTTTACAATTCATGTTTCCCACCTATAAATATGTTACATGACATGATTGCAATATTGTTCCCATTTTACCATGCTTTTTAAAACAAGAAGAAAAATTTATGGGTTTGTCTACAGGAATTCCTATAATCATTTCTTTACTCAAACTGTGAACTGATAAAGATCAAAGTAGATTGAACTTGAGCTCATTACATGTCAGCTTCCATGATGAAGCCTTAGTCGGAATATTATTGAAGATCTTTAAGTAATAGCTATTAAACAGGATATCGATCTATTATTTTTTTTTAGAATGCAGTGTGTTCAAGCAGTTTCAATGCCATTAACAATTAACAGTCGCTCAGCATCTTTATCAGATTCTATCTACAAAAATTTATGCAGTGTTCATGAGATAGACTCCCAAAACAAAGAAAAGACAATTTATAAACTGAACAAACAATCTCTGATTAGTTTTCTTGGTCACAGTATCATGCTGAGAAATTACTGCAGAGGATTGGGGAAAGGAGGGAGGAGAGAGAAAGATATAGTTGTATAAGTCATTATATCTGGGATGTTGTGTCTAATCAGGCCCACAATCACATACAGGTAGAGATAGCATAATTATCATACAATAAGTGCTACATATAAAACACTAATAAACTGAGCTATAGTAAAATTAAGAACTTTGCAAGAGAGATAACTCAAAGGTTATGAGTACATACGGTTCTTATAGAGGGTTCAAGTTCAGTGTCCAGTACTCACACAGAGAAATTGTAACTCAGAACAAATTGTAACTCCAGTTCTAGGGCATCTGACACTTATGGTCTCCATAAAACCTATTAATGTGTATACATACTACACACAAATATGCCAACATGAACAGGAATCATTTTTAGATAAATTAAAAACTTCAAAGGATGTTTATGAATTTCATAAATATATTACTGAATAGATGATAAAGACTCTTTATTGGGCATTTTTGCTTATATAAATCTTAAAGACTATGCAAAATTATTTGTAATGCTACAGGAAAGTAGAGCATATTCTGTCTGAGGGATGACTTCATAATATAAGTTGAGAAAGAACTTGAGAGAAAGGGAAAGGGAGTTGGAATCACCTAGTGATCTTCTGTCTTCTTACTAGCTCACAAAATGCAGATTATTCTTATTTTCTATAATTTCTAATGCATGTATTGAGTGTTCATGTTATGGTCTCGCTAATTCAACATTCAGCCTCTGCTTAAATGCCTTTAGTCATCAAAAGACATGCAACAGTTTTCTATTTTTTTATTTATCCCTTTGTCTAGCAATATATTGCTTGTTCTTGGCCAGAGAAAGGGGTTTGTGTGTGGTGTGTGTGTGTGTGTGTGTGTGTGTGTGTGTGTATACACAAACATATGTATGCTTATACGGTAGACTATGGAACAGAAAATCCCATGACTGACATTCCATAGCATTTGGGTGGCAGACGTCAAAGGATGACTAGAAGTTTCTGGGTTGTCTGTGCTACAGATTGAGATTATGTATCCTAAAAATATAATTGTTACTTAATACAAAGCCTAAACTGAAACTGATCTTTTTCACTTTTCTGCTAGATACATACAGTTTTAGACTAGATACACAAGTGTACTTAATCTGACTTTCATTGCCTAACTAGATTTACTTTTGATTTACACTTTTGCAAGCAGATTTTGTAGGCAATGAAGCAAGTAAAAAAAAAAAAACATTTATATGTTTCAAATGTTAATACAATTTTGAATTTCACTGTTTTAAAAATCTCAAAATAGCATTATGAGGCATCTAGTTCAAATGAATGTTTGTCTTTTATTATTTACCTTTTTTTTTTCTTAAAAATTATCCCAGAATACTACTGGTAGAAGTGTTAGTGTGCAGGGCGGTGGTGCACACACCTTTAATCCCAGCACTCAGGAAGGTAGAGGAAGGCAGACCTCTGTCTATTCATGGCCAGTCTGGTCTACAGAGTTAGGTACAGGACAGCCAAGGCTGTTTGTTACACAGAAAAACCCTGTCTCAAAATACCAAAAAAGAAAAAGAATAAAAGAAGTGCTTGAAAAAATCATCTCTAATTTGATCAATATGTACTTACACATATGTCATCAATTGTTATTGTACTCAGTCTTTAGTGGATGTTTTACAAGCCCCATGAGCCATGAACTTGATTTGTTATAGTAGAGGCTGAGAAGGAAGAAAATACTGTCAGTACAATGATACACACATCAATAGAGGTTATGGTTCAAAGACACTCTTATTGGCAAGGATTCCATAATCAGAGCTAGAAATGATAAAGAAGTCCATTCCAGGATGCTTCAAAGAGGACATTTAGGAATAAATAATATTTTCACAGTAGTTATGTCAAAGATAAATTAAAGGTATTTATGCATAAATGTGTACTGTAACAGAATTGCAAGCATGAAAGAAAGTTCAGGGGTCAGACAATTGAGTAAGGAGTTGCAGGCACAGCGATGTTATATTGATGTAAAAAAATGAAAAAAATCTATTGCGTGATAAGCCATAATACTGTGATAAGGACAACACCTCTTAGGATGTGTGTGGTGTGTTGTTGTCCCCATCTAAGACACATGAATATTTGCTTTTACAGTTTATTATTATTATTATTATCATTGTTGTTGTTGTTGTTGCTGCTGCTGCTGCTGGTGGTGGTGGTCGTGGTAGTGGTGGTGGTATACCTCTAGTGTCCTAAAATTGTGGTTTCTAAAGCATATGCAATTTATATTTGCAGCATCTTCCAGTATCTTTTTATATTGGAAATCCTCATGTTCTATTGTAGACCTACTAAACTGCAAATTTAGGAGATGGTAATTTAAGAATCTCTCTTGTTGTGATTTTAGCAGTGTCTAAAGACTGAAAACTATTATATAAAGCAATGTATTCATTATTTCATTTATTCTTTCCTGTGATTCCATAAAAGGATTATTATTTCTACCCTTCTTTACAAATGAGAAAATAGGCTATAATAGACTTGCTGTTTTGTGTATGGGTAATGCAACTGGCATTCAGAGAAGCTGGGATCTTAACATTTTTCAGTCTATAAACCCTGGGTTTTGCTACACTCCATCAGAGCCAGAGGAATGAAAAGTGAGTAATTTGAATGAACATTTGCAGTGTCCAACTTGCAAGCTCTAATATGCAACAATAATGGATACTCAACCCCCGCAATGTTAACAAATCAGTTGCCAAAACAGCAAATGCCTTGTTGAGGAATGACTCTATGACACATTTTTATTGTTTGGTTTGATACTTTTTTTCTATAAGTTTAGACATTTGCTTTTGGTTAGATTATTCTCTCTTTGTGAGTGTGTTTGTGCATATGTGTGTGTGTGTGTGTGTGTGTGTGTGTGTGTGTGAGAGAGAGAGAGAGAGAGAGAGAGAGAGAGAGAGTATGTGTGTGTGTTTGTGTGTAGCGAGCTTGAAGTAGATACATGATTCCTTCATCCATCACTGCTGAAAATAAATCCACCCAAACTGGAATTGGTTTGCAAGGTGCAGGGACTCTGAAGTCTCTTCATCTCCCTAACTCGGATTATAGGCATACACTGCCATGTCTTTCATAGGTGCTGAAGGTTCAAACTCAGGTACTCATGCTTCAGTGACAAATACTTTACTAGGTGAGACATCAGAACTCCGGATTAATTTATCCATTTGTTGTGATTGTTGGTTTTACAAGACCAGGGTTTCTCTGTGAAACAACCCCAGCTGTCCTAGAATTCACTTTGTAGATCACACTAGCTTCAAACTCACAGAGATTCACCTGTCTCTCCCTTCTGGATGCTGAGATGAAAGGCATGTGCCACCACCATCCAGCCATTAATATTTATTCTTAAGTGTAATGTATTCAATGGGAATAAATCAGGTATTACTTCATTGATGCTTCTTCATTATCAAATGTATCTTCTTATGAGCTACCTGCTAAAGGTCTTTTAGAGCTTCTATATTTGATATTATGTCTATCAAACAAATGAGATTATGTCACCCATTCTACATCCTTGAACCTAAATTCAGCTTTATTGAGACCCAAATCACCGTTTGCCATGCCTTCCCACTCTATAGCACTGATTGGTTTTGGCTCTTATTGAAAACTGTTTTTCCCCCCTTTGGCTTCTAGAATATTCTTCCATTCTAGGTTCTTTCTTATGAGTTTCTTTCATCTGTATAATTTTCTTGAAGAGCTGTTCTTTCTTTTTGAAAATCTCCTTTATACTTCATTTTCACCCTTTATTTCCAATTTATTTTTTATTTTATTCAAAACTGCACAAATAAGTCTTTAAAATGGCATACAAATTAGGTACACTAATTGTATTCACTTGAAATGCATAGCTATCTCAAATTTTGTATGTCCAAATTTAAAAAATACATATTCTACCTTCTCTAACTTATTCAAAGATAACTTATTTAAATATAAAGTTTCTCAGGGTTTAAGATGATATACTTGTGACTTTTCTCAGTACCATTGATCATCATTACTTAGGTATTAGCAACCATTATTTCTTAACTGAATTAGAAGAGATGTCCTGAAATGTAATCAGTCCCCCCTACTTGTGATTTAGTATTCAATACTACATTCAGGATGCTTTGTGAAATGCTACTGGATGATGCCACTTTCCTCCAAACAAACCATCTCTAATTACTTCAAAACTAATTTAAATTAATAACCAGTTGACATAAAATACATTTGTTTATGACAGTGATTTGTTTTCATGTTTCTTGATACCATGGACTTACAGTTCAAGAATAAGTATGAGTTAAGTTTAACTTATAAACATTTTTAACAGAAAACTAGTGTGAAATAATTTGCAAATAATCATTGAAGTACAGCAAACTGTGTTCAGTGACTTTGGTGTGAAATATTTTCTTAAAAACTTAGATTACTTCTCTAAACGTTAAGATAAATCTTACATATAAATACATATGACCATATAAAATACATGTTTTCATTAATTAATTAATTAATTTTTATTAAAAATTTCCACTCCTCCACTTCTCCCACTTCCCTCCCCTTCCCTCCCCCCACTCCTCCTCTCCCTCCTTCTCCAGGGAGCAGTCAGGGTTCCCTACCCTATGGGAAGTTCAAGGTCCTCCCCGTTCCCTCCAGGTTCAGGAAGGTGAGCATCCAAACAGACAAGACTCCCACAAAGCCTGTCCATGCAGTAGAATCAAAGCCCAGCGCCATTGTCCTTGGCTTCTCAGTCAGCCTCCACTGTCAGCCACATTCAGAGAGTCTGGTTTGATCACATGCTCCATCAGTCCCATTCCAACTGGCCTTGGTGATCTCCCATTAGATCAGTACCACCATCTCAGTGGGTGAAAGCACCCCTTGCGGTCCTGACATCCTTTCTCATGTTCTCCCTCCTTCTGCTCCTCATTTGGACCTTGGGAGCTCAGTCCAGTGCTCCAATGTGGGTCTCTGTCTCTATCTCCATCCATCACCAGATGAAGGTTCTATGGTAATATGCAAGATATTCATTAGTGTGGCTATAGGACAAGGCCAGTTCAGGCACCCTTTCCTCTGCTGCTCGAGGAACAAGCTGCGGACATGTCCTTGGACACCTGGGAACCCCTCTAGAGTCAAGACTCTTGCAAATGCTAAAATGGCTCCTTTAATAAGATATATACTTCCCTGCTCCCACATCCACCCCTCCTTCACCGCAACCATCCCATTCCCTCAAGCTCTCTCCGTCCTCCCCTTCTCCCTTCTCTCCCCCCATCTCCCCTTATCCCCACCTCACCTCCACCCCCGTGCTCTCAACCCCTGCCTGGCAATTTTGTCAACTTCCAATATCCAGAAGGATAACTATATGTTTTTCTTTAGGTTCATATTCTTATTTAGCTTCTCTAGGATCACAAATTAAGGCCCAATGTCCTTTATTTATGGCTAGAATTCACTGATGAGTGAGTATATACCATATTCCTCTTTTTGGGTCTGGGTTACCTCACTCAGTAAAGTGTTTTCTATTTCCATCCATTTGCATGCAAAATTCAAGATGTCATTGTTTTTTACCTCTGAGTGGAACTCTAAAGTGTATGTGTGCCACACCATCTTTATCCATTCTTCTATTGAGGGGCACCTAGGGTGTTTCCAGGTTCTGACTATTACAAATAGTGCTGCTATGAACATAGTTGAACATAGTTTTTGTAGTATGTTAGGGCATCTCTTGGATATATTTCCAAGAGTGGAATTGCTGGGTCCTGAGGTAGGTTGACTCTCAGTTTCCTGAGAAGCCGCCACACTGATTTCCACAGTGACTGTGCAAGTTTGCATTCCCACCAACAATGGATGAGTGTTCCCCTCACTCTACATTCTCTCCAGCATAGGCTATCATTGGTGGTTTTCATTTTAGCCATTCTGACAGGTGTAAGATGGTATCTCAGAGTTGTTTTGATTTGCATTTCCTGATCACTAAGGAGGTTGAGCATGACCTTAAGTGTCTTTTGGCCATTTGAACTACTTCTGTTGAGAATTCTCTGTTCAGTTCAGTGCCCCATTTTTTAAATTGGGTTAATTAGCATTTTAAAGTCTAGTTTTCTGAGTTCTTTGTGTATTTTGGAGATCAAACCTTTGTCTGATGCGGGGTTGCTGAAGACCTTCTCCCAGTCAGAAGGTAGCCTTTTTGTCTTAATGACAGTGTTCTTTGCTTTACAGAAGCTTCTCAGTTTCAGGAGGTCCCATTTATTCATTGTTGCTTTTATTGTCTGTGCTACTGGGGTTCTACATAGGGAGAGGTCTCCTGTGACCACATGTTGTAGACTACTTCCCACTTTCTCTTCTTTCAGGTTCAGTGTGGTCAGATTAATATTGAGGTCTTTAATCAATTTGGATTTGAGTTTTGTGCATGGTGATAAAAATGGATCTACTTTTATTCTTCTACAGGTTGACATCCAGTTATGCCAGCACCATTTGTTAAAGATGCTTTCTTTCTTCCATTGTATAATTTTATCTCCTTTGTCGAAAATTGGGTGTTCATAGGTTTGTGGGTTAATATCTGGGTCTTCTATTTGATTCCATTGGTCAACATCTCTGTTTTTGTACCAATACCAAGCAGTTTTCATTACTGTAGCTCAATAATAGAGTTGGAAGTCAGGGATGGTAATGCCTCTGGAAGTACTTTTATTGTATAGGATTGTTTTGGCTATCCTGGGTTTTTTGTTTTTCCATATAAAGTTGATTATTGTTCTCTCAAGGTCTGTGAAAAATTTTGTTTGGACCTGCAACCACCCACAGGACCCTTTCTGTAACCTCTATCTTGCCATTCCATCTCCATACATCTTGTATTCTTCTCCACGACCTAGCTTGGTACATGGTTGCTAAAATGATACTTGTTTTGTACATTCATCTGGTTCTATCCAGAGTTCAATAGCCATTACCCCTGGCTAGTCTGGCTGCTTGTCCCTTGCAGTAGTTAAGGCTAATCTGTAGGGTTCCAAATCCCTTGTCTTTGTCTAGTCTCTGAAATCCTCCTGTACTGTTGAGAACATCTAGGCTTCCTGCTAGAACTTGCCCTACTGGAATCCACCCACAGGCACTTTGTATAGATTATAGTACATTAATCCTTTCTCAGACTTTCCATGGTTTTCTTCATAGTATAACATGTTGAGTAGAGCCATCCTCTCAATATGTTATTTTACATAGAGGGTTGAATCTCGCACAGGTTCCATAGCCAATGGCCAGGCCTTCCCCAAACAACTACACTAGCAGCCTCTATGATTCCTCATCCCATCAACTCCTCTTATACTGGAAACAACATGTAGATTCCCAAAAATATCACCCCTCCCTCAATCACCCTCTCCATGACCAGCCTGATCAAATCCTCCTCCAGAGTCTAGAGAGGTAAGCAGGCTTCTGCAATGATAACTGTTTTCCAAATCCAGTGGAGTGCAGACTGTATGGAACATCCAGTGGCATCCCTGGAATTGTGCTTGTTCTCACTTGTCGTCACATCTGCTCTCTAGCAGGGTCCCAAGCCCTTGGTTCCAGCCTAGTCCCATCATGCCCTCTTACACTCTAGGCAGTATCTACCCCATTACAACAATTACCCACAGAATCCTATATGCTGTCTATGTAATCCAACTCCAAACTTAGATTCCCATGTCCTCTCCAGGGTTAAGCTGTTGAATATCCCCAAAGTTACATGTTTTTCCACATCTCAATGGCTGAATCTATCCCAGTACTCAAGTCTAGTCTGGCAACCTACAATCCACAGTACAGTCCTCTAGGCTTCATTAGGGTCCAAAATACCACAACCTCATCTAGTCTTATCACCTATCCATATGCTATAGCTAACATTTAAATTCCACGCAGGAATGGCTCAATTCACAGCCATAGAACTAGGTTTTGATTCAACAAGTCTCTTCGTACACACATTTCCCACGATCTTCTCCAGAGACTATACTTTTGCACACCCTGCACACAAGCCAATACTTCCATTTTCAAATCCTGGAGGATCAAACTTCTGTGCCTCAGGCAGTGCCTCATAGATTTCTGGACTGTTTGTCTTGCAGGATTTTTCAAGTCTTGAACAGAGTCCAAAATCCTAGGCCATATCCTAGTCCCAGAATTTCATTCTTTGATACAGCCTACATTTTTGCTCTAACCGGGACATACCCTACACTCACTAATATACCCACATGTACCCTCAGGGTACCTTGTAGCACAAAAACTTATACACTACATAAACAGACATCCTATGATCTCCTACTGGTTTAGCCTGGTGAGTACACCCTATCTGATACTTGTTTTTCAACAATTCTTACATATCTAAATTGGTCTCACATCCAGTGCCATGCCTAGTGTGGTGACTAGCTTTTTGTGGTAAATAGGTCTAGGACTCTGCAGACTTGTATCTTTCTAACCGGCCTTGTGCTAGCACATCGTGGTGTCTGTACCTAACATCTATCCTCCCAACAGAAACCATCCTACATGCATCCGTTGACAAGACACTTTTAGATGATTAATCCCCCATACTCTGTAAACAGACTTTCTAGATCAAATCCCTCAATTTAGACTAGTGAGTAACCCCCAACACACTGAAGAATTTTTCACAGTTAATGTAAATGAAAACCAAACTCTCATGTACTTGAATACTTAGTCACCAAGGAATGCAACTGCTGGGGAAAGATTAGGAAGTGTGATCTTGTTGGAGTAGATATGGCCTTTATGAATAATATATGTCACTGAGGGTGGGTTTTGAGGTTTGCATTCCAAAATCAGGCCCCGTCTCTCTCTCTACCCACTACTGATGGATCAGTATGTAAACACTCAACAACTGGCCCAGTGCCATGCCTGCCTGAATCTTGCCATGATCATGAATTAATTTCCTTATATTTTGGACAAGCACCCAATTAACTAGTTATAAAGAAATCCAGAGACACTTTAAAGTCTCTAACTTGCATCTTGAAGTCCTGAACTGAGATTAAAGTTTAGGTAGAGGGCCAGGAATGTTGATATATAAGCCGTTGTGGTCAAGAGGTGGCATCTACCCTCCCTCCGCTTACCCCTCATTGTCTAATCTTTAATCTTATCTGGCAAGGTGTTTTGATAGTAAGAATTGTGTGAAATTTCTTTAAGGTGACAAGGTTTTCTTCTGTCTAGAGAGCATTGCTTTACCTGTCATGAGATTTCTGTGGAAATACTCATTATGTTGAAGTTTATTATTTTACTACTCTGATAGTTCAAGCTACACAAGTGTCTCATTAATATATCCTCATTACTGCTAGGCCTGTTATGGAAGGTGTCCACTCTGAAAGTCCTACTAAACCCCAAATTTCTTATAAAGGATAACCAAGGTTAAACCTGTCACTTTCAAGTAGCATTGCTTTCTCTGAGATGTGATTAGTATATTCTAGTATACTGAGTGTGGGGTGCTCCTGTGGAGCTTTCCTTACTTACATTGTATGGTGAGGTAGAAAACCAAAACTCAAAAACAGTTGTCTAAAAGGAAATGTATCTTCTATTTGTGGGGATAACTGTCACTCACACACATCCCCTCAGATAGGTTGAGATATTTCATACTGTTAAGTTTTGACCTGCTCTTGAAAAATACAAAGATGGTGGAGCACAGTCTTCTTGATTCTTCTCTATGTGATAAGGTAAGAGTAGCAATTTAGATTCAATGCTCCATACATTACTTCTATGTGTCTTATAGTGCATTTGTGGTATGACCCTCAAATCTGTGGAAATCAAAGTCCCTTCTTTGTCGTATTCTTTGTCAAATTCTTTTCTTTTTCATATATCAAATAAAATTCCTTGTCTGGATGCTATTTCCATATTATACAAAATATCAGCTTTTCCATATTCATCCCCAAAGAGCCTTCTTTGTCATACACCAACCTAAGTCAATTTTCTAGGTCTCAAATATTTGAGACCAAGGTGTGTTTCATAACATACACCCAATCAAAGTCCATCTTTATAGTATACTCACGAAAGTTGCTTATCTGACACAAATCTCTCCCATCTAATTCACCCAACTGAACTCCCTCTCTTGCCATATAGCAAACATTTCTTCCCTAAAACCTTGTAAGACACAAATCTCTCCCTTGCTTTTCAACCAGCTGAATGCTCTTTCTTGCCATATAGCCAATATTTGTTCACTAAAACCTTGAAAGACTCAAATCCCTCCGTAGTCATTTACCCAACTGAAATCCCTTTCTTGCCTTATGGCCAGCATTTCTCCCCTAAAACCTTGTAAGACAGTAATCCCTTCTTTGTCATTCACCCAACTGAACTCCCTCTCTTGCCATATACCCACCATTACTGACCCCATTCTTCCAATACCTCCATTCCTCCCTTACCATATATCAACACTAACTCCCTCTCTTATAATATGCCCACCATTTCTGCCCCCAAACATTGTGAAGCACAATCTGTCGCATATCATATACTCACCCATACTCCCTCACTAGCCATACACCCACCATTTTTACCCCATCCTGCTATGACCCAAATCCTTCTCTTGATAAATGCACACTGAAAATCCTTCTTTTGTCATATAACCACACAATTCTCTGTCTTGTGATAAGCCCACCATTTCTGCCCCCAAACAAGTGATACTCAAACATATCAGTTTTCATAGGCCAAACAAATCCCCCTCTCTTGTCATATGCCCATCCTAAGTATTTCTCTTGAAATATATCAATCATTTCTGCCCCAAACCTAGAGAGAACCAAATCCCCCCTGGTCATACAGCTACCCAAACTCCCTCTCTTGGCATATACACATCATTTGCCACCAACCTTGTGAGGCCCTAATCCCTTCCTTGTCATATACCCATCCAAACTCTTTCTCTTGCTACATACTCACCATCTCTGCCCCCAAAGTGTAGGACCCAAAGCCCCCCATTGTCATTTGCCCAGCAAAATTCCCTCTGTTGCTATATACTTATCATTTCTGACCCTAACTTTCTGAGACCCTAATCCCACACTTGTCATATAATAACTCAAACTCCTCTCTTGCCATATACTCACAATTTTTGCCCCCTGAGTGTTTGAGAATCAAATCCTTCCCTTGTCATTTACCCACCCAAACCTATCTTGTCATATATCCACCATGAATCTCCCCATAGTATATGGGACTCAGTCTCCCTCTTGACTTCTAACCACCCAAACTCCCTCTCTTGCCATACACCCGCCATTACTGCCTATACCTTGTGAGACCCAAATTCTCCTCTCATCACTTAACCAAGCAAGCTGCCTCTCTTGCAATATACTCACTATTTCTGTACCCAGAGTATATGAGAATCATACCCTTTCTAGTCATCTAATCTCTATTGCTACATACCCACCATTAATGTCCTCCATGTATATAAGACTCAGTCCCGTGCTTGTCATTACCTACCCAAACTGCCTCTCTTCCCATACACTCACCATTTATGACCCTAGCCTTGTAAGACCCAAATCCATCACTTGTCATGTACCTAACCAAATTCCCTCTTTTTCCATGACCCACCACTACGACCACAAACCTTGTGAGACCCAAATCCCTCCCTTGTTTTCTTCCTATCCAATCTCCCTCTCTTTCCATGCATTCACCACTATGACTGCAAAACTTGTGAGACACAAATCACTCCCTTGTCTTCTACCTACCCAAACTCCCTCTGTTTTCATGAATGCACAACTACTGCCCCAAACTTTATGAGACCCAAGTCTGTCCTTTGTTATATACCTACCCAAACTCCTTCTCTTTCCATGCACCAACCATAACTGCCCCAACCCTTGTGAGACCCAAATCCCTCCCTTGTCTTCTACAAACACAAACTCCCTCTCTTTCCATGTACCCAACACTACTGCCCCATTCCTTGTGAGACCCAAATTTGTCGCTTGTTATTTTCCTACCCAAACTCCTCTCTTTCCATGCATCCACCATTAATGCCCCAAACCTTGTGAGTCCCAAATCCTTCCCTCATCTTCAACCCACCCAAAACTCCCTTTCTTGTCATATACCCACCATTAGTGCCTAAGCCTTGTGAGATCCAAATAACTCCCTTGTCATCTAACCTGTCTTGCCATATGCCCACCATTAATTCCCCCAAAGTATATGGGTCTTAATCTCCCTCTGTCTTCTACCCACCCAAACTTCCTGTCTTGTCATATACCCGCCTTTACTGCCTAAGCCTTGTGAGACCTAAATCCTCTGCTTGTCTTCTATCGATCTAAGCTGCCTCTCTTGCCATATACACAAAATTTCTGTGCCCAAAGTATATGAGAATCATACCCTCCCTTGTCATCTACCCTCTCTTGCAATATACCCACCATTAATCCCCCAACTTATATGAGACTCAATACCTCCCTTTCATTAGCCACCCAAACTGCCTCTCTTGCCATATACCTCTCATTTCTACCAACATTTTTGTGAGACTCAAATCCCTCCTTCTTCTTCTAGCCACCCAAACTCCTTTTATTCCATGCACCCACAATTACTGCCCCAAACCTTGTGAGACCCAAATACATCCTTCTCATATACCCATCCAAATACCCTCTATTTTCATGCATCAACCATTATTACACTATACAATGTGAGACCCAAATCCCTCCCTTGTTCTATACCCACCCAAACTCCCTCTCTTTATATGCACCAAACACTACTGACCCAAACCTTATGAGACCCAAATCTGTCCATTGTCATGTATCCACCTAAACTACCTCTCTTTCCATGCACACAAAATCACTGCCCCAAACATTGTGAGACCCATTCCCTTTTTTGTTTTCAACCCACCCAATCTCCCTCTCTTCCCATGGATCTGCCATTACTACCCCAACCTTGTGAGACCCAAATCCCTCCCTTGTCTTCTACCCACCCAAACACTCTCTATTTCCATGCACCCATAATTACTGCCCCAAATATTGTGAGACCCATTTCTCCCTTGTCATATACCCACCAAAATTCCCTTTCCCTCCATGCATCAAACATTACTGCCCCAAACCTTGTAACACCCAAATCCCTCCCTTGTCTTCTACCCACCCGAACTCCCTCTCTTTTTATGCACCCACCATTTTTGTCTCAAGCCTTGTGACAACCAAATTCCCCCCTCGTCTTCTACCCACCCGAACTCCCTCTCCTTCCATGCACCCACCATTGCTGCCCCAAACCTACTGAGAAACAAATGTCTCCATCGCCATTAACCCACCCATATTCCCTCTCTTCCTCCATAGCCATTATTCTTTCTCTCCTTTCCTAGTTTCACCATCAGTCACTCACAAGGACACATAACATTTCAATTATGTTGAATTTATGTTTATTAACAATGCAATTTTCCTTTTATTTGTCATAGGTTAGGAAATTCCCCATCTTCAAGATAGTTAACTTATTGACTTTCCCCATCATCAGCAGCTGCAGCTTCACTTGCTTCTCCTGTCGCCTGCTCCTCAGCTTGCTTTTCAAGTTGCTCCTCCAGAGGTTGAGGCATTTCAGTCACCGGTGACTCTTTGACTTTCTTTGTTTCGGGGGCAGCCGCCTCTTCATCATCCTTCTCTGTGATGATCTTCTTTTGGACACGTTTCCTGTGTTTTCTTGTCCTCAATCCCTGGAATGGCAAGAGAAGAACACAAGAATTAGTTAATATAGGGAGAAGTCAGGATAAGCATGTGAAGGATACTTGGTCAGAAAAATTGAGAATTGATAAAGGATTTATGCCAGGACAGAGAAAGATAGTAACTTTAGGTAAGAGTAAATTAGTGGAGGAGGGAGTTCCGGTAGGGCTTGTCATCTCACCATTCCATACAGGATGCTTGGTGGATACTGCTTGTAAGCCGCCTTTGTCTTCACCATAAGGATTGACCCGTTCGCTACCATCGGCACATCACTAGTGGAGGATGGGAGGTCCATGTCGGACAGCGATTCCTTAGGTTCCTTCCCAAATTTCTCCACCACCAAGCAGTGCGTTGCTTCTCCCTCGAGGGGCTGTGAACAACTGGCAGAGCAGGGAAGGCCACACCCTCAGAACTGATTCATCATCAAGGTCCTCAACCAATAGTAGGTGAGCTTGTGCTCTGACATCACAAAGCATGGTTCTGACCCGCAAGAGTGCCTGGTGAAGCAACAAACAACAGAGTGTACCACTCCTGACACTTTGATGATAGGGGGGAAGTATTGAGAATGCCAAGACAGTTTGGTTTTAGATGGAGACTGCTGCTTAATAACTCTAAGGCCAATTTTCCATGCCATCCTTCTTTACATATTCACTTTAGTTGTGGCAGAACAAATGACAGATCATTTGCTTCTCAAACGTCTTCCCCAATACTACTCCTGTCTTTGGTTTATTCCACCATGTCTGCCTCAATCTTTGACTAGTATCTTGAATATCTTCCCTAAAATCTTTCCCAAGTAATATTCCTGTATTTGCATATCAGTATATCTATCAATCATCTTACCATTGTGTGCTATAGAAAACATCTAGGCTCCCTCCAGGACCCAGTCTTCTACACTCATCCACACACAGGACAGTTGGATCTGTCTACCCCTTTTTGTTTCATACACAGACTTCCCACGTCCTCCTCCAGGTTAAAGCCTGGTGATTGTATACCACCACCCTACACTCGTTTTTCTACATTTCACAGTATCTAGCCTGTGTCTCACAGCTTAGTCTTTTAGCCTGTATCTTGCAGTAGCCACCTCTAGGCTTCCTTAGAGTCCAAATCTGACATCCTACTTAGTCCCAGAAGTTAGTGTTATAACCAATATCTATGCTCACTCCAGGACTGGCCCTATCCTCATCCACTCACAGGACCCTTTGGGATATCTGCACCACCACACTCCACACATATAATTCACAGATCCTCCTCCATGGCTTAGCCTGTTGACTGTACACACACACACACACACACACAGACACACACACACACACCCCTTTATATTTGCATCTCCAGATTCTTCTGGACCTAATGAGTATACCAAAACCAGTGTCCTGGCATTGTCTTTTGGTGTAGCAATTAAATCATGGCCTCTAGGCTTCCACAGGATCCCAAGTCAGGTGACCCAACCTAGCCTCAATACCTCTTTAACTGTGATTAACATACAGCCTCCTTTAATACTCTCATTTGACTAAAGACCTTTCCTACCACTGACATATGCCCAGTTCATAACCATTGTTCTCATATCTTTCGGTGTCTAGCCTATTGAGAATATCACACACTATCAGACACTTGTTTTTCAACATACTGGTAGATAAAACCTGGAAGCCATAAGAAATGTTCAATCTTAGTCTGGTTAATTGACTATGTACAACTATTATATATGTGCCTATATGCAGACATGTGATCAATCTAAAGAATTATTGAAAATGAACCATCATCAAATAAATTATTGAAAATTAAAATATTCTATATTTGGATGTTGGAAATGTGTTTCAGTATAAGTGTGTAGGTACTTATGGGCCAAACCTGATGACCTGAGTTTAATACCCAGTAACTTCATCAAAGTTCAAAAAGGAAATTGATTCTACAAAGATGTCTTCTAATATGCACCCACACTAAAAATAATAAATAAAAATTTAAAATATGCCAGTAAATTTCCCCATGTCTTAGACAAAATGAGAAATAAACTTGCTGGTTCTTTTTGTTCATATGGCTAGTAACTTATTTTGTGGCACCTTTTCTGTTAATTATTTCAATAGCCTCCTGAATGCCAATCTTTTTCCTTTCTATGTTCCTTTTTCAAACACCTAAACTCCAGCCTCTAAATTCTTATCAAAAAGAGTTTATGCAAATGCAAGGCAGTTCCTGTTATGTCACCTTCAAAAATATTTAAATGTTTATTGTTCAAAAAATAAAATCTTCATTAAAGAAAATGGTCACTCCATTCATGAATTCACTTGTCTCCAAAGTTTTGGAGTTCGATCTATTCATGGCATAATATCTATAGCAGTCCCATTTCACACATCAATTCTATGTCCTTATTTTAGTCTCCCTGAAATGGTTCCTTATCCCTTATACTCCATTCTTTCACTATTTCCTCCCATATTCTTCCAATGACTCATGCTTACTATTTAGATGATGTCTTTCTTTTAGGAAATGACTATTATTGAAATTCTTGGAAGAATTTCTTTCATATACTGACATCCCTGCTAATGTATTCCAACACACAGTAAATAACAATGTCAATTCATATTTCTGTATCCTTATCAATCATTTGTCAGTAAGCATCTTGATTGAGTAGTTATCCTGTTCAGTATATCTCAGTAATCACTTGGTAAATAGCTCAGTGAATTTGGACATGTAGATGTTCCTTTAGTGTCGTACTAAAAGCATTGCGTGTATAATTGCTTAAATGTACTTGCTCTTAATTAGGTTTCATGTTCTGCAAATTTTATGTGAATTTGTCTACTTATCCATATATGGGCAAATAATGTGCATAATATAAAAGAAAGGCAACATGAAAGATAATGTTTCATTGCTAAGTTGATATTAAACAATTTTGTATCTAATTTAGCAATATGGTCTCAGCATCATTTCTTTTATGATTCTATATTTTCAATTTCTTTAGTTTTAATAGAAAAATATTTACTTAACTGGTTTTTATCGTTAATTAAATAAATTTTTCTGTATTCTCAAGATAATTTTGAAAGTGAACGGTGATTTTATTTTAGTATGTTTGTGATTTTATTAAGAAAAACTAAGCCTAGAATAATCCATTGTTCTAGAGAAAAAATTTCACCTACCAAGATAGTTGGAAAATAGTGCCACAGTGATATTAACTAAGGTTATTTGTATGCCAAAGGTTCTTAAAAACTTGAAGAAGAATAAATGGGTTTTGCAGTGTCTAATGTAACATTTAAAGATTATTTTTATTTTAAGATAGTTTATTCTGTGATAAACAGCATGTGACTTTATTTTATTTGTAAATTTGGAGGGCAAAATTTAAAGCTATAATAAATATGTTTAAAGTACTTCTAAAGTCATTCATATCTAGAGTTACAGCTTATTTCTCACGTGTGTGTGTGTGTATGTGCATGTGTGTTAAAGATCACATTCTGTACCTTCAAGATTACATTAGAAATATGACCTGTTTAACTGCAGAAAATATTCCAGTTTGCAGGATTGGCGAGACAGCTCAACAGATATTCAACATAGGGACACATATTCTATTTCTGGCAACCTCTTGACAGCTAAAAATCCTCTGTAACTCCAGTTCCTGAGGCTCTAACATTTTCTCCTGAGCTCTACAGGCAGCAGGCATGCACATGGTGCGCAAATATACATGTTGATAAAATATCTATACAAATAAAATAATTCAGATTCTAAAAGGAAAAAGTATATTTTCTTAGTGTAGTTACATAGATAGAAGAGTATTAATGGATAAAGAAAATATCAACATAATTATAATCATTAAGTGAATCTAATGTTTAATTTGCTTTCTATAGCATTTGAGATAGTGAAGCAGCCCAAGACAGTTCCTTAAGGGAGCATATTATCTACTTTTTTAAAAAAAATAATATTCAAAAGAATATATGATCAATCAAATATTAAAGATTGCATTACTAATATCAATGGTGTAAGTGGAGTTCTGAAAGTTTTAGAAATGTGAAGACAAGTATTAAATTATTTGACTTTGACTTTTGGTTGGTTTTTTTTTTTGAGTTTGTAGATACATGTTTGAGAATGGCCTAGAAGAATGGATAGACTAATTCTACCTTGACTTTAGTCATAAGCAAAAAGGAAAGAAACTGCTAAAGAAAGTTATTATTCTTACTTACTCATTTTAAATTTCTAAATAATATTAATGTCACACAAATCTAAGACAAAACAACATACTGATTATTTCTTGGTATGAATACTAACATTCAGATCTCTCTTTCTCTCTGTCTCTCTCTCTTCCCTCTCACCCTCCATCCCTCCACTCTCTCACTACATTACTGATTTTTCAATCTAATCAAGCCCTGACACAGGCGGTGGGCTGAAATTTCCTATGAAAGACTGATTTGCTTCTAACTCCTCTAATATGTCCCCTTGAAAGTTAAAAACTGAAATTGTTATGATTCTGCTGGTACCCTCAGTCTCTTCTCAAAGAAGATATAGACTGGTTTATAGTCAATGACCTGGATGGCTTAGAATGAAGTAGTGATGAAGAAAAATCAAAGGCGTACATTCAGAATATTTAATAATGATATATATTTGGTATGTCTTATTGTTGAAAATAGATTCTTTTTTCATACAAGTTTCCCCTACTTCAACTCCTTCCAGTTCACCCCACATTTTCCTTGTCCTATAGGCCTACTTTTCCTCCATTTCTTCTCCAGAAAAGAACAGGCGTCCAAGAGATGGCAGCTAAATAGGACAGAACAAGATACAATAATATGGCTAAAGCCCTCCTATCAAGGCTGGAAAAAAATAAACCCAATAGGAGGAAAAGAAACTCAAGAGTAACCAAGATTCAGAGACACACCAATTCTAACTGTAAAATGTTCCACAAAAGCATTCTAGTCTTCTTTTTTTTCTTTTTGACAGATATTTTGTGTATTAATTCCCCAACGTCATTCCTTTTCCTACTCTTGCTTTTAATTAGTCCTATTCCTGTTCCTACTCCTGTTCCTATTCCTTGATTACATCATTCTCACATCCTGAGACATTTAAGCCTGTTTCAAATTCATGAATTAGTAGGTACAAATGTTCTATAAAAATTCTGAAAAAGTAAGGTAGTATAGACAGTCAATTATAATTGATGTACAGATTATTACTAACAGATATTCATTAAAACCAAATATTTTGTTAATGTTGGCTTAAATTTACTACCGAGTTCCACAAATAGAACAACTATAAGATAAGCAATTATATCAAAATTATTTTAATATACATATATGAATTTAAACCTTTGCTTAAATAAACAAACAGCTACTACATACATATTTAAATATTTCCATTTTAGCTTCTACTATGAAATTTTAAGAAAAGACTCTCATTCCCCGTGTGTGTGTGTGTGTGTGTGTGTGTGTGTTTTGTAGAGATTAAAACTTCTTCACATTAAGCTCATGTAGCACTGAACTAGTAATTTCTGTCTATTAACACTTCCTTGGATCATTTTAAAAACTAGGTCAATAAATTAAATGATCGTATTTGGTAAAAACAAAAGTAAAAATAACAAAGGAGGAATTTGCTCATTCCAATATTTAAATAGGCATCACACAAAATCTTAAATTCTTACAGAACATACCTTTGAATTAACATGCTCATTATGCATAATAATTTTAGTTTTTGAAATATTTTATCAGAAAACAGCAAATACAATAGTCTTGTAAAATTTCACTGAGGTTCTGTTCTATGGTGATCAGTTTCTTTCTGTTCTCCGGAGGAAAGTGGCCTAATTTTGGTTAAGTTTAGAATTTAGAGCAAACAGACACAGTCTATATAGGGAATGAAAAGCATTTCTAATCTGCCCTACCAACTCTCAGTTTTAATATTTCTCCTTTATTATCTGTTCTCTGTATTCTTGGATACCCAAACGCGATGTTATCATTCTGCTCTTCATCTTTTGAAACCTATTTAAACATTTCTGCCATGAATATTGCAGAGTGAGGCAATGGAAGCCATTTTATTGAAGGAATAGAAGACTCAATAATTAAGGGAATAAAACTGCCTGGAGATTTTTAGATAAGTATGTGGGGACTATTGAGTGCTGTGAGGGTGGGAGCACAATAATTTTTTGGGATGGTTACTATGATAATGTATTGGCTCTGTTTTTATTAAAAGCTCTGTACTGATATTAGCCATGTCATCACAAAAATTAATACTTGCGAACTGTGGTAGAAATACCTTAAGAGTTTAGATTGAGTGGCTAGAAAGTTATCTTAGTAGGTAACAGAGCTTAGTGCACAAGTTTGAAGATCTATGCTAAAGATCTCTAGCACCCATGGAAAATGTAGAATATGCATGAAATCTCACTGGTGGCAAAAGAGACAGATCCTGGGGCCTCATTGAACAATCACCAGAGAAAGAATGTCTAGTACCCTGCCTCAAGGGAATAAGTCAGAGTGAGGCAAAGGAAGAAATTGAGGTCCTTCTTTGTCCTCTATGGAATTAAGCATGCTAGCAGACTGAGATGAAACAGACAATATCTACACTTCAAAATTTTGTCCTGCAGACTTGATTCAACAAGCTAAATTAAAGACAATTCTTCATTTCCTTGATGTATCAGTGGAGAGGAAGTTTCTTTAACTGACATTTCTTAGGACCTGGAGTTTGCTTACTGAATTCATAGGCATATCCTGGAATATTGGGTGGCTGGCACATGCCTCAGATAGCACAGAGATGAAGCAGAAGTTGTAACATAGTTTGGAGCTACAATGGTATCACTCTGGACAGACACATCACTCCTCTTCTTTATGTCTGCTTTTGTTCTCCTGCAAATCATTTTCTTTCCAAATTGACTGTTGAATGTTCTGTCTGTAGTTGATTTCCATCTACTATTCATTTTGAAATTTTCTTGTCGATGAACAACTTGCAATGTTGGTCTCTGCTGTGCTGTAATGCTATAAATTTGTGAAACGTGATTGTGTCCGAGTTGTTTCTATGTCATGACTCAAACAACGCAGCTTCCTTTGGTCTTGCCAGCACAGCCATCCAACTGATGTAAATATGAAAGGATATAATGGATGACATCAAATGAACCTTGTGCTTGTCTGAACAATCTACAAGTGAACATAAATTATGAATGAACAAAATGTTTTATGTGTATACATGACTATAAAACTGAAATGTATTGTATAGTCTGTAAGAAAAATAACAAATAGCTATCTTGACTTAATGAATTCATATGAATATTTATAATTCTTAAATTTCTATAGACCCCACGAGGTCCAGAGTGTTTATTTCAAATCCTCTGTGGGGGAAATGAGGTTCTAATCTATGAAAATAAAAGATACAATAGGAATCCTTACTCAGAAGCAGTCCACACATGGCTTGGCTTTATAACATGTCCGAAATTCTAGTTGGAAATGAATTTCATAGAGAATTGTAGGTTTCCTTTCATTTGCTCTTTTCTTTTCTGTCATTATCTCTAGATTGCATTGAGTGGATGGAAAATATATGCTTCCGAGTATTCTTTGCATAGAAGTAGTTTTGCACTAAATATCACTTTAAATGATTCAATTTTAACATGATCATATTTTCTGAAAGACTTTTAATCATAATATTACAAACATTTGTTTAAAACTATAAACAAATATAAAAATATACATCAACTATTTATCAGAAAATGTTTTCAAAGCTCAGTATCACAATAAAATATAGATTCTAAAAATCTGTACAGTAAAGCCTAAAACCCTAAAAGTAGGTGTGGATAAATCTTTTTTTTAAAAAAATGTCAATAGTACAATCAAATTGTGTTGCTCATCATTTGCAGGGCTTGAGGGCTTGCCATATTTAAATATGTGACCTGTTTTAAGTATTTGGGTCAAAGAAAAGTGAGGTGCCAATTTTTAAAGTGGCATAAACAGGCAGAAAAGTGAAATTATAGTTGGAAACATTTGAAAACTGAAAGAAGGTTGTTTTCAAGTCCGCAGAGAGGACACAGACTTTGGTTATGATTATGTGACCACTGTCTACTCTTCTGCCCCTGGATTATTGTCTCATACACAAAGGTCACTATAGCTGACTTTTAATGGGGTTATAGAAGCAACATTTCCATATTTACACATCTAGTAACAAGTAGCTATGTGACCTTGTATGATTAAATTCTCATACCTTCAGTTCCTATCTGGACAATAGACTCAAAAGAAATACCGACGCATTAAAATTGTTGTGAGAAGGATATGTATAAATGTCTTACATATAATCAGTAAAGGACATATAGCAAGCACTCAGGTCAGACATCATTACTATTGCCTTGTTAAACCACTTATATTCTATCCCTATGTTTTAAATTAGCATTAAAATTAAAATTAAATATTTGATAAAGAAAAGAGTGTGTCTAGAAGTTAGTAACTTATAGATACTCACCATCATTAACCACATCTTCTTATCTTTATACAATCTTACTTAATGCTATGTGAAATGTAAGAACATGTCTCATTTTTCTGTCTTCTACCATGACTTAAGAAAAAAACATACTTCTCTTCAGTCATAAATGTGTTCAATTTGTTGTGTAATATTAACTAGGCATCAGGAAGAATATGGTCAAGATTAAAAAATAGAAATGTGATTTAAAATCATGTAAGAAATATGATTCTCCAGTCAACAACTTAGAGTTCAACTGCTCTAAGGGATAGTATCATAAATTAGGAAGATCATTCATATCAATAGTTAATGGTAGTATTCATATGTATAAGAGTCAAAACTTTTAAACTAAAGTATTTTCTCCAGATAGTAGATAAAGACATGAATTATTTAGAGGACTAAATTGCATTCTTATAATCAGGTTTGAAGACCCATTTCTTTGCACTAAGTTATATGCATGTGATAGGTAAAATTCTACCATCAGACCAATTTAAAACAGAAAAAAGGTTATTTCATTCCTATATGATCAAATTAAATTTCTCCTGTACCTTTTCTATCTTGTTACTTAATATTCTTTTCTCAGAGGGTTTTAGTAAAGTTCAATAACTTTTCATGTTTACCCTTAACTTTTAGAAATTTTTAGAACTTCCCTTTCCCCAAGAGCAGTAATCTTAGAGTTTTATTTGCTATCACAGTTTTAGGACTTGTTTATAATCATTTGACAGAGATACATCCAGTTTGGTTTTGTGATTCCAGAATTTTTGATTCCAGAATTTTTATGCCCTGGTCCCCATACACTTACAAGACTGCAACCTTGTTTTTCCTACATTTCATTACCTATCCATGTGCCACACGTCCTAGTGGCCCATGATATGGAGACTATTGCAGTGTTACAGCCTTTGTGAAACTCTCAGGAGGTCTGAAATTTGTCCAGCAGTATTGCTTAATAACGCTGACATCATTCTCTACTCTAGGACATTCATGCTTTAAGGGAACATTATATTCCTCTTGTTAGACAAGTTATAATGCTTATGTGTGGGAATACATCCTCAACATAGCACCCATATCTCACATATTCACAGCTTTCTCAAATCACCCCTCTTTATCATGTCTTGATAGAGCTGGCAACCTTAATCAATGTTATACTATACCTGGTGTTTAGGTTACATTCATTCCAACAAAATGTTATTTGTGTTAGTGACACAAAGAATTAATTTTGTAATTCAAAAGATCTGCATTTCTAAATAAATCTAAATCTGTGAGGAAGCAAGGAAGTAGGAAATCCCTTACTTGATAAAGTTGGAACTTAAGGCCATGAGTCTAATCTCAAAACATACTGTGTGTGCAAATGGTCCTAGTTAAATTGAATGTGTCACAACATAAAATCAAATGTCTTAAATCTGAGAAAAATGATTGCTAGGAATTGGAATGGGGCTTGACTAGAAGGGAAAAGCAATGAGAGCTGGTGGAGAGAAAGAGTAACCAGAATGTAATATATACAACTATGAAACCGTCTGAGAACAAATTAATCAATAAAATAGTATGCGTCTATGAGTGTGTTCCTGATAACACCTTTAAGACCTAGAGATACTTCTTTAATGTTCTGATTACTCAACGTTATTCAAAATTCTGATGTGTAGTCCAGAGATGAAATATCTAATTTTTATTCTCTATGCATTTGTGAGGGGTAAATATGGAATAAAGTATCAAGAATACAGTACATCATTACCAAATAGTTTTTCTTTTCCATAGACTTTAACAGGTATTTTTCATTATTTAGCATATCATCAGTTATTTCCTTGCTTACTAAATTATTGCATTTTACTAATTACCACTTGGAGTCTCCTGTTTATATTCATGAATAGTATAATTTATGAAATATTTTACCCCAAGTCCTCTTGTGTCTGTGTTATACATAGCTAATAAGACACAGTTTTATACAAAAATGAGTTTTATCTCAAGGTAAATTTCAACTTCAAGTGAGGAATGAGTTCCTTCTGTTTTCCAGGCAGAAGTTTACTCAAAAGAAGTAGGTCAAGAAATATTGAACAGAGAAAAATAAAAAGAGCTTTTCAGTTTAGGATTGTCTACAGCTGGCCTAGATTCCATGCTTAGCATTCTCTCGCTTATCTTTTTTTTTGTTGTTGTTGTACTCTGCTGAATGAACACATGCGTAGTCTTGAAATTGTTCTTAATTCATTTTCATCTTCGGCAGTCCATTCTTAGGCGAGAGAAGACAATATGTAAGAGAGATTTCAGTAGACAACACATGCATTATTCCCAAACTATTGAATGTGAATTAACTTAAGTGGAGATGATGGGGTTTGCTTAAATGAAAGTCACCATACCTGTATCTATTTTTAAAAACATAAATATAAAATGAAGTGGGCTGGTGGAAAACAGGCTCCCTTGTGGGAACACCTGCTAAGGTGTTCCATTCCTACTGTTCTTCCTCCTCCCGCCTCTCTGAGCTATTGCAAGCACCTTCCACTGATGGTTACCATATTTAGATTAGCTGTGGGTTGATTGCGGTGGTGAGAAGGAGGGGGTGTATTTACCGCAAAGAAGTGCAGGTGTTAAACTTATTCTTTCTACTTTTTTACTCAAACAAAACACAAGATCCTATCTTCTATTCAGAGATAAACATTTAAAAGGTTGATTGTTCTAGAGTGTGCTCACACATACAGGCAAGTTCAAATGCCTCTGTGGGTGCATTTTCCTCAGTTTAAAAGCAGAAAAAAAAATTAGTGAATAGATCATTCCTTGAAAATAATCCTGACAATCACCTTATTATTTTTTGTAGAGGGATGTGAAGAGTATTGATGATATCAAGCACTTGATTCATCATTGTGAAAGGAATTAGTATTTTATTGAAATAGAAATTAGGTAGCAAGAAGCCCCCACATTTTTACTCTCTAAATCTGACAGTCTTTTGTCTTGTCATACTTTCCCCGTTCATTTGTTCTTTTAATGTTCTGCAAATACCTTAATGTTTATAATGAAACATTTGACCACTACAGAAGAACTACAGGATAAAACTGAGAAAAAATCCACAGTAATTTTTTGATTTCTAGTTACCGAAACAATTAAACAATATTTGTTAACTACTATTTTGCTAGCATCTGGTCAATTATAGATGTCCCCAAAAGGCCAATTTTTTATTTATACATGTAGAGGTATTATTTAGAATTTCTGGGTACTAAGTGAGTTTGCACAAGTACCAAGCTCCATCCAATCTGAATTGGTCTAAGAACAAATCAGGAACTTGGTTAATTAACATAAGCTTTAAATAACATAATATGAATAATTCCTGTACCTTAAGATAAAAATGTTAAAAGAAAAAAATTATACACAAAACTCTCAAAAACTCAAATAGCACCAATGAATAGATTTAACCTAGTAAACATCTAACCTTAATTTGCTTTCATGAGAGCTAATATCTTTCTTTTAAGCTTTTTTAACGGTAAATCAGTAGTTCTTAGAGCTGTGACTATTAGTATTGTTTGATTCTTTAGTTTTCAAAGGCATTCACATTTGTGTTGAGTGAGATTCAGTTTTCTTTCCCATCTATCAACTAAGAAATGATAAAAAAACAAAGAGAACAACAGTGGCTTTATGCATGATGTTGAATATTGAAATCTATTCATGCTGCTGTACAAAAAGGCGACGAATTGGAATGACTGAAATTATCTACCTCTCTTTTGTGTTACATTTGGGGAATATCAATGAAATTTAAATGATACAGTCAAATGCAAAGTCTGAACAAGTAATTTATATTGAAAATATGACAAAAGAGATAGGCCAAACCATAGTAGGCTTTTCAGAGAACTATATCTAATAATTTCTCTTTTTCTCAGGAATACTTCCAAAATACATGGAAGCCCACCTTTCACTTCATTTTGTGGCCATGTATCAGAGATTTAGTTTCCAACTATATAGTTCTCTTTCTGATTGTGTCATTTCAAGTTTATAGTATGAGAGGCTTAGAGGCATTCATCAAAAAAGTGAAGACAGTACCGTCAGGGAATCTTACATTTACCAGTTGTGTGGCTATTAACCAACAGTATTTATATTAACTAATAATTTCTAGTCTATGTGATGGAGGAAAGAAGAATAATGCCTTCCATGGAAATAACCACAAATGCAGAGCTCATATTACATGGGCGATTCTTATCATAATTATACTCTTGTACCAGCCATCAAAGACAGAGTAGTTGGATGTGAATATTGATTGAAATTTCTTCTTTGTTTTATTCTTTTTGTTGTTGTTTTTTGAGACAAGGTTTCTTTATGTATCCCTGGTTGTTCTGGAATTAGACATGGGTGGCTTTGGACTGTGATATTCACCTGCCTCTACCTCCTGAGTACTGGGATTAAAGGTATGTGCCACCATGGTCTGGCACAATTTATAAATTTTCAGAGGCCATTATCTATAGTAACAGATACTGTGTGGGATTTTAATGTAATCCTAGTAGTTGTGGTTTGACAATAATACAAAATTGTTTTTTTTTCTTTTAGAAGCTAGCCTTTTGTTGATATACTAGTATTTTGAATTATAATATTATTTTGAAGTATTGATATACTAGTATTTTGAAATATGGCATTATGATAATTTCATTTGATCGTTTTATAGATTCTATACCTATGCTGAAACTTACTGCTTAAGCAACCGTAAAGCAATCATCTTCAATCACACAGTATTTTTACCCTTTTTGGATATCTACATTGCATTACTTATATATATTAACAATGTTTTATTTAAGAGAAAACATAAGAAATGTTTATTTTTTCCATTAATTGATCTATTTAGTGTATATATGTGCTCAGGTGTATGTTACATGACAACTTCCAAGAGTCATTTCATTTTCTTGTACCACATGGGTACCAAAGACTAAACTCAGTTCATGAGTCTTGGCTGCAACAATTTTTACCTACTGAGTAATCTTAGCAGGCCTGCAAACACTTATTTATTCATGAGGTGATCAAATATTACATTGCTTTGCTGAAGAGAGGTTCATAGAAAAGTTTGGGCATAAAAAGAAAGATGATTTGAGAATGTAGATGCAAAATTAGTTGCGAGTCAAAGTGGCACAAGTTGTTAGTGAGCAGTGAAATATCCACCCTGACTGAGCGCAAAATCAACACTAAACAGAAAGAAATATGTTGGAGGATATTCCATCGTACTATGAACCCTGAGTTAGCATTTGCATTAATTCAATAAAATTAACTTTGTGTCAGGAGGCTGAGTCAGCAACTAGTTGACAGAATTTAATCATAGAGGATCAGAGGGCATCTGAAAGATATAGAAAGTTGTACCAGAAGTGGTAGAAAAGGATTTTGAGTGGCAGAGATTTTGTTGTTTTGATAAAGTAGGCTTTTGGGGAGATGCCAGGAGGAGAAAAGGTCAGCTAGTTGCCACTCAACAGCTCTGAGCTAGCAGGTTTTCACCCCAGCCTTTAAATCTCCAATCTTATTTATAAACAAAACGATAGAGATTTAACTAAAGTTATCTTTAGAGACAGTAGCAGAGCCTGAGCCTGCAGGAACAGAATTTTCACCAGGCTGTGGCCTGAGCAACTGGGCTGCTGACAGAGATGTAGGCTGAAAACGTGTAATCTCAAATGCTGGCTAAATAGTGGTAGATTAAGGCACAGCCACTGTGCCAAAGACAAAACAAAAGTAAACTTTCATTTGTTGTCTTTCATACTTAGATGATATTTATGGTAAGTGTTTTCTTTCATATTCCTTGCAGAGAAACTTGACATTCTATGTATGGACTCAAAAACCTATTTCTTAATCATTTTTATCTCCTCATAATGATGCCTGTGAGCTTGTTGGAGATTCACACTAATGCAAAATGATGAGATATAACCTAAATTTAACTGGAAAAATAAGGTTAAAATTTCATACATTAATTATTGCCTTCTCTTGCATGCATACATTAATATTTGCCTTCTCTGGCAAATCACAGGGACTTAGAAATATAAAATTTCAAATACCATCCTTGTTATATTATAATGTAAAAATAGTAGCTTTATCAATAGAAACATTAAAAAGAGCACTAATAGAGATTCATATTTTGACATTCAATTGCATTTGGCATTTTGCATTAAAAATTGTTGTATAGAAACATTGCAGGGAGACTGTCTTTAAATACATGTATATGCACAGGGACATCTTGTTATAAATATACCATATGCAAGCTGAATGACATAAATGACAAGTTAATTTGATTATTGATATTAATCTAAAAGCTTTGAGCTGCCAATGGTTCTTATAAAATGAGCACATTAAAGGGAAGCCACTGTGTACCAATTGCCTTTTCTATGGAGGAATGCCCATTCTTTCCTTCAGAATATGTCTTCATGTATGTTTTACTAAAGGAAATTTGCATTTTATTCTTTACCATAGTTCCCATCACAGACACAGTCAGTGAATTTTAGCAAGAAAACCAACAAAGCTTACAAGTTGCTTTGTGCTAATGATTTTTTTTCTCATTAAGTCTCAGTCTAATGAAACCAAATATAAGGTTCTGCTTGAATTCCTTGTTCACCCCTATCTGTGCTGTGGATTGTTATAATTGGCATGAATTAAAGTTCTTATTATCATTGATAGTAGCCCAGAGACAATTCCAATTTGAGTTTAAATGGCCCTATGCAGACAAGGATAACTGAACAAACCAAACAGCCTCTTGTGTTTATGCCAGGTAAATACCAACTAAGTGTTAGAAATGACATCTTTTTTTTCTATGTAGATTCAGGTTAAGAGATACATTATTCCCTTGAGGTTGCAGAAGGACTTGAGGTTGCAGAAAGAGTGTCATACAACCTCACAACAACAAGAAGTAAAATATACTCCTATCTGAAAGAAAGATTGAAAAATCTTACAAAATAAATAAAATTGACTGTACTAAAAACTAACAAACTGTATTACTTAAGTGCTATATTAATTAGAGTTTGGTCAAGTGTGGAACTCATTTTGAAAGCTAAATCTACTTTTTGGATTAAAATAAATTTTTAAACACAGCAAACTGAAGCTGTACTTTAGGAATTAACTAGAAACAGGCAAATGTAACATTCCATAAATCTCTGTCGCATTTTTTTCCCCCTATGGGACATTTTATTTTAAATACAGACTTTCTTCTGGTGATCAGAGGGAAAACAGTGATTTCTAACATTCCCCTATTCTTATAATTTATAAATTACCCATTTAGTGAGAGTTTGACCCAAGTCTACATACCAAGTCTGTATTCCCAAGTTATTAAATGTGTGTATGTGTATATATACATAAATATATATGCATAGGTATACATAAAAATAGAAATGTACCCATATATTTTAATTTAATGTGGTCAATGTAAACTACTCTAAAGTTCAGTGCAATTTCATTTCTGTTACTTTAATGAATATTTTATTTTTAACTTTTACTTTATTTACTAATATTTGTGTGGAGTATGTGTGGGAGTAGCTTTGGGCATGTGTTAGATGTAAGCAGGGCACACATCTAGCAATGCACATATGGAGGCCAGACAGCAGCTTTATGCAATCAGTTTTCTCTTTCTGTCCTTTTATGAGTTCTAGGGATCGAATTAAGGTCATCAGGTTTAAGAAGTAACCACCTCTTCTTGCTGAGCCATCTCACTGATGGCCTCCTTTCTTAAATCGGTTATGGGGTGCTAGAAATCAAATCTGGGACAATCTGAGACAATTCCTCTACCACAAATCTATGTCCTCAGTCAATGAATTAGATTTCATGTGTAATTTTTGAAAAGGAAATTGAAATTGCATGGCAAAAGTTATGGAAGTAAGTATTTACCTAGGTTAACTAATATAATTATGAAAATATTTTTTAATATAATCATCTATAACATACACATTGAAGTCTACAACACTCTCCTTCCAACTTTTAGTCCTTGGAATTACTTCACTTATTTTCCTGGTACTCTACCTCGCAGATCATGAGACATCTCAGCCTTCTAAATCTTGTTGAACAACAATCCTTCATAATATAGTTCTTTATTATATACTTTATCATCACTATTTCATTTGATCAATCAATCTTTCTGTTAATTGCGAGATTCTTATAATAGTTAAAATGTAACTTTAACATTTTTATATGCTTTATTATAAAAAGATCATTACAAATTAGAAAAAAAGTTACATGCCCAAATGAACCAGACCAAAACTCTAAATATCTCATTGAACTTCTTCTATACTGTCTGAATAGTGATTCTAAGTCTGTAAATCTTGACACTGAATTTTACACTTTCACTATCAAATATATTTTATACCCTTACTCACAACCAAAACCAAAGTATGATGTGACAGATTTAGAACTAAAATGGCAATTAAGTCTAATATTCTCTTCTCTAACTCATGAAAAAAAACGTTTCAAATTTTTCTTGAGGCAATATAAGGTAGTATATTTACTTTAATTGTGTTTTAAAATCCCTGTAAAAGTTCAGTTATCATTGGAAGTGACTAAATTCGGGATGCAGTTAATTGTGTAATGTAGGCAAAATGGAGGAGAAAGAAAAGGAAACATGATAGTTACTATGCTGTGGCTTTTGATACCAATACCAGTGTTTTCTCTAGGTTTTAAATTTAGGTAATAATTTAAATCTCGAAAATTTGCTGACATCAGCATTTTATTAAACTTTATTGCTAAAAGTGCATTTTCTGCTTTATCTTATATTATACTGAGTCTATTTCATTTTTTAAACTTGAACTCCACAGTTGTTGCTCAATAGAGAAAGATTTCCGTACAATGTTTTATCCCTAAAGAAAGTTCTTTTCTGGGAATTTTATGTCTTAATCAATGAATAGTTGTCTAAATTTAGCATCTAAGTTAGCACACACCTCTTATTTCTTTTATTTTAACTTTACCAATCAATAGTGTTCTTCTTTGAATAAGTGTTGGTTCTTTTTACTGATCGCCGCAGAACTGGTTATTTGCTGCTTTTACATAGTATTTTTAAGGTCCCCTTTCTTCCTTGCTGCGAATTCAAAGTGTCTCTGCAGAACTGAGTGATTCTTTTTGTATATGGAATGGCTTTTGTATGCTGTTACAATTATCAATTCCACATTTGGATGATCCTTTTACCATACGGGTTCCTTTAACTAAGGAAAAATATATGAGTGACACTACAGCATACAAAGTCTGAAGCAGCTAGCTGACTCTTTTGGAGACTCAATTTTATAACACTATGTCAATATGTAAGATGAAGGATTGTCAGGCCAAACAAACAAAGAAACAAGTAAATAAAAGCAAAACAAAACAAAAAACTCACTAACACAATGAAAAAAATTTGTGTACTATTCTAAGAGAAAAATTAGTAATAAAATTAGTTATAAGAAACTACATGTAGGCATATTGCCACAGAGGAGGCTCAGAATAGAAATGCCTAGTTTTTGATGGTTGAACAGCAATTCCTGAGACAAAAGAAGAAAGCCTAGTAGTTTCCATGTGACTATGGAATCTCTGCTTTTTCTGGCCTCACTTTAGATTGCATACCTATGTTTCTTTCCAACTTGAGCTATTGGATGTAAATCCATGAGAAGAAAAACACATTGGGATTAGAAACAAAGAACAGTGTTTCTGAACTCAGTGCTTAAATAGAGCAGAGGCAAAACAACACACACACACACACACACACACACACACACACACATCCAAGTGGTTTGTTTGCTACTAAATAAAATTCTCTTCATAAAGGGTGAAACATGGATCATTGGCATTTTAAAATCATCACAATTCCATTATTTTGCATCCATGTTTGAAAAGTTCACCCCATACACTATACTGTCTACAAATCACAAGATAATAATGATAGTGTTTTTTAAATATTTTTTTAGGTTATATCTAGGCTATGAAGATAATTATTCATTTAATCCCTACAATTATTTTATCCACTTCATATATAAGGAAGTGAAAACGATAAAACTCATACATATTCAAGAATATTAAAATAGGATGTTTCAAGGTTATATTTTGTATCCGGAAAATAGTTTTCCAGAACTTATACAACCAGCATGGACGCTGTCCTGGCCCCTTAGAATAAAAGGTTAGACTCAAAATCCCAAGAGATAGACTTAACTTTAGATATGCAGAGATATGGAGATGTTGTGGTTACTAAATTTCTTTGGTTTTCAGTACAAGATATTAAATTTCAAATAATTAAGTGATTAATAGAGCTAGTGTTAAAGTTGAAACATCACTTTAATAATCACAACAAAACTCAGTCAATATTCTGGAAGCTCTAACTTTACAAGAAAAATAAGACAAGTGTAAATGCATAGCAGTGAGATGATCGAAACCCAGGTAAACTTTTACAGATACCGTTCCATTATATAACTGTAACTCAAGAAAAGCAATCTTTTGTAATCTGTTTAGAAAACAAAGTGATTAAGTAACTTTGAAATTGGAAAATTCTGGTGTCTTCAGTTTATAAGTAGTACACATTCTAAAGATTTTACTTTATAATCAGTGTATTCTATAACCAAAAATAATGTTTGCAGTGTACTATAATCCATGAAATTATGCATATGATAATGCAAAAAATTCACATATATAGAAGCATTACATTTAAAAGAAGCTTGAAATTTCTATGTACATATATATTTACAACTATTCATAAATAAAATATGAATATGTGGAATATATGTGTGTATATAGTCAAAATTTATATGCAAACCATAGAGAAAGACACTTTGCCCATTTGTTTTGAGTTTATTTTATAGTGATAATGTTTTAGAATCACATTTATAATTTGTAGAAATAATCTTCAGTACAATTTTAATTCAGGAAAATTCCTCCAAAACATAACTCTCGTAATTGTAATATGTGATAGAGAGATCCAGATTTTCAGTATAATTTCTGTGTCTTCTGTAATTGTAACTTGTATTTCTCCACAAGGTTTTATTCAATTGTACCTAGGTGCAACCAATGAAATTAGTTCAGGCACTTTGAAGTTTTTCATGCTTTACTATTGACATCGGGGACTCACACATGGTAGAAGACAGGGACTTTAAAAATTACCTAACTAATAGACTATCCTAAATTCACGTTTATTTATACTATTTTCAATCAAGATATAGATAGTATATATTATTTACCAGAGAGGAAAGTATTCTCAATTGATATTAGAAAAGAAAGAAATTTCTTAAAAGAAATTGACATTAACCATTTGTCATTAGTAGTATCAAATTATGGTGAAGAAGAGCTGATTATGTGGCTTTGGACTTTCTCTGATGTACAGATTAGATCCTTTGTTGTGTTTGGAACCTGATTGCTTCTCACATCAGTTTCATTCTTTGACTAGCTCCCAGGAATTCCTTTGTATTCTTGGTAATGATTCTTTGAACTCTGTCCTCAATACTCAATAGCTAAATCTGTTTTTTTTCCCCTCATGGCTGCAAAATTCCCCTGTTTATGTTGGAAAAATGTTTGGCTTTTACTCTATTTATACTTTTTGGCTTGAGTTCTTATAAGCACTGGCTCAGGACTTCCATATTTGGTGAAGTGAAACTGAGCGATTACTTGTAAGTGTATTTCTGCTTTTAGTGTGTTCAGTTTTCAAGGCAAGGTTTAAAGGAGCGGTCTCAGTACTGGATTTTGCTATCATAATCCACTGCATTTCTTCAGGACTTGTTTGCTATTCATTTGTTTTAAATCGAATTTTGTCTGTGTTAATACTTGGTCGTGTATAATCAAACTGTACTTGCTTTAATGTTTAACTTATGAATGCTTGGTGCAGAGAAAAATCAAAGTAGGCTATAACATATATATTCAAAGACAGTACTTTTAGGAAGTTTCAAATGTAGCAATTACATGACACACATCAGTTTATTTTAAATTTAGTAATGGAATATAACCCTCCCTTTGCTAAAGGAATACTCTATCTACAGTCCTCTGTTTATTGACTTTGAGTCACATAGAAACATTTTCTATTTTACAACTATGCTAATCAGATTTATAAGAAAATGCTCTTTAAAAATCCATATTTCTTTCTTTTATATAAATAGTTAATAGTATGATTCCTTGGTAAAAGAACTTACTAGAAGCTTAATATCCCACTCTCCAAAATAGAAAAAGCCAGAAGGAATGAAAGGTCTTCATTATTCTTAGGAGTCTTGGCTCAGAGCTGGCTGTGGTGGTACTTGCCTAACATCCTAGCCCTCTGGCAGCTGAAACATAGACAAATTACTGCAAGTTCCAGACTGGATTGCATAGAGAGTATAGGATTAAACGGGACTACTTATGAAGGCCCTGTCTCAAAAGAACCAAGTGCCAGTCACATGACCAAAGAAACTTCATTGAATCATGAGGTTTTATCCGCCTGTATGCATAGGTTGGCAGGGTCAATGTGAAAAAGTAATAAAGGCTATGAGAAAGTAATGCAATGTCCTGAGCTGCTCATAACATATGATATATATGTGTATATATATACATATATATATATATAATTAATAGTAGAAACCTGCATTTATACTTGCTTCATACTTAATTCTTCTTTCACACTACACTTGATGCTTTACGTAGAATAACTCAACCAAAACAAAACTAAAAGAAGATAATTACTATGGTTTTTCAGAAATTTGGTGTTGACAAAGAGATTTGTCTCAGTCTGCATTTCTAGTACACAATTAAGGTCTAGTACTTATGTGGTTTAATTTGGATTATTTCAAACCTGTTAAAATACCAGGGCAGATGGTGTGATCATTGTCAGCCTGTAAAGCCTATAATCCCAGCATCAGGATTGTATAGTTAGATCCTCTTTAAAAAATAAATAAATAAGAAAGAAAGAAAACTTAATTAAATAAATGGTGTTTTAATTGGTCTTTTGGGACATAGTCGCCAGAAGCATAAATGAAGAAATGAGGAAAATGAGTCAAGGAAGGGAAAAGAGACAATAAAAAGTTTTTCTCTGTGTCATTCTGGGTTCAGTATCCTACCAACACCTGGGGGCTTTGTATTTGGAGACTTCTGTTATGTTTTTCTTTTTCTTTTCTTTTAATCTATTTATTTTATATCCTGGCTGCAACCTATTCCCTATCCTCCCCTCCCAGCCCCTCTCCCCCATCCCCCCATCCCCCCATCCCCACAACACCCTCCTCTTTTTAATTGATAGTTGTTCCTGCAACAAATAAATTTCTATCATTTCTGAATTGTCCTTAAAGACTATGTTATTAAGCTTTCCTAAGAGTAGAAAAAGTCCAGTACAAAGAAAAAAAAGGTGTGAATGCTGGTGATGAGAAAATATCATTATCCACAGAATTTGTTCTCTACATTTCTATGTTAATACAGGGAGAGGAACCACAGAGCTTTATATATAATTATTTCTTGATTCTTGCTTCATAGTGGTAGTTGAGTAAAGGTGTCTTTCGTGGTTTTTATATTTTATATTATTTTATTACAACACAATGCTACTCTATGACCAAGCCTGTCCTTCTCTGACTTCAAAGATGTCATGATCTTCCTGCCTCTGTCTCTGAGGTGTTGAGATTAGAGGTGTGTACCACTGCATATGCCATATCATACAGTTTAGTTCGCGTGTGTGTGTGTGTGTGTGTGTGTGTGTATCCTTCTTTAATAAAGCCAAACATGACCACTGAACTAGATGACTGGTTCTAAAACATCTCCTAAACATGTCATTAGTAAATAGACGTTACATACAAGTGACTGGTTATTTTCCTTATTAATGAGGAATGAATTTTCAATCCATTAAAAATATATACCATAGACATAATTTACTTCAGTTTTTTCACTATGATAGTTAAATATATTAAGACTACAACTGTCTAGGGCAACATGTGGAAACAGTTATTGAATGAACAGCTCTGACACAGTTTTCAAGTGTTCAATTACACCTCCAAATTGCATTGAAAATATTGGTCTTATTTTGATGTATTCTTTTATTATTGTTATTTTAATGAAAATAAATGGTATTACTCATGGCATGCTGTTGGATTACAGCCTATATTTCAAGTTTTATTTTAATCAATTGTGACCAAATTTTATCCCTAAAATTTCTATACCCACATATATTCATGTCCAAACAATATATTTGAAATCACTATATAAACCATACTGTATTAGTGAATCATTCAACATTCATATTAGTACTTATATAAGATGTTATTCTTTGACCACAGGAAGTATAATTTTTAAAATTATTATTGTATTTTTGATATTATATTTTAATTTTGTTCCCCTCCCTGGCACCCTCCAAACCAGCCCACCAAACCATTTTGTACTCTCTTTCAAATGTACACCCTTTTATAATAATTGCTGATACAATATATATATTATAAAAGCAATTATCAGCAACATAAATGAAATTTGTTTTGTCTATATAATATTACTTGTATGTATATTTTAATTACAGAAAATTTGATATTAGATATGCAGTTGGAGATCCAGAAGAGACTATTTCTCCAGATTTCAGCAATATTTATGCCTGTAGTTCTATCTTTAGGATTGAAGCCTCATGAGCTTTTCCAAAAGAAGGTATAATTTATACTACTACTTCATTTTTTTTCTCCCTTTCAATCAATAAGATTCTAAATGTTTGCATATGTTTAAATGATAAAACATGAAATTACCCTAATCATTAACCTAGCTGATACCATTTTGTTTTCTTAACTCTTAGGAAATAATTCAATTTACAAATAACTATGGGAATTTATGATATATTTGAAAGCAAACATTTTTAGATCTGTCTTCATTTTCTGCGCTGTGTTTAACCAATCTGACACATTTATTCTTCATAATTCTTTGTGACTGCCAAGATTACCATGATGCAAATGGAAAAACTGAGAACCAGAAAGGTTAAGGTCAATGAGCAGTTAAATAACTTGCATGGTCAGAAACTTGAAGCTGGGTCATTTGGCTATACTTAAATACAGAATGACTTAAACCCTCGCCTACATTGTATCCTGTACTCCTGTATGTGGAATTTTAAAATAACAAGAAAGAAGTCTTTGTATCATCTACCATAGGGAAATTTCCTCCCAGCCTATTGCATTTAGTATTTTCTCTTACAGTCTTAAAACTCGAATTCATTTTCTACTAAGGTGTAATACTGTTACCTTAGTGATTTATGTTTTGTTTCATGGAAATCTCTATAATTATCATAAAATTTTATTGAATTCTTGTATCAATTTTCATTAAAGCTACAAAGTGATTTTTTTTATGAACAGGAAATTGCTATTAAAATCTCTGTCCAATGTTTAAATTTGTTAATTCAACATAAATGTTATGATTAAGAAGCAGTAGATGAGGGGAATTTTTATTCAACATGATAAAATTTAGCTATTCATGTTGTTTTTTGACTCAATCAATTATCTACACTAACAAGCGATGACCTACATAAGAAAACAGAAACAATTGTGGCTGAGTTTAATGGTTAGAAATGATTTATAGCATTTCATATTGTCTTATGAGAATTGACAGTTACAAAAGACAAAATCAAGGATAGTTTCAGCATATCAAAACTATAATTGTCCCAGAAAATTCAAGGCAAATTGCTTACAAGACATATTCTCTGTCTTACCTTTTATCTGCTTAATAATAATGAGAAATAGAAATTCTTTAGGCACAACGTCAAATTTCAGAAGATAAAAATTTCACATCTCATGGTTACATACTATTTTAGGAAATGTTTTGATAATCAAAAGATAAAATTCATAATTAACAATAATTTTAGCAGAAGCATAAAGTGAAAAGAAAATCATTGGCCTAGAACTTTGTGGATATATGATTCAATTATATAATTGATTAAGTATTTGATTTGTTTAAAAATCCTTGATATGGACGTATTTCTTCTTGCATATATCATGTTATATGAGAGGAATTACAAAAACATTACTGTTCTCCTGTCTTTGTGTGGTTACATTTAGAGAGGTTTGAATAATTTGGGATGTACAAGTTAAAAGAATAAGGAGCTTGTGGGGTGTGTGTGTGTGTGTGTGTGTGTGTGTGTGTGTTTGGAGTTAAAATCTTTGTTTTTGAAAAATATATATACTAGGCAAATTAGAAAAATACTAATTTGCATATTTGCAATAGAAGTGTTGGCTCGTGAATTATACCAAAGAGCAAAGAATAATTTGGAACATCCTCCCATTTGAACTGTATCTTAATCGTGAAAGCTCTTATTCTAGGAACACTAAGAACTAAAGTCTAAAGTAAGAAAGTATATGGCTTTTTCAGGGAAAGACTTGGCTGGTACATCTGCAGTAGAACTGGTAGGTATATATAAGGCAATGTGTATATGTGACTGCCAATTGGCTTGATAGATAAATTTCAAAAATTCAGTTGATGTCAGAATGTAAAGAGGATTATATACTATTCTGAATAATCTGGTCTTTATGCATAAGTATTTCTCATACTTGCCTAATGATGTGAGAGGTATTCATTTGTTACTAGATGAACAATAGCACTATTAAACAATAGGATAGGAGAGGAGAATTTATTGAAGATGAATGTTATTGTTAAGCTAACTTCAGGTCATCTATGTGATGGTATAATTTAAAGTTAGCTCTGTGAGTTTGAAGTCCATAATATGAAACAGATTTCGAATCTTTGTCAATAGGTAGAGGTGGTCAAGTTGGGGACTGACAGTTTCTTTGCTTAGTAAGAATAACCCAATTGCATGAAACAAAGGCAAGATGATGATGGGACCCTCATTGAATGCCAATGTTTCTAGGATGAATGACAAGTATGTCAGTAAAAAATATTAGGAAGAAGTGTTTGTATTAGAAGAACCAATGAAAAGAATTATGTATGCATATATAGATAGAAAGTCTGTGGAATTTTCTTTAAACTAATGTCAACCACTACAAGGTTTTCAGTTACTAACTATTGTCTTATAGCTAAATCTTTACTTGAACTCAATATTCCTCTTGATCTTCTGACTGCTAAATCTAGATGCTTAGCATGCCTATCATTTTTGTTTTTGTCTCAACACACACAAACTGCAGTATTTTCCCATGTTTTCCATTTTGTCATTAACACAGGGAAGAATCTTCTTCCTAAAATGTCTATACCCTAATATCATGAATATGAATATGGTTATTGTCCCTCTATCACTTTTCATCATGTCATTAATAGCCTCTTTCAATAATGTTTATTAGATTTATTTTGTGTATATATTTACTTTTCAGCTCCTCTGTAAGTCACTAGCTAAGCTATCATTTTCTCACATAAATGATTGTTATAGTGTATTAGTCTTGTTTCCAGTCTTATGTTTTACAAGTATTCCCCACAGTGCAATCATTATTTTGAAAACTCAAATATGGTATTTAATGCCTCTAGTAAAATTATACTTGACTCTCTGTCATCCTCTAGGTTCAATATTAAAATCTTCATAAGTTAGTTGTCTATTAGGTTCCTTGTCCTTCCAATTATCTCTACCACTTTTATATTTCACTCTGGAGTTGAATGAATGGAACAGTCCTCTCTCCCATGTTCTGACAGCTACTTTTATTATATAGTTCTTCATTTATGCCCTGTCTCTCTAGTATTGATTAATCTTCAGAACAAAGCTGATTTCTTAGTTCATCAAAGAAGGTGGAGGGGGTACAGTAATCAGAACATGTTACATGAAAAAAAAATCTATTTTCAGTAAAAAAAATGGTAGAAAGGAGTTTTTGCTAAAATTGATTAGATCTGTGGTTTATCACACTATCCACAGACTGAAATAGTAGAAAGTGTGAAGAGTTGAAAGTGGAGGCAGGGACAGTGCCTATGGGCAGCTCATTAGCACACCTAAGTGAAAGTTTTATTTCTCAACTGAATAGCAACACTTATTCCATTTCATGGTAGATAGAGAAGGTTTGACCCTTCATGTCACCTAAAAAATTTCGGAATATCAACCTGCCTTCCATGTCATTAGAGAGAAGCGACCATGAGGCCAAGAACTTCAGTTACAGTCAGTTGTGCTTCTACTGATAAAGATGAAATCATCTGGGATCCGTACAGCTTTTATGACCAGCTTTTATGTACATCTCCTGTGGAAAATACTGGGATAAGGATGCTAAATACAATAAGTTCTCCAATCAGTGGATTCTTTAATTTTTTTTAACACATCCCAAAGCTTCCCCTCTTTCCATTCCCCCTAATCTCTATCTCCATAGATTCAACACACCACCTTACCTTCTGCTTACCCATAAAACACTAGGCCTCTCAGGAAACATATATAAAACACACCACAACAAGATAAAATAAGAAAAAGCATAAACACATCAAGACCAGGTAATAAAATCCACTAGGACGAAAGGGGTCCCAAGAGCAGGCAAAAGAATCAGAGACACCCACCACTACCACTATCAGGAGTCCCCCTAACACCAAGCCAACAACCATAATATGTATGCAGAGTACCTAGCTCAGACCTTTTAAGGCTCCATAATTTCTGCTTCATTTTCTGTAAGCCACTGTAAGTTCTGTCTAATGATTCTATGAGGGTATACTCTCAAAGTGTCCTTGACTACTCTGGTTCTCACAATTTCTCCTCTCCCCTCTTCCATGGGGTTCCACAACTTTCACGGTAGGGATAAGAAAAAAATCTCCAACCTGGGTTGTATCTGTGCCTAATGTTTGACTGTGGGTCTCTGCTTTTGCTCCCAACAGTTTCCAGAGGAAGTGTCTCTGGTGACAACTGGACTAAGCACCTTAGTATAGCAGAATATCATTAGGAATCATTTTATCATTTTTTGTTTGCTTGCACTTTGCTATTTTTTTTTTACTTTTTTTCCCTTGCTTCTATCCTAGGTCTATGGCCTAGCGTTCTTCTGTTTCTGGTCATTAAGGCAATATCAGGCATGGACTTTCCATGATATTGACTTCAAATTAGACCACTCATTGGTTGCCACTCCCAAAAGTTCTGCACAATCATTGTCCCAGCATACCTTTTAAGCAGGGCAGATTATAGGTCAAAGGTTTTATGACTGGGTTAGTGTCTTTGTCCTACCACTGGAAGCCTTGTCTGGTTAGAGATAGGGTTTAGGTTCCGTATCATCTGTTACTAGTAGTCTTCACTAGGGTCACCCTCTTAGATTCTAGGGAGTTTCTGCTGCACTAGATTTTGGCACAGCCTGCCAAATTCCCCCCAATTCCAGTTGTCACTCCCTGAAGTCTTTCCCTGACTCCCCTCCACCTAATCACCACATACCCCCAGTCCACCCACAGAATATATTCTATTTCCCATTCCCAGGAAATTCTATGAATCTCCCCTAGAGTTCGCCTTGTTACATAGTCTCCCAGGGTCTGTGGATTGTAGAATGGTTATCATTTTCTTGACAACTAGTATCCACTTATAAGTGGGTATATACCATGTTTCTCTTCCTGGGTCTTTGTTACCTCTCTCAGGAAATTTTTTTTCTAGTTGCATCCATTTGCCAGCAAAATTTATGTCATTTTAACAAATGATTAATTTTCCATTGTGTAAATGCACCACATTCTCTTAATCCATTCTTCAGTTGAAAGACATATCAGTTGTTTCTAGTGTCTGGTTACTATAAATAAAGCTACAATGAAAATAGTTTAACAAGTGTCCTTGTGGTAGGGTTGAATGTTCTTTGGGTATATGCTCAAGATTAGTAGAGCTGAGTCTTGAGGTAAGTTCATCCCCAATCTTCTGAGGAAATACTATATTGATTTCCATAGTGACTTCACAAGTTTCAACTCTCACCATCAATTAGGGAGTGATCCCTTGATCCATATCCTCAGCAGCACAAACTGTCACTTATTTTACTGATCTTAGCCATTCTGACAAGTGTAAGATGAAATCTCAAAGTAGTTTTGATTTGCATTTTGCTGATGGCTAAGTTTGTTGAACATTTAGGTGGTTTTTTTCCATTTGAGATTCTTCTATTGAGAATATTCTGTTTACATATATGTCCATTTTTAAATTGTATTGTTCATTTGTGGATATCTGGATCTACAAGTTCTTCATATATTTTGAATATTAATCCATTAGTTACTTTGCAAATATAATGTTTTGCTACACTCAATACCTTATATGGAATATTGTAGCATCTGAGAAACTCATTTATCAGTTGATTCTCAAAAATATTGTTTAGTAAATTATGAAACCCATTAAAACAATTATTTCTAAATTTATTAATGACATACAATGAATGTGAATGGAGTTTAACAAAAAAGAAACTGGACTTTTCAAGTTTTTTTAATATGACAGAACCCTATATATTTTAAAAATCAGAGTACATATCAGTAGAACTACATCTACACATGTGTATCTTTCTATGTTCCATTCTGGCAGTAAGCAAGAAGGAAAAGTGAATAGAATGATTATCTTTCTCATAGGCATTCTTGATCACAAGTAGGGGTAAGTGCATATATGTTTTGTAAGCTTTAATGAAATGTTATATACATTTTCTATTCTTGTTGTATAACTTATAATATTTTAAGACATTAAAACTACATTAACTTATTATCAAGCAGACCTGAAGGTCAGAAATCCAAACTGAATCCATGTGAGCAGAAACTCAGGTGTCCTCTATATATTCTGAGAGACAACCTCTTCCTTTACTGTACTTTCTAGGTATTTCACACATTCCTCAGGTCAGACTTCCCTTTTCATCCTCAAAACAGCAGAGCAAAGTCATGATCTCTGGTTTGCTTTGTCAGGCCACGTAATTTTCTGTTTAAGAGGCGTGGTCATTGTATTTGTTCCACGGGATAATTCAGGATAGTCTTCTTATCAAGAGTTGGCAGATTATCAAGTCAAATTCCATACATACTGCAAATTCCCCATTTTTATGTAATATGATTTATTCAGAGATGTTACGGATTTGGAAGTGGGTGACTTTGGGAGAGAACCACTATTCTGCTTACCACAGGTTAATAGAATTAATATCTGCAGAGGAGGAAAATAAGAAGTGAAAAGTAAATATGGACTTTATCATCTTAAAAATCATTATTTTCCATCAGATGTAAAATATTCTATTCAAAATATTAGAAATGTAGTTCTGATCTGGACAGCTACTGTTTTGAAAATGAGAAAGGATATAATGTTTTATGAACAACTCTAATAGTGTAATGAGTAGTAAAAAATGCATTACATTGATTACGGAGTGAATGACAAATGAGGGACCTCTTTGACACTACAATTTTTAATCTTCTTTGTGTGTGAGTTTAATTAGTTTAGGCCTCCTCATTATAAACTGACTAGCAATGCCACTCTATGCCCCCAAAATCTAAAATTCTAAGATCAAAGGCTATTACTCAGGTTTAATGGAAAGTGTTTTTTATATCATTTTTCAATCTAACCTCTTTGACTTGACATTGCCATTTTGTATCATTATTAACATGACCAATCTATTTTGTATATATGTCCTGAGTTTGTAGCCTTCCTTTATAATGAGTCCAAGTGTTGCATAGCCTTATCTAATATGTATCATTATTTTTTCATAGTTCTTATCTTTTTATCTTCCCCTCATCCCTACTTGGAGTATAGAATAATCTGCAATATTAATAGCTTTTCTACTTAACTTCATATTCCTTTTTAATAAAATAAATCATGTCTCTGTCATTCTTCACTATGTGTGTTTCTGAACTATTACTTTTTAACATCCTCTCCTATGCCTAACTTTTATATTGTGTCACATAAATGATAAGCATTTTTGATTAATGTATTAAACAATAAACCTGTTGAATATAAATATTTTCCAGCACTAACAAGATGACTACTGAAGGGGGTTATCAGTAGGAGAAAGACAGGAAAGAGAGAAGACAATAGAGGACAATTATGTTACAAACATGAAAATATTTCAAAGAAACTCATTAGTTTTGTACCATAAATTAAGCAATAGAAACAAACTAAATACATATAAAATGACTAACAAGGCACATGGACACTCACACAAATTTCTTGGTCCACAAGTTTTATCTCATTGCTTTAGCATTGGGCATAATCATGTTTGCAGAAATTTTATTTTCTCTGTGATATTAGGGACTGTTTTAGTCAGTGTTTTATTATTGTAAAAAGACAGCATGACCATGGCATCTCTTAAAAAAGAAAGCATTTAATTAGGGCTTGTATAAAGGTTTTGTCTATTGTCATCATTGCAGGGATGATGGCTGGATGCATGCTGGAGAAGTAGCTAAGAATTCTCCAACCAGATCCTCAGACAAAAAGAGAGAGCCACTGGAGCTGGTTTGGGCTTTTGAACACAGATTTGCACATTGGTCTCTCTGGGCCTCTACCCAGAGACACCACTGACACCCAATTGGCGTCAGCAGCTTTCCTTAACCATGGAGGGTAACCCATTTCTTATATCCTGAACTTAAAGACAGAAGCATATGGCCAAATCTGTCAAATTCTGCTACTTCCTTGGGCTGGAACTTGACCTCTTGGTTCAAATATATTTTCATCAGTTTTCTCTTTTCGGTAGTTTATTTCCCTGATTAATTTTTAATTGCTTTTCATGAGTTTGGAGCTTAGATGGGTGGGTTTTTTCGCTGATGCCACCTCTCCCTTTATTTGATTTGATATCAGGCTTTTCTTTAAGCCTTATCTCCTTGACCACTGGACTTAGCTCCATTATACTTCCTAGTGCTTTCTTTCTTCTTAAACGGTAAAATATTTATTTTTCCTTGCTCAGATTGCTCCTTTTCATTTTAGATCTGTGTAAGAGTAGCCACTAATAACTGCATTACACAGTCAGTACTTCTTGACTGTTTCGAAATCTCCTCTGACAATGCCATCAATCCAAATCTCTTCAGTTATGCCCTAGGCGTATTTTTTGAATAAAGTAAAAAAGTAGTCACAGTCTTTGCAAAAATATGACAAGAATAGTCACTAGGACACATACTAATATACTTCTCCTCTAAAAACTTTCAAGTTAGATCATCATAATCCAAATTGCTCTCAGCAACATTGTCTTCAATGCTCCTACTTATGTGTCCCATTAACTCCTGCTTAATGCCTTCAAATGCTTTTCTAATCCAGAGTCCCAAAGTACTCATTGTACAAACAAGCAGAATGGTCAGGCCTGTCACAATCATACAGTGTAACATGAGGGGGCCTGTTTCTTGGGGGTTTTTCTGTCTTGCCTGGCCCCCCAGCTATTTAGTCCCAGAGAAAAATCACACTGAGATCTCTATAAATTATAAAGCTGATTGGTCCATTAGGTCAGGCTTCAAAATGGCTAACTCTCATATCTTGATTAACCAATTTTTCTGATCTATGTTAGCCATGTGGCTCAGTACCTTTTTCAATGGGGCAGCTCACATCCTGCTGCTTCGGTGATCTGGGCAGGGGTGGGAGGAATCAACTTCCTCCTCTCCAGAATTCTCCTGCTCTACTTGCATCATTTCCACTTCCTATCTGGTTTTCCCGCCTACACCTCCTGCCTGGCCAATCAGCGTTTTATTTAAAACATGATTGACAAAATACAGAGAATTCTCCCACAACAATACAGTCCCCTCTCTGGTACCAACTTCTGTTTTAGAGTTCCATTGCTGTGAAGAGAGGTGATAACTACGACAATTCTTATGAAAGAGAGCATTTAATTGAGGCTTGCTTCAAGTTTTCAGAGATTTATTTCATTGTCATTGTTATGTGAAGCATAGTGGCTTTCAGGTAGACATGGTACTGAAGAAGTAGCTGAAAGTTCTATATCTGGATTTTCAGGCACCAGGAAGAGAGAATCACTGAGCCTTGCTTGGGCTCTTGGAGTCACAAAGCCCACCCCTAATGGCTTACTTCTTCCAACAAGGATATACGGCCTAAGCCTATCAAATAGTGCCACCCCCTGTTGACCAAGCATTCAAACATATGAGCCTATGAAGACCATTCTCAAACCATCAGGGGGTGTCTTTATCTGGTAGCAAACAAAAGATTAGGTTATAAAGAGATCCTCCTCTATGAATTTATCACAGCATCTTGCAATTTAAGCCATTTAATTTCCCTATTTATGAGTTTGAGGTAATCAACATAAAATTTCATTGAAGTAAGAGCATGGCTTTTGATTTCTTAGTGTTCTATTCTTTGCTTTCCACTCACTGAAATTCATCATTTTCTCCCTAATATTTTTCTTTTGTGTTTTCACGCATTCAACGAGACTCAAATTGACTGTCTCCTTCTCTAAAATGCCTCCCCTAGTGCACGAGTAGCTGAATATCCTGTTCTCTGTACCCCCGTTAATTTTTTAGAATTATCATTTTTTGCTCTTGTAAATACTTCATTTATTTATAGTTTCTATTAGGCATTGTGAACTTTGCCAAAGATTAACTGTCATTCTTATTCTCAAAAACTAGTGAAGAATTATGTACATTCTGTACATGACTCTCATTGAATTAAATACACAAATCATTTTACTAAGTTACAAAAATGGGTCCATGATATACAGAATAATGTCCTCATTTCAAAGGAAAACAGAGTGAGGACTAGAAATTATAAGGCCAAAATTCTAGACTATCTTTTAGAAGAAATGGAAGGTAGATCTCCTCGCCTAATGCTCTTTCAGTTTGCCTCTTAATAACACTTTCCTGCAGTAATTTTTCTTGTGAATCATGAATATTACATTTGAATCTATCCCACATTTATATTCCTGAGGTTTTCAAGAATATAAAAGTTAATAACAGGTTAAAGGTTGATGCACTAATCTCAGGAGATACAAAATGTTGGGTATATTGAATAAAAATGACTACTAGAAGTGTTTAATTGTGAGAAGACGTACATGTTTTATGTTATGGTAGGAAGATAATTTTATGTGAAATTTTCCCATAGAGAGAATAAAATAAAATATTGATCAGTTTTAGCAATTTATGAAGTAGTAGTTCTTCACTCTCTGACATCCCCAGGGAAGGGTACTCGAGTAAATTTTTTAAGATAGATTTTCTTCTTTGCCTCTCAAATTAATATGCTCAGAAATATTTGTATGAGTGAGAGGAAGCTAGTTATAAGACTCTCAAAAGAAAAATGAGAAAAAAATTGTTATTTGAAATGACTAAGCAGAAATATGCACAATTACTTTTCAGTGACATATTTTACTTTATTGTCTTCACATTTGCTTTGTTGCTGATTTCACATTTTTATTATAGATGATATGGCTATAATTTAATAATTTTAAAATTGTATATTATAAAAATTCAGGATACTTTCTTGCAACTACAACATGCATAGAAGTTTGGGTTGCTTAAATTGAGTATCTAACTTGTGATTGTTTTGAATTAATGTACATCTGTTCAATTTTTTTCCTGTGATTATTTCAAGCCATTCTTTACAATTTGCTAACAACTTATGTTAAAACTTATGTCAAAATGAAAACTATAGACTTTGATTCAAATGATCATTGTCTAATTGATCTTTTCTAACACCAACTTTATTCATTCAGAGTTTACCTTCCAGTGTAAAAGTATTAAATAGCATGCAAATTGATTGAAATGTTATAAAATCAGTTATTGAGCAATAAGACACTAATAATCATTCTATATTTTGTAGCTATAACAAAAGGAATTATAATAATATTTATCACATTGAAAAAGCTACAATTCCAAAGTAAACCATTTGCAAGAAATTCATTGCAGATATATTTTTCTGCTACAAAAGATGATAATTGAAACAGGATATTTCTTGAAGATGTTTATATGTTGAACTTCACATTCACTGCTATTTTTACAGTAGATACATAACATTTTGCTCAGCATGTCAAGGTTTCTGTGCTGACTTCAGAGCTTTGTAAATGGAGTTGGAAATTAATTGAAAATGAAATCACAATTCTTTTTGCACCTAAAAGCCTTTGGCATAACTATCATCAAATGGCATATTTTAGAGATCATTTGTTACGTTTTAAAATATCTGAGTGTTCTTGTGTACTTTCATGTACTCTTTTGGTACATTTTCTATTGCTATAACAAAATGTATGGGATTAGGCTATTTATTCGGAAGAACATTTATTTTTACTCATGCTTCTAAAAGTTCATCAAGTTTCTAGAATTTTCTTCAGCTTCTGGTGAAGGATCCATTGCAGAAATGCAAAGGCCTAACAGGTACTTGAAATTGCACACAGAAGGAGTAACCTTTTTTTTATTATTGATGAATTGCTGCTTCTTTTGTGCATCATCATTGCTCAATCAGTCACTGTGTTTGTAATCAGTGCTATAAGATCTTAATAGCATAATAATCATACACCAAAGAGAAAATGTGTCTGTTGTGTATAAAACATATTTAGTGAACAACAAAATTTATGTTGGTATATAATACATTCATGTGGCTATAATTGGAAATGGGTAATTTTGTGTGGTGCTTCCATCTTCCAAGGCTCACTGAGCTATTGAACCTTCTTCTATAGATATATCAGAGGTTCTCTCACTTCTAGATATTACAGAAGAGGTAAAATAAAATGATTGCTTATAGGAACACTTCAGTAGTGTGGTTTCCCATAAATCCTGCAAAGGATTCTTTAGTAGTGCAGCTTATTACAATGCAGTTGGGACTCTTACTGAGGAAGCTACCATAAATTGTTTAGACAACTTCTTGGTGGTACAACTAGCTACCTTTCAGTTTCTAATATTCATGTAATTAACCCTGTAAAACTTACTGGCTCACCAATCTGTACTAGGACAAAATCTTTTCTTTGATCTTCTAGTGACATCTGTTTCTGTAGGGTGAATAAGAATCAAGAAATAAGACACAATCATAGCCAGTTCTTAATGACATATTCAGTTGTTAACCTAGTTCTGTGAGAGCAAGAACCCACACTCATTAGATGACATTGATCAATTTGGGCAGTCTCTGTACCTTGCTTTAATCACCTCCCCCATACATCCCAGTTCCAAATATAGTCACATGATGTATTAAACTCCAACATGATTTTTGTTGTGGACAAAATACATTCAATACATAGCATACTAATCTTCTCTCTGGTGTGTGGCATGGAATACTCATGGATTTGAATGAAAAAAGAAATTGGAATTTCAAATAAGTTCATTTACTTTTAGGTAGGAATAGCCCTATATAACACTGAGAGATATTTGTCTAGACATTCATGCCAAGCTAGTTAAAATTCGGCATTTAAAATATTCCATTTCTTATTTTCTTGATTTTCAAGGAATGGTATGTAATTGGTGGTGATAGGAACAGTTAGGTTTGAAAATATGACTCTAATTTATTCAAATATGTCAACAAAAGAGTGGTATCCACACTGTTTATTTATGGTTTGTGTGTTATCATATGGATAATGCTGAAATTGATAATATGTATAATGGCCTATGGGAATAATATAGTGAAGTAATAATGTATTTTATGAAGAAAAATAAAATTTTCCCTCTAAGAGCTTTCTGCTACTATTTTACATATAAGTGAAAAAGTTTTGTTGTGCAATTGTATTTCAATTTAAAAATAGGTATTATTTTAGTATATTAATACATTTGTTATGAAAAACAATTCTTTGCAATATTCTAAATGTCTGGAAGAAAAGAATGGAAGTTTACTATTGAAATTTTTATGAGAAGAAATGTGTACACTTTGAGGTATTTTCATAAAAATTCTTTTGACCTAAGTAAATAATATCTGAAATATTCAATTCTTACATATTGTATAGATATACTAGTTATTAACTATTAACTAAAACAAAACATTGAAGAAAACATTTTAGTAATGATGATTGATTATTTTTTCTGTCAATTTAACTCAATAGTAATTTCCAGCTTAGGAAAACAAATAATTCTGTAAGGATGGCTTTTAAAAGCTGTTTCTTTATAATTTCTCAACCTAATCCATTGATATAAATCTGAAGAGATTTTCTCTCTGAGTTTTCATTTATAAGCTAAGAAATGCCATTTGCTTTTGCAATTCCGGACATTAAATAGAATGAAACACTAGAAATTTTAACCTTGTAGGGTTGGCCCTCTCTAATTCATTTATGTTTGTCAAATAATGTTTTCTGAGTTCTTAATTTATGTAGAAAATAAAATGCAAAGTAACTAAACCATGCTCCTGGTAGTTAAAGAGTCTTTATAATATGAATCCTTTCTGTATTAGAGGATTTAGTGGTTGCGAATGAATAAATAATCCTTTATTAATAAAAGAGAAAAAGAATACAGGGAAAGGCCCAGGGTTATATTTGCTAAATAAATACTACCAAATAATTTCCTTTAATTATACTAGCATGACTAATATATTAGGGGATGAATAATATCCCATTATTTGATGAGACTGATTTAGGCAATGCTGTTATATTTGAAAGACTATGAACCTTACCATTTCAATGAATTTTAGATATACTTTTCTATCAAATACCCAATACCAACATCACTTATTTTCAACTTCATTTATCAATGACATTAACACTAAATTTAAAATAAAATTAGCATGTGTTACTTGAAAGTTATTTTGGTTGCAAAATATAACCTAAAATTAGTTATAAATTTTAATTTTGTTTTCTTTACAAAATAGATGAAAGAGAAGATGTTCAAAAGAAAACATTCACAAAATGGATAAATGCACAATTTTCTAAGGTAAGAATATTTTGTTATATTTATTTGAAAATGAAATATTTGTTAAACTTTTTAAACATGTTCTGAAAGTAAATATTTCAAATGTTCATATTATTTTTCTTATGTTTCATAATTTTGACTGTTTAAATCTGCATATGTTACACTTTGTTTTGATTCAGTAAAATGCAGTAGAGCATATGATAAAGTGATGTGATTTTAGTTTACAAATGGTATCTGTTGACTGTTTTATCAGCAAGTCATTACAGTAAACTCTGTCAATTATCTTTTCTATTTCAAATATTAAAATATATTACAGACTTTATTGTTGATAAATATTATATTTTGTCTTTTTAATTAGTTAATGAAAGCTAAAATAGTCGAATTTTGGATTATTCCATCTCTGTAACTAGAACATATTTTAAAATCCCATAAAATAATAAATCATCATTTTTCTATAGCCACAAATATATACCCTAATTAATTTGAGCAAATTAACCAAATGGTTTTGTTTAATTTTCTTACCTTTCGTCATGTATATGTAAGTACATAAATCCCAAGGGTCTATTTAATATACCAAACTCAGAAAATGGGCATATAGAAGGAAATCTGTGATCTCTGTATGAAAATGTTTTAGGAGTGACAAAACTCTTATAATGAACACTGAACACTTTATTAAGAAGATATGGAAGACTCTTAAGTAAGAACTTTTAGTAGATTGCATTGCCACTCTTAATAAACATGAACTACCCTCTCCATGGATCTTTCTCCTCTTGTAAACATTTTAGTGATAGAACCGACATAATGTAGTAGAAAATAAAAGAACCAAATTGCTTTTATTGCTATTACAAAATGCTTTCAAGTATCATTATGGTATTTAAAAGCAAAATATTGGAAACTACACTAGATCATGTAGGAAGAGAAGCATGTTCTTGAGTTTGCACTAATATTTCTTAAAATGTTCCCAGTAAATTAATAGTTAATGAAATTCCATTACAGAACATTAAAAAAGAAATAGAAATTAGAATATGTGTTTTAAAAGACCAAGTTTTTAAATAAGTGAAATGCAAATGCAGTATTAAATAATTACATATAAGAGCACAGTAGAATATAAAGACTTGCTGAAAATGAATTTATAAATATTCAGGTCTGATTCATAATTCTAAGAATATTTCCAAGATGGGTATACAGGCTTTATTTAGTATGCCTATTGGCATTAGGAAATTTTATTCGTATCTGAAACAGAAATGAGAAATATTTTCAAATAAGCACTTATGTAGAAATTATAATTATAAATATATTTTCTAGAATAAGAAATCAAAAAATAAATCTGTAAACAACAGAGAGTCTTTCCATTTTTTGGTTCTGAAGTCTCATACTACATGAGACCTAATACATAATATATAATTCAGATTGGTCTCAAACTCAATTTTAGTTCTTCAGCCTTATGATTGCTGAGATTATCAGCATGAACCAGCATTCTTGAGTGATTGTTCTAAGATGTGACAACTATGTACATTTTCATTCTCAAAATTCTAAAGGGTATATTTGTATTATAAAAAATCTAAAGACATCTTTGCTTTCTACACATTGATATTCTGAAGCATTTATTATAATTGACATGTTAATATACAAGACAAAGTCTGCTATCTGATCTTCCTTGACTACATTCTGGGTACTACCTTAAGAAATAAAATACACCAGTCTTAAGAAATTCCATATTTTAAAGCCATAGAATGGTCACACACAAGTGCCTAGCATCCTCAAATCAACTCATATTGATGTCATTTTTTATTATAAATGTTCTCTAAATTAGTTACAGTTGAACCAGGAGAGTCATCAGTCATTCCAAAATTGAAATTCTATCACAATATTAAGAGGTATGTATGTAAACTGTGATGATTTGAATAGATATGGCCCCCATAGACTCGTGTGTTTGCATGCTTGGCCCACATGGAGTGGTACTGTGAGGAGGTGTGGCCTTGCTCTAGGACCTGTGTCAATGTGGAGACAGGCTGTGAGGTCTGAATTTTCAAGTTATGCCTAGTGTGGCACACAATTTACTTCCTGTTGCCTGCAGATCAAGGTGTAGAACTCTCAGCTACTTCTTCAACAACTTGTCTGCCTGTATGCTGCCATGCCCTCTCATGATGACAATAATGGGCTAAACATCTGAAACTCTTAGCCAGCCCCAATGAAATGTTTTTCGTTACAAGTGTTCAATTAAGTGTTACAGTGGTCATGTTGTCTCTTCACAGTCATAGAAACCCTAAGAAAGAAGTTGGAACCAGGGATTGGTGTATTGTTGTGAGAAGTCTGATGATACTTTTCTTTGGAGGAACTTGGACTTTGAATTAGGAAACCAGTTGAATACTTTAAGCACTGCTTGATGAACTATGCTATTAGAAACATGGAAGGCAGTGATGTTGAGGGTTATTTGAACTATGGGGGCCTGACTCAAGATGTGTCATAGGAGAAGACTTTTAATATTTGACCTAGAAACTTTTCTTGTGATATTTTGGGGAAAATATGGCTGCTATTTTCCCTTCTCCAAAAAGTCTGCATGAGGCTAAAGTGAAGAGATTTGTCTTAATTCCATTAGTAGAGGAAATCTCAAAACAACCTAGTATTGACTCTGTTATGTGGCTAGTAGTGATCTATAATGAAAAGGTACAATCTGAGAAAGGAAAAGTACAAAATGTGCAATTTGAAGAGAAAAGGAGCATCAGGAAGTAGAACAGAGCTAAGTCCTATGTCCAAGGAGATAATCGTACCAAGAAATAGAATAATGGTAGTTGTGATCTCAGGGCAAGATCTCACCAAGTTAATCTTTCAACCAGTGGAAAGGAATTAAAGATAAGCTCATAGCCAGGTATGGTGGTGCACTCTTTCTATCCCAGCACTACAGAGGCAGAGGCAGGAGATTTCTGAGTTCAAGGCCAGCCTGGTCTATCAATCCTGTTTCACGACAGACAGTTCAGGCAGTGAAGAAGCCATTGAAAACAGAAAGCTGATGAAGATATAATTAAACAAGTGGTCCATGTTCCATTCCCAAATGCAGCAGGACTTGGCAGGTTCAGCCACATGGGCATGGCTTTAAAGTCAAAGATACAAGAAAGGAGTTATGGAATCTTCCTCTGTGACTAAGGAAAGTTGATGCAGCCAGAAATGTGTCAGGGTTAACCCTGAATCGAGGCCCAAGGAGTCTATTGCATAAAACTGTGAAACTGAAGCTTCGATTGTTTTGGAGACCCTAAGATGTTGGAGTTATCAGAGTTATGGAATACCTGCAGAGGAAAGCTTTTAACATGGAATATAAACAGCTAAAGACAAAGAAGTGGGGGCTAGAGAGATGGCTTAGGGGTTAAGAGCATTGCCTGCTCTTCCAAAGGTCCTGAGTTCAATTCCCAGCAACCACATGGTGGCTCACAACCATCTGTAATGAGGTCTTGTGCCCTCTTCTGGTTTGCAGACAGAATATTGTATACATAATAAGTAAATAAATAAATAAAAAAAGACAATGAAGTGTGTTGCAGTCAACATAACTGAAATGAGTTGTAGATTTGTAGAGTACTTTGACATCAGATATGGGTATGCAGATTTTTGAGTTTTGCTCAGTTGGTTTTTGGCCTCCTGCTTTCATCCATTCAGCACTCCCTCACTGTGCTCCCTTCTCTATGTTCTGGAAATATGTGATCTGTTCTTTTTACTTTTGATTTCATGAAGGATTACAGGTAAGTGATGTCTTGAATCTCAGATGAAACTTTGAACTTTGGTCTTTTAAACATTGTAGAGACTGGGATAGACGCTGGGGACTTATAAGTTGCACTAAATGTGTGATATAGCTACAAGCATATGGGGACCAGGAAGTATAATGTGGTGGTCTAAATAGGTATGGCCTCCATAGTCTCATGTGTTTGAATGCTTGAACCTAAGTGCTGATGGAGAACTGAAAATATCATTTGAGTTATTTAAAGAAGCAGTTTTCTAACCTAGAGAAAAACTTTCTTAACAAATGAGTAAAATACGAGTCTATTCAAGAATATGCATTTTCCCTGTATTCTCAGTGTTAATTATTAGTATACTAAATGGCCAGATACTATTGCTCATTAGTATAGGTAATTAGTTTTATGGTGAGCTTTTAAAAATAGAAAAATTCTAAGTAAAAAATATGCTGAAGAATACTTTGGAAACAAAAAATGGAAAATAATTGTTTCCCGTGTGTTAAATTAAATACAGTCCTGTAAATATACAGCAATACAATGAATAGAAATGCAAAGTTTTATCACTAAGGCAGGCAAGTACATTTATAGGATATTAGCAAATTTTAGAGTCATAGAAAAGTATATCTTTCTTACTTTGTAAAGCCACAGACAGGCTGTTTTAAAGAAATGCACATGGTTAAAGATATCCTTAGCATTTTCGTGTCACTAGAAGCCAGATATGTGTTTGCAGTAAATCCCACAGATTTTTCAATTCTTCAGTACAATTTTAAACTAAGTCCTATCTCTTTTTCTAAATAGCTCTCATATTAACCTTCTATTCCAAAAATTTCTACTAGAATGTCATTCATCACATCCATTCTATATAGATAAGCAAACAATATTTATCTTAACAGAAACACAAAGTCATTTCAAGATAAGATTAATTCAAGGTAAATATTCTTTCCATGTAATTTGTAGATATGTTATAATCCCAAAGAAATGTCTGGTGTTTACCCATGACAAATATAATTCATATTATAAAAATGTGTTCATTTACCTAGGTTTATGAAAAGAAAGCACAGATTTAAAGTCATCACCAAATGCAATTTTTCACAATATGTGCTTTTATGTATGTGAGGACAAAAATGGGAATGAAAATTTTTATTACTAGGTCAATTGTAAAATATAATGTCTATCTCCCAATGAGTTATGTAACAATTTTGGTCTTTACTATGTATAATTACTATCATGATATGTATGGTTTAGTTACATCTTTCTGTTTAGGTATTCCAAGTTTAATATGCACCTTATTTCTGACTAACACAAGCTGGGAGTATATAATTACTTTTGTCTATGAATATTTAACAGCCTGTGGAACAATAGCACATTTATATCATCATTGCTGACCTGGATGTCTACACTAAAAAGCTAGGACTCATCCTACCAGGGTAACAATATGGTGAAGTACCATTCACTGACTTAATATGATTCCCATGAAGATGCTTCATGATTTACCTTCTAGCCAGTATGAAGGGCATGCCATATTCAAAACAACAGGAAGATTGTGAATCTTGGCATGGTTAAGAAGGTTCAGTCGATAAAGGAGCTGTTGTCTAAGGGCAGGAGCTTAAGTTAATGCAATCAATCCTCAGATCCCAAGGGAAGGTAGAAGGTGAGATCTGACTTCACAAATTGACATCCACATTTGTATGTATCAGATGTTTCCTAAAAAAAAATACCTAAAAACTTAAATTTCAGTTGTCAGTCTACAATGGGCTTTTCCACATCACATGATGTTCTAAGGCAAAATATTATGCGCAACTGATTTTCAAGAGAAATACATAAAATTTAAACGTCATTAATCTTATATTGTTTATAAGTCCACATCTACTTACAATAAAACATATATGAAAAGAACATTGTAAATAATAAAACAGAAATGGTGTCATTTTCTTATTGCTGGAGCACTGTTCTGAATTGAAAGAATTATATTTATGTGATTTATGTACTGACCTCGCCCACTTATTTACTTTTATTTCCAGTGCTATCATCTTGCCCCCTTGAAAACATGACATTTAAATTGCAATCATTATCCTCATAATTTTGTCGAGCTAATAAAATAAGCATGAATTTTAGTTCTACATCATAGTGTATAGTGAATTCTACTTCTTTGTTTCTTTCACTACAGCAGTTAGTATCTCTCCCACTTTTAGTCCCACCCCAAATTTGATAGTATTTTGCATTGTTCTCCTTGCTTCCATTTCTAACAGCGCTCACAACAATATAAATAGTGTCCTTTTATTTATTCTTCTCACAGGACTATGCTTAAGGTCAAGCGATCGTGTCTAAACGTCTGATCCACACGCAATAATTTGCTCAGGAACAAAAGGCTTTGCAGTGGTTGAAAACTATGTCCTTCGTCTCTGTATTAGACAGACATTTTGCTGGGATGTTTTTAACACATCACATATCAGAACAGGGTGCTGAAGTTCACACTGTAGGTTCTACACTCTGTCTTTGAGGAAGGTCATCAAATCACTCTTTTGTCTGGCTGCCCTGATAGCCTTGCTTTTCTTGTTTACATTTGGAAAATTTATAACTCTTCCTTAGGCAGGTGCTTCTGATCCCTGAGATGACATTCGAAATATTTCTTGGGCTTTGGAGACTTTCATTTCAAATTTTTAGATGTGAAATTCTCAATCAGTAGGATCTATAGAAACATTCCAGAATAGTAAAAATTGAGAACTTTGAAATACTTTTGATCCCAAATGTTTTGATGAAAGAGATTGAAACTCTCTGAGCCTAGATTTTCATAGCTAGCAGTTTTGAGAGTTGCATAGATATCTGCTCATCTCTTTTGCAGGGTTTTACATATTTCTTGTCATAAAATAGATAAAATTGAATAGTTATTTATGTTTTATTATCTTGTTCTCCTCTGTGTATCAATCCATGCCCTATGCATTTATTATATGTTGCCCAAACACTAAGTTTGAATGAGTTCAAAATTTATGATCAGTAAATCTGTATAAAAGTACTATACGAAATATTTGTTAGGTCCAAAGTGGGCCCCCAAACAGTAGTGCTGCTGATAATACTCTAAATGATGACCTGAGTGTAATCCAGGAAGGACTGTGATTGGGTAAACAGAAGCCTAAACTCAGCATTCCTCAGGCGTTTCTCAAGGCTGGTTTCTGTTTAGCAGGAAAACCACTACGTCCCTTATCTGCTCCCATTACTCAGCTATGTGGGGCAGGGGCATCTAGTTCCTGATTAATCCTAACAGCCTGTTTCAGGTCAGTGATCCCCATCTTGCTGACAGTCATATAAAATCCACTCACTTTCCCAACAAGCTGCCGCACTCTATTCTTGTAGGCAGACGAACAGTTTGATTTCTTCCAGTAAACCTTTTTTTCCACCCACAGAGTGGTCCAGTTCAGTGGTTTCACTGCACTCTCATTTACAATACCTAAGTTAGTAGAATTACTAGGGCAGAGTTGTTGTGTCGTGGAATGATTACCTAAGTTATAAACTAGCTTTTCTGCCCCTAACTTCCTCTTCGTTCCTATTCTTTGTTATTGAGAAAAATCAGATCTTAAAAGAAGATGAAGGATACTAAAATGTGTACCAGGCTTTGGTAATACTTGAATATGGGCCAATGTTTTAGGGTGAATAGTATTGGTACAGGAAGAAGAAATTCTAAGAATTCAGAACATTTTATTTTTGTATAGCTCCATATAAATGATATTGAGAATTATATTTTTGTGGTTAACTTTTCAATGACCTAATAAATGAATACTAAAGCAAAGAAAAGTGGACAATTTGGTGGCTTGTTTAAGGTTTGTGGCTAAGAAGATCAAACCAGGAACAAGACTCCTGAAATCCATGATACTTCCACATCTTCTGTTTTTCTGATATCTTCTCTATTAATACAATATTGCACTTTTCTTAATGCATTGTAAAAATAGTAAGAACAATGAAAACTGAGAACATGGCTAGAAGACATTGAAAACATTTTAAAGAAGATAGTGAATGCTGTAACTACTACTTTGATCCACTTTTTATTATTTAACTGTACCAAGACATAAATATTCTTCATAAGGCTTTTCTATCGAGTACATGTGTTTGAATTTCAATATATTCAAATTAATATCAACAGAGTGATAGCATTTTTACATTTTTGGTGAGAGAAGTAATGTAGTTTTCAGTTAAATAACTCAAACCAAATAGTTTAATGTGAATATTACATCTGATTTCTAATAGTCATCAACAAGTTATTGTACGTGAGATGATTTATTAAGTAATATAAATTTTATGAGAAATTCAAAATTGGACTTTTGTGTGTGTAGACTCCACAACTGTAATACTTATTGTTACGAACACTTGTAGAATGTGTCCAGATTTTAAATCTAGATATTGTGTTAATGGTTCAGCTCACTGAGAATCATTCCCTTTAGTATGTTCCTAAGTCTCATTTTATTTGGAATGCAGATAACAAACCAGGAAGTTAATTCAGTTAATTAAATAAAATGGGATTTTATAGGTCTCACTGTTTTCACTGAAAGGCTAATCTTTCTTAGAAATATTTTGTTATCATTTAACTGATTTTTATTGTGATCTCAATACTTCAGTTAATTTTAAAAGGTGCATAAATTTTACTTTCTGTGTTATATGTTCTGAAGTATCTTAATACAGACTTGAAATTGCCAGTTGCTATTGCTGTATAGTATGTAGTGGTATCAGTGGTAAGCCCATTTAACTTGAGATGTAATTATTGACCAATTAGCAATATTCTTGCCAACAAAGTTGGAAAAAGAACATACTACTTACAACTGATGGGTAAATGTATTATTTATTGTCTTTATTCTTCCTTGGGGCCATATATAGCTTTCTAATCGAGATACACAAAATTGGACATGGTGAAGATTCCTCAGTGGGTTAAAGCGTTTGGTTCCAAGCTTGATGACTTGAATTGAATCACCATATTCCACACAGTAAAAGAAGAAAACTGTTGCAAATTGTCTCTTTCCTCTCTACATTATGTGCCTGTGGGATGTGTGTATTGAAACACATGCACATATAAATAAACATATCCAAACACAATAAATAAACATTTAATTTATAAAAAGAATAAGACAAGTTCACTTTTGTGATTTATTTTCATTTTGTATAGGATAGTTGGCACTTATGTCTCCAGAAGTATATTGTTGCTAAAATAATCTTGTAATTGAGTACCATCTGTGTGTGCCAGGCATAGTATCTTATGCTGATGAAGGTATAATAATATAAGATGGGTTTGCTTTAAGAGTTGCCACTAAACAAGAGATGATTCTAGTTAATAATTAATAATAATTAATTGATAATAACTAATAATAACTGAATAAGTGGTTAAAAAGTGTAGTTTGCTTTTAATATAGTAAAAGTGCTGTGGGGGTACACATGAATTGCTTAGAGAGGTGGATGACTTTGAAAATGAAAGTTACACTTGACATTGTACATGCAGAAGCAAAGGGAAAAGAAATGAAGGCAGATGGAAGTGTATGCAAAATGGTATAATGATTAAAACTCTGGAATTTCAGGTTAGTGGTGATGATGAAAGTTTTTAGGACCAACAATTTTATATTATTTTGGGTGAAAAAAAATCACAGAAGTTTTAAAGCACTAAGGCCTGATAGATTATTGAGGCAGGAGTTTTTGTTTTGTTTCGTTTTGTTGTTGTTTGTTTGTTTTGTTTTTCGAGACAGGGTTTCACTGTAGCTTTGGAGCCTGTCCTGAAACTAGCTCCTGTAGACCAGGCTGGCCTTGAACTCACAGAGTTCTGCCTGCCTCTGCCTCCCAAGTGCTTGGAGTAAAGGACTGTGCCACCACCACACTGCTCAGCAGTCTGACCGCTGTTAATCTTTCACAAAAAATTTAGTAGGAAGCCTTCAGTTTTCATGTAAGAAATATGTGCATGCATGTACAATGAAAGGGCAAGTGGGTTATATTTGCTATGGAGATATATTTGATAAAATACACACTTCAGAATAATGCAACATATGAGTCATTCCAAGAGTATTTTGCAGGGTTTATTCCTGGAATTCACAGACAGGATTTCCAATTCCAGTACGGTAGCAAGTCTAGGCATTTGCATTTCTAGCAGATTTCTAGATGATTCTGATAGAGCATGTCCAAGAACCATGCTTTGAAAACCATAGTCATTAAGTCTGAGTTATTTAACCAGCTCTACCGAAGATGTTTAAAGAAACAACACTGAGAGACTAGTGAGTCCTCAGAGGAAAGGACCTTTCCTTCTGTTTCTTGTTGGCTGAAAAGCCCTACACTTGCTTTAGTTTCAGGTCTCTTTTGTTTCTTCCTTTCCATGAATACATAGAAGATGAGTAGAAAATTTTAAATACTTACTCACAAAGTTTGGAAAACAGTTTAACTTATTATCAATATTGATTTAATTTTCACTTTTTCTGTCACTAAAATTATTTAATCTATAACAATGTAATTCTTGTCAACTTTTTTTTTTTACTTAGTTTCAGTGGTATCATCTCATTCAGTGACAATCTATGGTCCTTCCAGTATACTCTACTTATTGAGCAGTTTATTATTTTTTTTATTTTTACCTTGTGAAGATTTCCTTGACTTCCTAGATGTTTTATAAAATTATGATTAATTTTGCCAGAATCACAACCCACGGTTATAAATTCACTCATAAAAATGCCTCACAAAGCAGGGAGAGGCCAGGTTTGTGAAGATTTTGGTAGCCAAATGCAGAATGTGGTTTGAAGAATGGCTTTGCTTATTCTTGTCCTAATTTAAACTAGATTTCACTACCCAAAATCTGTGTGTATGGAAAAATGACAAAATTGTGACTAATTGATGAAAGGAGACTAGTAGATTCCTTAATTTGAAATGCTAGTGAATGCATTCCAATGTTTATTTTTAGCTAACTGTAATGAGAATGAGTGAGATTTGTTTTCTTTCTAAAAGAAAAGCAGTTATTTCAATCTATATAATTCATCAAGTGTAGGAGTTCTAAGAGCTGTTCTTCTTATCAAAGTCACTCATGCCTTCTATGTCATACAGTGAGTATTTTAAATATATACGACACTATTATCTTTCTTAAATAACCATTTTTATTCAATCAAATTTTTTTCGTAGGTAAAGTGGCATATACTTTCAGTTCCAACCCTTTGAATGTAGAGACAGGTGTACCTTTGTATTTGAGGCCAATCTGATCTACAAAGCAATTTTCAGGTCAGTCAGAGCTAGGTGGTGAGACTCTGCATGAAAAAAGAAAAAGCAACAGAGGAGAAAGCATATTTTAACACAAATATGTGTAAATTCTATAATATCATGTCATTTGTTGTATATCTGCTGTATCTCAGATGTTCTACTTTTTGTTGAAAAAAGTTTTCATGCAATATATTCAATCATGTTTCCCTCTCCTTCCTCTAGTTTTTCCCCAACCACTCAACTTTATGTGCTTTTTTCTTTCTCTTTTTAAAATATAAAAATCAAAAACAAAACTAAAATACCCAGAATCACAGAGTAAAAAGCCTCACAAAAACATAAAAATGAAAATCAAACTAAATAAACAAAAGATAAAAAAGAGGGGTACAAACGATGACACATTTCTATAAATATACTATTGAGTTCATTTTGTGATGGCCAACTACTTCTGGTTATGGGGTTTGCCCTGCCCTGTCATTTGGTTAAGATACTCTGAAAATCTATATAGAAGAAAATGATTTCTTTTACTAGTGAGTATCAGTTGCAGAGAGCTTAATGGTTGGGTTGGGAACTAAGTCCAATTCCTTCTTTCAGTGTTGGGATCTGTTCTGGCTTGAACCATTACAGGCCTTGTGTGTTGCCACAGTCTCTGTGAGTTCATATTTGCTTCAGTCCTGTTATGTCTCAAGGACATTGTTTCCTTGGAGTCAATGACAATCTCTGGCTTTTGTACCCTATCTGCCTCCTCTTCCATATAGATTCCTGAATTATGATGGGGAGGGTTTTGATCAAGATATCTCATTTTGGACTGAGTGGTTCTGAGTCTCTCACTTCATATTTTCCAATTGTGGATGTCTGTATTTAATTTCCGTTTACTGCAAGAAAAAAACTTCTCTGATATAAGGTCAAACAGAGATACTGAATTATAAGTAGAGCAGTATGTCATTAGCGGTCATTTCTTTGCTTTACTGTCCTAGTCACACACTGGGGCGACATCTGTCAGCGTCCAACCTTAATGGGCTCATACATTCTAAGGTAGGGGCTTGTGGATCAGAAATGCTAGGCAGAATAAACAGAGATACAAAAGAAATACAGAGACATAGGATAGTGCCGGACGGCAACCCAGTGAATGCTGAAATCTGTCTGTATCTATTTCTTGTGATCTTTAAATATCCCATCCCAAAAAAAAGGTGAATAAAGCAAAAGACATTTTTATCACAATACAAGGAACTGACAAAGTAATTACTGTCTTAATAATCAAAACACCAAATACTTGACCTTAGGTCAAGATATCTTTGTTAAGTTATATCTACTCTCAATAACCTTGAAGGAACATGAATAGGCTTAAACTCTCTGACCTTTAGTCAAGGTGAAACAGATCTATTTCTGTGGCCCCCACACTTTACCAGTTCTCAACATGTGGGTTATGATCCCTTTGGGTTCGATAGATCCTTTCACAGGGTCACCTAACTCCAACAGAAAATGAGATATTTACATTATGATTCATAACAGTAGCAATATTGCAGTTACGAAGTAACAATAAAAATAATTTTGTGGTTGAGGTTCACCACAGCATGAGAAACTATATTGAAAGTTTGCAGCATTAGGAATGTTGAGAACCATTGCTTTAGCAGGATAATAGTATTAGGCTTTCCTCTATTGCCCTGTGTTCATAAGCTGATTAGTTCAGGTTCTTGGCCACCTCAGCAGTATTAGATAGAGGCTTCAGTTCATGGCTTGAGCCTTAAATTCAATCAGAAAGTGGTTAATTACTCCTATAACATTTGTAACACTATTTCACCAGTACATATTGTAGACAGGTCAGTGACGGGAGATCTTGATGATTAACTTTCTCTGCCTCTTCCTGTAGCTTTCAGAGTCCCTCCAGTGTCATGAGCGTTGGCTGGTAGTGGTTAAGTTTTTAAGTTATTTTAATAGTAGACTCAGTCTAGTTTTGAGGACCTTGGAGTCTGGGAAGATGACTCAAATTTTAGATAAACAACAAAACACAGAAAATCCAAAAGGTCATTTATGTAAACCTATAATACTATATAGCCCAAAAGCCTAAGATACCAGAACAAGTTGTTTTCTTGGGGAAGACAGGCAAATTAGTCTTCTGTTTTTTGTTCTCACTTGATTCCCAGTTGATTGCATTAGACTGACCCACATAAAGGGAGGATTTTCCCAACTTAATCCATTCAGACTCAATACTTTTCATTGTTGGAAAGTCTGTGACTCTAAGTATTTGATTCTTAGTATAATCAGTCTGGCATCTAAAATTAAGCACCACAAGGTCTGTGATTCATTTCAAGTTATGCTTTGTAAAAACTGAAAGATCTACACCTGTATAATTTTCCTTTTTGAATAAGGATATCCAGTTGTTCAAGCACAATATTTTTTTTGCTTAAGTCTTATGCTGTTGTCCTTTTGTCAAAGGTCAGCTAACTGTTCATATAGGTCTGTTCCTTTGCTTCTTATTCTATAACGTTGATCTATCTGTCTGTTGTTTACCAATATCACAGTGCTTTGATTATTTCATGGTAATACTTTAAGTCAACTCCAGTAAGCCTTTCAGCTTTGTTTTCTTTCATTATTATGTGTGCTATTCTGAGTCTCTTTCTCTCTATATATAAACTTGAAAACCATGAATAATATATTAGCCTTTTGACTGGGACTGTGCTTATTCATTAATTTAAGATAACATGTTGAAAATATTGAGTCTATATTTCCATGGAAACGGACAAGGGCCCATTTATTTTATTCTTTGTTTTCTTTAACTGTAATCTAATTGTCTCAATCATATCTAATTTATTTCATTTGTATCTATAGTAGCTGATACTAATATTTCCAATTTCATTTGTTTACTGTTGACATGTAAGAAAGTGACTACATGATTATATATATTAGCTCATATTGTAAAACTTCTACTGTTTTCATGAGGTGTTCTATTGTCAGTCATTTCAAATTTTCTATGGATATAATCATGTCATCAGTGAATAAAATGTATTAACTACTTTAACATTAACACATGTGTTCTCTTTTTTCTATTGTGTTAAGGTTGAAAAGTCTTAGTGAAAGAGAACATTGTTACCTTCTTCCAAATATTGTCAGTAGGTATGCTGGCTAGTTTCTGTCAACTTGCAACAAACTGGAATCACCTGGGAAGAGGGAACCTCCACTGATGTTGCGTCCCTCATAATTTCCATGGGCATATCTATGGGGAATTTTCTTGATTAGTGACTGATGTGGGAGGATGCAGTTCACTGTGGACAGTACCACCCTGGAAGTGTGTGAGAAAGCAGGCTGAGCAAGCTACTTGTATCAAGCCAGTAAGTAACATTCCTCCACGGCCTCTATTTCAGTTATTTCCTTCTGGTTACTAGCTTAGGATCTTACCTGATTTCCCTCATTTATGGACTATGACGTGTAAGACGAAATAAATTATCTCCCCTCCAAGTTACTTCTGGTCAGTGTTTTTATCACAGCAATAGAAAAGTAACCTAGAACAGTATGCCTCTCTTCTCTCACCATTTAATATGACATTAACTCTAGAATATGTATTCAATAATTATGTACTCATCATCTTGTTTGGAATTCTGCAGTCACTCTGCTCAGCTTTCTGTGGATTTTTCAATAATTTATGGCATTTATCGCTGTTTTATTTTACAAGTGAATGACAATTTGTTCATTTAGATGCTAGTTAATAAAAAGTTGAGCAGTTTTCATGTTAGATCTGTTACAAATATAGCAGAAGTGAAAATTTGCAGTCAAATTTTAGAGTGAACTTTTTCTCTGCTTTTTTTCCCATTATTTATTTTATTCATTAGCCTTATTTTGACAGTCACTTACATGTATATAATACATACTGATTAATCTCTTCTCTCCCCTTCTTTAACTTTCCCCTCTAAACTTTCTCTCTCTCTTTTATTCCTATATATACCTTCCCTAGATTTATGTCATTTTCTTTGTTGACTCACTAAGGTTAGTCAGGCCATGCTCACATTTTAATTTTCTACTAGCAAATCAACATAACTCTTGCATTGTATTATTTTCTAAATTTCATCTTTCTTGGGTATTTTTGTGTTATTTTCAGGGACTATTTTCATGTTGTATGTTATTTCACAAAACATCTAGTAATCAAAAACTTTTCTTTACTTTCAACTCTGAAGTATTAATTTTTGACACAATGAATCAACTCTTTATGTTTAAAAAAGCACCATGATAACTAGAAAGCCCTGACCACTTTAATTTAACATAGTATAATTTGTATTACATTTAAGTTTAAAAACAATCTCATTTTTGAATGAAGGCCCAGATTATATTTTTATATTAAAGATAAAAAGCATATTAATCCTCTAGTTGTGTTTGATTTTATATAACATTGTTCTAGAAATAGCAACCTGATAAAGTAAAGTAATACTACAGCAGATAATTGCAGAGAGAAGTAGCAGAATTCCAATCTCCATGTATGATATTTTAAGCCAAGAAAAAGAAATCCTAATATTAAAAAGATATACATTAGTAGAAATTAATACCAGTGAAACGCCTCAGTAAACTAGTAGAATATAAAATTTCTATATTCTATGCATGCAAAATAAAGGACTTTTTTGCATATAATTTATAGTGAACATGAAGTAATTAGCTAAGTATAGTAACACTCACAGAACAGCAAAAACAAGAAACAAGCTTAACTGGAATTTTTTCTTTTCTACCTGTGTGTATGTGTGTAATATATCTCTGTGAATAAACGGTTGTATGTGTTTGCACATTAGTGCACACAGGTATATCTGCACACATGTAATTTTGAATGCCAGAGATCAATATCGGGTGTTTGAATCATTCTTTAGTTTTTTAAGACAAAGTCTTTCACTGAATCCAAAGTCCATGGATTCAGCTATACTGGCTGGTCAGTAAGCTTTAGCTATTTGTCATCTCTGACTCCCTCTCTGCTGCCCACTATCACTAGAGTTACAGATACAAGCCCCCATTCTCAGCTTTTACATGGGAAACCCTGTCTCGAAAATCCAAAAAAAAAGCACCAAAAGCAACAGGAAAGATGTAACTTGTTTTAAAAGAGTGTGACATCGTACTATATAGTCAGATAGTATTAAATGGCGAAAGATCTAAGGAAAGAGTATGAAATATTTTCATGAATCTCCTTTAGGAAAAGAAATATAATAAAAAGAATAATATATAATTTTAAAATCTTGTACCAGTTAGTTGCCAAATATTTAAAGAAAACTCTTAAAACCTTGTACCTATTAGTTGCCAAGTTCATAAAAAAAAAGTACCTCTTTTCTTCTCTGGACAGTAATCAAGTATGCATAGCTCCTCAGCCTGGGTTGGAGCAGCGTGCCCCATTCCCATACTGGGAGTTTGTTTTCAGCCTTTGCAGGTCTGTGTGAGCTGACAGAACAACCACTGCGAGGTCATAGGTACAAGTGCCTCTCTGTGTCTGGAGAACAGGTCCATTGTAGTAATTCACTACTTCTGGCTCTTAAGCCCATCTGACCCTCTTTCTTGATGATCCCTAATCTGTGAATGAAGGGGATGTTATATGGAAGGCTCATTTAAGAGCAAACACTCTGTAGCCTCTTATGCTCTGCACCTGAGGCCGTTATCAACCTCTGTTTGTAACTATTTATTCAAGACAAAATGGAGGGTTAAACTTTGCTGAAATACCTAAGTTTTCAACATGGGTCTAAATAAAGAAGACAGCGTAATCCTAGCACTTGAGAGGCTAACCTGAAACCTGAAAGACTAAATTCAAGGCTAACCCGGGATACAGAAAGTGACTAAGGGCAGCTGGAACTACATACTCCAGACGCCATCTTAAACAAAATTGATCAAACACAGAAATCTGCACATATTTTCCCCAAATCTGGAAAAATGACAAGAACACCAGCAAAGAGAAATAACAGAAGCTATTTGTTCACACTATTCATATTTGGGGGCAAGAATTTCACATGTTCACTTTTGGGATAAGAATACAATAATCATATTTAGTCAAGGAAAATAAAGTAAATTTCTCTTTGTTCTTTTTTATTGTTTTTATTAACTTATATATAATTTTCCACTCCCTTTCATTCTTCCCTCCTCCTCTTCTACCATGATCGCCATGCTCCCAGTTTACTCAGGATATCCTGTCTTTTTCTACTTCCCATGTAGATTAATTAGATCCATGTATGTCTCTTTTAGGGTTCTCTTTGTTGTCTAGATTCTCTGGCGTTGTGAATTGAAGGTGGCCTTTTTCTTTGTTTTATGTCTAAAAGCTACTTATGAGTAAGTGCATATTATGTTTGTCTTTCTGGGTCTAGGATACCTCACTCAGTATGGTATTTTCTAGATCTATGCATTTGCCTGCAAATTTCAAGATGTCATTTTTTTCGCTGTGTAATACTCCGTTATGTAAATGTACCACATTTTCTTTTATCCATTCTTTGGTGGATGGGCATTGGCATCATTATTTGTAATAGTCAGAACATAGAAACAATATAAATGCTTCTCTTTGCTCCTAAATTTTACCTGGCAACCTTATAACCCAAGCTGGAATGACAATTGCAAAACAGAGCAAAGGCTCATTAATAGTACTAGGAACTGCACAAAATTCAAAGAGGTACATTAGAGCTCCAACTTAAATACTATCTTCTATGGAGAACCATGTTTCCCATGAATGACACAGTATATGGAGCTTGACTCTCTAATGGTGGCAAATAGGAGGAAACCTGAGAGAGGATGGTGGATGGGAGCTAGATAGTTCAGTTTATTAAGTAGAATATTCTTGTGGCATCTCCAGGCACAAAAGGAGTGAGCATTTTTCTCTGGTAACCAGAATATCCTTTCCTGTAGAAAGGAAGAACACCTTGTAAACTTATGTCTGGCATCTAGACAAATAAGAGAATGGCTCCTTCTGAATTGCTTTTGGCTCAAACTAACCTTTGTCTTGGTGGTACATTTTAGAATGACATACTCCAGTATTCTATCGTTAGATGACAACCTAATAACGTATTTTATTAGATTTTCATTTATGAGTCTTTGAAAAATGGATTTTAATGCTTTGGAAAAGAACCTTAAGTTTTTCTAAATTAATAAAATGTTGATTTAGTTATATTTGTTAAAGTAGCATGGTTCACTGTTGTTTCTTTCTCTTAAGAATCTGTCAAATATTTGTCATTGATCTTTGAACAGATTTCCTCATTATTTTATCCGAGAATTTCTCCTGAAAGCTTTTTAAAACTCATTTTGAAACATCATGTAAAATGTGATTTATGCTCCTTGTCATTATTTAATCTTCGAAATGATACTTTATCATTGCTGAAATCAGTGTGGGTACATTGAACAAGGTTTGAGAGCCACTCTGTAGGACTGAGTCATTAGCTGGTAATTTTACAGTGGATCAAGTACTATATTTTCATTACTTTGAAAAAAAATAATGACCTTGCAATTGACTCTTACATTTAACATTTTCATCTTAGCTTTCCTACTATTAAATGTAACTGTTTGCATTGACCACATAAGTCAGAAAAATCAGTGGGTGAATGTTTAAACTAATTCAGTTTAATTCCAACAATGATAGCCATAATTGGCAATTTACCAAATCAAAGGCCAGAGTTGCAGTCAAAACTCTGTTGGTTTTGTAGCAATTGGCCTTCAAATTTAGAGTATTATTTTGGGCTTGCTATAGCGCTCTTAAAAACTCATTAATATGGTGTAGATAAAAATTTTCAGTTCTCAGTGATTTCGGCAATCAAAAGAGCTGTGTAAAAACCAGTACTGCCATTCTACCTACTGTACAATTTTCTATGAATAGCTCTTTTATCATTTACTGATTAGAGCATTTGAGTAACAGTTTTCGTCAATGGGAAAAAATATCCTGGTCTTCTATGATCATACAGAACTCCTAAGTTCTCAATGGCCACATACCCATCTTATTTCTATTGATAATGACTACATATCATAGAAGCAGGCCAACAATGAATTGTCTGTGACATTTCCAGAATACAACTTTCCATATTAGAAAAATGAACAATTAGGGATTGCTGCTCCGTGATGATGATGTGCCGGAAACCAGACTGATGACTTCGGGCAATGAACATTTGCTAGTAAAGCTGATTGGACAGAATGGCATACTATGTGATGAACCAAGATTCCAATATCACCAGGATGAATGAAGAGGTGTTGGAGAGGTGGAAAACATAGAGAAGCAAAGAGATGATATGGGGGGACAAGGGGGTGAGCAGAATCAGGGTGCATGATGTGAGATTCCCAAAAAATGAATAAAGAATTATGTTAAGTAAAAAAGTGTTAACTCCATGAAAATAGTCCTATTAAGAAAAAAAATCATCATGCAACTAGACATTTTGATAAAGCTGACAAGCTCACTTTCTCAAAGTACAGTTCTCCATATAGAATTTAATCTGAAAACAAAGACATTTTACTAAATCATTGAACCTAAAATCTAAAGTAGCTCAAAGACTGAAAGTACAAATGAATACTAACAACTAGCATTTATTAATGTCAGGCATTATCATAATGGATTTGCATGGATTGTTTAATTCATTATTTTAATTTACTTACTTTTAGTTGACAAGTAATAATTGTGTGTATTTATGAAGTACACTGTGATATTTTGATCTATGTTATACATTGTGTGATGACTAAATAAAGCTAATTAGCGTATTTATCACATCACCAATTTATCTTTATTTTGTGATAAGGACTTAGACACTGTAGTAGGAAAGAAAGTTAGGATTCATTTTGGAAATTGAGCTGGTTTCTCAAAATTAAAAATACAATTACCATATCAGACAGTAACTAATTGTTCTAGAAGATGTCTCTTTAGTGTCTGTCTGTCTTGTCTTTATCTATATATCTCTATCTATATATCCATATATCTCTGTATCTTTCTATGTATCCCTCTATGTATGTACATAAGTATGTATCAATATATCTCTCTATGTATACATATATATACATATGTACATATATCTCATCTGTGTATATATGTTATGTATGTATGTATGTATGTATCTCTTTATCTATCTATCTATCTACCTACCTACCTAACCACCCACCCAAATTAAAATGTAGAGCAGATATATTAACTTTCATTTAATTCTTAAAAAAACATTATTGAGACAGACATTATATTTACATTTTCTGAATAAGAGGAAATAATAGGCAAATAACTCTTTCAATGATTAAACCAGAGCAGATTCTAGATTCTTTCAAAGGCTATTAGGGGACCAAGGTACACATTAATATATGATCTATTGTTTCATTAAACTAGGGAATTTTACTTGTTTTTTTCTATATTATTGATGATGTTCAAGTTACATTATGGGCTACCCAATGCATTTGAGTAAGTCATGGGAGCAATAATGGCAACCTGACCTTTCCTTTCTATCTCCCATGAAGCAGTTTATAAGAAATTTTGGTCTTAATGAGAATATGCACTTTATCTTCATAAATGACTAGGCTGAAACAACATCACAAAAAAGGTTTGAAAATCATTTAAATTAGATATGCAGACATGTTCACAAGCAAATCTGGGTCACCAACCATTTCCAGGTACATGAGAGACATTTAGCAGTATTTATTATGTTTATCATAATTTTGAAGGCATCAGGTTGTCTTGTTTCCAACTTTTAAACTGATAGCTAAATCCATTGTCACTACTGCTGTTTGTATTATAGATCCTCAAGCCAGTAAGTTTCTATTAGAGCAGTATATTAAATAACTTGAAAAATATTTCTACCAGTAAAATTGTTCTAAAGTTTTTGATTTCTTTCACATTATTAAATTGACATAAGTAGTTTTAATGGCAAATAAGTCATTCTGAGTTTCAAAAGGTTGCCAGAAGAGACCATATTCTGGTTATAATTTGTAATGAAGTTTCAAAGAAGAAAACAAATAATACCACTAAGAACAGGCAATTCCAAGCTGTTTAATAGCACAGGAAAAAAAGGATGAAGGTGTTTTTGTAGTTTATTTTTTAAAAACCAATTCTGATCAAGCAGAAGTATTGAATTTTTTGGATATAGTGGATATCTTGTCCAAATTATATCTTCTTCAAATTATACTAATAGGTGCCAGGGTTCCTACTATTCACTGAAATGACCATATTTGTGCTATTTTGAGATTGAAGAAAGTTTGATTTGAAATTTTAGTCATCAATAAGTGGCCATTTCAATGTACAGGAGTATGTACTCAACAGTTATTAGCCTAGACATTGTAGCTACAGAACATTTTAAGATCACATAAAATTTTAATGTCTTTCCATTTCATCAACACTGTGAATTGGACTTTAAAAACGTTTGGGTTTTGATCAACACAGACTTAAAATGTTCTAAAACTCAGGTCATGTTATGAAGAAACACAGTTCATTTTTATACAGAGTGAAAATATTTAATTTATTTCCTAAGCAAAAGCCTAGAATCTAAAATGAATTATTTAATGAAGCTTGTGTCATACAAACAGCTTTAAAGAAAACAGACTAGGTAAGCCCTGACTTCCGAACAAAAAGAAAATGGAGGTATGTGTATTACATTTGTACTATTTGTCAATCTCATAGATCAATTAAATGAATAATGCATTTTAACAAATGGAAAATTACATCAGGCTTCACAAATACCTTCAAATTGATCAATGAAATACAAAATGCTGTGCTCGTCATTGAATTTTTCATACAGTATATTCTGATTGTTTTTCCCCTGCCCCAATTGTTCCTAACTCTTTCCCACGTTCCCACCCAACCAACTCCATACCTTCTTTCTATTTTAGAAAACAAAAAGGCAAACACAATAGCAAATAAACCAGAATAAATAACAACAAAAACAGAGAAAGTGGGAGCTGGAGAGATGGCTCAGAGGTTAAGAGAACCATCTGCTCTTCCAGAGATCCTGAGTTCAATTCCCATCAACGATGGCTCACAATTTGTAATGAGATCTGGTGCCCTCTTCTTGCCTCCTGGCAGACATGCAGGCAGAAATCTGTATACATAATAGATAAATAAATATTAAAATACAGAAAAAGCACAAAAACACACACAAACGAAGAACATAAAAACAAAAAATTGGAAACCAAAATACACAAGCAAAGACTAGTCAGATAAAAATGCTCAAATAAGATGATTAAAAAAAAGTTTACAAAAATACCAGTGAGTTCTTTCTGGGCTGACCATCTACTGCTGGACATAGGACTTGTCCTTAAGTGTGGTTAATGTACCCAGTGAAACTCTAGTGGAGAAATTAATTTTTCTTTTGCAGGCAGATGCATGTTGTTTTAAGCAATCCATTCTGAAATGTCTAGATCATTCTAGCCTGGCAAACAGGATCAAGATGGGTATTTTCTGTTACTTTTACTTCGTTGGCTTGGAGAACAAAAACATAAATTTTCTCCTTTTTATTTACTTGTGTGAAGCTTTTAGTCACACTTTCAAACTGCATGCACCTCTAGCTAAAAGCCTTCTCTGTAGGTATTCCTTAACACCCAGGGTTAGAGCCATAGGCTAGGAGCTCCTGTGCAGATATCTAAGTGATATGATGTGTTTATAGGTAATGGCTGCAATGATGAATTATGTCTAATATAACAAATGCTTTGGATGATCACTTTCTAAAATTAATGTTATTTATAATACTAGCAAATTGCAATTCTGAAACTGAATAAATGCACCATAACATTCACCCTAGGAGTGGTATTTCGACATAAAGTTCAAGGCCTGTCTGAGCAACATAAAACCCTCCCTCAGCCGCGCGCTGGTGTCACACGCCTTTAATCCCAGCACTTGGAAGGCAGAGACAGGTGAATCTCTGTGAGTTTCAAGACCTTTTCTGAAAACAACAAAAGCAGCAACAAAACTACACAGCATTTCCTCAGTTACATTCATTATTTTACATGGGTATTTTCAGCTACTCCCCTCCTTTTTTTAGGAAAGAAAAAAAGTTATTGGAAACAATTGAGTCAGTCCTAAATAAATCTGGAATATGATTTTATCTATGGCTGATGAATTACACTTCAGTGTGTTGATAAGGTTATCTGTCTTCTAAGGAGCTATGCATTTTTCCTTTCACTAATTGCACTAGACTAAAGGCTTTTTCCAAAGAGAGTAACGATTTATAAGAAGATATTTTTAATTTCCCAAGTGTTGAAAGGAGAAAGAAATACCTCAAAATCTTAGCAAGAAAGAAGAAACCTTCAAACAATTGAGTATATTTTCAGAAATAAAAGCTAAATTGGTGGGTTTTTTTTTTTTCATTTGGAATCTTAGTGATTCCATGCTTAGCAATGGGCTCTTCAATCAAGGAGTTAAATCACTGGGCACACTATCATTGCACATATTTAATTAATGAAAAAACAAATGTGTACATGCACACACATATTAATTGATGACAGATGTTCTTATTTTCACACAGAATTATGAAATCTTCAGGCTATGAAAAAATAATAGCTAAAAATTAGACAACTATTAATAATGGAACTAATTAGATTCTGGTCCTATATTTAAGAAAATGAAGTGAGAGTTGGAATATCATCGAAGTTTTGCCATTGTCCAAGTAACAAAACGCATCTAACTATTACTAATAAGCTGAATACTAACTAGATGCTATTTATATGCAACTTTACATATATGAACCAAAAAAGAAGAAAAGCTATGGCCTTTCAGAACTATATTGAAAAATTCAGTTTCAGTACCCATAATATCTGATTTAAAAGATAATTGTACCATTTGAAAATATTGATCTTCATCATAAATACATAACACTTTCTCTAAAATGAATATATTCCATAAAAGGGCTTTGGAAGAGGAATGGCTTTGTTTTCATACATTTTGTGTGAAAAACAAATCAGTTTATTAACTACAGAAATTAGGCTTCTGTTCTTTGTGCAATAGTAATTGTGTTCTTTTCTGGTCCATGCTGAGTCTCTGTATTTCTCCTTAGGGTATCTGTGCTATCCAGATGAAAGTAGATCATTTTTCCTGCATTTACTTTAATGTTAATCAGAGTGGTCGTTCATGTTGCTTCATGATTCTCAGAAAGAACTTTCAAAATGAAATTGGTGACTTGTTCCAAGCCCAAACCAGAATAGTAGTGTCAGATGAGAGGTATTTTTTTGTGTTTTGTCACATTTCATTTTGATTTTTACTTCTTTGTCTATTTGACATATGTTCTTAACTGGAATACTATGAAATTTTTATTGCCACAAGTTTGAAATGACCACATGACTCATGAGCTGGAGAGTCACAAGTGAGATTTTAGCTTCTCACAAAGTTGTGGAAATGGAACTTTATAGTACTCTACCCTGGTATATGTTGTTTTATGAGACACATTTTATTTTACTTTACTCTTTCTTTCATTCCCATTCATTATTTTCATCCCGCATTATAGAATTTGTAATATAGATTTTCTAGTATATAACACTTTGATTTAAGCTCTAATTTTGTGATAGCTTCTGCATTTTTTCCAATCTCTAATGTTTAATTTTCAATTACCTTATTGTTCTGTATGGTATTATTTTTCAAACTGTGAATGCTTGTATGTATCAATATACTTGCATATACTAGCATGTGTGTGGATGTCAAAACCCCCAAGTATCAGTCTTCACATTCTGCCTTGTTTGAGTCATGGCCTCATCTTTGTCATTGCGTACACTAGGCTTGGTAGTCTCTAGGCTTCTAGGAAGCCTCCTGTGTCTTCCTTCCTTCTCACAATACAAGTACTGGGATTACAGACTTGAGCTATGGCATCTGGCTTAACCTAGGTCCTTGGAATGTGAACTCAGATCCTCACACTTATATAAAAGATACTTTAGTGACAAGGACATTGTACAAGCCCCTTTTCTAAGTTTCAGATTGGCTATTTTAATACATTGTTTGTTATAGAAATTGTTGCATTTCTGTTGCAACACTAATTTCATTGCAAAAGAGGCAATATTGGATTTCAGAACAAGCCAAAACTATTGCTTGATTGAAATATGAAAAATAAACATTGGGTACTTCTTGAAAAAGTGATTAAAAATTTTTAACATATCCATAGTCATGTTGCACACTTTATATAGCACATACACATCAGTTGAGCTTGAGTCTTTCTTTGACATGTTATTCAAGCCAGCTTCAGTACAGAAAGCAGAATACAAACTAAAAAGTGATTCTAGAATTAGTTTATATAATTGCATCATATTTCCCTTCTCCCCCGCCCAGCTTTCCCATATGCCTCTCATTGCTATCTTTAAAATTCATGGCCTCTTTCTTTTCCATTAATGGTTGTTACATACATGTGTGTGTGTGTGTATTAAACAGGGGCAGTAAGCTCCTATTTCAGTCTAAAGACTGACATCTCAGTGAATATAGTCAGAGACATATCTGCATGGCTGGCTTTCACTGAAAACATTTTAGTTCCTCTTGTAAAACTTTAAAGATATAAGTAAGCTAAACTTAAAATTACTTCTGAGGTGTAAGTAAAATAATTTAAAATGTACTTCTGAATTGGAGTTTTCTTAAACAGATTTTAAATAGTCTCTTTTAAGGTAAACACACATACAGACTGAAAGACACTCTGAGGATCAATAGATGGAAATATGTATAAATGTTCATTTTAGGTGTTTCTAAGTATGTTATTTTTATTTTAAAATGCTTCTCACTTATGTATTTGGGTGATATTGTTCAGTTGGTAGAATACTTGCCTACTGTTCAGGAGGCCCAGGGTTGAATAAACAAGGCAAGACGGCCGGTATCTGTAATCTCTGCACTTAGGGAGGTAGAAGCTGGGGGGACAGAGGTCATCATTCTTAGGCACTTAGGAGTTTAAGGGTTAAAGACCCCATTTCCAAAAATAAAAATATTGAAAATTTTACCACTTTCATCATAGCTACTATTCACTCACAGACCTTGGTTGTTTCCTTTTCTGTTGTTTTGAAAGCAAACACCACCCAGAGACGAAATATTCACACATCTGAACCTATAATAGGCATAGTCAAATAATAACAAACATTCATGTAGACTTTTAAGTGAGGGGAAAAAAGAATGACCCTTTATTCAAAAGAAGTACTGAAGCAATTTTATTCATCCAAGATTTTAGGGTCAAAAAATAGCCTCTTCAAAAATATGGGGTAAAATTAGGTTGAGAGTAAAGACCTTTGTTTCAAACTGAATGTGATGGAGGAAAAAAATCTTATTTCTTAGAATGTGGCAGGGAAATGACAATAAAAACATTACTGTGGGTTAACGTGGAATAAAATCAGCTCACTAAGACCAAACATGCATAGGTGTGGAAAAGAGTCACCAAAAAAATGTAACTCTCTAACAGAGTTCTGAATCTGCCTTTGTTTTGTCTGGCTGCTACGCTTGGTATGTGAGCCATCTGGCTCCTAGTTGAGGGTAATGTTTGCACACTCACACATCAATCAGAACTGGTGCAGGGTCTAATAGGAAGCACCAGCCAGTTAACTGACATGCCAGGACTGCAAAATAAGCAAGCAAGAATGCCAAGTGGGAATCTAGCAGATTTGGCAATGACAAGGGCACGGGGTATCTTCTCATTCATCTGACTATGCAATTGATGTCATGGTTCAGGTATAGTAGACTTGTAGATATCAGGTCCCATAAGGCTTCAATTATATCATTGATTTTGCTAGCATAATTCAAATGGAGCAAAAAATAATTAAAACCTAACAAAATGATTTTAAGACTTAGTTCTCATGCCTTTTGGACACAGAAGAATTGTTGGCCTGAACTTGTCACACATTCTTGACTAATAGAAAATATCAGAATTGGCTTAGCCTATCTTGATCCAAGATCTATTCGACAGTATTAGATTTTCACAGCAATAGTAGCCATTTCAGAAAGAACTACTTAATAATTTCAAATACACAGAGACTTGCAATAAAATATATTCCAATTTCCTATGTCTTTTCACGTGTGTGTGCTTACCTTAAAAATTTAAAGTGTAAAGTGATCTTTAAAATGAATTGCACACAGTCTGTTAGTACACTGAAATGAAATAGAAGACATGGATATATTTCTCTTTGGAAGCCCTAACATTCAGTTATGTAAACTAATGGATACTACAGTTGTTCAGACTGGGCAGTGAATCTAAACCTTCTTCGTGCTTAGCTGGTTGTGTACTATGGAGCCATTCACCTAAAGATCCTCCTATTCTTTTTGAAAATTGTTTAGATTCACCTATTACAAATCACACCGTATTTGTTTCAGTGCTGAAACTATGGGACATTAAGTGAACACTGAAATAACACCTAGAGGAGTCTTTATTATTTTCTTCCGCCAAGAACTTGGGTTACTTTGATGATGCTTGCTTGACTGAGAAGCTATGCCATTACATGTTCACCATCATCTTAGACGTTGATGTGACTGTAGCGTGTTGTGCATACACAAGATTCCTTGCCAGGGAGCAGAATTACAGTTCACTTCGAAAGCTCTTTAAAGTGACAGTGAGAGGTTTCCTCTTTGAAAATTATTTCTTGCTCTCAAAGCTTCAAAATGATCAAATATTGAAAGTGGTCTTTCATATTTCAAACCTTGTCACAAAAGTCAATGTCTAAATACTTGCGCTAATTAAACAAATGTCTAATAAAGACCTGTGAATGAGTCCTAAAGTAATTTTATTTAGCTGTCTTGGTGTAATCCTAGAAACATTAATGGTATAATAACAATTTTAACTAAATAATTAAATAATCCCACTTCAATAGTGCTGAATATTTGAAAATGGTTAGTATATCGCATGCTATGATTTTACTTGTTTATCTTAAACTAGTACTAGAAGGCTCCATTGTTCAGACAAAAAAATAAGGCATAAAAGGGGACAATCACACCTTACACATTTATAGAAATTAAATATTTATTTTCCAGTGTGTATTTGTGCATGCATGTGTTTTATACAGTTATGGGAATGTACAGGTATATATGTGGACACCCGAGCAGGCTGTCAGTCATGTTCTTCTACTGTTCTCAAACTTGTTGACTTGAGACAAGGTCTCTTACTGAACTGAAATTCTCTTTTATCTGCTAGAATGAGTGGCCAGGGAGCTCCTATGATCCACCTGTTTTCACCTGCCATTAGTGGCTCTTTACACAGGTGCTGAGGATTCAAAATGAGATGGGTGCGCTTGCAGGTTAGACATTCTTGCCACAGAGTCATCAACCCAGCCAAACCCCAGCATTTTAAAAATACATAAATAAAAACTAGGTCTATACTAGAGGAAAGGCACAAGTTCCTTGTATACATTGCTTTTCTTTTGTTTTTCTGAAAGGGTGGTTGTTTTGGTTTTTCTTTCTTTTGTCTATCTATCTATCTATCTATCTATCTATCTATCTATCTATTTATTAAAAATTGCCACCTCCTCCCATCCTCCTATTTCCCTCCCACTCCCCCCACTCCCCCTCCCCCTCCCTCTCCAGTCCTAAGAGAAATCAGGGTGCCCTGCCCTATGGGAAGTTCATAGCCCTCCTCTCTCTTTCCGAGTCTAGGAGGATGTGCATCCAAACAGACTAGGCTCCCAAAAAGCCAGTACATGCAGTAGATTCAAAACCCAGTGTCATTATCATTGATTCTCAGTCCGTCCTCATCGTCACCCACATTCAGAGTGTCCAGTTTGATCACATGCTCATTCGGTCCTAGTCCAGCTGGTCTTGGTGAGCTCCCATTAGATCAGTCCCATCGTCTCCGTTGGTGGACGCATCCCTCGGGGTCCTGACTTCCTTGCTCATGTTCACCCACACTACTGCTCTTCATCTGGGTCTTGGGAGCTCAGTTCAGTTCTCCAATGTGGGTCTCTGTCTCTATCTCCATCCATCGCCAGATGAAGGCTCTATGGTGATATGCAAGATAGTCATCAATGTGGCTATGGAAGAAGGCCAATTCAGGCACCCTCTCCTCTGCTGCCCAAGGAACAAGCTGGGGACCTCTCCTTGGACACCTGGGAACCCCTCTAGAGCCAAGTCTGTTGCCAACTCTAAAATGGCTCCCTTAGTTAAGATATCTTCTTCCCTGCTCCCATATCCATGCTTCCTCCATCTCAACCATCCCATTCCCCTAAGCTATCCCCAATTCTCCCCTTCTCCCTTCTCTCTCCCCATCTCCTCTTCCCCCCAATCCACCCCCAGCGCCGTGCTCCCAATTTTTGCCCAGCGATCTTGTCTACTTTCAATATCCAGGAGGATAAATTGATGTTTTTCTTTGGGTTCACCTTCTTATTTAGCTTCTCTAGGAATACGAATTATAGGCTCAAAGTCCTTTGTTTATGGCGAGAATCCACTTATGAGTGAATACATACCATATTCATCTTTTTGGACCTAGGATATCTCACTCTGTAAAGTGTTTTCTGTTTCCATCCATTTGCATGCAAAATTCAAGATGTTATTGTTTTTTTACCGCTCTAAAGTGTATATGTGCCACACCTTCTTTATCCATTCTTCTGTTGAGGGGCACCTAGGTTGTTTCAGGGTTTCTCTGTGTAACCCTGGCTGTCCTGGAACACACTCTGTGGACCAGGCTAACTTTGAACTCGCAGAGTTCAACCTGCCTCTGCCTCCCGAGTGCTGGAAATGAAGCTGTGAGCCACTACCACCCGAACAATTTTACATACAATAGGAAGGTATTAATTATATGTTTCCAAGAACATCAAATATTAAAAACAAATCAATGGTGCCTTTTGTATACAAGACAGCTCTGCATAAAGCATTTGACCTTTATAGGATTCAACAATCAACCCAAAAGGTGTATTTATCTGCCTTGGCATCTACCTCTTTGGTAAGTGTCTTACCCCAATGATATTGGCAGCTCCACCTCTGGTTTTGTCACAGTAACTGGCTAGAGCTCATCTCCATGCACTACCTTATTATTCTAAAAATTATTTTCGAGCCTGGTTTGTTTGGATGCTCACCTTCCTAGACCTGGATGAAGCGGGGAGGACCTTGGACTTCCAACTGTGAAGGGAACCCTGACTGCTCTTAGAACTGGAGAGCAAGGGGGATTGGGGAATGGGGGAAGTGGGAAGGAAATGGGAGGTGGGGAGGAGGTGGAAATTTTTAATAAATAAATAAATTAATTTAAAAATTATTTTCCTCAACTCTAATCAAGATAGTTTAATAGGAATTGAGAATTTCCTTGATTTTTTTTTTTTTAGAAACGTCAACAAGTGGTAAGGGTTTCTCATGGTAAACAGATATTTATTAAGCATGTATTTTTTTAACAAGTAAATCTATGTATCATGGCACATAGTAGGGGATGCCACTATTTATGGCAGTTCTTCATTGTAGCAATAATGGTATTTTTAATCATTTGTACTTTGAGATGAAATATGGGACAAAATTCAGAATGCATTGTATATAATTAGGTATGTCTAAAATATTAGGGAACTTAATAATAGAGTTTAATAGATTCATTTTTATAAGGTCATAAAATGATAAAAAATTAAACATTCATATTTGTGTGTAGCTGTGCATACTCACACTCACATCAAAGCACAGACCGTATATATACAGATGCTTGTATACCCAAATGCTATCTCCTTAAAGGATGTAGAGTTTAGTATTTCCTTATCATTGTAAGCTAGAAATCACTAAAGCATAAAAATGAAATTAAGCAGACTTTCTTCATTCACTTATCACCACTTTTCAGAATTAGTTGCCCTATGGGTACATTTTTAATTATATCGCACATCTTTCCATTAGATATTGGGAGGTTGAAAATTAAGTGACAAATCTAATGTTTTCTGCAGAAGACCTGAAGCTATGCTATTTAAAAAGCTAGTAAAAGAAAAAGAACGCTATTTCCTTATCCATGGAATTAATTATACTAGTACACTACATAAATTCTATGGGAAATAGTGACATAAATGCTACTTAAAAGGTTTATAGTGATAAGCAATCATTTATATTAAGAGGGAATTCAAACTGCTACCTCCTTTGCTCCTACAAACTGTAATGAAATTAGATTCATGTTCTTTGCAAAATAATAATAATATTTATGAAAGTGCTTAGTTTAAGCCTGGGCCTGTATTTAGGGTTATACAAATTACATAAAATTGCCACCTTAATTTGAAGGAGCTATTATCATTTCTCTTTAAATACATAGGAAGACTGGAGCACAGAGATTAAATAGCTTTCCAGTACTTACACATTTGCGCCTTTAGTGATCAATAGACTCAACTTATCTCGTTTATCCTCTTCATATAAGAGTGCTTTAGCATTTTGAAGCCAGAATGCTAATGAACTGTTTGTACCAATTATTATCCTGAGTCAACTTATTTAACAATTTGGAATTTTTACTAGTTGTTTGTAAAGGTATATATCCAGTTTCAAAGAAAAATAAGAATCCCAGAGCTTTAGATAGAAAGGACACTTTCAAGGTTATCTCACTTCTAAAACATAAGGTCCTTTCGAATAAGACAGAAAATGGCTCTTAAATTCATATCATTTGACATGTTTTTGACTCTAAGAATGTTGGTGAAAATTGAGCTATCTCTGAATACACACACAAAGGCAGGATCCTCAGTTATCTAATGAATAAAATAAATAAATGCAACCATTTGTCTGAATTGAAACAAAAAGAGCAAATCAAAATTATATTGATTAACAAATAAATTACTTACTGAAATAATTTTAAATGCACACACAGTTAAAAGAAACGATATAGCAATGCCGATGTGTTCTTATCCTCTTTTTCCCAGTGATAATAATTTATATAAGTCTAGTACAATACCACAATCAAATAGACAATGATGTAGCTCACCAAGAATTTTCAGGTTAGTACAGTTTTATTCAAAGTGTGGGTTTGTAGATTATAAGATAAAACTTAGACCCATCATCACAGGTAATTCATCTGCCTATTATTGTGTTTATAATGCCTATCATCATCTACTTTTTGTTACCTGTTATCTAGATTGTTATCAATTCATTGTGACTTAGCAAAAAGAAACCTTGATGAATCTGTCTTGTACTAGTCCTTGAATTGACATTTTGGATCCAGGTCACTTTCTTCTGTTGGGTAAAGAGGAATAAATCCCCCAACATTCTAGACTCTGTACAATAAACCTCTGTTATCAGGTGTATACTGCTATGCAGAGGTGTCTTCAGTTGACTATTGTTTGCTGCTGGTGTGTATTGTTATGTTAATGGAGATGAAGTAGGCTTTGTCTTACCTAGCTTATCACGATGAGAAACTTCCAAATTGATTTTTCATGAGGAAAGTATTTTTGAAATATTTATTTGTAAAACTTACTGTTTTTACATTTCAATCCTATGAATTTCTTAGAAGTTTGATAGTAGTTATAGTAAAACTCTTATTTATGACAGTGTTCTATTACTAACTTGGTAGTTCTCTCTAGGCCTCTCTTCTGCAGTAACAAGGGAAGCATGATACTAAATTGCATTTGATGTTATGGTGTGGGGAAACCACACATATTTATTTCTGAGAAATAAAACATGTCTCATTAGCGAAGCAACATTTATAAATCAGTTATTATTACTAGTAGTTGATACTTAATGACACATATTTTCAAATAATATGGACAATTTGGCTTTCCATAAAAAATCATGACTTTTACCTACCGTGAATATTTTTATTTAAATAATAATCTGTAGGTAAATTTCTATATATTAGATTTTAAAAAATGTAAATCCTCTTTAATTGCTTTAATCAACCTGAGTTTCTAATTGTGCTCTAATACCAATGAAATCTGTTAAAGAAATAGCTAGAATATTGCTTAAATCATTCACTCACTTTTTGTCAATTTTATATTTTTTAAAAAAATAATTCATTTAGTGTTATTTCAAATGCATGGGTGTTTTGCCTACATATATGTCTTGTGCCATGTGTTTATAGTGTTTACAGAGGTCAGAAAAGGGTGCCAGTTTCTTGTAAACTAAGTTACAGATGGTTGTGAGAGCCACTATATGGGTGTTTGGAATCCAAACATGGGTTCCCTAGAAGAGTATCCAGTAGTCTTAAGCACTGACCCATATCTCTAGTACCTCTTTGCCTATTTTACTTTAAATTGAAAGGAAAACATCTATTCAAGGAGTTTTCTTTTTATAAAAACATTTATTTATATGCACATAAGCATTTTTTCAACTGATAAGGCTTAGAGTCATTGGAACTTTAGTATATATTGCTGTTTTTTCTAATATTTCTTAGTAAATACAATCAGTTTAAAGAAGCATTTAGTTCTAATAGTAAAATAGTGAATAGTAATTGTATTCATAAACTATATCTTAAAATGCTATGCAAATAACCCCTGAAATTTTGTCTTTGTCTCTTATCAGTGAACAGAGGATTACTATGAATGAGGTCATTATCCATATAGATTTCTGGAATAATTTTCATTAGTTAGCAAAGCAAAGAATTAGGATTTCTGAGTGCCTAAATGCTATTTTGCTGTAAAAAATCACAATAGGTAAAATGGCTTTGCCTACTAAATCTCAAAATATGAAAAATTTCTCAAAATCATTCAGATAATTATGTCAACCATGCTTAACTATAGCTATGGGATAAAGTAAAAGGCAACAATAACACAGTTTTCTATAGTTCTTTACTTTTGATATGTACTCCCACTAAAGCCCATGCTGGCCTTAATATACAGTTATCTTTTCTCCTCGGTCACCTGGGTGCTGGAATTACAAATATGAAGCCCCCACATGGGTTATCATTCAATTTTAATAGGAGACTTAGAGAACAGGAAGCAAATTAAAAAAATAGACTGCACAAGGAAAACAATAGAAAAGGGAGCTTCTGATGAAATGGCAGAATGTTTGCTTAGCAAACTCTTTTGGACATAGAGAAATAGACAACAAAGATGAAGTTCTAGATAATTAAATTTTGGTGTCCTCATCACCTGGGGATTCCAATATCCATTGTTCAGGAAGTCTCTTTTGTCATGTAGTCTAGCATATCATATTTTTCCAACCTTGTTTCCCCTTGGTTGTCCATGTATTAACAAACAATTGCATGAAATACATAGAATACATAGTCCTCCCTGGAACTCCAATCTCAAGCTTTCTTGATCATATATAATTATTATCAAACTTTTTTTAAATTATATATATATATATACGTATATATACGTATATATATATATATGCCATATATATATGGCAGTAGGTATAGCCATTTAGAACTGGTATGGAAAGCATCGATCACCACACCACTTTCTGTTCTTGTTCTCGAGACTGGGCTGGATAGAAGTAAAATCTCCCTGTGGAAACTGTTTGGGTAGATGAGAAGATGAGAGTGAATGTGGAAAACTGAAAACATTGCCATAGAACAAGATATTTGATAAGATTCTAAATTGTTGATATTTTACATTCCTGGATAAAATTTCTATTTTTCTGTCCTATTGTACCTTTTTCATAGTTTATAGCACTCTATACTTATTTTCATAATTGTGTATAAAAAGTATCCACAACTTTACATATTTATAAATTTTCATATCTCTTTATTGCTATAAAGTATATATAAAAAAATTAATATGACTAATGGGGCTCATTATACCTCTCTTGCTCTTTGATAATCTGACTTCTGTATTCCAGTGATGCTTTCCTTTTTAAATAGTAATCATCCATTGTCTTTTAAGTAAGGGCTTACCATTTCAAGAAATGACCATCCTCTAAATAAGAGACTGATTCTCTCATTATGTATCGTCAAAGCATCTTGTACTTCCATTTACAGCTAGTACCATGGATCCATACTATTTGTTGGTCAAAGGAGGGAAATATCTATGAAGTTTATTCTTATCATTGTTTCTGTAACTATGTTTATTTTTTCTGTTTTCTTTAACCATCAGGTCATATCTATATATTCCCCCACAAACACCCTCGTCTTCTACTTGTTCTCCTCCTTGTGTGTCAAGACAATGATAACTATATTCTTTTAAGAACATTTTGCCTTCAGTAGTTTTCATGGAATTTTGGACAAAAGGAAAAATTGGTTTAAACGTGCCAAAAAGGTTTCCACCAACAAATTAAATAAATATATAAAAATTCGACTAGACAGACAGGCTTTGATTATTTAGTATTAGAAATGTTTCAATAATATCAGGCAGTCATATTGAGTGGATTAGTTTCAGGACTCTGGTAAATTAAGCCTTTGTTTCTCTGTAGAGAAACTCTAGTCCAGGAAATTAAGGTTTCTATTGTTGACTAAAAACACAATTCTCACCTCAAAGGGTATAAGATAGAGTTTCTAGTGCTATATTTGAATGAACATGAGCCAGGAACAGAGATTTACAGTACCCCCAAGTTGCATGTTTTGATGTAAAAGCAGTTTAATGGTGTTCTTCTAGTAATGGAACAACGGATGTCATAAATAAAGGTGTTTTTCAAATATATGCTGGAAACTTTAAGTTGGCAGTCACAACAAAGTGGAAAATTTATTGCTATATGTCTCAGATGTTATCTGATGGCTCTTTGCCTTTTGGCCGGTGGAAACTGGTTTTGTTAATACATTCTAAAAGGTTTATATCTACTAGTCCACTGTATGTAAAGTTTGATCCAGACGTGGGCAAACAATGACTATTTAGAGGGCTCATGATTACTCAGAATAATTGTAGTTAAGACTTTCAATATTGCAACCTCTGTACATCACTGAAGTTCTAATCAGGCAACAAGCCTTTGCAGGCACCGATTCTTTACAGGATCTCTTGTTCATCGTATCCATATCCCTATTCTGAATGCATAGCACATTTCCTCATTTTGGCAAATCCAGCTCTACTGAAATGGGATGAGAATTTCATTGATAATTTTAAATGGAAAGAAAAAATAGCCCCTGATGTAGGACTTGGTAATCCCCCTATATACACTTGTAGAAAATTGCAAAATGATCCCCAAGACAATATAAGATACAAAATCTTTGTTAGCTCACTGACATTTGTCTAATCCAGAATTTTTGTATAGAAGTAATATTTTTCAAAGTGTGTTCTGCCAGTAATCTCAAGATGAAACATGGAAGACTTCTCCCTGAGACTGTTCAAAATACTGATTCTGTCTTGCTGCAGTTAAAATAAGCAAAATTCTTTGTGGGTCATGTATTTGTGAAAAGTACTTGGGTGGTAACAGATGGACATTTAAAAGCAAGTGAAATGAGAAAACTGTCTCTGACACCTTGTAAAACAAATTGTACAAAGAGCCTGCCAGTTGTGGGAGAGAACATAAGCTTCTTATTCACTCAGAATTTCCTGAGATAAAGGGAGAAATGGACTTGGAACAAAATTTAATATGAATCTGAAAAGATAAGGCGTTTGTCTAGAAAGAAGTTTCTAAACAAGGAAGCTACAGAGAAAATAGAGTATGACTCCCTGCCTGCCCTTGTCACAGACCACAGATTCTTCAGGGTCTGTACTGGCCCCAAAGTTTTTCAATGATAATTGTGCTATTGCAGCATCTCTGTATAAATACACTCTTCCTGCCCTATAGCAGCCTGCCTGGTCTGAGAACACTATGAGAATTTACCCTTTGAAGCCTTTTCTTTTAAAGGAGTTTGTCCTGTTTATACAAGTTTTTCTGAGTAAAGGTCACCTGTAAGTGGTAATTGTTTTGTCAATGTTTCCATACTATGGGACAAAGTGTCTTCCTTACTCGATATTATCTTTCTAGTTTTACTGTACATGTGGGTAATGTTTTCAAGCAGTTTTTCTGTGTTCTTCATGAGTATGAGGATGCCTTTAGTTTGGGATATCTGATATTTAATTTGTAAAAAACAGGTTGACAAAGTAGCTAGCTATTTGTTTATTGCTGCACTAGGTATGGTACTAGTCAGCTGTTACTCAGCTTGACATATTGATTTTTTTCTTATCACACCTTACACATACATACTTTATATTAGTCATTTAAACAATTCTTTTGGAGCTGGGCAGTGGTGGCACACGCCTTTAATTCCAACAGTTGGGAGGCAGGGACAGGCAGATCTCTGAGTTCGAGGCCAGCCTGGTCTGCAAGAGCTAGTTTCCCGGACAGGTTCCAATGCTACAATGAAACCCTATTTTTAAAATAGATAAACAAACAAACAAACAAACCGAAAAGATTGGGTTCAGGCTTGTATTTATTTTCAGAATACAAAGTCCTATAAATATATTTGTGCACATTAAGGTACAATAACCAAACCAAGAGGTACAGGAAATGGGAGGGGCTATATGGAGAAAAAGGAAGGGGCAAGTCATGTAATTATATCTTGATTAAAATGTATCTTGAGATTTTTAAAATAAAAACATCATACAAATAAACTTGACAGAAAGAAGTAGAGTGATATTTTTGAAAGTTATCATGATTCAATTTGTAATTTTTAAAATTTGATTTTACTGTAGATCAGTTGTTGATACTTCTGGATGACTATTTCATTGTTGAGTTTATTACGTATTGGAGAGTATCCATTATAGCAGTAACAACCACTATGTGTAACCAGGAAGAAATTTCCAGAAAAAGTCATGTTTCAAGATCCAGATAAGCGTATTTGCTACCAATTTGATTCCTAATTATGCTAAATGTGACTTTGGGCCAATTGTTTAAATTTTAAATGCATTAAGGAAGGTGCCTGAAAACCATGTCATATTGATTTAATATTTTCAGTACTTATCGTTTCTGCCTTCCATTTATCTCTTTTTATTTGGGTAAATATACATTATCATATTTATCATTAAATCATCAGTATATGACAACCTTTGTCAGAAGCTTACATTAAATTTAGAATTGCTAGATTAAGAGGCAAGGAAAGGTAAAGGAAGTTTGTCTTCTGTGAACCACATATTTTTGACCCACAAATACTTACTTAACACATTTTCATGACTATAAACAATGAAGAAAACAAATGCTTACCATCTGCACATGAAAATCTGTCCAATCATAGGTAATTGGAAATAATACATTTTAAGGCCTCAATCGAAGAAAAAATACAGAGGATTTGTAAGCAGGGTTGATACAACTTCTAAAATAAAATAACAAAATAATGCTAGCCTAAACTGCTTCCAAAATGCCTGAGGACAACAGAAAGAAGTGTAAACGTTCTTCTGAAGACTAGTATGTGTGTGTGTTGTACTTTGAAAGAAAATGGTCCTCAAAGGCTTACAGGGAGTTACACTATTTGATGTAGACTCACTGGAGATGATGTGACTTTGTTGGAGGAAGTGTGTCATGGGGGGTGGGCTTTAAGGTCTGAGATTCCAAGCTATTGGCTCACAATCTTTCCTATTTCCTTTGAATCTGACATAGAACTCTAAGTTACCTCTCCAGCACTGTGTATGCCTGTGTGCCACCATGCTTCCTACCATGATGGCAGTGGACTAAACTTCTGAACTGTATGCCAGGTCCAGTTAAAGATTTTTTAATAAGTGTTGCCATGGTCATGGTGTCTCTTCACAGCAATAAAAACCCTAAGTAAGATGGGGGAGTTACATGTTGATTCAGGAGCAGAATATCATGAGGGTGTTAACAGTGGAAATATAATTTAATACATAATAAATATAGTAACAATGGAAATATAATTAATATACCACAGGAGTCATCTTTCCTAATTTAGTGTTACCATCATCCCAAAAGAAACTTTACAAATTACAATTCTATTCTTGTTTTTCCCCTTCCATCCCCTGCTGTCTACTAATCTTTCTTTTTCTATGAATATTTCTGTTTTGAACATTACAAAAAGTAGTCTGGTTAGTTGTAACCTTTAGTTTCTGTTTACTTTCTTTATACAAAATGGTTTTAAGGTCCCTGAATGTTGTAAACTCATCATTGCTGATTAAAATTTCTTTGTACACACATACACACCCCACTCACTTTTATATGTCCTTTAGATCATGATTATTTATTTATTTATTTATTTCATATTTTGTTTCTAAGAGATTCCTCATGTGGGGCAAAGAGCCATTGTTGTGTTTATACCACAACTAAAATATAATTGTCATTCTATTAGTGCAAATGTCTTTATTTCAGAATAAAATTATATTTTCTCATTAAATCACTAATATTGGGCAGCATAAGATGATTTTTATGGTGTTCATAGATGCTGAAAGTCCATATAGCACATAACAGAAACAACTTGTCTGCTATGATCTGTGGTATCTAGAACTCCATTCCTGAAAATTTGAAACTCTTTGGCTAGATAAAATTCTAAAAACTACATGTAGCTGTTTTGTCATTTGACTCCTTATTTCATGGGTTCTTGGAGTAACTACACCTCTTATATAATGCTTCCTGATTGTGAGCAAAAAGTATTGTAGCAAAAAAGTTGTCTGTTGTTTTATGATCCAGCCATAGAAAGTTCAGAGTATCACTTCTGTGATCTTATCTTCACTGAATGCTTTTAAACTAATAGTGTAGACAAAACAAAAAGCTTTCATTTTTAAATGTGTCAAAGAGTTTTGAGACTGATTTCAAAATCATCATAATACAAAGGTATATTTTGTTATGGTTATAAACTTGCATCTTGAAATTATTTAGAACTGATTAACAGAAATGCTTCCTAGATATGGATAGTTCTTCTTAACTTTGGTTGGTCCTAACTGTTGATTAAAAGTCATTGTAATAACTGCAATTTTAAGAAGTGAGAATTTATATGTAGCAAACCATAGTCCTTATCCCCAGAAAAGAATATTCTGCTTCTCATTGCTTTGTTGTCAGGTTTCTATGATAACTGTCACAACAGTTACTTTAACTACTCAGCAAGGATTTATATATATATATTTCACTAAATTTTACTTTTCCTTTCCTGAGCCTGTAAGTATATAAGCCAAATGAAATTACTTTAACGCATCCCAAGACTTCACTGATTTTTGATAAGTTCAATATTTTTGGTTAGTAATTTTGTTCAATCAAATTGATATGACATTTCATTTAGTATTTACGTAAATATATACTAATACACATGTACATACACACACTCTAATGCACACAAATATACACACAGAAATACATGATTCCTAAAGTATTATTTAAAAAATACAGAATATAACAATGAGAATGTAAGTTTAGCAGTACATCAAAATACTGTGAGAATGGGGGAATAAAGTTTATTGGGCTGAAAAAAGAAATCATGAACAGCTTGTTGAAGAACGTAATTCACATCAAGTATATTCACAATTTATGCGTACTGAATTTAGTAGTTAGCATAAAAATTCAAAATTATTATTTTCATATAAATTTAGTTTTTTGAAAATAGCTTTTTATATACTGTATTCTGATCATGGTTTCCTGTCCTCCAATTCCTTCCAGAGCCTTCCTCATTCACCACCCACCCATATCTACACTCTTTCTTTTTCTCTCTCACTAGAAAACAAACAGGAAACTAAAACAAAACAAATGAGAGAAGGACAAAACAAACAAACAGGAAAAAAGAGCCAAAAAAATAAAGCACAATTAAAGGATACAGGTACAGGGAAACATGCTTTTGAACACAGCAATCCCATTAAAACAATGAAAAAAAACAAATACGCAAAAAATCAGTGAGGTAAAAAAAGGAACAAAAACAAACAACAAAAATTCCAAACAAAGCATTATGAGAAAAAAAAAAAAACACTTATAAAATCCCACTGAATTCATTTTGTGTTGACACCTACTGCTGAGGTTGGGTCCTGTTCCTAAGGGTGGTTTGTATTCCTGGTAAGATTCCTTAGGAGAAAATAAATTTTTCCTCTGGTGGTAGGTCAACTGGCGAGAGCTGCTGGATGAGGGATGGGGTATGGATCTACTTCCCTCTCACTGCTGCCATCCCATCCAGTTTGGACCTGTGCTGTCTCTGTGCATGCTGACAGTCTCTGATGTGCATTAGTCCTGCGGTGTCTAGTAAACCTTGTTTTCTTGGTGGTCTCCGTCCACTCCGGCTTTTACAATCTCTCTGCATTCACCTCTTCTGGGTTCTCTGAGCCCTGGCAGGAGGATATTTGATGAAAATATTCCATTTAATACTGAGTGTTCCTAGGTCTCTCACTCTCTATACATTGCCTAGTTTTTTGTCTCTGTATTTTCACTCATTTCCTGAAGGAGGAACCTTCTCTGAAAAGGGTTGAACAAGACATTGATCTAGTAATATAGCAGGATATCATTGCAAGTCATTTTACTGCTACTTTTCTTTAGCAAAACAGAATTTTGTCTCCTAGGTACACGGGTGATCTGGTCTCTGGTTCTCAGCTACCATGGGTTCAGTCTAATGGTGTGGGCCTTAAATACAAATAGAAAATATAAGAAATAATTTAATCTTATTTTTTAAATTTAATAATATTTTAATTCATAAACTACTTTACATTTAAACTTGCATCACAAAGTATCAGTTCTTTTCTCACATATCACTTTGTATAGTAAGTCTTAAATGAGTTTTAAATAAGAATATCAGACACATATTCAATGAAATATGATTATCTCATCCCAGCACAATGCCCATTATCATGAACACAAATAAAAAAAAATAGCACAGATGTGGTGAACTACCATTTATATTTTTAAAATGCCCATTTGATTTTTAATATTATTGATACCTTCAGCAAAACATTCTTCTAAAGAGTATTTTTGCACCATTAAAATAATGTCAAACAATGTCATTTAAAAATAGTATGAAGATGAGTTTCATAATCATAATCATCTCATCTCCTCAGAGTTATTTATAGTTGAATGTTATTTTTACCTCTGAGGGAATTAAAGAATTTCTTTGGGAATTAATGTACCGAGGAAGCAATAATCCTGTAAAGTAGGCTACCAAATTAGTTACCATTAGCTTGCATTTTATAGTTCAATATGGCACTCAAGAACTGAGCAATGTACATATCTGAAAATATACATGAAAATGGCAGCACATAATTCTCCAGAAAATTTGAGCCTATATATAAAATTAACTGATTGAAGCAAATAAAGCCAAGTATCTTTAGAATTTTAAAGATTTAACAAATATTCTATGGTAAATACGATTTCATTAATAGATAATAGTTTACTAGCATCTCACCTTGTTATTCAAGGCATTAACAATTTTTCTAAAATTGGCAGTATTAATACTAGCATTCTCATTTTGCCACAAAGCAAAAATAAAAACTTCTCTGTAAGGTCCTGAGTTCAATTCTCAGCAACCACCCTCACAATCACCTGTAATGAGATCTGATGCCTTCTTCTGGCCTGCAGGCAGAACACTGTATGCATAATAAATAAATAATTCTTAAAATAAGATTCATTATTAAAACTCTTTTCTTTAAATCTGATAGTTAAGTACTAGGGAAAACCCCATTTTGTTTTACAAACTTTGTAAAATGTTTGCAACAAAATTTAGAACTTTTGAATACTATAAAATTTAAAAGTTAGTGAAAATTTGATAGAAAACTGTGTAAAATAGAGAGTATAAGAAAAAAGATAGTGTATATTTTGCTAATCAAATAATTGTTCAGGAATTTAAATTATCAGTTTCAGCAACTTAAGAGGTGGGGGAGGGAGGTGCAGAAACTCAAGCGAGGTCCTGGAGCAGTTTCCTGGCTTGCTCTTCGTGGTTTTCTCTGTTAGACTTCTTTTTTTTTTAATTAAAAATTTCCACCACCTCCCCTCCTCCCACTTCCCTCACTCCACTCCTCCTCCTCCTCCTTCTCCAGGCCAAAGAGCAGTCAGGGTTCCCTACCCTATGGGAAGTCCAAGATCTTCTCCGCTCCCCTCAGGTCCAGGAAGGTGAGCATCCAAACAGACAAGGCTCCCACAAAGCCTGTCCATGCAGTAGAATCAAAGCCCAGCGCCATTGTCCTTGGCTTCTCAGTCCGCCTCCACCGTCAGCCACATTCAGAGAGTCCGGTTTGATCACATGCTCCATCACTCCCAGTCCAGCTGGTCTTGGTGGTCTCCCATTAGATCAGTCCCACTGTCTCAGTGGGTGAACGCACCCCTCGCTGTCCTGACTTCCTTGCTCATGTTCTCCCTCCTTCTGCTCCTCATTTGAACCTTGGGAGCTCAGTCCAGTGCTCCAATGTGGGTCTCTGTCTCTATCTCCAACCATCACCAGATGAATGTTCTACGGTAATATGCAAGATATTCATCAGTGTGGCTATAGGACAAGGCCAGTACCACCAGCCTAGAGATGGCACTGCTCACAGTGAGTTGGGCACTTTCACATCTATTCTCACTCAAGAGAATGGATTTGCCTAGAAGTCAATCTGGTGGGAGCATTATCTCATTCAAGGAGATCTCTTCCTATCTCTTCCCAGAGAACTCTAGCTTATGCCAAGTAGATGTAAACTTGTCGGCTCACCTCTTTTGATCACCTTTTCAAAATTAAAAGTAAATTCACATGTGTACTTTTCAATTCTTCAAAAAGTGTGTCCTTAAAAAAAAAAGAAAAGTAGAAGCATGTTCTTTCAAATGTTTTCACTGTAGCACACACACACACACACACACACACACACACACACACACACACTCCCTATATCCAGGAAGTGGGAAAGAAGCAAGTAGATGGAAGAAAGGTAATTGAAGTGTATATAGGTAGATGGTAATACATAATACAAAATTTTATACTATATTTTTAAAGAATGAGATTACATTCTGTGTCAATATTGAAATGTGGCCACTTGGCACCATGTATTGCTTTGAAAGTTGAAGATGTATGGACATGTAGATGTTACAAATATATGTAAAATGTCTATTAGTATTAGAATCCTATAAATCAGTCAATACATAAATGAATAAAGAAATGCATGATTGAGCTGGAAAGCGTAGGGCCTTCTTGCTTGGTTTCTTATATGCTGCTTTGTAATTTCATATATAGGCAGTAGAGTTTGAAGGCAGTTTCAAAGTCCATCTGTTCATCAGGCACATGAATGTATTTTCATTTTGAAGTTTTGTATACCATTTCATCTTAAGAACTGATGAGCTAAATGTAAAACATACCAATATTTATGAGTATTCATATATATGATGTAAAATCAAGTAGCTTCTATAAAACATAAATTTCTTTCCTACCATCCAAGAACTAGATTTTTTGAGGTTATTTGTGTGGTGTGCCTGCTTTCCCTTGAGAATAGTCTTTGTGTTGTTGTGTCCACACAGAGGAGAGGACTCTCTCTCTCTCTCTCTTTCTCTCTCTCTGTCTCTGACTCTCTGTCTCTCTCCTCTCATCTTACTATATATTCTTACTATATATCCCTGGCTAATATTAAATTCATGATTCTCCTGCCTCAGCCTTAAGGGTGTACAGTGCATGGGGTCTCTATTATACTGGTAATATTCCATTCTCAGGGGTCATGCTTTCAGTATCTGATCACTTCTTTAAGCCCTCACATTTTAGTGTTGATTTGGTGGTTAGGAATCTGGGGATTTTTAACATAAGAACTGAAGAGAGGTACATTCATTCTGCATCAGTGACCATTTCCTATTCACAAATGGCATTATTTTCAAAATATTTGCTCACTGCATATAGTATTATTTCTATAGCACATGGAGGTTAATACTATCCCTTGAAGTAATATCTGGGGAACTCTCTCGCTATTAAGGGTTTCATTCCTCCTCACGCAGAAGCAATTTGATCCTCTCAAAACTCAATTTAATGAGGATTTTCTTCTCATCGTTACTTCTTTTAATCAGAAATAGCTTACTTTTTAAAAAATTATGCAAAGGCATCTGAAGAACAAAATAACTGTCAGAAAACAACTTCTCTTTCAAAATCAGGAAAAAAAATAAGTTAAGGCATTTAAACTGACTAGCAAAAGCAGATTCCGCAACTAGCATTGAACAAAATGGTTAATGTCAATGAAAACATTGATATTTATTCAACAAATAAGCATTTGATGGGTATTTAATGAGTCTGGTAGGTAATAAGTAATAACGAAAATAAAGATAAATAGTCAATTATGGTTCACAATTAAGTGATAATACGTTATAAGTCATATCTTTTATGAAATTAATTGTACGGAGAAGTTTGAGGAATGACACATCAGTAAAACACTCAAACTACTAAGGGGACACAAAAAGGGGGAAGTAAAACTAACTTGGCAAGTATGAACAGGCCACAAGGCACCATCTTAAAACATGTATAAAAGTCTCCTCTAATTAGGAACTTCTTATTCCCCTTACACAACTCCATGTTACTCATTCAAGCTAGTTCACATTTTCAACTTTATTTCTGAAACAATGTAAAAAGATGAGGCACTAGCTAAGGAATAAAAAGCAACAAAATTGTAACAGCTGTAGTAGACAAGAAAAGGTGCCCATAGGAGTGGTATAGAGTAATCTACATCAGTCTAGCAGACTGTCAATGTTCCTTCTGATATCCCATTTTGCAGGATGTTTTCTACTTTTAAGCACTGATACATATGAAACATGTTTTCCCTGATACATATGAAACTATGGGAGAGAGTAATACATTGAAATGTTGAATCGATAGTCATCTTCTTTGGTTATGAATAGATGAGACTGTAAAGATAAAGCTTCTGAAATTTATCCTCCAAAAAGGACTAATGTGGTCGTCATTTTCAGAGGTCATAAGTGTCTTTGAGTCCCAGCTGTCCATACTCAAAACTTTCTCATTGTTGTGCCTGGTCCCCTGCTTCTCCATCTTTCAACTTCCTTATTGATGGGACCTATGATCAACAAGACATTATTGTCCATAGATTTAAATTCTTACCGCATATCTGATCCTGGACAATCCAATATAGGACATTAAGTAATTCACTACCTTTAAAAGAAATAGTAGGGTTTCATGTTATTGATTAAAGAGATACTGATCAGAGAATCATTCCTTAATAAATAATATACTAACTTTCATTTGTTCAGGGGTTGCTATTTAGTAAAAACATGGAAAAGTCAGTTTCTGAATAGTTCATGAATGTTATCATGCAACCTGCGTTTGGCGTTCAAAGCTTGTATATAGGTTGTGTTGGCTTGAGCCCTGTAATTTTGATAGTTCGTTAGCATCTCCATATCTGTATGATCCTGGCAGCAATCGCCTACTTCCCAATCCACTTCGTTTCATTGTCTCTGTAGGACTTCTATCATTCATGCAACATCTCATTTGAACTGATACTCAGATCCCTTAATTCTGCTGTTGGTTGCTCGTACCAGGGCCTTTCACATCTCTGTCAGTTACACTACATATCCTCTACACTAGGTAGCTGCCTTCATAGGAAATTCACCTCAGTCCTGTATTGTGCACCACCAGCAACCTCTATGCCACTGCCTGCGCCTTTTCCAACTCATTTTCATGGGATAGCAATAGAACCATGTCATCTTTTCTGTAATATTGTGTTATAAGAAAGGAATAGCAGAAAAACTCAGACTCAAACAATGAACACGGTTTTAATAAGGCTACTTCAAACTTATACATGGATCTTGTTCCCCAAGAGTCAAATGTGATACCAAAGTAGTTGCTTTCTTGGGTTTTAATGCAAATTCCAAATAGTACTGAACCTCTGATATAAACACTTCAGCTGTTCTTTCTATAGGAAATCCTTTTAATCATGCCCTCTGAAGCTGTTGCCAGTCCAAGATTAATAATATAAGCATTGTATTTTTATGTTCTAAAAATGTTTCATAGGTTATTCTATTGTATCAATCTCCACCTTTTCTTATTTTTTTCTTTCTCTTCTTTTTGCTCATTGTCTTCTTACAGAAAATATTACCCTGTCTATATTTGTGCTAAAAGTTAATCAAAACAGCATTTATTGATAATTTAATATAGAGCTACTGAAATTTAACATAGGTATGCAGTAATGAAATAGGAGATTAAACAAGATGCTAAATCCGAACATATTTTGTGTCTGTTAGAGAAATTTTAATTCTGAAAATTTGGGTGTCTAAGTTGTCCTGATCAGAACTTTCACAATTATTGAATGATCATATATTAAATGGAGTGAACTATGACATCTTTACTTACCTTATGTAGTTGAGGTTACATTAACAATGAATATGTCCAATGATTCACAGATAAAGAAGACAAAATCATGTGCCTTGTGGTCTATCATAATAAATTATCATCATCCTTATTTTCCACTTGTTTATCTTTATAATACTGTGTTGATGTGTCAACTGTCTTCACTTTTGGCACAGATTTTTTTGAGTGTGTATGTGAAATTCAAAGTATAGTGAACATATATGTGTTTTTAGTACTATGTGTAGTCATGTATATATTTCTAAGTTTGATCCAATGTAGTAGTATAATTGATTTAAACCTCCTTAAAAATGCTATATAAATACATGTTCTAAGAACACTGATTTTTTTTCAGAAATGTTATTTATCTATGAAGGACAACTGACAGATCATATACCGTGTCATTATCATTCCCTTCTCACTCCAGTCTTAGGTTAAACCCCTTAGAATGCTGTATAAAAGTTTCATTGGTTCTAATACATTTTGTCATCTAGAATTACTTTTCACACTAACTCAACCATAGTGGAACTGATGCTGGCTGCTACTGAAGTAATATTCCCGTCAAGTACATCTAGCACAGGAAATTAATTCTGATGTGTTAATAATGGATATCACTAATATCTGCTAAACAGTGTTATAAGATGTGTTTTGTTTGAATAAAGTAATACCTTATAAAGTTTTCAACCTTATTATATGAGTAGACAACTAATCTTTTCCTACTATGAGCCACCATATTTCCCTGGTATTAAAGCATTTTATTTGATATCTGTTATAGTTTAGTATTTTCTGATACTCAAGTGATAAACAGGGTAATTTGCACTATCTTTCTAAAAATCATTCTCATTTAAAATATGGTAATTAAAATTATTGTCATTATAAATTACTCACAATAGTACTAATATAGGATGAAAGGCTAAATTTTTGTGCATAAAGAACAAATATATCATTAAATATTATCTTCAAATTAAGTAAAATAAAAGTATATGAAATACAATAGTGTACTCAACAAAACTGTTTAAGAGAAAATCAGTGTTCTATATAATGTAAATAAAAACCACCTGCAGTTTTATACATGGATTTAGAACGACATACTTTTTCTTTCAGTAAATTTGTGTTATAAATCCACTGTGAGAACTTAATTATTCCACTGATTTTCTGTATTAAAACTTCACAAAGCACTAACATGTTAATTATAATCATACATTTTCCTTCATCTTTGTCAAGTTATCAGCATTTTCCAATTGCAAAAATATAGAATTCTGTTGTAAACAATCTGTTTTCATTATTCATTTTTCCAAATTACAAATTATTCAGTATAGAAAAACGGATCTGTAGTCTAAAATTTCATTACCATAAATTTATCCTTAAAAATGAGAAAAATATGGTCTTCTAAATATGAACAACTATTAATCCAAGTAAATGTGCACATTTGCAATGGCTTTCTTCTTTTCATCATTAAAAAAGAACACATGCAAACAGGCATGTTTTAACAGCTGAGGGATTTTAGACATGGATGTTAAGCCTGGAAATTATTAGCAGTGAAGGTACATGTGTTAGTCCATTTTGTATTGCTATGAAAAATTACCATCTGTTGTATAAAGTAAAAAGAAAATAAGTGTATTTTTTTCAGAATTCATGTAATGGAAAGTTCAAACAACAATGCATCTACATCTAAAAATGTTCTTCTGATTGTATCACCAAATTGTATATAGCATTGCATGCTAAGGCAGAGGGAAGAAGGAAAAATGCTAGGAGAAGAGATGGGGAGAGACTAGGGGACAGAGAAGTATGTCAAATGTTGAAAGCAAAAGGAGATATGGGAGAGATTGTGCTGCTTTTTAATCATAATTCATAGTTAGGAGATTTAATCCATTCTTTCAAGATCTACGTCATTCTAAGTGATCAATATTAATCTTCTTCTCTAGGCCACCATGGTCCTTCCAATCATTTTTCACTATGCCCCAGATCATAGTAGTTCCCCGAGCTTTCAATATCATTAAACTGAGAGTTCCGCATTTAGTCATGAACCTATGGGGAACATGCTATATGTATACCATGGCATTTGGACATTCATATGATTCAAAAGTGTCTCTAAATCATAAACAAGAGAACATGTCAATTGTAGAGTCATCGTAACACCACTCACTTTTTACTATAAATAAAAAACAAGGCCTATGAGATTCTTCAACTGGGAAAGTACTTGCTTCACAATCCTGAAGAACTGAGTTCAATTCCTGAGTCCAGTTGACTCAGATTAATGTAGAAGAACAGAATCAACTCCACAAAACGCTCCTCTGACTTCTACATGAATTTTGTGGCACATGTACCTACACAGAAACATGATGGGCACATATAAAATCTTACAAACAAAAATAAATTAATAGAAATCTGTATTCCATAGTCTGATAGATAGATAGTAGTTAACATTTAATTCTATAATTAACAGAGATTTATAGCTTCTATAAGACAAGCATTGCCCCAATGTCTTTTTGCCTTGTCAGAATTTACTAATGGACTTAAAATGGCAATATGTTGATCAGAACATAATGTGTTTTAGGCATGCTTAACATATGGCAATGAGTGCTCAATGAAAGTAGAGTGGGTGAAGCAGTTACACCATTAAAAACTTTTATTAAGTAGATATTACATTCAACACACAGACAGACAGACAGACACACACACACACATATATATATACATATAATTTCCTTATGTATAAAACTTTCCTTATAAATAAAATTTTTCTTATAAGAAGAAAACATGAGGCATAAAGTAAATAAGCAAATAAGTAAATGAGTATCTCCCATGCTCCCATGATAGACAAAATAAAGCAATAATAAGAAAATTATTGCTTTTATAATAATAATAAGAAAAGTATTGCAAAGAAAAGTTGACAAACTAAGTCAAACCAAACTAAAAATAAATAAATCCGAGATGAATTAACTTATGTTTACCCTGGATATCCGAAGAATACAGGTGAATTGCAGCCTATTTTATTCTGTATATTTTCCTACATTTGTTGTTATTACAAGCAATTTTATGAAAGAAGTTGTGTTATTCAGGAAATACATGAGGTTCAGTTGTATACACTTAAACAAAGGGAAGCATTGAAATAAAATGTCATATTTCCCTGTGGCCTGCATGCTTATTGAATTTGGTATGCTGGATTTATATGCCATGGCATTTTGAGTCCACACAATAGATAAATAAATGTAACTCAGAAAGAAAGATTCAGCTGTACTCCTGTCACTGATTGAGATCACTGATGAACTCGAAGAAAGAGTCTATACATGCATTTGTCTAACCTGAGTGGAACCTGGGGGAAACTGTCTATTTAGTAAAATAAATGAAAAAAGATTTGCATGGGGGTATGGTGCCAAAGGTTAGGTTAAAAGATTTATGAGGAAGTCCGTCGGAATGGAGAAAAGGTAATTGAGTCTTAATCCCATTACTTCAAATGCAGTCTGCATATTCAAGCTGCCCAAACTCTGCATTTGTGGGTATAGCACCTAGAGTAAAAAGATCAAAAACATCTGTAAGTATGAATGCACACACCCCAAATGCTGTATTTTAAATCCAGACTCATACAAGATTGGTCTATTTATCAGTCTTGCTACATTTCTCAAAATTGTGACTTCTATGAGTATTTATTACTTTTCTCTATTTGAGTATAACGAGAACTGATCAATAATATCTTTAAAAGATATTAGTACAAGATAAAAGAAAATGATTTTTTGCTTGTTTTTAATGGACATTTGGCCCATAATTCTGTTCCTTTAAAATAAGTTGACTAAGTAATGTAGTAACCATATAAACTGTGGCATTTTTTCCAGCCCTTGACTCATAAAAGGTAGTAAAACTTGCCCTACTATTTAAAAAGGTATTTAATAGAACATACTATATTCCAGAAAAGATGAATAGATAAATTGGTTACAGCTAGACTCTTGGGAAATGAGCTCTGATAATCCTGCAATCATGAAACCAAATGAGCTGGCTAAAAATTAAGGACCAACTGCTTGGGAACATCAGTTAAACTAGTGAGACCAGATTTCCCTCAGTCATATTAGCTCAATATGGAAACAGAGGCCAAAACAGAGTGAATTCTACTTCACTTTGTACGGGTGGCATGGTGTTGTAAAGGGAGAATGAAAGGTCTGAGTGGAGATCATTAGTGTTGTGGAATCAGGGATGTCCCCTTTGTTCTCACTAGCTGATACTTCTAGAATCAGGGCATTTTTTCGGCTGCCTTTGTTTTATCCAACATGCAACCTAATATCATTCTTTATCATTAACAAAAATAAAAAATTGATAAACAACAAAATCTAAACTTTGCTCCTCAGTCTTTTATGCATCTCCATGATGCATGGAGACACACACACACATATATATTTTTTTTTTCTTGTAAAGACTTTGGGAGTTACAGTGTGTTACACAGTATATCCTTTTGCTCAAACTCTTTTCCTTCTACACATTCATTACAATGAGTAGCTGGTCTTATTCAAAGGCTCTGGCTTCTGGTACAATATCAATATTGGACCCTCACCGAAACTTCTCTTGGCTCTCCTTCTGTTGCTCCCAGTCATGAGAACCTTGTGGCTATGGTTCCACAGTACCTTCATACTCTCCAGCAGGTCATAGGGTAGATGTTGAGGTGGGTCATCTCACAATCATGGATGTTGGCCTAGGTGGTAATTGAATTTGTTAAACTGGGACTATTGTAGAGATGGGCAAAATCATAGAATTGTGGTTGACTTATATGACTTGATTGGTGTTCAAGAAATGGAAAATATAGAATGAGATAATTTTGCTTTGTATATATTTTGTGCAGTGCTCATTTTTAACTAGACAACAAATTCACTCGAACCTTGTTTGGTAAAAGAAAAAAATTCATTGTTTACTCATAAATATGACCATTTTTTCTGAAATAATTATTTACATTTCAAGTTTGAACTAGGAAACCTTATTGGTGTAGGACCATGAAATTTCAAAGCTTTTTCTTTCTGAATTTCTAAATTTCAGATTATCTTTCTGAAATTTAATGTATAGTGAAAAAGTAAAGGTTCTCCAAGACTAGAATTTTTAGCCAGAATTGACAGTCTGAAAAGTACATGAATTCACACATAAAAGTTTGATTTTTAAACTCATATTTCCAAATTTTAGAAAGAGGATGCTGGTTGTTTTTCTTGCATAGAGAACATGCAAACACAGCTCCCTAGACCTGGATGTAAGGGAGAGGGCCTTGGACTTCCCACTGGGCAGGATTCCTGGCCATCTCTCAAGCAGGGCAGAAGAGGGTGGAGGGGGTGTGGGGGAGCAGGACCGGATTGGGAGGAGGGAAGGAAGTGTAAATAACTGAATGGAAAAATAAAAAATAAAAAAAAGAACATGCAATCATGGAAAAGTGAATTACGGTCTGTGAAAAATATTGCCTCTTAGGAGACTAAGGCTTTTGACTGAATGTGTGATAAAATTGATCTGAACTTTAACTCAGACCCTTGAAACATCTGATGATCTGACATTTCTCTGAAGTAAGCTGAAGACACAGAACACACATAAGCCTCCATAAGTGACTGCAGCAGTACCTCTTCCTCATTTAGAGGAAAGTCTGTTATTGAAAACTCCCTCTCCACAGAAGAGTGGCTTGGGAAAATGGTTTATCCTAAAGCATTCTGAAATTTTTCCTAAAGGCTATTTTTTCTGCATCAATATTTGAATGGAGGTGGCTTCAAATGTAAACATGCAAGATGTTCCAAGAGCTTAGCATCTTTTTTTGTGTTAAGGTTTCTCATAAATAATTTTATTTTGGGCATATAGGTTCTGCTACGTATGTAATAAATGTGACTCTTTTTTAATATCAGAGTTATCCTTAGGGCAGTAAGTACATTTATTTCAAAGTAATATAAAAATAAAATGAATAGAATACCTCAGGTACCTCAGATCATTACAAATGAGTCATCAAGCCTCTCTAAGTTTCCTTGGGTTATATGAATAATGCCCTAAGATAGACTGAAACTCACTAAACTGTCTTTCTGAGGACTGGGGGTGGGAAAGGTTTCAGAAAGGGGAAACCCCTGGGAAGAATTGTTCTAGTAACTGTCACGTAATTCATCTCAACAGAAGAGAAGCTGATTTTCAATCAGTCTAAGGTAATAGAAGATGTCAGAATTCTAGGGATTATTTTGTCTTCAGTAGTCCACTTACCCTGCTTGAGAACATCCTAGGAATAACAAATGAATCATAAGGTAGAATCACATGCAAGCACATTTATTTTCTTCAAATATTGATATTTTCCCCTTTAAGTTATATGTCTAGAGAAATTTGTTCTGTAAAGTAATCCATTAGGGTCAAAGACACGAATGTGTCAAATATGAAGTTTGATAGCCTTCTAAGATTTTAGTGTGTCCTAGACTAGGAAAACTTTTGATTATTCATCTCTCTGTTCCACCTGAAAGAAGATGGGGTATAGTCTAAAGCTGCAGATTAGTGGAAATGCTTGTAGCCGTTTTACCTCGTTGCCTGTCAGCTAAATCTTGCTGACAATATAGGAATTCTTCACTACGGAAGGAATGAGCCTCCCTGGACTGATAATCTTCTCAGTTTATGGTGTGTGTGATGTTTTTGTAAAGTGGGAAATAGTTGAGAGGGTGAGTGTGATAATCCTAGAAGGTAAATTTAGGCGATTCAACCAACTGAATACCACCTGAAAATTGGATAGAATTCAGCGGACAATAGCAAACTCAATTGTGTGCTCACTTCTCTTGTATTCCCAGGATTTAGCTTATAGTGCATGGCTCATAAAAACTCTATAAATGATTATTAAATGTATGAATAAATGAAAGTGGGCACAAATGAATATGTTCCTGGGATTTTGATGGACGTCTGGGTTCTTTTATCATAATCATAGATGTCTTTAGTAGATAGCATTCATAATACAGGATAACTTTATTTATATTCTTAAATGTTTGATCCTATAAAACTGGGATAAGTAATTATAATAAAGAGAAAATACAATTGATGAATGAATAATGAAGTTAAACAATTTATATTATAAATCAGTATTCTTGCCTGTAAAAGAGATTTATGGTATAAAACTTGCCTTCTCTGTTATTGCCTTTTCAGACTGCATCTTCTAAGAAATCCTTAGCTATCTTGTGTACATTTACATTGGGTAAACTTATTACATATTTAGTCAACTGTCTTTATAGTTATACCAGAAACAATATCTCTAAACGTATAAAATAAATCAGTGGCTACAGAAGAAGAGATCCAATGCATGCAAAGATCTTCTGAGAGTCTCGGGCTTATTACAAATGCTTCTTGTGTCTTAGCTACAGTTGTCCTTACCACTAACTTCACCTCAATTATCATTACATGTATGCTATTGTTTAAATGTGTACTAATGCATAGAGTTAACCTCTACTATAGTAAACTTATGGTCCTGACATGGAGTAGGAGTCTCTTAAAATCTACCTCATTATGGCAGTTCTGGATTCACATGTCACATCTTTAGGCAACATATATTGTTGTGGTTAGCAATACCAACCCATTTTAATTCTCCTATAGACTGCTCTATTTAATACCACCATACCTTTACACTCACTCTTTATTATGCGTATCAGACCAGCCTTTTCCCAGACAAACTCCTGTCAGTCATGGTTAGACCTTACCTTCTGCCACTTAGTTAACAGCAAAGAGGCAGGCTTTTCTAGCATTACGTATAACTTCTATATGGTGGTCCTTGAAATGTTTGCTTAGAGAGTCATACCAGAAAACTAAAGACATATCTTGCAAATGTAAAGTGTTTGAGTGAATTCACTGTATATCACGGAGCCTTTCTGTCAGGGACACATTTAATAAAATCAACAGAGTTTTGACTTCTGTTAAATATGCTGCAGTGTTGACTTTTTGAGGGATACCTATTTGCAACACAAATACAAATAAATTGGAGATGATAAAGAACACAATCAGAACTATTGGTCTTTTAAGACAAGTCTTCGTTCCTGTTTTCCATCATGTTTCCTACCCCAAGATTATTCATTAAAATAATCATGGAATAAGAAACATTAAAAATAGGAAATAGTAAAACAGTCATTATAAGAGAGGATATTAATCTGTGTCACAATCTAATAGTTAAAAAGAACCACCAAAGTCATTATTAACATTTATGCATATAGTTAAGGAAAGAAGAAAATGTGTTTGGGTAGTTCATTTTTACCAAGTAATTTTTTTATCTATCTTTGAGTCATACTTGCATATTATCATTTTCCATTCAATGTTAATCATTAATGTCTATCACCTACATGCCTATCTGATAATCTCTCTTCCTGTGTATCTATCTATCTATGTATGTATGTATCTATCAACCTACCTATCTGATATCACTGTTCATTTCTTTTATCATGTCTATAAATGTATGTATTTATGTGTGTCTTTAATACTTTAATTGAAATAGTAAGATATTTTTGTGATACATGCTTTATGTCTGAATTTTACAGCATAAGAGTGTATTATTTCATTTTCTTTTGTTAACTTTGTGAAATGTTAATAACAAGTGGAAAAAAATTTCAACTATTTAAACCAATATACTTCTCTGAAAAATGTTATTTGTTGAATATACAGGACCTTCTCTGGATTTTATTTTTGTCACTTTTAACATAACAATACCTAGGTATCAAAGTGGCCTTTGTATGTAGTATAATGTTAAAGGCTTTGGAAAATTCGAAGTTCTACATATACAGTACTGTTTTGCACAACATTATTTCCAACATATTTTTTAAAAACTAGCAAAAGAAAAAGACAATATAGTCCTAATATTCTCACCCTTTATCAGTGACAAAGATTAAGTGTGATTAACTAATTTAAAAACTTTGGCATCGCCTGCTTTACCAGTAGAAAATCTTGTGGTATCAGTATAATGTTTTTCACTCCTTTGACTCTCTTTTCTTGTGGGGGGGGGGGGATGCCACCAAGCTTTTCAAAAAAAGTCACATGAAAACTTATTCTTAATTTTAGGTTGGCTTGTTTCTTGCCAGCTTTTCTTAAATTATCCCATCTACCTTTTGAACTCTGGGTTTTTCCAGTTTTCTTACTTCTGTAAATCTTACTCTGTGGATTGTTGTGTAGCTGGATGGCTGACCCCTGATGACATTCTCCTTCTCTGTCTTGGTCTCCTTCTGTATATTCTCTCTTCCTGACAGCCATGCCTATCCTTTTTCCTGCCTCGCTATTGGCTGTTCAGATGTTTATTAGACCATCAGGTGTTCTAGACAGGCAAAGTATCACAGCTTCACAGAGTTAAACAAATGCAACAAAAAATAGTAATACACCTTAACAAAATATCTCCCAACAAAACACTCTTTCATTCTATTTTAGAATTGAGGCATATGGAATTAAGATGTGTTTTTGTTTGTTTGCTTTTGTTTTTTAGCAACTGAAAAGTTCACTGCTGATACATTTAACAGACCCATCCAAGATAAAATAAAGATGATAGAGAAAAAGACAATAGAAAAATATAAAAATGGCTTACAATACTTGATAATTTGTGCTTATTTAAATGAATGATGTAAAAATAAGTCATTCCTATAAGTCCCAAGAAAATTTCAGCTACAGCATATTCGTAAAGCACTACTTTCCAATGTAGATGCAATTATAGCCTTATAGGTATTAGACTGTCTTCTCTTGGGTCTCACAATAATAGCATTTGCTCATGACATCCAGAAAACATGGAACATACTGTAGCTCATTGAAAAAGATTGCTGAATAACTGAATTCATTGTGGGGGGAGCTATTTCCTTCCCTTCCAATTAAGTAGGGTAGAGAGGTGCTTTCCCACTGGCAACTTCCAAGACCAAGAAAACTTTCGTCATCATTACTCCTCTTTCTGTGTCTGTTAATCTTGCATACTGAAGTGGTTTGAATGAGAATGATTCATTTTTAATAAATTTTTTATTACTTAAAAAAATGCCAATCCAAATTCCTACTCCATCCCCTCCTCCCAGTTCCTGCCCTCTCCCTCCACAGACCCTCCCCCTTCCCCTCCTCCTCCAACTCTTAGGGAGCACCATGCACCCTGACCTGTGGAAAGTCCAAGGCCTTCCCTACTATGTCTAGGTTGAGCAAGGTTTACATCCAAGGAGAATAGGATCGCATGAAGCCTGTATATGCAAATAGAGACACATCCCAGTGTTACTATCAGTGGCCCCTCAGTCTGCCCCAGCTGTCAACTCCTTTCAGAGGGGCTTGGTTGTTCCCATGGTCATTTATTCCAAGTCCAGTTGGAGTTGGTGAGCTGCCATTAGCTCAAGCAAACTGTCTCAGTGGATGAACACTTCATGGTCCTGATTCCTTGCTCATACTCTCACTTCCTCCACTCTTCAACTGGATTTTGGGAGGGAGCTCACTTCAGTGCTCCGATGTGGATCATTGCCTGTGTTCCTGTCTGTTGTTGGACAAAGGTTCTATGGTGATATTTAAGATAATCATCAGTTTGACTACAAGGTAAGGTCAGTTCAGACACCCTCTCCTCAATTGTTTAGGGTCTCAGCTAGGTTCATTCCTGTGAGTTCTCGGGCATTTTTCTTTTTTTAAAAAAAAATGTATTTTTCCATTCAAAAATTTCCACTTCTTCCTCTCCTCCCATTACCTTCCTGCCCCACTACTTACCCTCCTCCCTCCCAACCCAGTCTTAAGAGAGCGCAGGGTACCCCGCCCTGTGGGAAGTCCAAGGCCCTCCCCCTTCATCCAGGCCTAGGAAGGTGTGCATCCAGACTAGGGTCCTTGGGCATTTTCCTAGAGCCAAGTTTCTTACCAACTCTGTAATGGCTCCCTCAATCAGAAAACTGGGAATCAACCTACCTCAGGATCCAGCAATTCCACTGTTGGAAATATATCCAAAATATGCTCAATCAAACAACAAAAGTATTTGTTCAACTATGTCCATAGCAACATTATTTATAATAGCCAGAACCTGGAAACAACCTAGATGCCCCTTACCTGAAGAATGGATAAAGAAAGTGTGGTGCATCTACACATTAGAGTACTATTTAGCAGTTAAAAATAATGACATCTTGAATTTTGCATGCAAATGGACACAATTAGAAAACATCATCGTGAGTGAGGTAACCCAGAACCAAAAGAATGAGTATAGTATGTACTCACTCATAAGTGGATACTAGTCATAAAGATGGGTCAACGAGCCTATAGTTCAGGATCCTAGAGAAACTAAGAAATAACGTGAACCCAAAGAAAAACATATATAGACTCACCTGGAAATTGGAATCAGACAAAAATTTGGGAGCAGCAGGGCTGGGAGTAGAGAAGTGGGAGAAAGAAGTGTTGAGGAGAACTTTAGGAAATGGGATGGTCGAGATGGAGGAAGGACAGATATGAGAGCAAGGAAAAAGAAATCTTGATTGAGAGAATAACTCATATACCTGAATTTCTGCGGTGAAGGAAACCTTCACGAACAGCCCCATCAAGCAATAGAACTTGGCAGCTTCAGGCAGGCAGTGATTCTAACTTCAGGATCACTGAATATAAGATATATTCAAGGATATAAGAAAGGGTTTTTGGAATCTTCTCTTGAGTCAAAGGAAAGCCACTGAGGCCAGACGTGTGTCTTAGATGTCACTACATAGAAGTCTAGACAGGCCGTTACCTGGAACTATGAAAGTGATGCGTGGATTGTCTTGGAAACTCAAAGATGTTGGAGGCAGCAGAGTCATGGGATACCTGCCAAGGAAAGCTGCCGACCAGGTGTGGAATCAGTCCCAGAGAAAGAACTATGTTTGCAGTCAGCAAAGGTGAAAGGAGTAGGAAATCTGAAGCGCTATTTGACATCAGATGGAGATGCAGAATTTAGAGATTGCCATGCTAGTTGTTGTTCTTACTTCGGTGCAGTATTTCCTCACTGTGTACCCTTTCCTGCATTTTGAGATGGTGACATAAGTTCTGTACCATTGCATGTTGGAAGTATGTGACACTCTTTTTGATTCTTATTTTACAGGGAATTACACTTAACAGATTGCCATATATCCCAGAAGAGCCTCTGAACTTGAAAGCAGTATTGAGATGGTTACAAACTATAGGGACTTTTGAAGTGGAACTGAATGCATTTTTGAATTACCATAGGGCTACAAACCTATGAATGTGAGGAATACAACATGGTAGTTTGAAAGAGAATAGCCCCCATAGGCTCATATATCTGAATGCTTGGTCATTAGTCAGTGGTGCTACTTGACGGGAATTAAAGGCGTGGCCTTGTTGGAGTAGGTGTGGCATTGCTGGAAGAAGCGTGCTCTTGTGGGTGCAAGTTTCAAAATCCTATGCCAGGCTCAGTCTCTCTGCCAGCATATCAGGATGTAGCTCTCAGCTCCTGTTCCAACACATGTACGTTACTACGCTCCTGGCCATGATGGTAATGGACTAAACCTCTGAAATGGTAAGCAAGCCACCACTTAAATGATTTCTTTTATAAACGTTGCCATTGTCGGTCATACTGTCCCTTCATAGCAACAGAACAATAATTAAAACATACTTTCGTAGTTTACTTAATGTGGCTTATGCAATAGAAACATGTCTGAAAGTATTATTTGTATATATGCAGAAAAAACACTGAAGTCCAATTATTACTACATTTTTAGATGACTGTGTCCATCCTGTTTAGCTCTTAAATTCCAGTAAGTATGGTAATAGGCCATAGACATAGGATTTACTTTCATAGATAGCAGATAAATTGTACCATATAAAGTCTCACATTCATTACACTAAAATTTAGAAATGTTAGTTTGCCCTCTTCAACATCTTCCTGGGGAAGATTGCTTTTTCTTTTGTTTTGTTTTTCAAGACAGGTTTCTCTGTGTAGCTTGCTGCCCTGGAACTCACTTTGCAGACTGGGCTGGCCTTGAGCTCACAAAGGTCCACCTGCCTCTGCCTCTCTCATGCTGGGATAGAAGGCATGGATTACCACTGTACAGCAAGATTGCTTTTTTTTTTCATTTCCTCTACCTGGATCTTCTGTAGCCTTCATATTCCTCTTATCTGGGAATCCTCATTATAGGGCAAGGATTATATTGACTTTCTAGTTGCACAGGGTACTTAAAAATGCTATAGTAATATATGAAAAATGCATGGCTTTTACTTATGAAAAGAGTAATAACAATTGCTTTTATCTTTTGACAAATAAGTTTTGACAAATTATTAATAGACTAGTTTTTAATTCGATATCTAAATAACACTAAATTGGATCATCTTTATTTTAATGCTAAAGTAGATATCCCTGGGCGACTCAAGCCAATTTTTTTAAAGTTATGACTCCATGAATAAGTAAATGCAGAGTGTGAATGTAAACACCTTTAAATTATGCTATGCAGACAACTTTAAAAGAATTTTAGAAGAAAAGGAGAAGATAATGAATGAGCAGAATTTAATTTTGAGGGTTTTTATTTCAATTCTGAGTTGGGCCGGAGGCCAGATTCCTAATTACTTCTGTACATACAGTAGAAAAATTGCTTAAGGGATGCCGGATGAATTTTCCAAAAGACAATTAAAGATTCTCAATTGAATAAAATATTTTTTCCTGATAAATTTTGTGAGTGTGATGGTTTCTCTGAATGGGTGACATTCTGGACAATCTATCGAGAGGTGCAGTTCATGACAAAAGTAAATGTGCTTTTTGGAGATACTGGGATTAACTTATTTAATTATTTGTTTAATTAGCTACATTTGCAAGATATATAAACCTGAAGTGTTAATCTTAAAGCCACCCCTTTCTGCATATTTTAATGGCTCTGCTGCTCCTGTGACTTTGCTGCAGTCTATGAGCAGAGCACTCTGAATGCCCCTGAACTCCTCAGCAATTGCAACTTCATAAGAGCCTTTAAAATGCACAGTTGCCCAGGTCCTGCCTGAGAAGATTCTCATTTAATTGGTTCAGGAAGCATCCTGATCATTGAGATGTTTAAAAACTCCCCAGGTAATTATAATGTCGAGGAAAGGTTGCAAACCACTGGATTTGGGGGGAAAAATACCAGCTCCTATAGAAAAGTCAGTAAATTCAAATTAAATCAAAGGGAAGCAAAGGCAAAAAGGAGAGAAAAGTCCATGAAGCATGCACTTTAAGAGCACGTGTTGTCAATAACACATCACTGAGCAAGATTGCTAAACTCACTCATTGTAACCTATTTTTGTTACAATGTTCCTAGAGCAAAAAAATGAATTATATTGTAATAAGACCAGAAAGACATTTTACAAATTTTGAGATTTTTAATTAGTAGATATTTTAATATCATATGATTCTCAGAGATCATAGGAAACTATTGATTTATATTAGTGTGGCAGAGATAAATGTAGCCAGCTCTAAGTCAGAAGCAGGTTTTTTTTCTTTTCTTTGTCATTTTCATTTTGAACATGCATTATTTCAACTTCTATTAGTGGTTTTGATTCAGTTTCTTTCTCTTTTATTTTTTACCTTTATTGATTATTTGTGGATTTTCCCAGCATGCATTCTGTTGCCACTTATCTCGGAGTCTCCTCACATCTGCCTTCTGCCCTTGCAACCTCCCCCCAAAACAAAACCAAATTTAAAAGATAAACCAAACCGAAACAAAGAAGCAAAACAAAAACAAAAATGAAGCATGTTGTGGAAGGTGTAATGTGGCCTGTTGAGACTCACAGTTGACCCTTCAGTCTATTCGTCTTTAACTGCAAATGGTCATTGTCAGGAGTAATTGGTCTGACTCCAGGCTTCTGGTTTCTGCTACACAACAGATAATAGGCTCTCACTGGGCTCCTCTGGGATAGTCTGTTATCCCATGTCATGGAGATTCTGCTGTTTTGGATTTGTAGGTAGCTTCCCTTCACATGTTTCAACAGTTCATTGGTTCAGGGGATGTTAGATGGACTAACTCATAGCCCTGGTTCTGACCCTGGCTGGTAGCTAGGTTGCTCAGCTCACTAGCTTTCCCTCGTGGTCAGTTACTACCAAGATGGGCTCTCCAGCATGCCCTTGGTTAGCTCACCCAATCAGCCCACATCAAGGATCTGGGCCAGTTCTGCAGGAGCCCTCAGATCCGAGTCCCCCTGACTCACATCACCAGGGACAGATCTATTGTTTAGGCCAGGCAAGGTTCAGGACCTTCTCTCCCAATTACTGCAGGGAGAATATGAGAGGGACCGGATGACGCGGGGCGAGGTGAGCAGGATTTGCTCTCCCGCTCTCAAGTCCTCAGGCCTGGCTCACCTGCAGACCTGACAACTATTTCAGCTCTACTGAACTGCATCTAGTGTAGGCAGGGCTAGTTCTCTCACCCTTTTGACCTCTGGGCCAGCTCTCTTGCTTGCCACAGGTAGCAAGTGACAGAGGGGGAGGGCATCTTTCCCTTGCCCATGCCACCTCATGGCAGATTAAGGGGACAGTTAAGCTCTCTTGTTCTCACACCCTTAGTGCTGGCTCCCTGGCATCACAGACAACAGAGTCAGTCAGTTCTAGTGTGCTGCCCAGGCAGGAAGCAAAGGTTGCTTCCTCATGCACCGCAGCCAGTGAAGGTCGGGACCCAGATCTCCTACACTGTGACCCCAGGGTCAGCTCCCTCGTCCACTGAAGGTGGTAATAGGGGACATTTTTCCTTTACCAATGCCACCACATGACAGACAAGAGGTACAGGGTCAGTTCTTCTGCTCTCATGCCCTCAGGGTCCAATTACCTGTGTCCTGGACCACAGGATCAGCTCTAAGGTGCCTCCCTGGTAGGATGCAAGCCTATGGAGAGGGGGCAAACTCTCTTCTGAGGGGTTGGGTCAGCTCCCTATTGCAATATCCAGTGAGAAACAGGACCAGCCATTTCAGGCAAGTGACTGGTGGGGCTGGCTCAGCACAGCATGGTTCCAATGATCCCTGTGCCAACACTGGTCATGGACATCACCACAGACGTGGACCCAAACATGGTCCTCAGCAGCAGCTCATGTCCATATGCCACCATGGCGCCAGGAGCAGCTCTGGCAGCATGTCTCCCAGAGAAGCATAGTCCCAGGTGGCTAGCCAGATCCTTGGTATCCTCAGAGCCCTTGGTGGCAACCGGAGTCATGGACACAACAGACCAAGACATAACTCTAGGTAGCAGTCATGGCCTAGATGTCTCCATGGCTTGAGGTGGCAACACCAGCCACCCAGATCAGCACGGCCTTGGGCGCCCCAATGGTCGGTGAATACAGACATGGTCAGAGGTAACCGAACAGACCACGGTCCTCCAAATTGGCCCTGGGTGATATTAGGAGAATCGGACAACAACTCAGATCAGGACTGCTGTAGGGCAGCATTGTTTCTAGTTTTTGGTAGAACATATATATCACTTTTTAAAGAGCAAAACAGTATTGTTATTTCTTAAACAGAAAGATTCTATCTAAAAACTAATGATTTCAGAAAGCACAATTTAAATATCTGGGAAAACAAAGCTACAATAAAAGAAAATTCATGGTTTTTTACTAGATAGAAGGAAAACAAGGAGAACAGATACTTAGCTTCATGATATTTCTTTTATTTTTTAATTAATTAATTTATTTATTAATTATTAAAAATTTCCACCTCCTCCCTTTTCCCTCCCCCTCCCCACCTCCCCCTCCCTCTCTAGTCCTAAGATCAGTCAGGGTTCCCTGCCCCATGGGAAGTCCAAGGTCCTCCCCCTCCATCCAGGTCTATAAAGGTGAACATCCAAACAAACCAGGCTCCCACAAAATTAGTCCATGCAGTAGAATCAAAATTCAGTGTCATTGTCCTTGGCTTCTCAGTCAGCCTTCATTGCCAGCCATTTTCAGAATGTCCAGTTTGATCACATGCTCCATCACTCCCACTCCAGCTGGCCTAAGAGAAATACCTTTAAAAGTATTAGACAAAGGCTAGTTGTGGTGGCGAAAGCCTTTAACCCCAGCACTTCAGAGGCAGAGGCAAGCAGATTGTGTATTGGAGTGTATTGGAGGGCAGCCTGGTCTATATAGTGAGTTCCAGAACAGCCAGGGCTGTTATGAAGAGAAATTCTGTCTTGCAATGCAAAAGCAAAAAGAAAGAAAGAAAAAAGTATTAGACAAGTGCTTTCAAATATCAAATTATGAATTGTTTCTAAAATTTCTAAACCACAAACATAAATTCAAAGCTTCTACATTGGTATTCAAAAGCCCATGTAGACCTTATTATAATACTAAATATCTCATAAACAAAAACTAATGACCAATCATAAGAATGTGCATGTCTAAGCCCCATGATAAATTAAACCAACAAGAGGCTACTAAATCTTCATGCTTAAATTAGATTTGTCTTATGAAAATAGTCGACTGTCTAAAGTCTTATCTCCAAGGTAGAGAAAAGACATCAAGAAATACCACTCCAAGAGTAAAAGTTGTCTACAGCAAAAAATAATAGTCATAATACTCTATCTCATGCATTTAAGGGGGGTTCATAAAATATTAAAATAATAAAATATAAAATAAAAATATAAGATATTTCTATATTATGAAAAAATATTGGTGAAATTAAAAGAACTCATTCACAATTTAGAAGGTTGAAATTTCATTTAAGAAAGGTGGAAGAGAATATAAGTTACAAATATGATAAATAGTCTGTTTAAACCTAAAAAGAAGTCTATTAACAACAGAAAAAAGTAGAGTGCATGCACATAGTACTCTTAAAAATGCAATCCTTTGTAGTCCAAATGCAAAAATATGCCAAATATTATAAAACGTTCTTATAGAGTGCATGTCAAAACCAATTCTGTGGTCCAATTGATATTAAGAAAGATCAACTGTGACAACAATATAACTAATTCTTGCAAACCTCATTTTAAAAGTGACAGAAATAATTATACTAATAAAATGTAACCGATGCTCCAACCTATCACTTTTTAAATACCTGGTTACAAAGCAAAGCTCTCATTCTCCATAGATGTTTAAAATCAGAAATTTCTGTGAACTAATTTAGCAGGAAAGTCAATGAATAAACAAAAAAGATATTTAAATATATTTTTAGATACATAACTTTTGGGAGGAAATTTCACTTGTGTATGTATGTTCTTCTATAACCTAAGGTATAATCAAACATTAAAATTAACTAGAGAGCATGTAGGTGTGACAGATATTAATCTGAAGTTAACCTGGTATCAGAATAGATGGTAGTGTTTAAGAAATACTGTGTAACTTGTCCTTTCTCCTTGTACAGTTATGACAGGCAGACTTATGGTCTTTTGTCCATTAGATTCTAAATGTGTTATACTTCTATCCAGATAATACACATTTCATTTTTTTTCCTAAGGAGAATGAGCTATTATAGCTGTACATTTTTATGCTATAGAATAAACAATAGCAAACTCTCCTGGCAATGGTTTGCTTTCAAGCTATAAAATGTTTACATCCTTAGTTGTTTTCTGTTCATTGTTGCTGTTACAGAGCCAGAGAGTCATACTGAGCCAGAAGAATTTTTGGAGGACATTTAAAATAAACATGTTCTATTCTGAGACATAGAACCCTTCATGTCTTTATAGTAAACTCTCTAAGTATAAACAGCAAATAACCCTTTGTCAATGTAACTTACATCACATACAGACATATCTGTGAAAGGGGAGAGTATACCAAAGTATAAATTAAAAGTGGTATCTGAAATGAGAGAGTTAAAGTTGTATTTTGAAAGAAAAAGTTTTGATGATTATACTAAAAAGTAAAAATCCAACTTCTATTAACACAACATATTAAAATTTAGCTTTATATAATGTTCCAATGTAAGAAATTTCAAAAAATCCAAAGAATAAGAGTAATATTAATTCTATTTCCTTTATTATTATTATTATTATTATTATTATTATTATTATTATTATTATTATTTTATTACTTTAAAAAATATCGATTCAAATTCCCACTTCCTCCCCTCCTCCTATTTCCATCACACTCCCTCCACACAATCTCTCCCAAACCCCCTCCAGTCTTAAGAGAGGGCAAAGCACCCTGCTCTGTGGGAAGTCCAAGGCACTCCCCATTACATCCAGGCTGATCAAGTTATATATCCAAAGATAATAGGATGCCAAAAGGCCAGTACATGCAGTAGAGACAAATCCCAGTGCCATTGTCATTGGCCCCTCAGTCTGGCCCAACTGTCAGCCACATTCAGAGGGACTAGTTTGATTCCATGCTTATTGATTCCCAGTCCAGTTGGAGTTGGTGAGCTTTCATTAGCTCAGGCACACTGTCTCAGTGGGTGAACCCCTCATGGTCTTGACTTCCTTGCTCACACTCTCCTTCCTTCCACTCTTCAACTGGACCTTGGGAGCTCAGTCCAGTGCTCCAATGTGGGTCTCTGTCTCTATTTCCATCTGTTTTAGACAAAGGTTCTATGGTAATATTTAAGATAATCATCAGACTGACTATATGGCAATGCCTGTTCAGGCACCCTGTCTTTTGCTTAGGGTCTTAGCTGAGGTCATCCTTGTGGATTCCTGAGAATTTTTCTAGAGCTAGGTTTCTTGCTAACCCCAAAATGGCTCCTTCAATCAAGATTTCTCTTTCCTTGCTCTCATATATGTCCTTCCTATTAATGTTATTTCTACAATGCACATGATGGCAAAGGCCTTTGCCATGTCCAACAGAGAAAAATTATTAAGGTATCCCCCATGTGTATTTCCCCCATTGACTATTTTTTTTTTATTTTCAATGTAATATTTTTTTGAAGTTTAGTGCAAAAGTAAAGTCATTTCAGTAAAATGCAATGATAAGTTCGTAAAGAAATGCCTTTACTGTACTCTAAGTCTCATGGAGAACACCTATAGAAAGAATAAAATTAAATCATATTTTTTTTCTACAAAGTGTGAACAGTGTCCCCTAAACCTTTATGTGCAGAAATGGGAATTTTAATGGCTTTCCTTGTGTCTTAATTTCTCCTATCAACTTTGTTCTCCAAAATTCTATAAATTCTATTTTTAATTTTATGGTGACTTATATTCTTCTTTGTTCTCTGAATATAAGTAGATCTCTAATGTTTTGTCAGATTGTTTCTAAAATGAGAAAACATGAAGAGCATTATATTATTATAACACTATAAGTATATTTTACTGCAGAACCAACTATGATGTTGGATTTACATTTAATTTCCTATTTGTTCACTCACAAGGTACCTCTGCTACATTAAAGGAGAATGTTCTGGATTCAAATTCAAATGCATTCTCTTTTCTTATGTTCCACTGATGTCTTAACTTCAAATAACAATCTAAAAATTAATAAATTTTCTGAATTTTCAGTCATTTCTTAAATCTCTTCCTCATGAAAAAAATCTCTTTATACCCTCCCCCATGTGAACACACTGCTCCTTAAATTGTCAAATGTAGTAGCAAGCAGTTCAATCTGATTGGTAGCAAAATGAGAAGCTTCTTTGGGAAGGGTCAAACTTCACTAATGTCTTTCTTTATTCATTTACTTTATATTTTATATAAACTTATATGCCCTGTGCTTTACTTATATTTGTTTCATGAGAATCTTTTGTTAGATTTGAGGTTTTAGTTTTGCTTCACTTGTTTTCTGGCAGTCTTTGGTACAGAAAAAAAAAGTAAGAGGAACAAGCAACTTGGAACACTAAATTCCGGTTGAAAGAAATATTGGAATGACTGATTGCAAAAGGAAAGTGAGAGAAAATTTAGATAACAAGTATATTGCTGCTACTGAAACAGGTGAAAGGTCAATAGAGTATAAGTAGCTACTCAAAAATATTTCATTTATTTTAGCAAAATGCTTACATGTACATGAGAGAAACTAATAAAAGATCAATTTCATCGTAGAAAAGGAGAAGCTGAGATTTTATAGGAGAAAGCAGATAGTGTTTGAAAAGGCAAGATATTTTAATTTTTTTTCTTAAGGATGTTGCTTAATCAACTGGAAGCAAGATGGGTGCTGTTGATGTCTAATAACTGAAGCGTACCACATTATGGGCAAAAAATTCACAAATTCTCACCACTATAAATGTACACAAAAGAAAGTTCACAATTTGGCAGGAATAACTGTGGGTACTTTCACTGAAAGAAAACATATGTGTGGCCAAGAAAATAAATTTGGGGTGGTCTTCTGGAATTCTAGTAAGGGCTTAGGAAAGCAGAAGCTAATTCTGTATCATATGTTATCCATAGACAGAAGTAATGCAGTAATTTACTATTTAATTTTTATTTGAGGGGGAAAGGAGAGTAAAAGGAAGCTGGACATGCCATTGGCTAAGCAGAAGTGATGAATCCCATCAGTCAAAAAAAAAGTGAACAGAGAATATCTTGAGGGGGAAAAGAGGGCTTTGTGACTAATGTTCTTAATTTCCTATCAACCTAGGCATGTGTAGCAAATAAGATATGAATCTTCAGTAGGCCGTGTCTTGGTTTTCAATTGATAGCTAAAGAACAACTCAGACACACAGAGAGTAGCTATTCAAACTATAATGCTTAGCTATTTTTGTAAATGAAAATGAGTTTTACCTTTCTACCATTTGAAATTTGAATGACAATGATGCTTGAGGTTGAAAATGAGGCAGAGCAATGTGTTTGAATGTCTTTCAATAAAATACTCAAGATAATATCTTAAGCCTGGCATGAATGGCTTGACTTACCTTTGATGACCCTTGCTTCATATACACTTTGTGTTAGAATTCTCAGCATGTTCATAGTGGATACTAAGTGTCAAAGACCTTACAGCTGCTATTATACACATTTTATAGCCAAACAAAGTAAACAACGATAGATACATTTATAAGGAAATGAACTGATAGTCCAGCCATTATCCTGGAAGTTTTTCCATTTTTCAAACTCAGAGAACAGGGATTGAACTGAGCCTATTCTGTGACCATCTAGGTCTCAGAACTTGAACTCCATTTCTGAACTTGTAGAAGCTCTCAGCAAGTCCATCTTTCCACAGATCAATACCACTCTTGGTCCAGTAATGAGAATGTAACAAAGAAAGATGAGAGACTAGATTTATTCTGTTCCTATTGGCACTGAGTAGTCTATCCACTGTCTTGGAGAAGCTGCCTGTCTCTTTTTTATCCAAAATAAAGCTTTGGTTCTTGTGGAAAGCATATCTTTTCACAGTTGTCTATGTTATACTCACCTTTTGCTTGTATGGAGTCTCTGATGGTTCCAATAGAGTTATGTACTGAAATATGAATGGATTACAAATATTGATATCTATATCTTCCATATAAATATCAATTTTTGTTTGTTCCTTTACATGTCCCATTGACTCATGTGACTTGACATATGAAGTCGAAATTCAGCAATGAAACTACTTAAAATTTGCACAACTTGGGTAGTGTAGTATTGAAACAAGGATGTGACATTTTTAAATTAAGAAAGTTGTGTGGTAGGACATGTCTCATGCTGATAAGGCTGGTCTGCTGGACATGTCTAATTTCATATGTGAAATGTGATCAGTAAAAACAAAAGAAGAAAGAAAAGCTTTTCAGGTCTTATGCCTAAATGCTTTAGAATCAATAGGAGTAAGAATACCCACAGGGCGGTCCTCTTCCCCAGTTAATTTTTTAGCTTTGTCAATACATACAACTGGAATGCAGGCAAAGAGTTTATATTCATCTATCTTCATTTAAAATCACATTGTCTGAAGGTTTTCTATTGGCTAGAAATTTTGTTCTTCAGAATAGCAAGTTATACCTACCTCTTCTACATCCCCCCCCCACAAACACACACGTGTGTGCTTGCAAGAGAGATGTTTGACTTCCTCAGTGGATATCGAAATTATTTTTATCAAGTTATTTGGTGAATATATCATCAAAACAAATGAAGAAAAATATTTATATAGTGTCAGAGTATTCCCCAACTTGGAAGCACAATGGCTAATAGATTATTATACTAAATTACCATATGGTTAGTATAGACATTATGATAGATATAAAATCCAGCAATAACCACACCCCTTTCTCTGCTCTGTAATAACCATTTCATTTTTATTGCAATGTTTTATGTGTTAACACTGTAATATTTTTATAGGAGTAATATGATATTCTCTTATTTTGGTAAGATTCAATTTTGCAAAATCATCTATTACTTTAAGTCGAAAATAATTAAGCAAATAAGCACCCTAGAAAGTATTTATTTCCTGACCTATTGTCTGCTCAGGAGCTACACTGCGCTCATGGATGAAAATCAAAATAAATAAATAAATGAATGAATAAATAAAAAAGTCTACCAATTTTTGAAAGCTTTGAGTATTGCTTATAAGAAAACCCTCCTTACTGGTTTTTTAAATTGTCATGTAATTGACTAATTCTACAGTAACCAGGCTTGGGAGTAACTAAAAACCCGCTATGTTCCTAATGATGTTCAATGAGGCACAGGAAATGAATAGATGGATATGGTCCAGTTGCTAGAAAATAGTTGTTTGTTACTGACTTGTCTGAGAGGAAATGAACACTTTCATTTTTCAGTGACAGAGTATAAAGTGTTCCTCACTAGGGCTGTTCTAAAAGCTCCATGCCCCTTTGAATTCTGATAAGGAGGCAGTAGTTAAAGGAAAGCATTTAAATAATCTCAACTAACACAGGTTATTTTACAAGCTGGGTTTTTTTTTATTCCTTTATATGTAAATTTTCCCCAGACTTCAAAACAAAGAATTTCTGCATTCTGTATCACATATAACATTATCAGCAAGGTGGTATTTATCTTCCTTTAAATGTTAATTACTAAGGGGACTAGAAAATTTGTGGACTTTGTAGAGATAGATCTCAGGGAGAGCAAATCAGTAGTTTTCAAACTTGGCTGTGCTTTGGAACTTTGACAAATAGCTTTCCCTCCCCCGGGTCCTATTTTCAGGGGTTCTGACTTAAGTGGCCTGTGGTCCTAGTATCTCAATTTAAAAGTCTGCTCAATGACTCTATTATGCATTCGGGGTTGTAGTCACAGAAAAGGAAAGGAATCATGGAGATGCAGTAAAGCAAACAGCTCCATTTTTTCCCTGTTTTTCATTTTAAATAACTGTTATAATACCCCTATTCAAATTATAAAGACATGACCTATAACTGTTTGCTACCAATGTCAAGATGGAATTTGCTACTTCAGTGTTGGCACTTACCCCTCCCGTAATACAAAGATGAAGAGAGACTTCCTGTTCAAGTATGTATCTATGATAATATAGAAAGTTAACTGACTTCTTCCACCTACTAACAACCTGTGAATACATCCATCTGTCTATCCATCCATCTACCACCCATCTACTAGCTTGCTCAAGGTATCAGAACTCATGAAGAAAGAGTGTTTATTTACTAGCTCCTTGGTAGTATTATTAATAGATATCAAGAGATTTATTTCCCTAAAGAGTCAACAAGCAACATGCTAGCTAACATAAAAGACAAGTGTTTAATCTTAAACTATCTCCTTTTGTATTTTCAAATCTCCTCTCCATTCTTTTTCACATTTCTTTGTGTCTTAGCTCAGGAATTCCAATTGAGAGAGAAGGGAACAGGTGCTGAGAGGATAAGAAATGATAGTATTTATTCCCTTGCTTTTTGTAAGATCCCACTGATTGCCACTATCCCTTTTCAAAGATCACATTTTTTTGCTTTTTCTCTCTGGTCTTTCTTTAGGTTTTGGTTTTCTAGTTTTAGTAAATGAACCTCCTTTCCCCTGATCCTTAGGGCCAAGTGAGCTCTGGATTTCTCAGAATCTTCTCTGGAATTTTATAATATTGACCACATCTCTGTTAATGAGTTCTTTAATAAACTGTACTTATATATTCCAGACTGGAAAGTATATCCTTTCTTGGAAAGAGTTGAAGTTGAATTGGTAGATCAGGATTCTAAGCAAAGTTAGCCAGGCAGAAAGAAAATGTCACATTTGCACTCAGATTTTGGAGTTTCTCTTTTTAAAGATAGGAAAGTAGAAGGGGGTGCTCTTTGAGATAGCCGAAGCATAATAAAGGGATCATAAGGGTAATGGGAGGATGATTATTGAGGGTAAGGGGAGGATGAATGTGTATTAACGTGCATTATCTACATGTTGTGATGATTAATATTGATTATCACCTCCAGAGGGTCTAGAATTACCTAGGAGACAAGCCTCTGGGTATACCCGAGAGTCACTGTCAGTATTTGGTTGGCTTCTGGGTATGCCTGTAAAAGATTATCTAGATTAGGTTCATCGAGAAAAGGAGACCCACCTTAACTTTGGGCAGTACCATTCTATGTGCTGACATCCTGAGCTGAATAACAGAAAGTATGCTGAGTATCACCATTCATAACTGTTTCCCGACTATGGATGCAACTTGACCAGTCATCATGAGGTTTTGCCACCATGATATTCCCGGTATAACAGATTGTGACATCAGATTTGGAGCCAAAATATTTTTTTCTCTTTTTTGTTCCTTTTGCTACAGCATTTTACCTATATCCCAGAAACCAGAAAAGTAATTAAAACACATGTGAAAATATCTCTTTATGATATTCACTATTCTGTACAATTAGTACATGATAACAAAATAGCTAATAATAGAAAAATGTGCTATGCTCATTTGTGATATGGGATTAAAGGATTCATATAAATGTGTGAAATCACCTGTGGTCCCTAGAGAGATCTTTTTCACAATTATAAATAGACTGTATATGCTAAAACTTTGTAAATTTTTCAAGGACTTAATAAAGTGATTTAATCTTGCTTCTTCCTCTTGGTTACTATTACTACCTGCCTCCACACCCCACTGATTATTTATGTCTAATACTTCCTAAACTAGTAGTTCACTTATAATGGGCAGGAAGTTTAAAGAAGTAGAGGAGATAGTGATCCATTTAATTTTATTTTAAATGAGGAATTTCAAAGCTGAAAAGTTAAAAGACCTAGCACAATTAACTCTGGTGATCTAGGAAGCAATGATATTGATTTTCCTTCTGTATGCTACATAGTTCTTTACTGTTTTAATGAGTATGTATAAATTTGAAATTCATCAAAAATACATTATAAAACTAAATTAGGAAATTGATTTATTTGGAATCCTTAGTGCCAGGGTAAGGGGACAAAGTTTTTCAAGCCATAATGAATTTTCATTATCTGAGAGATAGGTACCTAATGTTGTTCACCCAATAAAAGTATCCCTCAACACCACTGCCACCCTGTTCTAAGTACACATCCATGAATGCACACAGAACTCTTATGCATGAACATGCTCTTGCATGGGACTCAGGCTCTGACTTCATCTTCATTTCTTGTTGGTCTGAGCAGTATCAATATTACATTGGTTTGCCCTGGAAGCAAAGCATAGCGAGTTAAGAGACTCAGAGACATTGTTTTCTGGAGGGGAGAAGTTAAAAATTGTGAGCTTCTTAGCCTAGTCACCCAGAGAGCTCTGAAGGAGGTAAGTAAGCTTTGTGTTCTTCTAAGGCACCTGGGCTCCTTATTGCTCTAGGCAGCTATGACCAGTCCCAGCGTGGACAGACTACTGCTTGTGTTTACAAAGATGATCTCACTCTTGAATCAGCTCTTTCTGGAGGTAAGCATATGAAGTGGTGTGGTCTTTATGCAGATCTTGTCTAGGCTACAATACTGGGTGGAACTCCGCGATCATGTCTAAAGACATTATCTAGCACCACACATTCTGATCCTCTGACTCTTAAAATCTTTCCTTTCTTTCTTGATGACCTTCCCTGAGCCTTAAAATATGTAGGGGTTGTGTTGTAGTTAGAGTAAATGGAGTTGGACACCATAGGGTCACTTATTCTTTACATTTTGACCAGGTTTGAGTCACTGTAGCAGCCTCTCCATCTGCTACAAAAAGAAGATTCCTTGATGAGGTTGAGGTCTCAGAACTGTAGTTAAATATTGTATTGACTTATATTTTGAAAATGGCAGTACTAGATTATTCTCTAGGATCCATGATCTGTCAAACCATTGGTAGTTGGCTATATTTACAGCACCATGCATGAATTCTTTCCTATTGGATGTACCTTAAGGTATATATATATATATATATATATATATATATATATATGTGTGTGTGTGTGTGTGTGTGTGTGTGTGTGTGTGTGTGTGTGTGTCACATTTACACAATTAGGAATACATTATTAGGCTCACAAGCTTTACACTACTTTTTTTCCCTTAGAACCTTGCCTAGTTTCTTTTGATACTATGAGAGTTTGCCCTCAAGAAGGTGGCTTCCAAGCAGTACCTGCTAGAGTCCTCTAAGTTCTGTGTCTCTCTCTACATGTCTTCAGCAACAGTGTCTTACCTTTAAGTTATGGGAGACAACCAAGAACAAGAGCAATAGTCTATATTGTTCAGAGAGTTTCTAATCTACAACTCAAAAGGTTTACCTTGCTTAACATTGGAGTTATTTTTGGTAGCTTGTTCCTGGAAGGGGGCTATTATGAAATTGTATCACATAACTCTATTTAAACTACACACACACACACACACACACACACACACACACACACGTATGTTTTAAGCAAACACATAAGATATTATTTCCCTATGACTTTAACAAAAATCTTTAGTGTTACTTAGCTCACTTTGCTCCTTTCCTCTCTGTATTACACTCTTTCCCAACTCAATCAAGCATATTTAAGTATACTAATTTTGGTACCAAACCATCCATAACTAATAACATAGATCACCATGAGTGAGCTAGCTGCATTTGAGTCTAAAAATATGTTGTTCAACAGACATGATCTGGCCCATTGTTTGTAGCTTGTAGATTTCACATCAATAGCATCATTGAGAAAGAAAGCATAAAAGAACCAAAGGAAAATATCATATGAAGTAAAAATAAAAAGTCCATACAAAATAAATATCAACAAAGCCACAGAAAAAATAGGGTGGTAGTTTGAATAGGTACGGCCCCAATAGACTCATATTTTTGAATACTTGATCCATAGGAAGTATTTTAGTTAGGGTTTCTATTGCTGTGAAGAGACACCATGGCCATGGCAACTCTTGTACAATAAAACGTTTAATTGAGGCTAACTCACAGTTTCAAAATTTTAGTCCTTATCATCATGATGAAATATGGTGGCATGTGGGCAGACATGGTGCTGGAGAAGAAGCTGAGGGTTCTACTTCTTGATCTGCAGGAAACAAGAAGAAATCTGCCCCCACAGTGACACAATTCCTTCAATAAGGCCACACCTGATGCAACAAAGCAACACCTTCTCATAGTGCCGCTCCCTATGGGTCAAGCATTCACACACATAAATCTATGGGTGCCATACCAATTGAAACCACCAGAGAGGATGGCTATAACAGCAGATGTGACAAATGGGAAGCCATTACAATCCCCAGATTCTGTGGCATAAGGAGCCCTCGATTGAGGAGATATGCAGCACAGTGAAAGAATGTTATTGAGACAGATATGTCTAAGCTAAATTTATTGCTAATATTCAGTTCTTGGTAAATATTTTGATTGCGATAGTAGTATACTTATTGCAGGTATGTAATTTATATGTTGCGTTCATTGTTTTAACCATCAAAGATTACACAAGAAAAAGGAATAGAATGATTGAAGTTTAGTTGTTAAAAAAGAAAAAAGAAAAACCAGAAAAAAGCACAGGACTTGAATCATAGTATAGTATGGTTTCTCTCACTTTATTAAATGCATCTTGAAAGCCCAGTGTTAAGTACTGTGTTTCTAAAACTTGTTAGTCTATTTAAATTGTATTTATAATGTGTTATAAAGGATGCATTGGTTTTACTAAATCTGTGAGCTTATCAGTTTCCTAATAGCTTCCACTATTCCTTAGTTCACTAATAAGATTTATGATGCCTGTCCTAGTTTGTTTTTCTACAGCTGAGATAAAATAGACAAACACCAACTTGCAGAGGAAATGGTTGGTTTTATATTACAACTTCAGGGGTGCCTAATCCATCACTGGGAGATGTCAGGACAGGAACTCAAGATTGAGCAGATTGCAGGAATCATAGAGAAATACTTTTTACTCAGTTGATTCTCATGGCTTGCTCAGCCTACTTTCTTATAAAACCAAAGACCAACTTCCTAAAATGACACCACCCACAGTGGCTTGGATCTTCACACTGCAATCATAAATCAAGAGAATTGCCCTACAGACTTGCTTGTAGTCCAATCTGATGGAGATATTTTCTCAGTTGCGGTTCCCTCTTCCCAGATAACATAACTTGTGTCAATTTGACAAACTACCAACCAGGTAATGCCGCTGAATGCTACACAGAGTGTAAGATGAAGCTTACACTCCATCTGCATTTTAAAGTGGATGTGATTACTCATATATTTTTCAATAGTGACAGAATCAGTCTCAAGTACATTCTACCCAGAGAAATAAGGCGAAATGAATCAAAGTAAGGCAGGTATCTTAGTTAGGGTTCTATTGTTGTGAAGACACACCATGACCACGGCAACTTTTATAACTGAAAACATTTAACTGGAGGTAGCTTACAGTTCAGAGGTTTAGTCCACTATTGTCATGGTGGGAAAAGATGGCATGCAGGCTGACATGGTGCTGGAGAAGGAGCTGAGAGTGCTACATATTGATCTGCAGTCATCAGAATCAACTATGTCTCTGGGCATAATTTAAGCATTATGAGACCACAAAGTCCACCTCAACAGTGACACATTTCTTCCACCAAGGCCACATCTCCTAATAGTGTCACTCCCTATGGGGGTCATTTTCTTACAAATCACCACAGGACAAATAAAGTGTGTTGAGTAAGAGTACACCTAAAGCAATTCATATCAGCACCCAAATCCTCACTCACCATTCTTTGCTCTGGTGATATGCCCCACTGCCGTTCTCCTCCCTATCTTGATGTGCACCTATCTCCTTCACACCCGAGAGGTATTTACCCTGTATTGGGTTTTCTGACAACATGCCTCATTTAAGCTGCTTCAATTATCAGGATAAGATTCTCATCACTGCCTCTCAAATGGTTCCCCATTCTGAAGCACTCCTTTAATGTCTTTTCTTCAGTTCTTCCTTTGTGTAATTAAGTCTCTGCCTCACCAATCTCTCTCTGACTTTCCAGTCCCTTTTTCTGTCTCTGTCTCTCCCCCCCTCTCATGCACACACACTCATGCACACACACACACACACACACACACACACACACACACACACACACACGGACCACCCCTCCTGAAAAGATCCATTTGTGTCAGACCTCTTCTGCTGCCTACTGAAGCTTGCACCATTCAGTTATTTTTAGTATTATCTCTTTCCTTTAATTAGCACAGCCCTAAACTGCGTATTTTGTTCTTAAGTTTTACACAGATTAAGATCTCCCAGTTCCTTAGTCATTGATTTTGGCTGGTGCCCTGAGTTTCCTGCAGTTCGTTTAAATTCCAGTTCACTACAATATGCCAAAAATAAATAAAACATGGTTTTCTAACATCTAATCACCCAGCTCCACCTGTGAACCTTTGGAGGATTCTAAACCTCTGAGAAAAGGGGGTGGGGAGGCAAAGTTAGCATACATTTTCTTGGTAGCCCTATTCCATACTACTGTTTTCTGACATAATGATCCCCATAATTCTTTTAACATTTGCAATGCATTCATGAGCCCCTTTATTTTTGCATCTATACATTTAAGTATACATTTTTTATAAAGAGGTGGAAATATCTATAATCAGTCTTTTCTTCTTTCTTTAAAACATATTTTCATTTCAACACCATTATCTCCAGTTAAATGGAAGAGATGGGCATGTTGCCCTTCATGGAAACTTTACTCGTCTATTTGGAGAAAATTCATTTTTAAATACTGGAAATGGGTTTAGGGTGCTGAAAGGTTGCATCCTGCATCCGGAAGGATCACAGTTGCTTGCTCCACTCTCCCACTCCCTCTCCCTTCCTCTGGTGTCAAGTTGATTCTCTTGATAAATTAGAGGGTTGGGAATCCCCAATTCCAACTGTCAGGAAATCACTTTGCTTGGAGTTTTGCATTTTTAAAGGTACTTCCTTTCTCAGTTCACCAATTGTTTTTCTCCTCAGTTCCAGAACTGGAAGATTCCAGCATTCAAATTCTCCATAATATAAAGTGGATTCCAAAGTTTCTTCTCTTTAGATTAAACCATTTGTATTGCTATTGTTCTCAATATGTGTCCACAGCTCACTGTTTTGATTCCTGTAACATTATACAATTATTTTGTCTTTTCCTCCTTATTTCCCCCTGTAGTTAAAACGCCTTGGGTTATAATATAGAAACTAGTTGTGTATCCCATATTTTTTAACAACACAGGATGGAAATGTTGATGAGTTAAGATCTTCCTCTGAAACTGGAATATTACCACCTTTTTAGCATCATTACTTTTGGTAGATAATTTCTCATTTTTTTTCAAACACAAGCCTATATATTTGTGTGTTTCAAATCAGTTGTCATCAGTAGTACCTGAGTATTAAATAGATAAAAATTGGTGATCATGCCTTAGAAAATATAATTCCTTATTCTAACTGAATTTCCTTTAAACATTCTGTTTGAGCTATAGCAATAAGATATTTGAAATATCAGATAAGTTAGAAAAAATAGGAAGTTCTTTTCTTTCTAAGAAACTGGGTGGTCTAGAAATTGAAAACCTTTTTTGTTTGTTTTGTTTTGTTTGAGACAGGGTCTCAAAGTGTACCTCAACCTGTCTCTCATGAAGCTGTCTATGTAAACCAGAATTGCCTTCAACTCACAGAGATCTGGTTGTCTCTGTCCACTGAGGGCAAGAAATAAAGCCATGTACCACCACACATTCATTTCTGCTCTACTAATGACTGGGCCTAAATAGACTTTTGAGTTGAAACCAATAGTTACAATCAAATTTGTAACAGTAACCACTGGAACCATTCCCCGTATGAATTCTATTTGTGTTGATATTGCAAGTATCTTAGTGTCAAATTTTAAGATGAAACACATCTTTATGATGGAATAAAAATTGATATGTGAACAAATATATAACTTCTCAGTTGGCCAATTGGTCCATATTATAACAATTGGTTGCTACTTACTCACATTTGAGTACTTACATGCTTAATAATATGTAGTCTATTTTCTATTAAATTAAAGTGAAATCTTTTAATATATTAGCATATGAGAATATGCCTATGTAAATATACAGACACATACATATATACATAAATCACAGTTGTTTCAATCTATTGCTTAAGAAATGAGAATATATTTATTTTGTTAATATTTTCCTACTGCTCTTGCTTGGAAATGGATTAAACAAATTAAAATAATACAATTTCTTTATCTATTTATACTAAATTTAAATTACTTTTACAATATGCATATTGCAATGTGTGTACATGTTGCTTATATAATTTAAAATGAGTATTATACAATAAGTAATAACAAACATGCATTAGCCGGATAGCAAGCAGAAAACAGTTTATTTGACTATATGTCTGACTATAATAAATTTAGGATCATATCCTTGTTAGGATTCCATTAGCATTTTAAAGGGAATTATTTGCATTTTATTTGTGTAAGTATTTGCTTGTATTTATTAAAGTGTGCTGTGCTCATGCCTATTGTCCAAGGAGACCAAAAGAGGATGGCAGACACCTTGGAACTAGACTTACAGAGGGTTTGAACTGTTATGTGAGTGCTGGAAAGTAAACCTTGCTTCTCTGTAAGACCAATAATTACCAATAACCTTTGAGCCATCTCTTCAGACCCTCCATCTGCTTTCTTAACACATCATATTTATATCATCATAGAAAATTATTAAAATTTAATATTACATTGCCCTCTAAACTGATGGTTTAACCATTCACTTAAGAAAATTCTAGGGCTGGAGAGATGACTCAGCGGTTAAGAGCGTTGCCTGCTCTTCCAAAGGTCCTGAGTTCAATTCTCAGCAACCAAATCATCATGGCCAAATCAATTCAAGCAAGCAATTAATTAAAGCAAATGCTTTTATTCGGATACATGAACTGTCTTACACTAGAGGCAGAGTTCAAGAGATCAACACTGGACATAAAGAAGACAGAGATTTTTTTGCTTTGCTTTTGGTTTTGTTGTTGTTGTTTAGGTGTAGGTAACTGCTAAATGAATAATTTGGTGGTCAAAAAATTGGTGTTACTGGAGGGAAATAAGTTAGTCATAATGACCTGCTGTAACAAAGACATGATTATAAAGTGGTCATAACAAGGTGGTCATAAAAAGAGATAGTTATAACAACCTTTTGAACAAAGGTAGTGTTGTTATAATAACTTTTTGAAACAGAGAAATGGTTGCCATTTCCTGGAACAGGAGTACAGAACTACTTGTATTTAATGTTACATGTGGGGCATAGTCTAATCCTTCAGAAACAGAAGTTTGATCATAAATGGGAATGACCATAGTTTGTTCTTGATATAATATAGCTTTTAAATCTAAGATGGGGGCAGACTGGTTCATCACTTCCAACTGATTTCAAGTATATGAAATATTTTAATATCTTTAGTTACCACAATAAATCACTTGCACATGAAACAGTATCATCAATTTGCATTATGAGAACCACAAGAACAGTGAGAGAAATATGAGAGAGAACTCATGTACAGCCTGATTCTGCTATGTCATTCTTCATATTATTTACCAAAGCAAAAAAGAAATTATAGTTGAAAGAGAGGTTAGGCACATTCTTGTCCATTACACTGCACACCAGCTATGCACCCAAGCAATCAATATGGCTTGGACACAGCTGATATAATTTGGTGGAGTTATAATTGATTTTTTCCCTCTTAATATCATTACACCTACAGAACATCTCCAATTATGTGTCCCTCCCCATCATTCTCCAAATTACACGTTCCAAATGGAACTAATTATCTACTCCCATATAAAGCATCTCCTCATGACTGTTATCCCTTCTCTATTATAGGCACCAGTGCTTTCATGCTCCTAAATGTTCATTCGCTGCAGTACGTCTCTTTTATTCATTCCCTTATTCCTTCCTAAATCTAATCACTGAATGTTCATGTTTTGAAATTATTTGTATGTTTAAGTCCCTTTATATTATAGAAACATATTTTAGAGTTCATTTGAATATAATAAAGACTCAGTGAGCAAAAGAATGAAATATGAATAAGTGCATGAATAGACAGCTGTTCTACCTCAAGTAACTTAAAGCTAAAATAATAAAAGAGATGCTTTCTTACATGAGAGAATGTCTTTAAAAAGTCTCTTAGGTTATATTATAACACTACTTAATTAAAAAAATTCTTCTCAGCTGATTGCTTTGAATGGTGTTTGGAAGAGATATAACTGGTAGTTGTAGATCTATGAGATCACCTAAAGATATTAATGGATAATTTGAAGGAACACATTGACTAAGGTACTTCTTGAGAAAGGACTTTGGATTTTTGATATTTGTTAGATGTTATTGTCAATGAGAGTTTTATAGTTCACACATATACATATACATGCATAAAAGCTTACAGAGTCAAGTTATTGAATTGACAAATCACACATAAACAACAAGGGGGAAATAAAAACACAGTTTTCTTACTAGCAAGCAAATAAGTATGGCATAGGATAAAATTTTAGTGAATAATATAAATAATCAATGTCCTTTATCTCAAATCCTGTAACTGGAAATAGAGGTGTGTTCTAAAGTAAGATATTAGATAGGGTAAACATAGGTTTAGAATAGAGAAGAAAATGACGTCTCAGCTATTTAAAAAAGAATGATTACAGTTATTTCATAAACAGAAAAAACCTCTTCATTTCTAATAGTTTTAGCTAAAATTTATCAGATGTAAAAAATAGTTTGATATTCCTTATTATGTATTAAAAGTATTTTTGATTTGCTGACATAAGGTCCTCAAATTTTATGTATCCACGTTGTCCTTCATATTTTCCTTGGGCATACAAGCAGTATATTTTCTCTTTGGGAAAAGGGGGAATACCTTAGTTCATAGGTTAATTTTTTGGTGATAGTATTGTATTTTAACACCCATGATTCCTTTTATGAGGAATCAGGGAAATAAATATGTGTGTGTACATGTATGTGTATAAATATGTGTATATATTTTGTTTCTAAACCAAATATTATTATTTCTGCACCTTGCTGCTGTGAATATCAGATTTACTGTCCTAATTAGGGAGATAAAGGCCCTAGAAAGATATAAGAACAAATTTTCAGGAAGATTAATGAGGAAATTAAGGATTGAAAGGATGTGTTGATTAGGTCCGAATTCAGCTTCTGGGGATTGGTAATCCAATTAAGAAATCAACATAATTACCTGAATACCCCAAATTATATTAATTTGATGGATAGTCATTTTTTTCTAAAATTTGAGTGTTGCAAGATAGAGACTGAAGATACCCTTAAGTTAACAAGGAATATTTTCTTCATTTATTCATAATGCAGTAAATAAATAGTAATTAAACACCTATCATGTGCATAGTAAAAGAAACAAGTGTCCTTCCAAGTCAGAACTCTTCCAGAGCAGACTAGAATGTTTACAGAGAAGGCATTTGACAAAGGATAAATGAGCTGAAGATTTCTCTCACATAGGCAGATTGTCCAAATAGAAATAGAGACTCATGTAATTTCCTGATGGGTTTTGCAATATACATAACCTAAGGAATTCATATATAAATAATTACAAATTAATCTTGTGGATGTGTTAAGACATGGCAAGCATTAAGCCAAGAATTTTCCATACGGCATCACATTTAGACTTTAGATGTGAATTTTGATGCATATTATTAAATAAAATAAGATGACAAAACATTCCTCCTATTATGCACACATCTTCTGATATAGTCATCCGAATTCCCCAAAATAAAATACGGAGAATAGTACAGACTATGTACCATATGCCACAATTAAGACACTAATTCATTTTATTAAAGGAGTAGGTAAAGAACTCAAAAGGCCTGCTACTGGGAAATGTTTAGACTATGAAACTACAATTTGTGCACCTGTAATGATGCAAATATCATCAAGCTGTTGACTTAGAGTTACTTTATTTTTTTAAACTTCCCACATTAATGTCATATTTGCCTGTTTTTAATATACAGGATAGATTTCTCCATCTCATCTTAATAAGCACATTTTGCAAACGTATTTTTGATCTTTAAAAATGATTGCACATATGATAATAAAATTTGGGGGGTTGGGTTTCGACTACTGACATGCTTTTGGCAGTATTTCATTTTGTGCAGTAATAGCATATCACTTTTGTGACAGCCTATACACAGATTCCATTGACAAATTGTTCATATACATTTCACAGGGTGGAGGATATATTTTGTATCACTGAAATTTTATTTTTTATGTTTTCATTGGTTGATGAAAAGTTTTACTAAAATAAAACTCCTCAGTGCAATCACTTTGGAGCTATCTATACAAGCAGCTTGAAACAGGTTTTAATCCATTGGATGAATTCAGAAAAAACTAGCAAGCTGGCTAACATTGCATTATTCTGATTTTTATTTCATGAAGCAGAGATTTACTTTATAATCAAACATATATGAACAGTTTGAGTCCAGCTGTCTGAAGGGATTGCTTTTGTTTTCCAATGCTAAAAGAGTCTTTGTAGGTCCTACTTTGATAATTTCCGTATTTCACTTTTGACAGTTCTCCTATCTCTTCATGCCAGCAAACCGCAGTACTGATATCCACATAAAAATACTCTGGAATTTGGGTATTTAAGTATGTCTATAGATAATTTTAAAAGCTTCATTCTGTAAAACAAAAGCCCACTTTTTAATCTAATGAACTTCTAATCTGAATGTATTTTCCAATTAAATTTTAAGGTTTAGTGTTAATACGAGATTATATAGCCTCATTATATTTTAATAAAACAACTAAAGCCAAGAAATACTTACAAATACTCTAAAAATTATTTTAAAATACATAGCCAATACATAGGAAAAACAGCTATACTTTCCTTTAATCATATGGTAAATTTTCAGTTTTTCTTCTGTAAAAATTACTTTGAATGAATTTATTTTTGCAGTACCAAAGACAATTATTGTTAACATCAGCAGAAAACAGTATTTTGCTTTATCTTTGTTTCTTTCTTGTAATGAAGTTTGACCTTTACATCTAATAACATTAGTCAAACATAAGTGAAGAAAATATATTTCCTAGCAATTATTGGAAAGTACAACTTAAAATGATGAAATTGGTCATGAAATAATAACAATTATTGTCTGGACAGAAGCAACATAGACATAGAACTATTTATACACATGCAATTTCTAACAATGCATATTGAAAATACTTTAAAATTGTATTTGGTTTTCATGCAAATTATATACTAATATTTCTGATTTATTTTTGTAATTCAATTGTGAGAAATTCCTTCATAAAATGCTCAATAGGTTAGTGTAAAGTTAAGATTCATATTTTATTTGTATATTTTTAAAAAATATACATCATAGAAAATCACAAGAATTTTCTCATTGTAGTGAACCAACGAGAACTCAAATAAACAAGAAATTGTTAACAGTCAATTCACAGCAGAGAATTTTAAGATGTATCTTTCAGAATGCTTTTCAAATTTCAACCCCTTTGAGGAATTTTTTAATTCTCCCCATCCCCTCCATCTGCCTTCTCAATATGCTCTGTTGATGAATACTTTGTATTTATCATCATGGACTAGCTTTTCTTCCTAAGTGTAAATTTAGTGATATAGAAAACTATCTGATGTTGTATACTCTACAGGTCCTCTTTGGACCATGCATTGAGTCTAGGTGCTAAAGAAACATTTAGAAGACTAAATATGGAGGGTATAAAAGGATGGATAAATGGTTGGTGTGTGTATTTATAATCCTTTTGTGTAAAGTGTTTTTCAGGAATAAGAGACCAAAAAATTGTTCTTGAAATTCTATTTATCTAACTCATTATTGTTCATATACAAGTAAATTTGGTGAATGAAAGTTGACATGCAAGAAGAATAGTTTCTTTAGTATATTAATTTATATTATTTCAATTGATAGATGAAACTGATTTTAACAATCTTTTTGCTAAGATTTGATTTAGTTTAGTTTACCTTGGGTTTTGATGTGGTTTGAGGCAGAGTCTCACTCAAACCTCTTGCCCCAGTCTCCGTGATCTGCCACACCAGGCACTTACTCTGTTTTGTTGATACTGAACTTACTCTGTAGCTGAGGACACCATTGAACCTCCAAGGACTGAGATTACAAGTTTGTGTCACCATATTTATTCAATTTTAGCAGTTTCTCATGCGTACTTTTAAAAGTATGCTATACATGCCAGGCGGTGGTGGCATATGCCTTTAGTCCCAGCACTTGAGAGGTAGACAGGCAGATCTCTCTGAGTTCGAGGCCAACCTGTTCTACAAAGTGAGTTCCACAAGAGTCTCCAAAGCTATAGAGAAATCCTGTCTCGAAAAACAACAACAACAACAAAAATACATTAAAATATGCTATACATGTACACAGGAATCCATAGGGACACATATAAACACAGTAGCATACTGTCAAATCCCATATATCATGAAGGTATGAGCAAATTTTTCCTTAACAGCACAGTCTACTATTAAGTTCCTTATCTGCGCAGCATGTTGATGGAGATAAACTGTGTCTTACAGTTTTAGTTACAGAACAGAAAGAGCAGTCACATCCGATCTCAAAATATCTCATTAGAAGCTTTTAGTTCTGGGTAAACATGGGTCATTATATTGTAATATAATGACCTCCTGCAGTTCCTCCTGCAGTTCCCAGTCTCATTGAACTTTCACACCGATTCTTACTTGAATTATGAGATCTAATTATTTTTTTTCTTTTATTTTCTGTGTATTCTGTGCTCTGGCTATATTAGTGTCTTTAAAATTTTTTCTATATCACATATAGTGTGAGGTGGGTTTTGTTTTCATTTCCTATACCCTGTAATAAACTGCAGGCTCCAGGATAGCATTTTCACCTTTTTCTTGTCTGCTGTTTTGATTCCATTGTCTTGTTAACATTATTGCATAAAGAAACACTTCACAAATATTTGTGGACTGAATGTGGTTTCCTTCTCAAAATAGCAGTTGCTAACTTGAAACCACACCAAATACTTATTTTCAGTACATCGAATTGAACTGAGTTGGGTTCTGACCAAGTGTGAGTAAAGAGAAGACTAGGGAAGGGGAAATGAGAAAGGGAACAAAGGAGAAAGGAAGGGGCGAAAAGGGAGACAGAGAGAAAATCATTACCATACAGGGCTGAGGGGCATTAATTCTGCACTTACTATTTATCATGAGAAGGATTCGTATATAAACTGCAGAGTTAGACACTGCATAGCTTTTAGGACAATGCAATCAGAGTGCCGATTATTAAGTATTTAAAAAATAAAAACAAATCTGGGGAAATTATTAAAAATTACTTTGAAAAATGCTTTTTCTGAAAATAATTACAAAGAAAATCTATTTTCTCATTGTATGTAATAGCTGGCCATTACATGATATATGTTAATCAAAATCAATAGAATGTATTTCAAAAGATCACACATTCTAAGCCCACATATATGATTTTTGTATTCTATTGATCACTATGAGGAAACTTTACTACACCTACTACTTGAGTATAGGAAAGTTATTGGTATCTAAGTGTAAATTCAATAAACAAAATGCTGAATTTGTCTCTTAAAAATTTTTGAAATTAAATTACATCCTTCCTTCTTCTCTATTCCTTTCTCCCACTCCTCTCTTGCTTGCCCCTTGCCCTCTCTCAGATTCATGGCCTCTTGTTCATTAATTGTTATTACATATGAAAACATATACACACACACACACACACACACACACACACACACACATTCCAAAATATAACCTGCTTGATTCTTATGATGTTCCTTGTGTATATATACATGCTCTCAGAGATGACCGACTAGTCTTAGATAACTAAGTTGGGCATTATTCCCTAGTAAAGACCATTTTCTTGCTCTGGCATTGATCAGTTGCCTATAGTGAATTCCCTTGGGTTGAGGCCTCATGAGCTTTCTCCCTTCCATAATAACATCATCATTGGTGTCATGCTTGTTCAAGTCTTGTCTAGGCATCTCTGTTGATGAGACATAATGGATGTAGTTTGTTTGACCTTTCTAGGAGACAAGTATCACAGGAAATTTCCTGTTCCGCTGGTTCTTAACACTTGTTCCACCTTCTCTTCTTCAGTGATTCCTGAGCCTCGGGTACAGGAAGCACGTTGTAAAACTCATCAGTTGGATTAGACACCACATGATCTCCTGTTCTCTGCATCCTGATGGGTTTAGAATGTTTGGTTCATCCCTCTATTTCATTTTATAGTAGTTGGTTACTAGTCATGTTTGCAAGTCAACAATTCTGGCTTTCATTTATACAGACACTTTAATTCTCTTTTGAATCATGAAATGAGACATTCAGTCTTTAAGGTTTGTTTCTCTAAAGCCCTCTAAGAAACAGGAACATTTAATAAGAAACAGGAACATTTAATAAGATTAGATAATTCCAAATACATGGAACAATAAAAACCTATATAAAACATAGTTAAATAATGATTTTAAACTTGTGAATACTGTGATTACCAGTTTTGTGGTGATAAAACATAGAAGAATAGAGGATTAAGATAGAAAACTCGTACAACAGTGATTGTGAATTAGGTAGTCTACAAAGTAAAAGTGAAATACCAGTAGTCAGCAGCTATAATGTCATTGAATCAACTGACAATAGAAAGTAGAAGTAAAGATTTAACCTTAGCACGTGTGTAGGTTTGTATTCCTATATGTGTGATATGAGTGCAAAGTATCAACATATAAGCAATTATTTATTTTATGTTTAAATGGTCAAAACATTTTCTCAGGTGTGTCCCTCAATGGGTAAGCTGATATTTTATAGTGCCATGTGTCATGTAGCCCTTCTCATTAACAATCCCTTTTTCAAACAATGCTATTTGTTATTGACTTTTTTTAAAACAAGCTATTATTTTATTTGTATGAGTATTTTGCCTGCATTTTTGCATATGGACGACATGAGTACTTATTGTCTATGGAGACCAGCAAAGGGCATCAGATCCCCTAGGACTTGATATATGAATGATGATGAGTCAACACGTGGGATCTGGGAATTGAATCCAGATCCTCTACAAGAACAGCAAATGTTCTAAATCATGAAACAATCTCTCTTGCCCTGTGATAAACTTTATAATTCTGTACTGAATCCTGCATGCTTTAAAACTTATTCTATTATCCCTTTGTCTCAAGCTTAATTTCCTTAACTTGAACGACAAGGATATCTGCTTTTAGTCATTCTCTTTCTTCTACTGCTTCATGTTCTCAGCTCCTTCTTATACTTTTAGGTGTTCTTTGTAGACTTTGAATGTTCCTCCCCAGTGTCTAAATCTACCAAACTTATGATCATCATTTGGAGCCCACAGAAAATTTGATATTCTATGTGATACATTTTATAAAGTCTCTAAGGTGAAATCACTCTTTACTTTGATACTCTTACAACATTTAATACTAACCTGTTCCGTAGACTGTCAAATTGCATAGTATTTTCAAATGTACTTCAACTATATCCAATTAGGAACATGGTCTAGATAATTATATTGCATATATCCCATCGTGAAAATACATCAAACTTCGGTAAGAGTTTACAAGAATATTAGTGTGATATGTTCTTAAGATTCTGATGAAAAAAAAGCATCCCTATTCTCTTTAATATATATTTACAAACACTTGGAATATTTGGGAAAATAATTGACACAATAAGAACTTGAATTACAAAAGTCAATTTATTTTTTAATAGATTTGTACATCCAATCACTTACTGTATATTCTCAAAAGCCAGGTAGACCCTAAAAATATAAAGTATGGTGTTGGTGGTGTGTGGTCAACAGAGAAGCTATACATTACTTCACTAGTATGTTTTACTATAGCTTATTTTATTAACAAAATAAGAAAACTAGATAATTATTTTTAAGTGAAGTTAAATCATTATGTGAATGTGACATACGCTGACTTACAATCTAGTTCCCCATTGCAGTGAGCCCTCCACCATAAACCTTGAGTTTCTACTACAGAGTGATAAGAAATGAATCCTGTGTGCTTGAGAGAGTGGAAAGAGAAGAGGGTAAAAAAGAGGGAAAGAAAGAAAATAAGAAAGATCAAGAGAGAGACTTTATTGAGTCATCCTATCATTTTGGAGTCTGATGATGTTGCATATGAAGCAGCTGTTTTTACAGAATGTGACAGAAAGGCAAAGGGAGGCTTAGAGTGACATAAAGCCACAGGATGGAGTCTCCCAAAGTCTAAAAGGACAGAGGGAGATGCCTAGAGCACTCCCAAAAACCTGAATGCAGTTTCTGAAATGTAAAGAATTTAATCACCCCGTCTAAAGGTCTAAAGTAAACTCTAGTGAAGGGTAAGCCATGAAAATATGTTTAAAAGGGTAAATACAGCCAGAAGATACAGTTCCCTTTCGTCCTCATCTTTTTCCTAGAGCTGACAACATAAGGCTAAAAAGAAGTTAGAATAAGGGAGAAGGAAAATTTGTAATTCATAGTTTAACACTGACTATCAGTTGAAGATGAGCAAGTTCAGGAAATGTTCTTTCTCCTTTGATTTTTGAAATCAGAAAGCAGTTCCTTTTGTGAATTTGCAGGAGTTATGCAATAAAGGTTATTGCAAAGTGTCTGAAAAGCATGTAACACACAAAAGAAATTCCTTCCAATTCTGGTCATAGGCCTTATGAAATTGACTTTTTTATGCCTAAGACTTAAAGGGCAATTCATAGATTAAAAAGAAGCAAACATTAAAATATAGATTACATTGTACCAGCAGACTTTGATTGAAAAGAAATAAAATATTTCTTTCATTGTAAATTTAGCAAATTATGTGTTCAACATACCTTGACTTGAATGCCATGCCAGTGAAAGAATTTCATGGTCAGTGATAAAGATTATAAGTGTAAAAATATAAAGGTGAACAAAACATCCAATCTTTGTATAAATACTGAATGTAGCCTTCCACTCAACAGTCACATTCACTGACTGGCTCCATCTTAATTACTGCCCACCCAACATTTCCAATACTAGAACACTGGAGAATTATTTATATGGTCTATTATCCTAACTACTAATATTTTCCAAGGTGGGGCAGCATAAACCTTCCTACATTTGCCATGATCTGGATTTTCCAAATGTTTTATCCATTATACATGCTTCAGTAAAATTTGTTCAAGTTCAGATTAGTAGTTAGAGATATGTGTATTAGAATTCCACTTTCTAAATTTGTATATTTATGTAGAGGTTATGGGATATCTGACCTTAAGATTCATACTTAGATTTTTATGAGCCTTGGTTTTCTTATTAAGTAGTGATAACTGTAATATGTTGTTTAGCAACACCTTCTAAGTTGTTTTTATATGTAAATGTCATGAGACGGCTATTAGAAGTCAAATGTTTCCCTGTAGCTCCAATCTGAAAATTTATTCTGATTACTTGGTATAGCAGCCATTTGTTTTGAATGTGCCTTTTGTCTTTCCAGAAGGCATTTAAGCTACTTAATTATTTGTTGGTTTTATTCTTTGGAGCATCATTTCTTCATTTTCAATGGTTCTTGTTTAATCACTGAAGTCAGAATCTACAGCCTTAGTCCTTTCTTAGTCTTCCCCAAGTTATTAACAAAGTCAAGCTGAAAGAGAGTTTAGTGGTTACTGAGTCACTAAGGTGGTCCCTCTTCCGCTATTTATTAATGATAACTTTTCATTATTTCATATGAGTCATGGTCTCATACTGTAGTTCAGGATAGTATGAAACTCACTGTAGACCAATCTGGTCTTGAATTCTGGACAATCCTCCTTTCTTAGCTTCCCATCTACAGGCATTACTGCTAAAAATCTTCACTCCCAGAAGGTAATGATACTTGATGATAGGCTATGCATCTCTTTCAGATAAAAAGACTCATTTTTGTTGTAATTTGTCATTATTTTATTACTTATATATTTATTCATTTATTTAATTTAGTTGTTCCTGAGGCAAGACTATATATAGTGCATAGCTCACTTGGTAACTGATCACCAAAATCACTAGCAGGAGGAGAGGCAAAGAGCAAATGAGGGAAAAGGAATAATGAGTTTGTTACTGAGCTGGATATTGGGGTGGAAAGCTGAGCTCAAAGCTGTGAACCTTCTTAGGGGAATATTATAAATAAATATAAATATACCTCTGAAGAACAAAACTATGGGGAATCTCTCTGTGGTTCTTATGTTGCCAGAAAAGTAGGAACCTTACGTAGGAACATAGGAGCATTACCAAGGACATCAGATCTTTGGCCGTGTATAGGATGAGTAAGTTTCCATGAAATTGAAAAAAACAAAAACAAAAAAACCAAAACGTTGAAGCAGAAACAGTAAGACATTCAGTGGCGCTTGGCCTAAGAGACCGTCAGCATGCCCAGGGACTTTCCATCACAAAGATAATAAATTCAAAGGTGTGTCTGGTGGGATCAGACATGTCAGCTACAGAGCACAAATTGGATTTCCCAATTATCTGATGTCATGATCTTGTTTGACAAGGAGATGAAAGGGGGCTCTGTCTCGTTTTTGAATTCTTTAGATCTGATACGTGTGGTTTGGTTTCATTTTCCTGTTTAGTATTTGAAAGCCCTATAGCCTGTTTTCTATGATCTAAACTGTGATGAAATCAGGTGCATTTATTCTAAATTCACATAGCTTCATGTTGTGTACGTAGCAAGTACTCAAAAATGACTTCTTAAAAGGATGATTTTCAAACGATTTTCTGATTTATGGAGATGCATAGTGAGTGGAATAGAGCCCTCCAGCATGGAATAGATTTCTGCAAAGTTTCACAGGGCCTGTCAATGATTTGTACAAGTAGAAGTATCATGGAAAATTCACCAGAGGTCACTTTTAAACTATGTGAGCAATAATTTTTCACAACAATCTTCCTTATTTCCTCCCTGTTGAAGCATCTGTCTCTATGATTATTAAATTTCAGGACAAAAAAACCTTAAATACTAAGAGAACAAGGCTTTATAGTAAAGCAAATGACTTCTTTCCTTTGGATTGATAGTTATTTCTTGTCATTCATTTGAACACACACATACACACACAGACACACACACATATATCACTCACATAAAAATATTTCAAGCTTTGTGTTTTAAATAATAAAACCAAAGAACTATGTTTACTTATTTCCATTGATTAGCAGCCACTATACACTCCTTCATGATTCCATTATTTTCACAAACCTTAATTTTCTTTTCCTGTTTTTGGCACACATGAATGTATTACTAAATAACTTTTTTTCACAATATTTTTCACTTCTTATAATTGGAATCACATTGCATCTATTTTTTGTGATAGTTTTTTTCACAGTCAGCATTAAAGTGCTAAGATTCATCCCTATCATTGGCTAGCTATACTTGATTAATTTTTAGTAATATTTTCTAGTATAAGAATGAATCTACAATTTATATATTTTCATGCTTTGTTTGCCTAACACAGACACTGCTTCTTGTAGAGGACTTTGGGAAATGAGATTGTTGAGTCAATTGTTAAAATATGTGCCCTTGCTAGTGTTTCTTATCTCTGTTTGCTGTACTTTGGAAAGTTGACCATTGTGAGGTACATGTGCCTGACTTTCACTACAGCTGATGTCATCTCTTGAACTAATACTGTACAACTGGAATGTATATTTAGTGGAAGGAGACAGGGCACATTTTTACTAGCCCTTTGTTCCCCAATCATTTCAAAGGGCAGAAGCTGCCTCAAGTTTTGTTGTTGTTGTTGTTGGGTTTTATTTATTTATTTATTTATTTATTTATTTATTTATTTATTTATTTATTTTAGTTTTAGTTCCATTCAGACATTTCTGGTTTTGAATGAATGACCCAATATTCACATCTATAAAATAAAGTAAGCCTGTATCTTGTTCCATTTTCTTCCTTCCTTTCTAACCTCTACTTGTTTTATAAAATAAAGTGGCATTCAGTTTCTTCTTGGACACTATAATTGGGAGGAATATTCATGTATTTAAAAATGGAATTCCAAATTATCTCAAAATTGGTTAAACCAATTTAAATTCTCACTAATTTCACAAAATTCTGTGTACCCAAATTCTCAATAGTGCTTGATAATGACTCTTTCTGTTATTCTATTCATTATATGTCTGATTATTGTTTTAATTGGAATTTTAATCATTAAAAATAAATTTGAATGTTTTTTCATAGTTAATTTTTTAACTCAAGTTTCAAATTCAAATAATTCATTATACAATGGAAAATGATAGCTTTCCTTTATAAAACTCAGGCTTAAATTTCTAATTTTTATATTTATTTTTAAATAAGATGTGGATTTAACATATGTAAATTTTATTTTATGATATTTATTCATTTATTAATTTTACATGTAGATGAAGTTTTGCATGCCTAATCATATATATGAAAACAAAGAATTGGAATGTTGTAGAACTAGAATAATAGAGGAATGTTACCTTTAGAAAATTGATTAGTCTTATAAATTTTAAAATTTTTTTCTCTTCACTTACTCTGTTTCACTATTATCTATAGATTAATTACCAACATTCCATTAAAACATAGTGTGTCATTGTTTAGAGACATTAGTGGCATTCATCTCTTGTCACTACTATCAAGAATATTTATTGTAAATAAATGACTTCAATCATATCATACCTTTAAGAAACCTACTTAATAAAAAATTCAGAAAACCTTTAGAACATAATCTCTAAATTGATGCTGGCTAATATATTGGCATGATATGGAAATTTTTCTCTTTACACTTTATTCATTAAGTTTATGGGTGCAAATAAATGTTAGTCTCCTATACATATAACAACATATCTTTAAGTTAACCATTACTGATGTTAATCATTTGGAGAACATTAAAAGTCCTTTGAAGAGGAAGTTAATGTGTACATAAAGACAATGACTGGTGGCTTTATTTGTTTCCTGGACGCTCAGACCTGAATAATCACAGACACTATATTAATTACAACACTGTTCAGCCAATGACTCAGGCATATTTATTGCTAGCTCTTACATCTTGAATTAACCCATTTCTATTAATCTATGTATCAACACAAGGCTGTGGCTTACTGGTAAGAATCCAGCATTTTTTTTCTTTCAGCAGCTACATGGTGTCTCTTTGGCTTTCTTACTCTCTTTCTATATCTCTGTTCATATTTCCTGCCTGGCTGGCCAAAACAGCTTCTTTATTAACCAATGGTAATAAAACATATTCACAGCATACAGAGTGGAATCCCACATCATATTCCCTTTTCTGTTTAAATAAAAGGAAGGTTTTAACTTTAACATAGTAAAATTGCATACACAAAACAGTTATCAAGCAAGAATTATAGTTACAATATTTAGTCTGTTTACATATGGCAAATTAAGGAAAATACTCTATAATCTATCCTATCTTTGTGTGTCTAAAGTTTTATATTTATTTTTACTTTATCACGACTATGGAAAACTATAACTATCTGTCTTCAACCCTTCAAAGACCCCAGAAGGATATAATATTACTTAAGTAAACAAGAAGTGCATTGTAAGCAACTTCCAAAACTCTACAATTGACAGAGACATCTTGCTGCCTGGACAGTCACCCAAAGTTCTTCTGTAATATTGGGGCATCCATCTTCAGCCTACAGGCTCATAGTATCCAGCAGACTTTTCCATGAAGCTGGAAATTTGGAGATGTGTTCTGTCTTATAATGACAAAGTTCATCAGTTGCTTTCTTCTGTGTCCTGCAGAATGTCTAGCAGACACTTTCATGAAGCAGGAACCCTGAAGAACCATTCCATATTTAAGAAAATTTAGCAATCACGTTTCTGTGGGTTCTGCATATCCAGTTCATACAGCATACCATAAGCAATCCAGACAAGAGTAGGTTCTTGCTCAAATGGCTAGTCTTGTCACATTGAAGGCAAATTCCATAGCAAGTTCCTTTAATACTCATCAACTTCTCTGAAGTAATTGATGCTCTCAGAAGTAGAGATGTCTCACTGTTGAGAGAAGTCTAAGTTCTTAAAATATTTTAAATGCCATATTCTGTAGGTCTTTGAAAGCGTTGAAGAATTCCTATCCACCTGAAATATATCTCTGTACATCTAGAAAACCTAACTAACATGACTACAGTTTGACTATTACATATGACTATCTATTAATACACATAATACCTTAAACAAGAGTAGAAATACATATACACAGCATAACAAAATCAACCTTAAATATGTATCAATAGACCAAGATCCATACCAATGCAAAGTATTCATCTTTATATCATATCCCCCTTATTTTATGTATTATAAATACAGTGTGATCATTAATTACTTATAATCAAGCCCCTTTAAATGAAAATAAACATTCATAAATAATTTGGAAACATGGGCATAGTTTTCTCCAAACTGCTCCCTGCTGTTTGTTGTGGAAAGTATTTTATGACTCATGGAATCCTTTTAGGGGATCTTGTTCCACCAAATCACTTTAGCCAGGAAGCAGTCTACAGGTTCTTATTCTCTGTGGGAACAAAAATAAAATCTCTTTTCCAAAACAACATATACTTAGACTCAAATTTTAGTGTCAAGATACCTTTATTTTGGTTTAACATAGCAGTCCTGAGAATCAAATGTCTCTCTGCAGTCAAAAAATTCAAAGAAAACACAATAATATACATACTCTAGACTTTATGCCTATCATCCATCTTTAAATGGCTAATTTTTCTTTACACATTTAATCTATGACTGTCTGTACTCTTTTATGTATTTTTTACTGTCTCTTTAAAGACTTTGTTTTATTTTTTAAACTATTTTTTATAACTATCTATATACTTTTTCTCCTCTCTCCCAAGCCTACATACTTTTTTAACACACTATGTCTCATTTAGAGGTCTTTTATATCTGAATCTATCCTATTGTGTATCTGAAATCCTTTTCTGACAAGGAATATTTTAAAATGATAAGCAGCATGGTTGCAGTAGCCCTGAATGCTGACTCTACCTCTCTTGGCCATTCAATATGACAGAAGTACGTTTATCCCCAGCTCTGAAACTTCTGGGTGGGAGCTGTGCACATCACCTCAACTCTGGGAAGCACTGCATAAACCCTTTTTGTCTGAATAAAAGCTAAATCTGCCATGCAGCGTGCTGCAAGGCATGAAAATATCTCTGAGTATGGCGGCAGGAATCCTCCATGCTCTCGTGTCTGTACATACCTAGCAGATTTGATACGGCAAGTTGCTTAGGCAGAGAGTGCTGAGCATGGTGTGCTCTCAGCTATTTTCCTCCTAACCCTGAGCAGATGTACAAGAACCCAGACCTGAAGTAGGGGTCAGGCCATGCTAGCTAGTTAGCCCAAGTCGATAGGGCACCATTTGTAAGTGGAGACTGCTCTTTCATTCCTGGCTGTCCAGACCTGAGTAATCATACAGAAACTATATTAATTATGATATTAGTTGGCCAATAGTTTAGGTATATATCTGGATAACTCTTATATCTTAAAATAAACCATTTCTATTATTCTGTGTATCACTACAAGGCTGTGATTTACTGGTAAGGATCTGGCATCTGTTTGACTCTGTTTACTCTCTTTCTATAACTTTGGATTTTCTGTCTGGTTTTACTATGCTAAGCCGTCTCTTCCAGCCTGGCTATATGCTACCTTACTATAAACCGAAGCAACTTCTTTAATAACCAATGGTAATCAAACATATTCTTAGCATATAGAGGGGAATCACACATCAAATAACCTCAATGTTTAATTCTAGTAATCATTATGCAGGTTTTTTATAATATGAGCAAGGTATGGTAGTGGACACATGTCATCTTAACAATCACAGGACTGAAACAGGTGGAGCCAATATTTGATAGCCATCTAGATTACATGGTGAGCTCAAGGCCTGCCTACGTTTTGTAAGAGACCCTATCAGGCAAAGGAACAAACTCCACCAAAGGTAGTTTTATCTGTACCCAAGACTAGCATATCTATAGCCTGATTTTCATGTTATAATCATAATAGTAAATCATCAAGATTAAAATATGCTAAATATGTTGCTCCAGTCCTACATGAACATTTTCATTTAATCAACCATTGAGGAGGTGAAGTAGTGTAGGGTTATTTTTGAGTTAGTCTAGACTGTCTGATAAAGCTCCCTTAAACAGAAAGACACTTGTGGTTTAACTTTTGTTTTATCTTGGTTAAATGATTATATAATTTGAGCACTTATATCTATGTATTTTTGGGTCTGTAAAATTAACAGTCCCAAAATACAGGTTACCTGGCTGTCGTTATACAAAATTTGAAAAAAAGAGGAAGAAATGAGGTGGTGGCAGGGCTTACAGTAGTGAAGAAGAAAGGCTTGCAAAAAAAATTGCAGGAGACCAACAAAATGTTATGCACTTCCTGGTAAACAGCACAAAAGGCAGAGAAAATTTTACATAAATTTCCAATTTAACATTTTTCTTTACTTTTTGTGGTGGTTTTAATATGTATGACCCACAAAGACTCATGTGTTTGAAAGCTTACTCACCATGGAGTTCTATTTTTTATTTGATTTTATTGAGCTATACATTTTTCTCTCTGTTCCCCTCCCTTTATCTCCCCTCTCCTTCAACCCTCTCCTTCTATTAGGAGGTATGGCCATGTTCAAAAAGGTGTGGCCTTGTTGGAGAAAGTATGTCACTGGGAGTGGGCTTGAAAGTTTTAAATGCTCAAGGCAGGCCCAGTGTCTTTCTTTTCCTGATCTTTGCTGATAGAGATGTAAAACTCTTAACTATTCTCCAGTACCATGCTTGAGTGAGTGACACCATGCTTCCCACAATGATGATAATGGAATAATCCACTGAGTCTATAAACCTTTTAAAGTGTTGCCATGGTCATGGTGTTTCTTTGTAAAAACAGAACACTGACTAAGAAATTGGCTATTTTCAATGGTTTATTTTTTTTATTTGAAATTTATACATTTAACCAAGTTTCTCTATAGATTAAACTTAATTGCTTATTAGATGTTTGCACTGCCTTTGTATTACATACATAGAATATAATTTGTTGTATTTCTACAGAACTTTTATTCATTAGATATGTTTCACAGTGACAATGTAGCAAATGCGTGAGACAATAAATCTATGTTCACATTTTGGACAAACTTTCTTTTGTCCTACAAAAGTCCTAATTTCTCTTACTCCATTAAGAAACTAATGTGCTGCCAGATATGGTGGAACATATGTGCAAGATGAAATCAGGAAAATTAGTTGTTGAAGATCAGTCTTGACAACATGAGACCATGTCTCATAAATAAGTAAGTAAGCAAAGAGATAAATAGTGTGAAAGACATAGTAAAAATGTAACTGTGTTTTCCTTAAGAAACTAGGCAGATCCAGTATTTATCTACTGATATCTTTGCATTATTCCCCCGAAATAATAACTAGACTGTAAATTCTGTCATGGAATGACGATGACATTGTAGCTTGCCTAATATATATTTCATTCAAAGTACATTGCGTTACTTGCATTCATTGAATATGCTGTCACTTTTCTTGCTAGAAATTCTTATTGTACCAAGCTAGTCCTTGTGGCAAATAAATTCCCTGTAGATACATTGAAGGAAATTTTAGCATCAGAATTGTATTCAGGCTACTCCTTAAGCAATACTACACAATCCTGCTTGAAAAGGTTACGATCTTGTTTAGAAAAGTACAAGCAGTTCAGTAGCATCATAGGTCCCCTAAATTAACTAATTAGATTCCAGAAAATGGAATGTTAGCTGTGAGTGGGTTGTCGTGGTACCCGTATGTATTCCCAGCACTAGGGAGGCAAAGACAGGCAGATCTCTGGGACCTTGAGAGGTCAGTCTGGTCTTTATGTGAGTTCCAAGACAGCAGGATCTACAGAGAAACGCTGTTTCAAAAATAAATAAATAAATTAGAATGTCATTTGCAATTAATCTTTTAAGCCAATGAGTTGTTATATCTATAGCCCAAAAATTTCTTAACTGCTTATGTAACAAATATCAACAATTTGAAAACAATTCACAGACTATGACAATACATGTTACATATTCAAATTGGCTCTATCTAGCTACCATACATCCACAGAATTGGTATGGCTTGTAATTTTTTAAATATCAACTATCTTTGGAACTCTTGTGGTATTTAAGATCTTGTTATCACTTATTTAAAAACGGCAGGAAAGAGTCACACCATATAACAAGGCACACATGAGAGTTTTATTGGAAAAAAGAGAGAGAAAGGGGGCAAAGAAGGGAGCAGAAATCAATCCCTGGGGATAAGAACAGCAGAGGAGAAAGAGAGAGAGAGAAAGGGGGAAGAGAGAGAAAAAATAGATGGGAGGTGGGCAAGGCCCATCTTCTAAAAGGAAACGTAGTGAATGTGCAAAGGAGGTACTCTTAGTGGCTGCAGATGGAGACATATCCTGTCAGGACCCCAAGGGCAGGCCAGCACAGATGACTGAATAATAACATTCCTCCCTTTTGCTTATCATAAAAGGTGAGGAATTAAAAAGGGGTAGCAGATGAGGCGAGGATGAGGATGCCGTGTTCTCAAGACTGTTGCCGACTGACTTGGGAAATGTCTACCATCTCTGGGGAACCTCAGAAAGCTGAGATACTGTCCACATCCTGGGGTAGTTGGCTGTTGCACTTCACTGGCCATGCTCTGAAGGACCTTTTGGTGCCTTTTGGAACTGGAAAGATGCTGTTAGAGGTGGACCCAAATCAATTACCTGGAAAAACAGGTAATTGATTTGGTAATTCTAAAACAGGTACTAGAATTTAAAGTACCTGTTCCCTTCCCATTGCCACAGCATCACCTTGACCCCCTCGTTCTTGCCGACTTACCAGGAGACACATGTGGTTGATTTCTGATGACAGTCAATAGTAATAAGTGAAACAGAAAAAAAAAAACAATTGTACCAAGCTAGTAAGACTGTCTCTTGAGCAAGGCAAGGAAATGTGATGGAAAAGATCACCAGACCCAAATGGTAACAGGAGTTGAGTAAAAGAAAGAGAGAACAAGTGTGTGCTGAGCAAGAGGAAATTGACTTCTTCATCTGCCCCGCATGTTGTAGCAGTCAAACAGGACAGTTATAAAGGGAGAGCAGATAGAAAAAGAAAGAAAGTGGAGAATTCTTTCTCAGTTTCCCGATTGCCTGATCCAGGGAATACTGAAACCAAATTTGATTTGAAAGGAGTGGTCAGTTGGTCTCTAAAAGACATTCTAAATGGGAGTAAAGAAGTACAGACAATAACAAAGTTTCCACGAGTGTCATAGAGAAGACGGAAGAAGCTGTAATTCCTAGGTTCCCAGGAATTCAGAGAGGATCAGACTAAGTAGGTACAGTCTGTCCCATGCATTATCACACAAGAATAGGGGCCAAGGGCTCTGAGTCAGATAGAGACATAGTTGCCTGGAACCAGAGCAGTTCTCTGGGGTGGAGCAGGGGGTTGGGGTCCCAGCAAAAAGTGATTGGTGGACCCTGCCACTGAGCAACCATGCCTATGCAAGAGAGTTTGTGTAACATGTCTATTGAGGCAGAGGAAAAGCAGAAGAATGAAAGTGTGATACCTCCTTCCATTTAGCAGATCGCTGGCAGAATCTTGCAAAGGTTCCATAAAATATTGGGTTATAGAGTGCAGGAAAGCAGCCATTTGGATTGCTATTTAGGGGGTATTGGGACCAGGTCTGACTGAAAAAGTAGATGCACTTCCCATGAGTGAGGTAGGGAAATAAGATACAAAGCCTACAATTCCTAGCATCCCAGGAAATCATAGAGTATCAGATTAAGTAGTCACAGGTTGTCCCATGCATCATCATGCAAAGAACAGAGGTTGAAAGCTCTGAGCTCTCGGGGAGAACCATGTTTGCCTTGTACCAGGACTTGACAAGGCCAAAAGGTAGGAAACCATGCTTGAGAGAAGAGAAATGCATCACTCATGGGAAATAGTTAGAGGTGGAGACGAGTGGAGTTAACCAATTATGTTGATGTTGGATGGAGGGCCCCAGTGCTCTGTTAATTGGAGAAGTGAAGCTGTCATATCTGGACCAGGTTCTAGGGTCCTAGTGTGCCTCAGGACTCCAGGAGAGCCTACCCAGTCTCAAAGCACCAATGGTGTTTATTTAAAAATGGCTGGAAGAAGTCACAACATACAACAGAGTTCACATGGGAAGTTTATTGGAAAAGAGAGAAAGGGTGGAAAGGGGACAGATAAGGAGACAGACAGGATACAGAGAGGGGCACAGAGCCTGGTCACTGGGGACAAGACTGACAGAAGAGAAAGGGGGAATAAGCAAGACACATCTTTTAAAAGAGAACATAGCAAAAGTGCACAAGAAGTGCTCTTGGTAGCTGCAGCGCTGAGGACATACATAGCCTGTCAAGACCCCAAGGACAGCTCAGTACAGATGCCTGAATACCATTCTTTGCTCTTTCAGAGAATCAAATGTCAAAATAAATTTAGAATGGATTCCTGAGGCATCATGAATTGATAAGTATAATCTTGCCAATTGACAACAAATGTTGGCCTCACTGAAACTGTCACTCCATTGATGTGATGTTGGTTATTGCTGGAGACTGATTGCTTAGATCTAACAACTCATGGAGTGGAGAGAATAACTTCAAGTAGTTTTAAATCTAGCAACACAAAGATAGAGGATCTTATATTAAAGGCTAGAAGGTGGGTTTTGCCCAGAGAGTGGTTTTTGCCTAAGATGTTTAATATTTCTATTTTAATATTCATGTTTCAAATGTGTAATTTTATTACTGTCAAGTTAAAGTGTTTTGTACAAAAAGTAGTTTAAAATGTTTAAGTTTCAGTTGTTTATTAAAATTACAAAAGTATTTTATTTTGTAAAAAAGGAGTGAATTAAAGAGTCTTCATAAGCTTTATGATGATTCATATTTCTCATGGGAATGAAAATGTACAGCTCTTAGTGCTTGATGATAAAACTAATGCCACTTAGTCGAACCAAGTGTTTAAATATTATAACTCCACATAAAGCTTTATTGTTGTTTAAAATATACATTTAAAATCATTGGCATGGTTGGGCTTTTGAAAGGTCATGGGTAGTTTCTACCTATAGGACTATTTTCTTCCATTCTGATAGCTAATAGTAGGTAGAAGTGAAATTCTATGAAAGAGTCAGGCATTGTGGTGACATGCCTGTAATTATAGCATTTGGGAAGCTGATGCAAGGGGATCAAAAATTCAAAGACAGCCTGGGTTATGTAGCATTACCCTTTCTCAAAATAAAGGTAGCAAAAATAAAACACTCTATTAAATAGGGTACTGCGGAGTAAGGCAAGCCATGAAGGTTTTAGAGTGGACTATTATATAACATTACTAATAGGTGAGCTATGAATTTCTTAGAGAATGTATCTGAGTTCATGCCTAATAGTATTTACAATCCAAATGAAAGAATAAAGAGTTGGTTATTTCCTTTGTTTGGCTGTTTTTATGAAATAGGTTTATTTAGCTAAATTCAATAAGCATATTCAAATGAATGTGCATGCAATTGAAAATTTCACATCTCTGAAGGTTCCACATTAATAAGCATTCACAAGTGTTTTGTCATTTAAATATTATGTTAATTATTTTGTAATTGGATTCTTCTTCAATGTTGGAAAACTTTCTTAACTGTACTAAACATTTCCTTAGAGGTATTGTTACACATTCTAAAATTCCTTTGTGCTCAGGTATTAGTGTTTGAATTGTCAACACTGAGTGTAGTTAAAATTAAAAGCTTTCTGTCAGAAAAAATGGTTTTGAAAGAAGAAGGAACTTAAAACACTATTTCTCCCCCTCTAGGAATTCATACAGATAAATACATTTATTCTCCTCTTAGACCTGAACATACATGACAAATTGGCACAACTTAAAATGAGAATTGAAGGGGATGAGACTGCGATGGAGAAAACTTGATGTCAAAAGGCTTATTAGCCCATATAGGGTCCGTGTCTGTCTCTTCAGTCTCTGTGAGCCCCTATGAGCCCTGCTTAGTTGATTCTGTGTCCTGTGTTCTGTTGGTAGTATCCTTCAGACTATGACTCCTACAAATCCCTTCTCCACTTCAAGTCCCCTGCATATAACTTATGGCTGTATAGCTTGCTGTTCTTGTGAACTCCCAACAATGCGAGTGTGTGAGTGTGTGTGTGGGGGGGTATTCTCTGACTCTCTTGCTTGATGATTGGGACGCTTTCCCTCCTCCTACTACTGGGATGGCACGTCCAACCTTGATATGTAGGTTTGTGTCCAGTCTTATTATATCTTGTTAAGCCATATTCAGTGGAAATCCCTGAGATGCCTGTTCTTTTTTTTTTTTTTTTTTTTAAAGAAAGACAGAGAAGAAGGTGATCTGGAGGAGAAGGGAGATGGGGAAGGGACTGGGATGACTGAAGGGAGAGGAAACTGCAGTCAGCAGTAATGAAGGAGAGAATAAAAGTTAAAAAGGAAATAAAGAAGAAAAAAGGCTTATTATCAATTTGGTGTTGGTGCATGCCTTTAATCCCAGCACTGGTGAGGAAAAACAGGAGGACTGCAGTTCTAAGTCAGCCTGGTCTAGAGAGCACGTTCTAGGACAGCCAGGAACTTTATATAGAGAAGCTCTGTTTGAGAAACAAAGAACTAAAAATAAAAAAAAATTATTAATCAAAATCTGACATAACAACGTAAGCTGAAAATAATTCATAAAATCAAACAACAAACTTCATATGCAACCTTGCACTGACAAATCAGTCACGTGAATACCGACATGTTTTTAAAATTAAAGCTTCAAAATACTGTCAAGTGACTTGTCAAATAAGCATTGGCTCAAGATGTTTCATAACAATGAAATGGATATCATGGTAATTAATCTACTCATGGTAAAGCTAGGTCAAACTTCATCATAAGGTCAACTAATATTCAACAGGACATTTGCCCATGAATTTACTGCACTAGAATGTTGCTATTCTGAAGGTCAAAGGACATAATCATTTTCAAAAAATGAATGGAGCAAGACATTTTTATATTTTCTAGAAAATTTGGGCCTTAGTTCATTTAAATGTATACAATATAACCAAATCTCTGTCCTATATTTATTAGCATTCCAATAAATTATTCATGATTATAATTTTTATGTAAACTCCATTTTGCTTGTATGATTGATTTGGCTTAACCGACAAATTAATGTGTTCCCCCTCAACCTTTGCAATTCTATATGCCACTACCCTTTCCTTCGAAGTGTCCTGAAATAGCATCCTAGCTGATCTCCCTCTTATGTTCTTGTCCCCTTCTATCTGACCTATTAACAGCATTTGAAACAACCTTTCTAAAAGGTCAATTAAATCATCTCACCTCTTCATTAAAACCATTCTGATTCTACTAAGAGTCAATTCTTATCCCTTTACCTTAACATATATATGGAACTTGCCTTTCTTTCTAATTTCAACTCTGTTTTGATTTAGTTTCAGACAAGCTATCTCTGTCTTAGCCTTGTATATAATCTAAGCTATCAACCAAAGTGCCTATTTATTTAAGGCTCTGTCTGTCTCTTATCTTACTTTCCTTTGCTTCTGCTTACGCACTACATTGTTCAAATGATTTTTCATTCATTTATTCAGAAGTCAATGATTTTTAACTGAGAGCAAATAAGGCCTTCTGCTTTACTCTGTGTAAAACTCTCTGCATATTCATTTTGACTATCACACAGATTCCTGACCCTATTCAAACAATAATAATTTATAACCATCTCCATCATAAGCCTTCGAATAATCTTCCTCCTGATAAAAAGTATTTCTAAACATACAGTGGTTCAAAGAAAACACTTAAGAGGTATAACTTGAAGATAAAGTTACAATAATAACCCACTGCCTGATATGATGCTATTTATGAGGTTTATAACATTTGTTACTCCTGTTGAGCTGCACACTCAGAACTTAAACAATTTTCTTTATATATCTCTTATTTTTATAAATATATCACATAGAAATTCTGAAAAGAAAGTCTTATCTTTGTCTTATTCATCTAGCACCTTTAAAGATATGGCTATAATTCCATACTATCTGCCAGTTGCTGAGAGCTTGATGGATCGTAGATATTGTGATCAGTTATTTACTTTCTTACCTTGCTTTAACACTCACTATTTCTGTGATGTATGTATTTTTATCTTGAATTTTACATATGAAGAAGCTGAAACCCAGGCAATATAACTTGTCTATGGCCATACGGGTAAAAAGTAGAATTAGAATTCCAGCCAAAGCTTGCAATGCTCAGGGTAGCATACCTTTAATATATTCTCTTAGAATTAATTTGGACAGCAAAGGAAAAAATCACTACTCCGATTATAGTATCTCAACAAGGCAAAGATTTTGATTGAGAGGGCATACTAGTCACAAAATTAGAAGAAGCACACCAGGGCAGGAAATATACTAGGTTTTTATTCCAGTGCAGGTAGTAACTGTGTCTTTTCTACATTAGTGGGGGTCTTTCATAATTTGTTAGCCACTCCCCCAAATAAACAGTTTAGACAGGAAGCCGTCGATGAAAACTCTTAAAAATTGTGATAGGATGCTAAGGTGTAATTTTTCACAGTTGATGGCTTCTGGTGTGGCAGGGAGTATGGAAGGACTCGGTTTTCTTTAAGGGCTTAGCCACTGGGTATTTGACCATACTCCAGTGAGTATATGGGCAACACAAATTGGACTTGGTATATATTTCTTTTCTTCCTTTTTTTTTTGTTGTGGGAGAGGTCACAAGGACAGGTATGGACCAGGTCTGGGAAATGAGTATCATAAAGATGCATTATGTCAAATTCTCAAATAATCAATAAGAAATATTATATTGGGAAAATGAAACCAACAAAGCAAACAAAAAGTCTGATCAAAAGAAATGAAGGAAACCAAGAAGTGGTTGGTCACTTAAGTCATTTAAGTTCTAAGACTGGAACAGAACCTTTGTATGAATAAAATACTTACCAGGTTGGGAACAGTTTAAAACATTTTAATAAGGATTTTACAAGGTGGAAGAGATAAAAATATTTACACAGAAGTCTCATAAAGTGGGGGGGAGAGAAAGATTTGAATTCACTGTCATAAAAGAAAATTTTATAGATATAGAAAAAAATACTTAATGTTTCTCTACATGTTCTGTGTCTAAAATCCCTGGGAATATATTCCTCCATCCTTGGTGTTACTAGAATTGTGGGGCCCTTTGTGGTCTCCAAATGATACAGGGAAAATCAAGGTCCCCTATTGGGGTTCTTCATCTCTTTAGTAAAAGATTTTATAAATGGACTCAAACACAAGCTCAGAAACTACTTTATTAGTGTTTAAAAAAGGAAAAAACCCTAGGGCAGAAAAACTGAAATTTTCAGCAGCTGCCTGCCCAGAGGAAGAGAATGGAAGGGAGAAGAAAAGGCATGCAATTTAAGGTGTCACAGAGGTCAGCCACAGTGGAAAGGCAGTCACATGGTGAGAAAGGAGGCTTTAGAAAAAGCATAAGGGAGCCCAAAGTGTATAAGGAAAGCATTCTTTGAAAAGAGATACAACGATAAAAAGATTACACTTTCTTCAAAGCAGGCCAATTTACAAGCTACAAGATTTTGGTGCAGTAGTAATCCTTTGGCACAGTAAACTAGTCAACCAAGTGTTGTGATTCTGGGAAGGAAATGTGTGGTGTCTCATTAAAGAAGTGGTTATTCTGCATATCTTTTTAGCTCAGCTTAAACTGAGGCCACCTTTCCTGGGGTGGGCTCTGGGCCAGATGCTTGAACTCACCCTACTAGAATATTAGCTCTCTACCTAAGCCTGAGATTTCATTTTCTTGACCAGAGGTAATTTTTGCTCTAACATCGGCTTCAGTTTTTTATCTTTTCGATATGGCAGTGAAAATACACAAGGAAATATGTGACGTTTAGTCTACAGTCAAGTCAGTCTAAACAATGCCAGGAATAGTCACTGTTTTGTACTGTAAATATGGTACTGTTCTTGAGTTAAAAACTGTTAAGATGGTAATTAGTGATCTTGGCTACATATGAAAATCCCCAGGCACGACTCAAGATCAATTAAAGCAGGATTCTTGCAGGTAGAGACCTAAGACTGAGCATTTTATAAGTGTCCCCTTAGGGACTGTACTATGTGATCAGACTTGGCATCCTCCAATTTAATGCTTTCTCTGATATAGAAAATAAGTAGCTTAAAGTGACAACAAGGCCCTTTCAGAATCTTCCATCTACCTCATTTTTAATTGCTTTTCATAACTCCCTTCATTTATTCTAATTATACAAAAGTCTTGTTTTATGCTCCCTCCAAGATACTAAATTTCTTAAATTACACATTTATATATACATAAGATCTCCGTGAACACTCTTCTTCTGGTTGTCAGTGTAGTTGAACCCTTATGTGTTTTTCAAACAGTAGGTATATATGGCTCCATATTTGGGGGGAAATTTTCTCTTCATTTGTTTGTTAGAGGTGTATTATTTTATGTGATAACAAATAATAGGCAGCAAAAATTCCTAAAGTATAAATATTTACATGTTAGTTTCTTTTAGATTCAATTTCTAGTTCAGTTTCCCAGAAATAATAATGTATAACTCAAGATGTATGTTATACATATATATTTTTACACATAGCATTATGTCATATTCAGTAATCCCCTCTGTGTTTTTCCAACTTAAAATGTAGTTTGTAATTTCCAATCTCAACATACAGCCCATTATTATTTTGTTGAATATCAGTATTATGCTGTAATATAAAGACACTGTAATTTATCTAAATATATTGTAACACATAAAATTTATTTTATTTCCTATGTTTGTTATTACAAATGTATTTTAGTGTATATAATATTACAGTACAAAGAATATATAAATCTTAGTAATAACTCCAGTGTTGAAGTGGAAAAGGTCCTTATGTACTTAGAAAAAAATAGAATGAGCCACATAGCTCTCAAAGGCATCATTCTCTTTTATTTATTTGAGTAACCTTAAGGTTATTCACATGTCTCTTTCGTGTATAGTGTCATTGAAGAAATTACCATTTTAGACTCTAAGCATTTTAGTCTATTTAGAAACAATCATTTTAGAATTTAATGTGATATGCAATGCATTATAAGTCTTAAAATATACATACTGAAATCTGTATGTATAATGTCCTTAATTGTCAAAGAACATACCAAGTATAAAGTAAATGGAGCAGCTTCTAGAAGGATCTATATTATGGAGAGGAATTTAATATTGCCATACATTATTGGAATGGTACATTTAAATGGGATTCTTCCCCCACCTGATTATTGGGATTATTAAGGAACTAACTGCAAAGCTAAGTGATAATAGAAGGCTTTATTCAATTTGAATACTGAGTGTACCCAATTTGAAAACAAATACATGATTTAATATGGTTCTGGATGACAAAAGCATATGAAGAAATATAATAAATAGACAAGCAATAATATTATAGTGCTGAGTCCCATGTTGTGGTTGGGATCAATGTTTTGATAAAATAAGAAAGATAATTTAAAAGGTAAATCTAGGATGGAAAGAATACATTTTTAAAATCTACATTGAGCATTCAGCTCTAATCCATAATAAAGGAAATGGCAGAGCTAGTTAGAGGTGGAGAGAGCAGAACCAAATGAGTGATATTAAGTGCAGAAGTAACGGAGACAAGAAAATAGATGAAACCCAATTTATGGTCTATGTAACTTCAGAGATGTTAGTATTTTACCCGAATTATTTCTCATTGGATTATATGTACCCCAAGATGAAAAAAGAGCTTTCATTTTTACTTTATCCATAAATATGTAGCTATCACACATAATTTATATGATAAATAACTTTGATGATCTTTAAGACAGTTGGATCATATTTTAAAAATTCTTTCTCATTTAAAATTTTTCTTCAACATACTTAGATTTTGAATTGAAAATAATTTTTTTTCTGGAAGTATATTCTGATTAAGGTTTTCCCACACCTAACTTTTCCAGACCTTTCACTTCCCCACACACATCTGTTCCTGTTCTTTCTCTCTTTCCTTAGAATACAAAAACATCTAAGAAATGATAATAATAAGGAAAATAAAATAAAATAAAAACAAACCAGAATATGACAAAACAAATAGAAAAAAAGGAAGCAAAGAAAAAGAACACCACATTTACAAATGCTGAGACAAACATTCCCCCACACAGAAAATCCCTAAAGCAAAATTGAAAACCATAATATGTATGTCAAGTATTCATGAAGTAAAAAAAAAATAATTCCCAGACAAAGTATCGTGAGACACAGAACCTCTAAAAATACCATTGGGTTAATTTTCTTTTTTGACTATCTACTCATGGGTGTGGGGGCCTAGGGAGCCCCTTTGGAGAATCCTGGTCAAGATGTGGTACTCGCCAGCACTGCCCCCTTACTATCTGGCTTCAGTCCTAGATTCTCCTTTTGGCTGGCACCTTTTCTTTCTCTTAGCATAAGATTTCTGGAGAAATTACCGGTTTTTAAGAGTCCATCATGTCAATAGTCAGATTGTGAGACACAAGTGTCTCTTTAGTGTATCTTCACTTCTGCCAAGCTCATTACGGTAGAAATTTTATTTTAGTAGCTGTGTATTAAGTTCTCTGTGTAATGTGTAGAGTCTCACAACAACAATTTACTCCAAGTCCAGGAGCATCTATCATCTAATTTCATGGTGTTGAATCCCTTTCATGAGACTCCAGCACAAAAATTCTGATTTGTTCAAAGCAATGCTAGAGGTGTTCTTTATCTAAAAGGTTTATTTGCTTTCAGTTACATCTGTCCAGCCTAATCTTTTTAATTATTTCTAGCTAGTGGAATTGTAGCTATAGTTTTAAAATTATGTTCATAATATGTGCATCTATGTCTGAATGTAAGGATCTCACAAAGGGAATTAGTAGTTTTGATAATCTGGAAATATGTATATTATAGTTTTATCTTACAAGCATTTATGATGAATTTATTGCAAAAATTAATATAAAGATTGGTCAAAGTACAAAGTCACATATTAAAAAACGCAAAATATCAATATAACTTTACATTGTCATATTACTATGTAAGGCCTTTTTTATGAACTTTTATAAATCTGAAACTTAACTTCCTGGGAAGATATAATGTATAAAATAGAGAAACTGAGTGACAAATCCTAAATAATTATTCTTCACACCAGTCCAACTTACTGTACACATTTTTCTACATTGTGCATATGTATCTGAGCATTATTTCAGCATTTTCCTGTAATCCCTTCTGTAGATCTATGAACAGGTATAAAAGGTCTATGGAATTCTATCAGAAATAGTTGCTCCTAATGTTAATATTTTGCACATTATTATATGGAATTTGGTTTTATGATGGCTATTATTTCAGAGTTAAGAAATTTCTCATTAGGCAATTTCAAAAGTACTTAAAATTTTTATTTCTAAATTGTGGCTACAGTTTGAAATTGTATTTAGTTATGTATGTTGAGAGTTACAAATTCTAAATTTCCTTTCAGACCCTGTATTTTAAAAAGTAACAATTTTGAAAATTTTATTTTTACAATTTAAAACAAGTACTTTCAAAGTGTCAAACTTTTTAAGAAAGGAAATTGTCATTAAACTGTACACTAGTTCATTTATCTTCTATAACCTTTGACCTTGACCAGAACTGTGTTAAGAAAAAAGATCATCTTCTACAGTGGATACAAATATTTAAGAGTATAAATTTAAATCACATTTTGTAATAAACATTTTTCTGAGTTTAAAGTTTAAATGTTAACATTAGTTATGACATAATTATATTATGATATAGAATAATCCATTCTGAGTTGAATCAGAGCATTGATTAGGAGTCTATGGATGTAGCTCAGTTAGGGATGTAGCAAGTAAGACTATCTGTGCAAGCATGAGGATCTGGTTTGAAATACCAAGCAATGATATAAAATCAGTTGGTAACTGCACTTATCTATAACTCCAACATTAAGGGTCAGAGACAGAAGGCTCCAAGGAGCTTGCTCGTGTACCAACTTAGCCGAAATATCAAAGCTTCTGCTCACTGAGACACCTAGCCTCGGGGAGTAAGGATGAATGTGAGAAAGGAAAACGTGAAAGTTATACTTCTCTGGCCTTTACATACAAACGTATGGGTGAAAACACCAATGTTCTCATGTGTATGCATCACACAAGCACACACACACATGCTCACACACACACATAAATGTATAAGAACACAGTAATTACTGTTTAATTATTTTTCCAAAAATAAAATTTGAATATATTTGTTTTTTGTAACAAACATTTTTTTCTTTGAAATAAGAAGAGTATATTAACTCCCATACACTTTAGACATATTTACAACAAATAATTTCATCTTTTGGGTTTAACTGGAGATTATTGAATAAAATGTTTAATTCTTGATAGTTTTAATAAAAACAACCTTATTTTCCATTTCTTTGCTTTTTCTTCCTAATGTGATTCTTTGGCCAAGCACTCAAAGGAAATTTAGGTGGAAACTTCCTTTGTTTCATTTTTTATATATAACATTGTATTTATTTAGATGAGAAATATGATATTGAAGTATTCCTTATGAATAATTTTAAAAAGGAATCTAGAATCACAGAGACTGTGGACTGGAAGTTTCCTTTCTCTACTTACAACTTCTTCTCCTCTTCCTTCTCTTCTCTTTCAACTTGAGACAGGCCAGGCCAGGCTATATTCTAACTTGAAACCTCCTCTTTAGATGCCCAGTCCTGGGACTGCATGTATACGTCAGCATGCCTGCATTGCATGCGCTGTTTGTGAATCCACAACTATTCCAACCTCCCAATTTTCATTTTTATGTTTATGATTAGTGTCCCTATCTGTATATTTTGCTTCATCTGCATATATGCAGTAAACACTTTTAGATTATTAAATGAACCTTGAGAAAAAATACCATGTAAGACATATTTCAACTTAAAGCACATCTATACATGCACATACATACACACACACACACACACACACACACACACACACACACACACACACACACGTAACAACACCAAGTATCTCTGAATTAAAGATTATGTGTATCATGATGATCACAGTGCCCAGAGATTCCAATTTTTTTATTTTTTAACAATGAAAGTATTTCCAAGAAAGTTTAACACAAGGAAGACTCTACCATAAAAAGTAAACTAAAATTAGAACCGCCAGATTAAAAAAAAAGGATTTCAGTCCAGTTTCAGATCCACTGATACACCTCAACCGTTTTGCTTTCTATGATGTAACTGGGCAACATAGGATTGAAGGGGCTTCTTCAAATTTACTTGACTTAATTATGTTAGACTCAGTATGCTAATATAGAAAATTCTGCTTTAGCATTATGCTTAAATGGTTTCTATGATACAATACTGCATAAAGAAAGGACCCTAGGGAAAAAATATGGTTAATAGTGCAGTCAATAAGTTCAAACTAGAAAGCCAATGATGATTGGACAAATATTAAAATGAAGAAATTTCTCTCATTACATATGAGAACAATTCAGGATTCAGATTTTTTCATTTTTATCAGATAGTATACATTTCATGTTGCTCTAAAAATCTAGAGTTTTTGAAATGCCCTGTTATTCCACTATTTAAGTACCTCATAATTTGGATATTTTAAAGCATTTTATTTATTGATTAAACTCAACCACTGAGAATAATGCCTAATATATATACTAAGTGATCAATATGTATTTGGCAACTGATTTAAAAAGGGGGTTGTGTTCCAGTTCAGAACTATGTACAAATGTGACAAAGATATATTTTGAGTTTGAATACATTCAGTGGCTTCCAGCGTAAACATTTTGTTTTATGTATTAGAGAGGCAGAAAGCTAGTTTAACATGTTTGACTAGATGCTCAGGGCCCAATAAGCTCAAATAAGCCAGTATCCTAATTTTATGTTTCAAACCATAGTGCCTTCTTTGCCTCTCTATTTTTCTAAGCAAAAATGCATGAAGAATGGATATATCTTTTAAAAAGCTAACATTTGTTTAAAGAATGTTCCTTCATATAAATTATTTTTATCAAGGTCTAAATGCAGGCTGAAGTAGAGTGAAAACATGACTGTAAGAGTGATGATTCAAAGAAATTTCACTCTTGAATTAGGAACAGAAATCCTTAGCATAATTCTCCAGTGGATTATGTGATGATATTTAACATGAATATGCTTCATTTCCTTGACAGCCTTTTTATATTGGCAGAATATAGTGAGAATCTCATTACATTATCATTTACTGCTTAAAGGACAGGAAGGTTCAGAGACGAAGACTAATTAGAAATCTGGTTGCTACTAAGCCATTGCACTAAGCATACTAAACCAAGGTTATGCGCTCTTAATATTTATTAACATATTTTTACTGATTGCAGAGAGTCAAGAAATGAAAATCACTTGTTTTGAAATTTAAAATGGAAAATTTTTATCAGACCCAAAAAACCCTTTGGCTGTATCAAGTTCTTCGACTTGAGTTGGATGTACAATACTAGATTACAAAGATTCAAAGTTGGTAAAGAACACAAGGACTGGATGCTATTAGATAAAAGCTGGTTAGTCAGATGGAACACAGAATATATGGTTTCCAATGGTAATATAGTTCATAGATTGAAACTCTCAAACCAACTATGTCATTTACTTTTTATAAAATCTGCTTGTGGTTCAGTGTGGCAAGGCCCTCAATTATGATCTCGAGTATAACAGAAAGAAGGAAGGAAGAAAAAAATCTCTCATTTTTTAAAATTTTACTACATTTTATCAGATAGATATTAATGTTAGCTATCTTAATTATCGGGAATAATGTTGCAAAATGTGGGAGTAAGAGTATATCCTAAACATATAAAATACAGTTCATTTCTATAAATAAAACAGGCAAAGACAGACAAATAATAAATGAACTCACTTCAATGTTGTATTAGTAGCTTTTTGTCAATGTCATAAAATGCTGTAAATAAAGAGTTTATTTTGTTTTATAGTTCCAGAAGGGCATCTTCAATGGTGGAGGACGCATGAGCAGGCAGCCAAAGCATGATGTTGAACAATCACATCTTCAACCACACAGACAACTATTAACAAGGATTAGGAGGGGCTCTAAACCCTCAAAGCCAGATTTAAATGATAGATTTCCTCCAAGACTGCACCTCCTAAAAGTTTCATTACTTCCCCCAAACAGTGCCACCAACTAGAAACTAAATGATCTTTTAGGGCATTGTTTATTGTTCATTGTTCAAATCACTAGAGATGCATAATGTAAAAATGTCAGTCTTACTTACAGTCTAGAAGGATAGTTATTAGAAGTCCATGTTCCTTGGTACATTGCATGGTGACATCAGATATAATACTGAATATTTTAGACTTGCTAAAATGCATTTTAATATTCTCATCACAAAAGTGATAATTTGATCAAATGATCTATATGCTAATTAGTATGACTAAGTTTTTGTGATGCTTACAAAAATGAAGGCATCATATTGTATTCAACAAATATGCACAACTGTTACTAATCAGTTCAACATTAAAACATGTATTCAAAATCCAGTGATGGTCCCTTACACCTTTAGTCCCAGCACTAGGGAAGCAGGCAGACTGATCTTTGTGAAGTAGAAGATAGCTTGTTCTATAGGATAAGTTCTATGACAGACAGAACTGTTACACCCAGAAAACTTGTCTCTAAAAACTAAATGTCTACATATCTGCATATGTTGACATCTATAGACATATACATGTATGTATGTATATATATATTCAAAATATTTCTCAATGTAAAAAGCACTGCAAAATATTATAAATACATTATCTTGAACTTGAGCTTGCTGGCTCAATTGATTGACTTTCTATTCGACAACAGCTCAACTTATGTTTAAACAGTCTTCTTGATTCTGAAAATATTTCCATTGCAATTCATCTCTGCTCATGCACTGAAGATGGTACAGGCCCTTTCTTGAACACAGTCAAATAAAACTGCCATTTCATTTCAGGAAAAATGAGACGTATTTAGTTGTTTCAAATTTTAACTTTAACTAGGATACCATGAAAACAAGCTGTCACTTGGAGACCTTTGTTTCGCTTTTCTTGTCCTCAAGTTAATTATCTTGGTTACTGGAGTGTATTGAGACCAGGTCTTCTGTTACAGATCTTTAGATTTTTTTTCAAAAAAGGATTTCTTTTAGAACCCTGATATTTTTCTAATTTATAGTTCAGCTCTAAAGAAGTGTGGACTCTTCCTGTTTGATTCTCATTATCAAAAAGTTTTTTTTATTTAAATAGCTGTGCATTCCTGACTTTCCCTGAGGTCACCAGAGGTGGCTGGTGTCAATAGTGAGTCTGTGGATGCCATTTTTTTCTCCATACAGAAGCTTTATCTATTGTATGATGAACAACATTAAAGTGAAACTTGAATCCCATAATGCCCTAAAGGTATAATCAAGAGTTGTTTGATTCTAGCATGCAAATTGAGTCAGCTAGAGCACACTGCTCCTCTGGATATTGGTGAGAAGTATGGTGTTCACATATTTTTGAACTCTATCTTGCAAAAGCATTATGGGAAAGCACGCCTGATTCTTGTGTTAGCATATCTATGTACGTAACTCTTTGTATCATAGCTTCTGTAACAGGCTATGCTCTTTAGTTTTCTCATAAGTCTTACAGCCATTACCATTCTTTTAAAACTTGGCAATAAAGCATTTCTAGTTTCCAGTGAACTAGATTTGTTTCTCTCAACTTTATCTCTTAACTGATTGTAAGCATTATAAGAAAAGAAGGCTAGTAATATTGTTTATTTACAAAGTATACACACACATGTATACACAAATACAAAAATGCATGCATATACACATACACACACAATATGTACTAAAGAAGTAAATAAAAATATATCCACATTTTTCAGAATATTCTTTATCTCTCTCAGGAATCTTTCCAGTTGTGTTCTAATTGGGTTTTTCTTCTTAAGCCCTGGAGGTTTCTTTTATTTCTTTGTATTTAGTAGGATTTTTCTTTCTTTGAATGTTCATGACTATGTTTCATTAGAATATGAATATGTGAGCTTTAAGAACACTATGAAATTATTCATAAATCAGAGACACACATCAGATTCATGGCATCTATCAATCGTGAAGTCCCAAACTCCAAAAAAACTATTACAGTTCTTTTATATTTATGGAAAAATTCAGTTATCAATTGAATAGGTCTACAAAATATTTGATTTGTTACTGTCTTTAGTATTTGTCAGTGTGATACATAATTAAATCACATGCTTACTCATTTTCATAAAGTACTATCAGATGGATTTAATTTGGTAGTTCTTTATTTTCTCTGTACTAAATGATTATATCCACTCAAAATTCATGTTGAATTCACAAACTCCCATGTGACATTTGAAAGTGCAGAATTGTAGAGAGATTTGTTCTATGTATCTGTCATTCTTTCTATCCTCCCATCCCTTGATCCTTCCCACTCCCTCTTGTTTTGTGTGAACAAAGGAAAAGTTGGAAAGCCAGGAAGACAGCTGTCCATAAAACCTGATCATTGTGACATCCGAATCTATGTCTCACAGCCTTCAATATTGTGAAAATAATTTTCTTTTTTAAGCTACTTTATCTATGATACTTGCCATAGAAATATGAGATATGTACGGCACATTCATTATTTATGTACTTGATTTATGCTTTTGATAAAGCAAACACACACACACACACCTGAAACTAACAAACCTGGTAATGCACATATCATCAACAGGCTTATCTAGTTGTTTGTATTAGTCAGTTTTTACCAAGATAATGCTGTGTAATACTATTTTCCCTAAACTCGACTTATTTCTACTAACATGAATTTCATCCTCAGATAAATTTGAATGATCTGACCTTGGAAGTTCTGCATCAAGTCATGGGTCTGGTAGCCTTGGTGTCTACATACAGGCAGATGGCAAACTTCATGTTTAGAGGCCTACATTGATGTAGCTGTGGCTACTCAATGCTTGTTGATTTCCTGAAGGAAAAGAGCTTTATCACAACTTAGCAATTTCAAACATGCCAGCCCTTCTGGTTGGGTAGTATCTCATTGATCAAAGCAAATTATCTCTTCCAACAAAAGCAAAATATATGAGGCTTATATAGAACAATAAAAATGGGCAATTAGTAAATCTTTTCCAATAATAAAATTATTGCTCTTTTATTTTTTACATACAGAGTAAGTTTTGGCATACTTTCTCATTTTCCTTGTGGATATGGAGAATTGCTTTTAAATTTTCAACCTAATTGCAATAAGGGCTAAGGAAAAAATGTTTTATGTCTCCAGTTAACCAGTTAGTTTGACTATTCCAACTTTCTAGAACAAATTTAATGATGTTTTAACCTGGGCTCACTCCTCAGAACAACAGGCAAAGAAGGCAGGGTAGGTAGTTCTGTAAGAGAAAACATGCCTAGGATATATGAGGCTCTGATATTAATCCACAGAAGTATAAAAATCACACACACACACACACACACACACACACACACACACACACACAACAATGGGAGGAGGAAGGGAGAAGAGATAGAGGGAGAAGAAGAGGAGATATCTGAAGAGAAATATCAAAATTCCATCCCAAAGAGTACATTTCACACAGAAGGCATACTTCCCCAGTCAGAAACATAGGAGAGAAGACATATCATTCTCTTCTTGCTAAGAAAGAAAGAGAGAGAGAGAGAGAGAGAGAGAGAGAGAGAGAGAGAGAAGAAAGAAAGAAAGAAAGAAAGAAAGAAAGAAAGAAAGAAAGAAAGAAAGAAAGAAAGAAAGAAAGAAAAAAGAGAAAAATAAGAAATGTTCATAAAAAAACTGTTTGGAACTATGAAGCAATCTGGATCTTAATAACTAGAAACAGATGAATTCAGCTTATTAAGGCTGCATAGGGACATGAGGAAGGTCACACAATTGTCTAACATTCTGAATAAGCAATGAAGGAGACTGTGATGCTGTGCTGGGAAACTGTAATCACTGAGTATAATTCCCGCATAATTAGATCACTGAAGAGAATAAAATCCAGTAGTTCTTTCATTATTTCAGGTGTTACTCCATCATTCTTATGAATTAATTACTTTCATTCACTGATTCTCGTGTAACTTCTACTCCCTTATGTTATAAAACTTTTATTCCAACTTCCCTAGAAAAGTTGTCTGCAAGGTTTGGTACTTAGTTCAGTAGTACAGAACTTGCCTAGCAAGAACACGGCTTTAGGTTTGGATTTTAGCTCTAACAAATAAATAAATAAAACTAAAACAAATAAGAAACAAACAAACAAAACCAAGAATTATCATAATGCATCATGTATGGGGCCCCTGAGTTACTGACTCCTCTTTACTATAAATACTATAAATTGTTTTTCAGAATTTGTTGGTTCATGCTTATAAAATATTCATTAAGGACAGAAATACAGATTATGCTGACTGCTTAGACCTGAGCTATGAAATAATGGCTTTGAATACACTGTCAAGAAGAATGAGGCTTCACAAATACTATTTGGTATAATGTTATCAAAGGAAATAAGAATAAAAATGTCTACTAACATTCAATATATACCCACTGTCTATATAAACTTTTAACCTTAGCTGTCCATTGCCATATCTTTAACCAAGTAAATAGATACATTATACCAAATTATAGCACAAGCCAATTAAACTAGAACCTGTAGTATGGAAATAATGCTAATACATATGTCTGTATATCTTTTACATTCTATGAATTGAATTTTATTATTTTAATTATATGTATTTTTCTGTGTGTGAATATGTGCACATGAGTACAGGTACACACAAAAGCCAGGGTTGTCAGATTTCCTGGGAGCTGAAGTTACAGGAAATTGTGAACCACCTGATGTATGTGCTGGGAATTGCACTTTGGTCCTCTGGAAGAGCCGTACATGCACTTAACTGCTGAGCCATCTCTCCAACCGTATATTCTGTTTTGAGACATAGTTTCTTGGAGCCTAGGCATGTCCTCAAACTTGTTTTTTTAAATAATGATGACCTTGAACTCCTGACTTTGCTACCTCTACCTCCCTAGTGCTGTAATTACAGAGTATACATCATACCCAACGTATGAAATGCCAGCTGTAGAACCCAGAGCATCCTTCATGCCAGGCAACACTCACCCAACTGATCTCTATCCCCAGGTGCTTATATATAATTGAAATCTTTTCAAAGATGTCCCTGTAGCTCATGAATGTAATCTTAGTTCTCAGGAAGCTAATGCTTGGGTATCAACTTTGAGGGCAGCTTGAGCTGCATAGGAAGACCTTGTTTTAGTGAAGCAAAACTTAAATAAATACACAAATACAATTGCAAAACCAAGTAAGTGGGTATTACTATGAAGCCAAGCCTAAAAACTGACCCAACAAATAAATATGAAATAATATTGATGGTTGTGAGGAAAGGGTCTGAGGGATATAAGAGTCTGGCAAGTTCTCTGGAGTGAGAGAAAACTGTGAACAATATGAGAACTTTAGTCATCTGATGACAGCCGAGACACCATCACATACACATTTTAAATACAGTTTACACATGGCTCTGTGTTCCCTAGTCCATGGCTCGAGCATCTCCCTGTTGTTGAGGAAAGCATTTAAACTCCTCTGCTCAACTTCTCCATTCAATCAATGACAAATCAGGTTCAGTGACCTTTAATTCTAGGCCACCTGTCTACACTGACCTTGGATGTTGTACAGACATTCCCAAAGCTATGTATGACCCATTTCCAGGAATACGGGATTCCTGACAAGAGAAGGGGAAAAAGGATTTAAGAAGCCTCAGATTGAATGACAGTTGATCAGCTCTGAGCAGTCGTTGCTTTTCATTCTGCAAAACCCTTTTTTATGTGAAAATACTGGCAGCTGCATTACATAATGATATACAGGGTACACACTCCCTGCACATTTTCTTAGCCCATCTTCCTGGTTAGTTCTTCAGTTTGTAAACCTTTTTGTTTTTTTGAGACAGATTTCATGTGTCCCAGACTCGCTTTCAAAATTATACTATGGCTGAGGATGATCTTGAAGCTTTAATCCTCTTGCCTCTGCTTTCCATGTGGTGGCATTATAAGCATGAACTATCACATCCATTTTTATCCCATGCTTGGAATTGAACCCAGGGTTTTATAAATGCCATATTTTCATGAGTTAAAATGAACTGCTCTCCCATCAAAATAATTAATTTTTATGCAGGGGGTGCGTGTCTTTTATTAAATAAAATTTTAACAATTAAACAAATATTTAACAATAGTTTAAAAAAATGTCTAAATTAAACAAAATTAAAGGTTAGCTCCATGGTAGAACACTTGCCCAGCATGTACAAGGCCCTGAGTTTGAAACTAAAAGGAAAGGAAAGATGAGGTTCTTAGTCATGCCAGTCATATGTGACCAGTGCCTTTCTTATTGACTTTAGATACATAATTTACGAAAAATGTCTCCGTTTTCTGAATTCTGTGGTGGTATCAGGGATGCTTTGACTTTTTATCAAAGCATAAGAAAGGCACTGGTCCTTTTTTGTATTTTCATTCATTGTTGAAATGCACTTCCCTTAGAATGAATCAAGGAAGTGTGGAATCAGCTATGTTAGTTGTGAAAGACTAAGCAGGTGGCTTTTTTCGGAAAATGACCTCTCTGGATACAGAGAGGCCGCTGCTGCTAACAGACTTGAGCTCCCTGTTCTAGGAAAAGTTTCTGTCCTTTCAGAAACTCCTACCTTAAGAATAAGTCAGGAAAATAATGAGTTCACTACATTCTGTCAGTACCTACGGAACATTCAAGTATCTTGAAAGCTGTCCACAGGACATTTTGAAACCAGCACTTACTACTGCTGCAGAAACCCATTTTAATTTCTAAGTGTCTGCTTCATGAATGCTTGCTCCTTCCCTTTGGATCACAGTCTTTTGGCCCAAGATGCCTTAGCTCCAATTCGTTTCTGTGATTTGTTGCTGGTTTGCGCTGCATTTTACTGCACAGGGATTCTTAGAAATCCCCAGATAAGCCCCTGCATGCAGTGGCAATGAATCTCAGTAATTGCATTTTCCTGTATCTGAACTTAATTTATATATTAATCCCCCTTTCTCTAGATCCCACACAATTCATCTCATCCAACTTAGGGATAATATGCCCCAGTTTCCCCTAGGGTTTTGTAATCAGTTCTTTGAAAGGGTTGACATAAAGCCAATATTAGAAGATGGGTGTGGGTTACCTGATCTTATGCATAATTCATCCCACTAGCACTTTGTGTTTGTGTTTCTAAGCCATAAGTATATGTTTAGACCAAAACATATGGATATCATTAACATCTTTAGTTATTTAGGGTTCTCTGAAAACCAACTGAGTAATTTTCACTATAAGCATGTGGAGTGTTTTGTTACTATACCTATGCACTATACCCTGGTGCTGGATGGCCAGTTTATATCTGTCTGCTTAGGGACACAATGCATATGCCCACCCTGGGTCCATTCCCATATGCATCATTCACTGTTGAAGTCTTGATCCATTCCCCAATTCACGAGGAAAGGGCGTCCAATTGCCACTGCAGTCGCATTTCCCCAAACCCATCTCTTCTTGTAATCAGTGGTGCTGTGGCATTATTGGAGACCATGCTGCTTCTTTCACTGTTTTCTTCTCTCAGAAACACACATTTGTCTGACATTCTTGTTTATTGACTGAACCTTCTTCCCTGATCCTTGAAGATTGTCTTTAGACTCGAATCTGGCTCAATGCTTCACTCTGTATTATAAAAGTGAAGATACCAGACTTTGAAATATCTCTGTGATTAAGATTCTTTATTTTCAGTATTCAATTTTGATTTAATTTATCAAAAACCAATCTAGTTCCACAAAGTAAATGCTCAACTTTGACCACAGTCATTATATATGAACAAAGGATGCACAAATAAATTACTACAAAATAATTGAAATATCAGTAATCTAACATGCAACATTTTTATGATGACTGTATTCTTGAAATTTAAAAATGGTTCCTATTCTAATTGTGTTGTGTGTATAGTAAATATACTGAATAATAAAATGCAATTAGAAGAATTAAATAGCATAAAATTGGTTAAGGTGCTTTTGAGAATATGATAATTAAAAGAGATACTTTTTCTTCTCTGTTCTTATTTATTAATTTATTATTGTTATTGTTAATTTATATTTATTAAATAAGAACAAAGAAGAAAATAAGAACAGTGGTTAAGATTCTCGTTTTTCTTGTGTGACTAGGAACATGGAACACCTACCTGGCCCTCTTATTCTAGCAAGTAGGATATAACTTACGCACAGCAAAATGTAGTTTGGGAGAAAATATTGGTCAACATTTTAAAACAAATATCTAGTATACAGAAACTGAGGGCTAGTTTGGTCTCAAGAGTAAAAAGGTTTCAACCCAAAGCAAAGTGTGTACACACTTTACAATCAAAAACCTGACTGGAGCTTGGCATAGCAGTGTGATCATTCACTTGTGCAGATGAAGTGGGAAGATCACTTATGCCCATGGAATCAACAAGAGTAGATAATGTACTGAGACCATTGCACGTATCAAAAACATCAAAGACTTTGGGAGGTGACCCAGTCCTCAATGTGCTTGCTTGCCACACAAGCATTAGCACCTCAATAACTTCTTCCCACCCTTGTTAGAAAAAGAAGTAGGCAGATGTAATAGGGTGCACATCTTCCCTGGCAATTCTTTTGGGAAGCAGAGACAGTAGGATCCCCCGGGTTTGCTAAGTAACCAGAGCAGTCAAATCAGTAAATTTTGGGTTCAATAAGACGTTCAAAACTTAAGGTAGAGATGGAGGGAGCATAAATGAGATGCCTGACTTTGAGCTCTAGCTGCCACACCCATGTACACATTCAGCATTATTCACTTACCTGGACAATGATACACAGAACCTAGTGTAAAAGCACATAGAGATGCACAGACACAGAACCTAGTGTAGAAGCACATAGAGACACACAGACACACAACACTCACTTGTGAATTTCATGTGCTTAGCTTGAATACATTGATAAGCTTTATTTCTTGTGAAAATGGTATAAAATACAGAGAGACTAATTTTTGCAATGGCTCAAATTGTCAGCAGCAGTGCAATAGTAGGCAAAGCTTAGAACTGCCACCACAAATCCAAGGGTAAAGCCAGATTTCTTGACTTCGCTAGAAAAAGTAATTTCAGAACACATCCTGTGAAGCAAGTCCACATGTAGTTTGTTAGAAATAGGCATTCAGAGGAAGAACAAGCTACGTCCAAGTTCATGGGTGTGCCTTCTCAATCAAGAACCTAATTTAATGGCTTAACTGTAGTCATACATACCAACTAATCTCTGAAGTTGTATCTCAAAGGATTACTGATAGTTGATCTTTCTCGATGTCTGTTTGTTTGCCTCTATCTCCCTTTTCAATGAATGGCCTTCTAAGGTGGCTTTGAGATGCCATCAAAGGGATTATAAATTGATAAACTTAAACCATAGGTTCAATGAGTTTAAAATATGTCTTTTTCTATAAATAGGATTCAGAGAAAATTGCAAGTTTACAGCTCTGAAAAAAGGAAAAGCCATATATGCTTAGGCTAGAAGTGGAATTGATTGACATTGTGGCCTTCTCTCTAAAAGATAATATGTTTGTGTTGCCAGCCAGCCTTGAAAGAAATGATTAGTTGGCTAGAATACATCTCAGGTGGTCATTAACAAATTGGCATATTTCACTAGGTCACCTTCTCTGAAATTTGAATCTCTATTACCTTATTATTTGTTTATTTATAAGATTATATTAGCCCTCTTTTGTCCTTTAGTCATCGTGTCAATACCTTGAGGGGATTATTGCCTCGCTCTTCATGGTTACACAACATCTTATCAGAACTGTGTACTAGGATTCATTTAAGTATCCTAAGGTTAGACTATTTTTACTTCTTTTTTTACTCTAAATACCCCGATTGAAAACTATTTTGTTTGCATTACATTTGGCACTGTCCACAGATTTACATTATTTTGTCAAAGCATATTAACACTTTGGGGATATGCATAGATGTGCAAATATTTCATGATACATGTATCACAAAAACATTTTTACCCATTTACACTGCCCTTTCAAAAATGAGAACATTCAGTTTGGTAAATAAAACTGTGAGGATGAATATCGTTATTTTATGATTTATTCTGTGAACTAAAATTTTTCATTGGAGGTATTAAAAATTGAAAATTATTTTAGTATGTTTTAAAAGTACTTCTGACTTAATGAACTAAAACTACTAAACTCAAATATTTTTAAACTAGTAAACTGCTATTTGGGATTGAAGATGCATTTTATATATGTTACATATAAAAGTTTATATATTTGTGTGTATAAATATATATTATATAGAGTAGATAGCTTTGTGTTGATAGCCTATCTTGTGTGATTATTAAATTTGTTTGCGTTGCATATTTATTCTGTTGTGAATTTCATTATTCGTTTACAAACCAAGATACACAAAAAATAATGTGAATTTTACTGTGAATTATATATTCCTGAAGTCTATATTTTGTGTGTGTGAGAGAGAGTCTTTATTTCTTTTGAGGAGTTTTGTTGCTTTTTGGTGTTGTTGTTTGTTTTTTGAGGCAAGGATTCCCTGTGTAGCTTTGGGACCTGTCCTGAAACTTGCTCTGTAGTCCAGGCTGGACTTGAACTCACAGAGATCCACCTGCCCCTGCCTTCTGAGTGCTGAGATTAAAGGCATGTACCACCACCAACCTGATTAAGAATCTTTATTTCTATGTGTGCATATACTATTATAAGTAGAATTAATTACCCAAAAGAAACAAATATGATTACTAGGTAGGCATTATTTTTTAAGAAATATTAGAATATTTTATTCTAGGCCTTCAACTTGTGTTTTCTCCTTTGATGTGATGTATTAGAAAAAGTGTTTTAGTGACAGATTTTTCTTTTATTCCCTAACAAGGACATTTCAACACATTGCAGGTTTTTTTTTAATTGAACAAAGCTTTTTCATTTTAATTAATAACTTTTGGCTTTCACATAAATTGGAAAGATTATCTGGTTGATTTGTTTAATATAATTTGAATGAGTTTTAGTAAAATCATGATTAATTTATCTCCTGAATCATCCTAAAATTCATTTATTTGTTTTCTTCATAGTCATTGTCAATCGGGAGACATAATATCACAATGAAAGTAATGATTGCTATTTTTCTCTAGTTTATTTTGAAAGTCTTAGGTTCTGCATTTACTTGTACTGATATGCAGTATTATAAATGTACTTACATCCTCTTTATTAGTTTTATATTTTGCATTTAGTCATAGGAAGCAGCCTAAAACCTCTAATCAACATCAAAGGTTACACCACAGGGATCCAATATCTTTAATTTGTCTTGCAATGATGCAAAATACCTTCCCCGGAATGCTGTGATTAAAGTCATTCTAGTTTGTTCAGTTAATGAGAATAGCACATCTTAAGCTGTAGAAGGTATTCTCTCTTTATGACTGCATGACTCTCAGCAGATTATCATTATTATCAAGAACTAATATTTAGTAAATGAAGGTGTGAGTGACACTAGCTTAGTACTCGCACCAGTCAAGTCACGGGGTGTGGGTGGATGACTGCCTTTTCCTTCAGCCTATAGCTCTCTAGCACTTCATAGCAATTCATGTATGGATATAGACACACCTAATCAATGTGCACTGAAATTCTAAAGGAAAACTGAAGTTTAAGGGCAGTTAATAGAATTTGTCCTTGCCAAAGAGGAAACTGTCGCTATCTCAAAATCATGCAAAAGCATTAGAGATAAGTATCTGCTCTCCATTTTGAGGCATTCACTGAACATTTCACAGTTCTTGTGTTTCTGAACTTGGAGTAATAAATCAATGAAAAAATGATTTTTTTTATAACTTGCTTTATTTAAGAATCTATTTGTGTTTTTTCCATTTCTCCTCTTCTACCTGTAAGTTCTCCGATGGCACATCCTACCCCCAGGTCAAGAAAAATTTTGTGATAATAGTTGATAGCTAGCATGTTTAATGGCAATAGTCTAAAGGTAACAAATGTCTGAAACGTGGTTTCCAAGGTGCATTGCATAAGTTTATAGCTGTGTAGAATAAAGATAACTGAGAAAAGTGAAATGTCAAATAGTTCTGTTTCAAATTTTGTCTATATTTTGGGGATTTTCAAACTTTTTAAAGGTAATTCAATTTTCTGTCACAATCCGTAACTATAAACGGAGTATCATCACATTTCTCAAACATTTCTCAAACATTTCGATGGACTGTTAAATGACATGCAATATTAATTATAGGAATGGTTCAATAAAAGATAGTTGTTGAGATTCATATTTATTTAATTCATGTGTTTAACTAATTGGTAAATTATCTATTTTTCTGACACTTGACAGTCACTAAATAAATTCCCGTGGTGTTGTATCTACCTAATTACCAATTTGTATACTGAAATTTTCAAGAATTACCACTGGACTTGTTCTCCATTAATATGTGTTTGTAATGTGGAACCTTCAAAGAGAGTCTATTCAGCTTAACCATTTTATTGTACCCTTTACGAACTTCTGTACCGAAGAATCTTCTATCACATTTCAGCCATGTTTCTCTTCCCATGCCTGCAGTACATAAAATAAAGTTTTTTTTATTAACTCTTGTTACTACATACAAGGACTAGTGTAGTCTAGGTTCAAATAGTAAATTAATGTTAAGAAAACAGAAGGTACAATTGCTGGTGGTAAGAGGTTTCAGGATCACTAGGAAATCAGGCTAGTCTACAACTAGGAGACACAGTCCATCATGGTAGGTAAGGCATGAGAACAGGTATGTGAGGCTGGCTCACTGCCTTGCATTGATGGTCTGGAAACAGAGAGAACATGGAAAGAGGCTAGCCTGTAAAACCTCAAAACCTGTCCCCCTCTGATGTGCTTCTTCCAGCAAAGCTCCGCCACCAAGAGTTGCTACAATCTTCCCAAACATCATTTCCAGCTGGGGAAAAAGTACACATGAGTCTATGAATAGCAGTTTGACCTTCTGCACAGAAATGGCTTAACAGAGAACCACTAAGTGCTTTAAAGACTTGAACAAGACAGACAAGGTCTCTGCCCTGTTTATGTCAGTTCCTTCGAAAGGCTTCAACTAAGTTCCCTAGTCTTACAAGTAAGAGTTTGTCAAGCATGAGGTGTAAAGTCACATGACTACATATGAGGGCAAAGATGAGAGCAAAGGTTTAGTTGAAGGGATGGGATGTGAGAAAACAAACAATTTTGCTCTAAGGTCTATTTATATATTTGTGGCTTCATATTTTGCTTCCCTTGGTCTGTCTGGTGCCAAGGCTGGTCCAGTCATAGGGAACAGAAGTGTAGCGAAAATGGCACTTTTAACTATCTTTCACATAGTTGTCAAAAAAAAAAAGCAGTAACCGTGTGTATAGGACATCCAAACTGTATATAAAGCCAGTGTTCTCAAGACTGCTGGATCTCTAAAACTAAAGGGGTTGAGAAGTTGACACAGATGTTGTCAGGATAAGGTCCAATTCCTGGGAAAATCACTACAGATACCATGAACAAGACTAGATAGCAGTTAGGAAAATGTCCAGTAGACTTAGTGCTAGCAGAATTTTCATTACAGAAACTTGGGGAAAGCCCACTGAGTTAGGGTTAGAGGTGTGGAACAATACTAAGCAGAGAAAGCTTTGTGTGATTCAGATGCAACTGACAAGGAAGAAGAAAAGGTTCCAGATTAGACAGGACTCAGAGTTGAGAGTTGTTTATTATAATCACAGTGCAATGGTCGTGGGAGTTTGTTTAGTGTTGAGTAATTAAAATAACACTTAGACATATATTCAGGAATGCAAAAGCATGTTTTGTTGGCTTCAGCAATAGACATTGACTGATTTAACTTCCCTTGATCCTTTGCCCTTTCTACTGCCTTCTCTTTTTTGGCCCTACTATTTAAATTTAGGACAATTCCTAAGTTTGACAATTTATTTTTCCCTAGCATAAGAAAACCCAATGTATTCTTCTTTTTTCCTTCTTCATCGGATATGCTGAGTTCATTTGAAGTCCCTGTGTAGAGCAGCACCAACAGCTAAGTAGTGTTAGTGTTAAAAATACTGTGAAGATGGGGAAAATTTAAGAGTATCAATTTAAGATACAATGGAAGCTGTTTTCTAACATTTAGCTTGCAATACTCTGGTAGTATATATTAAAATAGAATGCTGATTTTTAAAGGAAATTTCTATTGCTAAAGAAAAGGGCGGTATTTGCATAGTACCAGGCAGACTCAATAACTGTGCTTAAAGAATGCACAAAAAAGAGGCAATTACAGTGTCCACATAAGAAATAACCATAATAGAAAATTTAGTTTTAAGTGTATTGTACATTTGACAAATAAGTTATAGAAATGCCAGTCACTGACTGAAATGGATTTTTGAGATCAAATTTCCAGCATGGTATGGGAAATGTAAGAACAACTTTCTAAGAAGAATCACCCTGTCTAATATTTTAATCTTAGTCTTGGTTCTTTAAATTATGCAATTGTAAAAGAGAGGATAGGTTCACATCAGAAAAGGCTCAATTAATTTATGTGCTAGTGGTAGCAGTCAATCATCTTGTTCCAAAAGCAGGCTTGCTAATGAATTTAAGCTGGAAACATATATGGTACGTAATGCAGAAAACTCAGCCAGTAAGAAAAAGCCTTCAGGGTACACCTTAGAAGCACAGACGTTTAAAAACCACATATATACTTTCTCTTTTTGCCTTGGAGTTTAGGTCTCTGCTTCCTTTTTTTGTTGTGTAGGAAACAATTGTGCAGGATTTTAAATGCACTGTCTATTTGATGTGCATAATGTATGTATTATGCCAATTGTTACTGATCTCATTTTATTTTTATTATTTATATTGCTTTTGAAAAATAACTACATAACAAGATTCCACTCAATTTTTTATGGGTTGCACAAAAGTCTTTGTTTTATTTAAAACAGAGGGATAAATCTAGAGATAGGATTTTTTACAATTAGATGTGCAAATGCTTAAATATCTGCATGGAACTAGTTAGAACCCCAGTATGTTTATATTAGGCAAATAGTATGAAATAATACTATAATATATTAAGTAACATTTGGAAAATTTTGTAAACTTTTACTTATCCTCTTAAAGCGGATCCATAAATAAACATAATAAAACAGATTTAATCGTGTCCATTGTGCTACATCTAAGACTGGGGGTTTGGAAGAGCGTATGCTTAGAATCAAGTAAACAGGAAGAAGCCAATTCAGCTATTTTGACTGACAATAATTTAAGACTAAGGATTGTGATCTAAGTAATGAAAACTGAGACTTTTTGAGAAATAGTAACTGCGCAAATAAGCTACAGTGCCTTTAGCCCAGCCAAGAAAGGAAAACGACTGAAACTACCCAGAGTAGAAAACGAAGAGAACATATACTTTTCAGGATTGGAGCTCAATCTTATAGACATTGGGGGTGCTGCATGGCTAGTTAGTATTAGTCTCTGAAAGTAGGAAGGATCCAATATAATGGAGTCACAGGCCTCTGTCAGCCAGTGGGTACTGATATTTCAATGTCAGGGGCACAGTGAAGCTGATTCTGTAAATAATGAAAAAAGAAACTCAAGCTGGATAAACCACTTTTACTGAAAAGGAGTGTCACTGTGGACAAGAACAAAACCCAGAGTTCTGTGAGCAGACACCATAATCTTCAGGAAGTCAGTGGGATAAGTGAGGCCTTTGAATCAAGGGGGAATAAGTTATTTTTCTTACTCCAGTGTATCTGTGTCTCTATGCTCATCCCCCATACATTCACAAGTTAAGAGGAAGTTAGTATGCATGTCGGACATATTCCTTTGCAGTCTGAGACTCATAGCTGGGTACAGAAGTGTGGGCGGGGATAACTCTGAACAAAATAATCTTTGAAAACCAGGACAAAGGCCAATATTTCTCTGATGATGCTTCTGGTAAAGAAAGCCATCATTAAATGATTGCACTTAAGTTGAAGCATTAAAAGTAAATAATGACACTAATAGCTTAGGCTGTATTAAAAGCAAACAATAACAATGCTTCAGGCAAATAGTAAGAAAATATTTAGCATCAAAGGCTCTTATTGGATTTTACAACAGATAACAAATAATATTAAACTTTAAAATATCCATTACTTTTTCGCATAGGACTTACAAATTTCAAAAACTGCAGCAATACCCTAAAGGAGTGTATTTAAAGATGTGAATAATAACACAACACCTAGCTGTTATTTCCCCTTATTGGTTATTTATATTCTGTAGAATCTACTTTGTAGTGTATTTAAGTTATTTATAAGTGTTAAAGACATTTTTCTGAAGATAAATGACATTTATTTGTAAATGATATTTGTTATTTTCCTAAGAGCAATAGAATGAATATGACACTTCAAATTCTAAGATGTCCTAGATTTATTTAAATATCTAATTTATTCATAAGTGGAATTGGAAAAAGTGCTTCTGTTCTCTTCACAAAAACAGAACTGGTTAAGAACACTTGAAGAAGTATTTGGAATTGCTTCACACACACATATTCTAGGATGACGGGAAAGGAATTGAGCTAAAATTTCTTTAGTTAGATTGCATTATTTAGAATTAGATTCAAAGAAGATTTTTATTAAATGCACAGTATCTGATTGTCACCATTAGTCCATACAGTTCAAAGATGTCAGGTACAGATATCTCCATTATTTTGGGGGGGGGTGGGTATAGAGTTTATTTAGTGGGTTATGGGGGGGAGGGAAGAGGGCAAGGAAGGGAAGGGAGGAAGAGTGGGGAAAAGGGAGAGAGAGGTAGAAGCTGCCTCTCCAGAGGAAGGGCAGGCAGAGAGAGTGCGTCTCCATTCTTAAAGGTACTTATTCTAATGTATTTTTGCCAATTCTTTTCACACTTTCTTCTTTATTCCCATTCATATTCATAAGTAATTCACTTTCGTGAGTGAATTGGCCTTTTATTATTTACTTTATTGTATTGGAATGTTGGATTTAAAGAATTCTTATTTCATTTAATTCAACCATCTTTCACTCAGATTCTACTCTTGAGGAGCTAGTCTTTAGTTAGAATATGACTGTGAATGGGAAAAATGATATTGAGAAGCAGCTATAAGACTAGGCAATGCATCGCTCTTTGCAAGAATAAGGAAGGGACAATTTTCACTTGGCTGACGATAGATTGCAATTGATAATTATACTGAATATTGCCTAAGGAATGAAAAATTTTGCATCTCATTATGGGTTCACCAAATCATACATGTCTATCTCTTCTAAAAATGTGCATCTATACTTTCTGTATGCAGGCAATCTGGTAAATGCTCAGTAGACTAGCTAAGCTGAAAAAAGGTATATTTACGATCTTTAAACTTTTAGACTCTTGAATAATAAAAAGTGTCATCTAGAATCAAGTCAACCAGTTGTGCTCAGTAACACGGTAGTTTAGAGTGGCTGGAATGTAGATATTCAGAAACTTGTAATTAGTGATCATTTAGAGAAGAATCAAGAAAGGACTAGGGAATAGATGGATAGACAGATGATAGAAACATGCATATATACATACATAGATGGTAGGTAAGTAGAGAGAGAGGCATCAACACATTTTATTTTATTTTTTTGATATAGGTATATATGTGATTCTATTATAAATCTAGGGTCTGTTCAAAAAGAAAGCAAAGAATGCCTGAACAGTGAATATTGGAATATATGCAGGAATATTATGGTATTGTTTTCTCCTTTCAGTAAACATAGAAATAAAACCCTTTCAAAATTAAGTGATGGGATGACATGCTAACTTGAAAGAGGAGAGAGCTTCTAAAGGTCTTGTTTTCCTGGTAAACATTATTTTTATGGTGCCACAACTCTTGTCTATCCTGTTGAGGCTGAAATAGACTCATATCAGAAATTGATCTGTCCAAAATGAAGTGAAATGAAAGCATCAAATTACTTAAAATTCATTATAAATGTGGTACACATAAATGTATAATAAATGAAAATATACTAAAGGTACTTTAGAGTATATGATTAATTCAATAATATTTATTGCATGAACCACTATTAGTGCTAGTACTTGATGTTAGCAAAGGTGAATATTCAGTTACAAAGGTGTTTAGTAGGTTTGGAAGCTACGAAAATAATAATTATTTGTTGGCAATAGGATGGAGACAGTGGGGTGTTAGGGTGCAGAAAGCTCAGTCAAACTGATAAGGGAGAATCACAAACTGTGATAAGGAACTGATAGTCCATATGCAAATGCTGAGAATCCTTTTTAATACTTACAGAACCAGAAACTTCACTGTCCCCATGACTAATGTAAACCACTTCTACATGAATGCTTTTCTGATTATCCAGTATTTATCTGCTTATGAGAGATACAGAGAGAATATCTGTAAAGTATGCAGGAAGAAGACATGCTATACATGTTTCCTTTTATTGAAAATATTTTTCACATAATATGTCCAGATTACAATTTTCCCTCCTTCTAATTTTCCAAGTTCCTCCCCACCTCCCTTCCATCTGTATTCACTCCTTTTCTGTCTCTCATTAGAAAACAGATTTCTAAGGGATAATAATAAAATAAGATAAAACAAAAATGATCACATATGAATTGGACAAAACAAACAAAATGAAAATGCCCAAGACAAGGCACAAGAAACAGAGACTTGCTGGATCGCACAATAAGGGCTTAACTGGAAGTCATAACATATACCCGAAGGACCTGGTACAGACCTGTGCAGGTCCTGTGAATGCTGCCTCAGTCTCTGTGAGATCATGTATGCTTAGATCATGCTTATTTAAAGGGCCTTGTTTCCTTGGTGTCCTCCATCCCATCTTTCTCTTACAATCTTTCTGCCTCCTCCTCTGTAGAGTTCTCTGAACTTGAGGCGAGAGATTTGATGAAGCCATTAAGTTAAAAGCTAAGTGTTTCAAGAACCTTCAATCTTTGTATAATATCTGACTGTGGGTCTCTGTATTTTTTCCCATCTACGGCAGGAGAAGACTTCTCTCATGATTGATTAACAAGACATTGATCTATGAGTATAGCAGAATGTCATTAAAAGTCCTATTATTGTTCTGTGTTTTTTTTGGTTTTTTGTTTGTTTGTTTTAGAACAGTATCATTTGGTTTTACCATAGGTGCCTGGGCTATCTAGTCCCAGTTTTTGATCACCCAAACAGCAGTGTCAGGTATGGAGTACATCTCATGGACTTTAAATCAAATCAGATATTGGTTGGTTACTCCCACAAGTGTTAGGTATTAGTATATGTTGCAAGAATATTTGCCATTGTAGATCAAAGGGATTGCATAGTTTGCTATGTTTATATTTCATATTTATATTGTTTATATTTCCCAGAGTTCATTTGTTCATTCCTGTACCAAAGAGGCTAGAACACAGGGTGAAGTCTCTAAACAGGTACCAGCTCAACTTCCCATGTTCAAGACCCCATTGAACGGGGTCTTGCTGTCAGTTTGTGGAGAACAACCTATAGTCTTTGAAACAGTCTGAGTTGTTTGGGGGTTTCCCAGTAACCACATTAGACAACAACTCAATTAGAGGTAACCCAATCTGGTGCTGAAAGCTTCATTTGGTGACAAGAGAGAGCCAGTTGGTGGACTCTTTCTCCTTCATTATTAGGCAATTTCATTAGAGCACTGCCATATATGAATACATATTAGAAAGTTCCTACTCTCTGAAGTTTTCATATTATGTTTCGAACGGTACTTAATTTTAGCTCTCTCCTTTTATTTCTTCCCTCACCTCACTCTTCCCTCCCACTCTCCATCTGATCCTCTCTTTCTAGTTGTTTCCCTGAATGCATTCTTAACTGCCTATTCTATTTCCCTTTCCTAGGAAAATCTATCTGATCTCCCCCATTCACTGTCTCCATAGTCTTTGTGGTTCTATAGACCGTAATTTGGTTATCATTGACTCAACAGATTCTATCTACATGTAAGCAAATGAATAGTGTATTGATCTTTCTGGATCTGGGTTACCTCATTCAGGTTGTTTTTTCCCAGTTCCATCTATTTACCTTGGAAATTCATTTTTTTAAATATACCATATTTTTATCTATTCATCTGTTGAGGGACATCTAAGTTGTTTCCAATTTGTGACTAGAATAACTAGAACAACAATGAACCTGGTTGAACAAGTGTCTCTATGGTAGGATGAAACATTGTTTGGATATACGCTTAGTATACCTGAATCTTGAGGAAGGTCCTCCATTCCAATCTTTCAGCGGAGCTGCCACACTGATTTCCATAGTGACTGTGAAAGTTTTCACTCCCACCAGCAAAGGATGAGAGTTCCTATTACTCCCTATGCTAGCTAGCATGAACTGTCTTTTGATTGATCTTGGCTAGCCTGATGAGTGTAAGATGAAATTTTAAAATACTTCTGACTTTCATTTCCCTGGTCACTAAAGATGTTAAAAAGTTCTTTAAGTACTAGCTATTCGGGGTTTCTCTTTTGAGAATTCTCTGTTTCGATCTGTATCACATTTTAAATTGAGGAATTTGTTTTCATGATATCTAGTTTTTTGAGTTATTTATATATTTGATATATTATCCTTCTAGTGGAGGTGGAGTTGGTAGCAATATTTCCTCATTCTAAAGGCTGCCACTTTGTCTGAATGATGGCATCTTTATTCTATACAGATGCCTTTGAGTTTCATGAGGTTTCATATATTAATTGTTGACTTAGTGGCTATGCTAATGGTTTTCTGTTTATAAAGTCTTCTAAAGTCTTATGAATTCACTCAAGAAAATAACATTTTTCAAGTGTTTTGCTTTGGTCAAAAGTTTTAAATTGCTGCTACTTCTGAGATTCTTGGTTGAAAATTAGAGTGATGAATAAAACAAGTGCCTTAAGGAATATTTAGAAGTCAGGGCTATTTATAGTAATAAAGTATATTATTCCTTATTTATGGGGTCTCACAGGTTATTTATTTATGCACCAGCATTTAAAAATACAGGTAGACATCTTATATTTAAGGTTTGAATTTGTGCATAAAACCATAATCATTGAAATAACTATGGGGTATATAAGATTTGGATAACTGTGTATATTGTATGATTTGTAAATTAGGGAAATATATACCTCTTTAAACATATATCATTTGTTATTTCTTCTAACTTTTTAGGGAAAGTAACTGGGGAATTGCTATGTCTAGTACTATAATGAATGAAAAATACTATAACAATCTTGTGATATAAAATACAGTTCTGCTGAAAAAAGTTTACATTTAAAATTTGTGGAGAAAACCTGAGTCTATTTAGACAAGAAACAGACAAGATGACACTTAGATTTCAGGTCGTCTCTGTACTACATAGATATTTTACTGTACTCAGGAAATAGACAGATGGCATTAACCAAGGTTAAGCTATGGAAAATTTCTATGGAGAATCAGATTTTAAGAGTATTGAGGAGAAAGTAGTATGGTTGTTAAATAAACATTTTTAAATGGATGTCATGTCCCAGACTGGAATGGGATTACAAGGACAGGAAGAAGAACTTACTTGCCTTAGCAAATGCCCTGAAGCATGCATGGGAAATATTGTAACATATGTGCATGTGTGAATGCATTCATGTGTGGGTGTGTGGGAAACATTGTAGAGTGTGGGTGCCTGCGTGTGTTTAAGGTCATCCAAAAGAAGTCTAATACTATTACTATTAGCATTAAGAGAGATCTGATTTTCTAGGTTGGATTTTTCTGTAGTTCATCTGGAGAGGGGGATTCACATATTCCATAAAATTAATTTAAAGGGGGGCAGTCCCAGGAATGGCAGGTGAAGTACAACAGAAATGTAGGAGAAGATATGTAAGAGGCAGTTGTAGGCACATTCCTAGTCTGAGACCAGTTCCACACGAATAGCCTAAAACATACTTCAGAATTTGTAACAGTCTAAAGTAGAGGGGCTGGGCGATCCTCTTCCCTCACATAGTAGTCGATCATTAGCTTAAGCCTACTCTGAGATGAGATAAACTAAAACACACTTACAGATTGCTGCTTTTGGAACAAAGCAGATTTAAAAGCCTGCACACAGTCATCCAAAATGGTGCAGGTGTAAATGATTCAACGTACATCTCGCCTAAAGCTAGAGCGATGGGCAATCTGAATGGCACTGGAATTTTAGGGGACTTAGATGGAAGTCCTATAGTTTTTTGTTGTTGTTGTTGCTGTTCTTTTTCACTATAACCTCCAAATTACTATGTCACTTGTTACCAAATTAAACTGACTCCAGATTGAAGAGTTATCTGAAAAACCCACTATATTTTAAAAAATTATTTTTGCTTTGTGCATATGTATGTTTGCCATCTGCATTCATGGGAGTACATAGGCTCGAAGTGGGTAGTAGATGCCCCGGAGCTGGAGTGAGAGTTACTGGTGGATGTGAGGCACCAGACATAGATGCTGGGAACAGAACACAGGTACCCAGGAAGGACTGAACTCAGGTTCTCTGGAAGAGGAGTAAGTACATATTCTTTCTATACATCATTCTATGCATCATTTCTCTCTCCATGAAACAGCTACCTTTAAATTATCTTTAAATATACCGTAAATAGAACTGTGGGAAAATAGTATAAATGCTACAAATTCAAAATTGCAGCATTGTTAGATACTATTTGCTAATATATCAATTTCCTTGTTTTTCCAAGTCTACATTTTTTTGTTTTGTTTCTTTTTCAAATTTATTTATTTATTTGTTTATAAAAATTTCCACTTCCTCCCCTCCTCCCCATACCCTCCCATTCCTTCCACTTCCTCTCCTCCTCCCCCCACTCCCTCTCCTCCTCCCTCTCCAGTCCTAAGAGCAATCATGGTTTCCTGCCCTGTGGGAAGTTTCCTCCCCTCTCCCTCCAGGTCTAGGAAGGTGAGCATCCAACCAGACTAGGATCCCAAAAAAACAGTACATGCAGACAAAACAAGACCCAGTGCCATTGTCAATGGCTTCTCAGTCAGCCCCCATGTCAGCCACATTCAGAGACTCCGGTTTGATCACATGCTCATTCAGTTCCAGAAAGCCTACAAACTCATGGAAACTGAACAGTCAACTACTGAATCACCCCTAGGTCAAGAAAGAAATAAAGAAAGAAATTAAAGTCTTCCTTGAATTTAATGAAAATAAAGACACATCATACCCAAACCTATGGGACACTATAAAAGCAGTGCTAAAAGGAAAGTTCATAGCACTAAGTTCCCACATAAAGAAAATGGAGAAAGCACACATTGGAGACTTAACAGCACACTTGAAAGCTCTAGAAAAAAAGAAGTTGATTCACCCAGGAGGAGTAGAAGACTGGAAATAATCAAACTGAGGGCTGAAATCAACAAAATAGAAACACAGAAAACAATCCAAAGAATCAATGAAGCAAAAAGCTGGTTCTTGGAGAAAATCAACAAGATTGACAAATCCCTCTCCAAACTAATCAAACCGCAGAGAGAGAACATGCAAATTAATAAGATCAGAAATGAAAAGGGGGACATAACCACAGACACAGAGGAAATTCAGAGAATCATTAGATCTTACTACAAAAGCCTGTATGCCACAAAATTGGAAAATGTAAAAGAAATGGACATTTTTTTAGATAAGTACCGTATACCAAAATTGAACCAAGACCAGATGAACAATCTAAATAGACCTCTCAGTCGTGAAGAATTAGAAGCTGTTATCAAAAATCTCCCTACCGAAAAAAGCCCAGGACCAGATGGTTTCAATGCAGAATTCTGCCAGAACTTCCAGGAACAGTTAATACCTACACTCCTTAATGTATTTCACAATATAGAAACAGAAGAGTCATTGACAAACTCTTTTTATGAAGCTACAGTTACCCTGATACCAAAACCACACAAAGACACAACCAAGAAAGAGAATTACAGGCCAGTATCACTCATGAACATTGACGCAAAAATTCTCAATAAAATACTTGCAAACCGAATCCAAGAACACATTAGAAAAATTATCCATTATGATCAAGTGGGCTTCATCCCAGAGATGCAGGGCTGGTTCAACATACCCAAGTCTACATTTTTATGTGAGCAAATACCTAACAACTAGTGGTTTTAACTACCTCTGGAGATCAGATTTAAATGATAAGCACAGAGGTTTTGAGAAAGGAATATTTTAAGTTTAGAATTTCTTCCAGTTCGAATTATTAATCCGTTTGCCTTTTCACAACCATGGACATTTGAAATGCTTGCAGAGTGAGTTTTATAATGATATATCTGTGCTTGCATCCAGTATTACCTCTTAATACTGATTCTACAAGAACAATTGCTGGAGGGGAAAAGGAGGTTGTCGTTAACCATTATCATATCCGCTGGCTTCCCCTTGTTTCTTCTAATTGTGGCTTTGTGGCACTTGTGCATATCTTATTATTTTATTTGAATTGGCAATGCTATTGATTGTAAATCATATTTCAGAAGCTACCTTTTATCTTAAAGCTTAAACGTATCTAGAGATGTCTGTGTGCTCTGAAGACATTAAAATAGTAGTGTAAGTATTTGAGGATATGTCCATTTGGCACACATCAGTTTTCTCTATGGTACAACTCAGTCAAAAACTGAATGCAGTTCTAAGTAGGTGCAATGTACACCAGCTACAAATTGAGAAATTTTTTGTTGAGCATTTACTATGTGACATACATGATATAATGCATATTGGGATATAAAGTTAATGACAGAATTTTTGATTTCTTGTCGCCATGAATTCATAGTAGAGCACTGAAGCATAGCCATACCCATACCCACACAAACACCTCACGCAATAACTTTCCAAATCAGATAATGATGATTCCCACATTAGAGACAAAAGCAAATGACTGTAAGATCACAAAAATAGGGGATAGATTTTTTTCTCTCCTGTGGTTAGACATGGAAGCATGGTAAAGTAGAGTAGCAAACAAGGAAGAATGTATTGAAATGGAATTTTGAAGTATTAGTGGACTAGAAGAACTGTAAAGGTGAACCACAAACAGAATCATAGCAAAGAATTAGGAAAAACTAATGTTTACATAGGTCTAGAATGAGTAAAAATATGGTCTGGGAATTTATATAAGTTGAATAAGAAAGTGATGGGAGTCTGGGAATTAAAGATGGGAAACCCATGTTAGAATCTTACAGAATGTTCTATTTTGTTTTCCTGTCGTTGTGATAGGCAAGTCTGACCAAAAGAGATGTAGTGAGGAAAGGTTTTATTTAATCTTATTCTTCTAGGTCATATTCCATCTGTAAGGGAAGTCAGGAAGAAACTCAAAGCAGGAAATTAGGCATGCTGTTTACTGGCTTGTTTTCTGTAGCTTCTGCTCAGGCACTTTTTTATACAACCCAGGACCATCTGCTTGGCATTGGCAGTGCCCATGGTGGTGTGGAAGGGTTTCACCCTTACATCAATAAACAGTCAAAACAATTGCCCACAGACATGGCCACAGGCCAGTCTGATCTGGGCAGTCCTTCAATTGAGACTTTCTTCTTCCAAGTGAATCTTGCTTATATCAAACTGACAATCAAAACTAAACTGGACACATATTTAGGGCTGGTAATATATCTCAGTTGGTAAAACATTTTTCTCTGCCATTCATAAGACCCTAGATTAAATTATTGGTATTGCAGAATAAAATATCACAATAAATATGTTGGAATTCATGTCAGTAGAGCAAAACATTGATATAATCTAAGAATGAGTTGAAATGAACTTGTTTCATGGCTGAAAAGCACTATAAGGTCTTTGGTTAAGTCTGGAAATATAAATGAGGATTGCTTTTACAAGACATAGATAATGATTTCTATTTGGGTAATTGCATATTCTGTTTGTTGATAGGATGTATATAGGTCGTTGGAATGTCCACTGTCTTTGGTAAATGTGTTTATAGATATTTATAAGGAAATCAATGCTTGTATTTGAGAGTTGTGACAAGGACAGGGCATAATAGAAAAAGTAAGGTGTTTTAATGTCTTGATAGAAAGCAGCTGACCTCAGTTGCTCATAAGAAGAGCTCTATTGAAGAAGGACACTTAAAAGAAATCCCACACTAGCTCAGAATTGATTATAGTAGAGGGTTATTTATTTAGGGGTAGACTCACTGATCACAGTCCTCTGTTGGAACGGGGAACAGCAACCGGATCTCACAGCTGGAAAAGAGAATGGACACATGCTTCACATTGGTATAAATAGTATAAGAGGTCATGCCCAAGTAGGTAGGAAACTTAAAGGCTACTGGTGGTAGGAATTCCTAAAGCACTCTATTAGGTGAGTTATGATATTATGGTATCACCAACACAATGGGGTCCCAAATGGAGTAGAAAAAATAAGTATTTCCATCCAGAGAAACAAAGAAAATCCTTTGCTTTTGTAGGTTGTGGGTGATCTAAATGTAATATGTGACTTTTTTGTACACTTATATGTGGCTAGGATTACGATATATTAACATTCACTAAGGTATTGATAAGAAGTAGGACCTGGGTATCAGAGAAGGGAGTGTAGTGATCATTCATTAGTATTTAGTAAATAAAAATTGCCTGAAGACCAGAATGCAAAACAGTCACTTTAGTCAGTCATACAGGCAGTGGTGGCACACACATGTATTTAATCCCAGCAGCCACACTAGTTAGTCATAGAAGCCGGGCAGTGGTGGTGAATACCTTTAATCCCAGCACTAGCGAGGAACATAAGGCAGGATGAGAGAGGAACTCGCTCTCTTTTCAGTCTGAAAATTTCATAGAAGTAAGAGCTCTCTGATGACTTAGCTGCTTTGCTTTTCTGACCTTCAGGTTTAACCCGAATATCTGTCTCTGGATTGTTATTATTCATGCTACGGGGAGGTTGAGGTTACATTACCTGCCCTACTTGAGACCTGTGTCCTCTAACAGGCACAACAAGTGCTGGTATCCTCAGTCATTAGGGAAGGGCTGCCAAGTGACATAGCCTGATCTGTGAGGAAGCAGTTGTGACTTTTATATGGTAACTTAAAAATGATGCTGAAATCAAAGGCAATGATTTTGGACTATCAACGTGGAGTCTAAGCCAAAGAGGCAGATGAACTAGAAAATGTATATTAAACATAATTAAAAGAAAATAATTGTGCTGGCAGTGGTGATGCATGCCTGTAATCTCAGCACTAGGCTGATGTATAAAGGAGAAACACGAGTGAGGTCAGCCTGGCCTACAAACTCAGTTAGAGGACAGACTGAGAGAGAAAGAGAGGCCATGCCTTACACAACAAGCACACAACCAAAAAAAGTCCCAAGTTCAAATACTTAGAATAGTTCAGATGAAAGCTATTTATAGTGTGCTGGAAAGACAGATTAGTGGGTAAAGAAGTTTGCTGTCAAGCTTGACAACTGGAATTCGATACCTGTAACACACATGATAGGAGGAGAAAACATACGCCTGAAAATTGTTCTGTAATTGGCAAAGGTGATCTTTGGCATGTGAGCATACAAAGTGAAGTGTGCGCGCGCGCGCACACACACACACACACACACACACACATACACAAACAAACAGAGAGACAGAGAGAGAGAAAGAATATACCGAAAAGCACAAAATGAATGAGTGTAATAAGAATACAATATTTTTGAAAGGCATGTGCAAAAAAAGAGACATTTAAAAAGGATACAAAAAAGAACATTGATTTACAAAATATATGTATTTCCTAAAGCATCAAGAAAAACAATACTTTTCTAGGTTTTACAACTTTATTGACCAAAGAAAATTATTAATGGGCATTTAAATAGGAATGGAAAAAGACCCATTCAGTTTTCAAATTGCTTTGATTAGTTTTTCATTTAATTAATTTATTTATTTTACACCCCAACAGCAGTTTCCTGGCCCTCTTCTCCTATCATTCCTTCCCCCACATCAGGTCCTTCCCCCTATCCAGTTCTCCTTTCTTTCTGTTCACGAAGGGACAGACATTCCATGGCTATCAACAAAGGATGGTATATCAGGTTGCACACTGCTTTGATTAGTCTTAAAGGAATTGTAGGCCATGGCCTATACATGAATTCACTCATTCATGTGTTCATTTGCTGATTTTTTCATCCCTGAGTTCACTGTTCATGTTCTATGCTCCCACCTGGGTCTAGCCCTGTTCAAAGTGTTACGAGGAGTAGAAAACTGTGAGAAAGAACCACAAACCTATCCCCCAAGACCTGACAATTGTGAAGAATTGCCACGCAGGAACTTTCAGGGAAGATTCTTAACAAACTACAAACAGAACTATTTAAAAAAATAATCAAGTAGTCTAGATTGATAACAATACACGACATGAAATTAGGATATTCTAGTATATAATTCATAGTATCAATTATGTTCATGAAAACTGCTAAAATATTCCAGTATTTTTCCATTGTTTATTAAGTAAATGATAAACATTTTAGCAATGGTTTACTTTGCTTGTGTTCTTCTAATACTGCCAGTATTTTATATTTCATTTTGATTGTTTTTGTTAAAACAGAATCTCATGGAGCCCAAACTGGCCTGAAAGGTCTCATCTTCCTGTTTCTTCCTTCCATGGTCTGGAGTTACAAGTTTATGGAACAGAAACCTGACTTGTCAAAATTTCTAAAATGGCTTTTCTACAATAAAAATAAAAATTTTCATATATATCAAGAAGTAAACAACTAGTAAGATAAACATTGATCATATTGCCTATGAAAACTTGATCTTTCCAATTGATTATAAAAGTTATTTTGAAATTTTCAATTTTATTTTGCATAATGTATTTGAGAAAACATTTTCTGTATTTTCATAAAAAGTACTATATTTACATCATTTCTACCGTATACACTCTGCACTCCAACTCCTACTATGTCACCATACTTCCTCTCAAATTCATGAAGAGAGTTCGTGTGTGTGTGTGTGAGTAAGATTTTTTTAAACACATATGTGAGAGAGTTTCCATCCAAGGTTGTCATATATGAGTCTACAGGTTTATTTTAGCAGTTTACTTAGAAGAGAAAGTAGAAAAAAAGAGCCCAATAAGGCCATAGGAATTTCAAATGTTACTAAGTAGAGACTGAGATCTGAGAGTCAGGGTAGTTTGTAAAACAGAAATATTCATGGACCACAATAAGACAGGGAACCAAAAATAAGAAAGAAAATAAAATATCAAGATCTTAGTCAAGACAAATAGGATTTAGTCTGTGTCTATCTCTTTTAGAAAAGATACATGTATACTTATTTCATATTTTTGAGATTTATTTACTTATTGTGTGTATGGATATTTTACAAGAATAGATGTATGAGCATCACATCCATACCCACTGTTTGGGAGGCTAGAACTGGGCATTGGATCCTCTGGTACTGGAGTTACAGAAAGCTTTAAGCCACATTGTGGATGCTGGAAATCAAACTTGAGTTCTCTGGACGAGCAGCCTATGTTTTTAACCACTGAACTATCTCTCCTGGCCATATAATTTTAAGTTTTGTGTTGTTATGTGAAGAAAATGATGCTATGTTAGTGGCTTAAAGCACTTTGCTTTAGGGTCCCCAAGATGAGAACTCTGAGAATCACAAAGAAAAGGTGAAGGCTATTCCTAGTGATCTAACCTTTGCATACATCTACTTTCAAATGTGTTGATTTCTGCTAGTGCTAAGGACAGTCATTCAAATTATGCATTGCTCTTTTTGTTCCTTATTTTTTTTTAAACACAGAATCTTACTATGTGGCTCAGGCTGTCCTCAAACTCACAATCCTCATGCCCACAGCCTCTGGAGTGCAGGAATTACAGGTGTGTAGCACCATGCGTCTTTAGGTTTGACCTCTTGATGGAGGTGTTGTTAGTGAATTCTGTGGGTATCTCTTGTCCATGGTAGTTATTGCAAGTAATTTTCTCCTACTATCATTTTCTCCACGGGCATTAAACAATCCACATCTTTAAGGAGGGGAAAATGCCAGTGAGTTTAGCTGTTAGAGCAGAATAAGGAAGGCCTTGGCACTGTCAAGCTGAGAAGAGGAGCTTACAGTGTCAGAAAGGAAGACAGATACATCTTGGAAGAATCAGCTTATGGGAGACAGAATTGAAAGCCCAGGCTCACATTTCTTTATATGCATTTTGTAAGTATAAGCTCCATATCAAGTAGGAATTCCAGAAAACAACTGAATAGAACATCTTAAATTTGTTTCCTGTAAAAATTATCCCTATTATAATAGTGTACCCTCAACACCGACTAAACAATGTTTTAAGAAAAAGACATGATGAATTTTTAAAGAAAATGTATTTTTAAAAGATTTTTTGTGAAAATTAGCAATGGCTGCCCTTAGAAATGAGGAGAGGACCAAGGGAGTGCAGCTTAACTTGTGGTGGTCTGTTGTTCAGCAATGGCAGGAGCAACTGAGATTTTGTGATTAATAAAGTCGTCAGATTCCACTGCAGATCCAGCATTGATCAAAGTCTACAATTTAGCTACATTCTCAGATACATCCTGCGCAAATGAAATGGAAGAAATTCTGATGGGAGGGATGTTTTTACATTCATTATAAAACTATCACAGGTTGTACAATGTTTTTGTTACTTAATTTTACGTTGGAAAAATCTCCATGATACATTGATTTCATATGTAAGACTAACAAAGGTATTTGATATTTTGTCTTGCTGAATGACAATTATGCTTTCTTCTAATATGTACTGTTCAAAAGAATAGATTTCTGGGGTATCGATAGGTATTATCTCAACGTTAGATGGTCACATCTTTTCATAAGAGTAGTTACTGTTTTTCTCTATTAGTAAAATGAGTGACTTTACTAAAGTTTATCAAAGAAATCCTTAAATAGTAGAATATTTAATATTTAAGTGAATATTGAAAATGCTTATAAGCAAAAATTTCTCATATTTTCCTTTGGTAATACATACTTGGGACCTTAAAAGCAATAAATAGTTGCTGAGGGAAGGGCTCTCCCTGTCCTTCCTACCCCCTGAGGACTGCTAGGCAGTTAGAAACTGCTGAGGAGGGGGAGACATTTTCTTCTTTCCTGTAGCCACTGCTCAGTTGCTGATGCTCTGCTAAAGAACCATTCTCTCGTGCTCATATAAGAAACTCTACTTAAACTCTTTAGGTGACCTAAAACAAAACAGATACGAATATAGAAGGGGAGCTATTTGAGAAGAGGAAGTGGGTAAATAGGAGTGGGGGTGACTAGGAAGGATGAAAAGAAGGTGAATCTGATGAAAATATGTGTGTAAAGATATCACAATGCAGACCATTAAGTAAAATTAGCATATGTTAATAGAAAGCTAAAAAAAGAAAAAAAATGATGTTTCCCTAGCCCATGAAAATGGTGCAAGTCATTGTATCCTAGTGAAGGCTGATCTGTATCCAGAGGTTATTTCAGTCGGCAATTTTCCTTATCCACATATTCCTTGTTTCTGTTGTGCTATAGTGTGATGATGTGATGTGAATGTGGTGTGTGTGTGTGTGTGTGTGTGTGTGTGTGTGTGTGTGTACAGGTATATGGGTCCATGCATACAAAGGTCAACGTTGACATTATCTTCCTCTATAACTTTTCACCTTGAGTTTTGAGATAGGGTCTCTCACTAAATCAAGAGCTCTAGTTTTGAGACAGGGTCTCTTGCTGAACCAAGAGCTCTAGTTTCAGCTAGGCTTAATGGTCAAATTAGACCCAGGAGTCCTCCTCTAATACCTCATCACTTGAACAACCTGCTACTTCCAGCTTTTTATGCGGCTGCTTGGGAACTCAAATTTTCCTCCTCGTCATCATGTGTTATCTTAAACATTTGTGTCCTTGTTTTTCAATTTTAGGTTTCAAATCTGTTGTGGAGTTTGAGAATAGAAGATTATAACTGCATCAAACACCACAATAATATTAACTTACTCTGTATCTGCACTTTATGTAGGTTACTAAATTTCCATAACTTTGTGAGATTATATATGTGCTCCATTTATTGGGATGCTGAAATAAGAGTTTGTTAAATTATAAGACTTTTCCAAGATAATGAAGACTCACACATCAAACTTACAGAATGGCTTCATTCCATAAATTTAAAATATGATTGAGATGCCAATCAGCAGGATTATTCCTACACCTTACACCCTACAGAGGCTCAGCTAAAAGTCAGGACTCCCACTGCTGATATATTAACTCACTAAAGCTCTTCTTGCATTTTCAAGTTTGCATTACAACTCTTTGCCAACCTACATACCGAGAAAGTTTTAAAGTAATCACTTTAAAAAGTGTAGAATCAAACTTGTTTTCCACTTATAAACTACCATATATATAACTCTAAGTATTTCATATAGCATCCGTAAATTCAATAAATGACTATTATTTTGAAGGACTGAATTTCAATTGTCTGTCAAAATCTCAAAAACAATACCAAGAAAAATCACATGAAATGCTGTTATTTTATAAAATCTATATTAGTATCCTTAATACAAAAGTCCATTAGTTTTCTATAACTGAAAACTGGAAAATCCACAAGACAAAATAAACTAAGGCAATTTCTAAACCATTGTTAGTGTGGAGTATCATTGTTTGTGCGGAGTATCACAGAATCAGTCTGGAGTTCCCTGTGGACTGATTTGTATAATGTTTTTTTTTAAACAGAGAATATATAATACGCATGGTTAGCAAAAAGCCAGCCATAAAGAAATACAATCACTGAAACATATGATAATTTTTCAATATGCTACGTGACTTTTGATACATTAATAAACAATACACAGAAGACAGCCTAATGACCGCTGTTACTTCCAAAAGATGAGTGTAAAGGATACATTGATAAATTTGAAAATGTCATGTGATATATAATATCCATTGCTGTTCAATTGGACCTTGTTACTCTGATGAGGGACTATGTCTCTATCTCCATCCATCGCCGGTCAAAGATTCTATGGTGATATTCGAGATAATCATCAGTGTGTTAGTGGAGCAAGGCCAATTCAGGCACCCTCTACTCTTCTGCCCAAGGACCTAGCTGGAGACATCCCCGTGGACACCTGGGATCCCCTCTAAAGCCAAGTCTCTTGCCAACCCTAAAATGACTCCCTTAATGTAGATAACGTCTTCCCTGCTCATATATCTACCCTTTCCCTATCTCCACCCTCCCACTCCCCCAAGATCTCTCCAGTCAGGGTTGGTCCACCCACTGAGACAGTGTGCCTGTTCTAATGGGAGCTCCCCAAAACCAGCTGGACCGGGACTGAATGACCATGCCACCAAACTGGACTCTGAATGTGGCTGAAATGGGGGACTGATTGAGAAGCCATTGATAAAGAACCTTCATCTGGCGATGGACGGAGATAGAGATAGACATTCATATGGGAGCACTGGACTGAGCTCCCAAGGTCCATACGAAGAGCAGAAGGAGGGAGAACATGAGCAAGGAAGTCAGGACCGCGAGGGGTGTGTCCACCCACGGAGACTGTGGGACTGATCTAATGGGAGCTCACCAAGGCCAGCTGGAATGGGACTGAACGAGCATGTGATCAAATCATACTCTCTGAATGTGGCTGATAATGAAGTCGGACTGAGAAGCCAATGATAATGACACCGGATTTGGATTCTACTGCATGTACTGGCTTTTGGGGAGCTTAATTTGTTTGGATGTACACCTTCCTAGATTGGATGGGGGGGCTTGAACTTTCCACAGGGCAGGGCACCATGACTTCTCTTAGGACTGTAGAGCGAGGGGGAGGGGTAGTGGGGGTAGTGGGATGGAAATGGGAGGATGGGAGAAGGTGGAAATTTTTAATAAATAAATGAATAAAATAATAATAATATCCATGGCTGTTCTTTGTATCAAGATTTCAGGTTTTAGAAATAATTTCTAAATGCACAGTGTAATTAAAAAGAAGGGGGAAATTGTCAGTGATTAAAATAATACAGATGTGCTTGGTTTCTTATCTGAGTTCTGGAGTCCTCTACTTTCAGTCCTTCATTCCTTCACCATCAGGACTCTTAGACTGACAATATTCTGACAAGCTTTTAGATTAAATTCCTTCTTTTTATTTGATAACAGCTGGAGAACCTACCATAATTTCTTTTCTATCTCTGTCTCAGGAAAGCATAAGGTAAATGTTTGCTAATTTTTTGGTAGTTTTTCCTAAGTTCTCTAGATTTATTATTGTTGCATTTTTCATAGTTATATGTATATTCTAGATGAAGATTTTGGGAGGGTGAGTTTAGACAATACCTTTAGGAATAGACTAGTATTATTAACTTTATTTTATATGAAGAATTAATGCCTATGCATATTTCTTTATCTACTAATATATATCATATAGTCAGTGACAGACCTGAGCCTAGAATTGAGTTTCTCAAAACAAAGTTCATTTTATACCACTATAATCATCTAGAGAAACTATAAGTTTGTTTTAATAGATTCATCCATATGACTCTAATATACACTAAAATCTGAGGAAAAGAAGAATCCGCATTGAAAATGCCTAGTTTTCAGGTTGATACTTCAACATGATATGTTGCCTACCACTCATGTGCATGCATATACACATGAATAACTTCATATCTGTCTATCTATCTCCATCTATCTGTGCATCTATCTATCTGGATCTGTAAATGATCATTTATCTAGCAGATACATATCAATTAGGAAGAACAGGCTTGACAAAAAAATCCTAAAGAGATAATAATATTTTATATCAAGAAATGCATGCGTGTGCACATGCACATACACACACAAAATCAACACACACGTAGAGGTCACTACTACTATTGCACTAAAGATAATACCTACCCTTTTCTGTGTAGTCATTAGTTGCCAACAGCTTTTCAGCTATGGGTAGTACCTCATAAACTGTTCTTCTGTCCAGACTGGAATGTTGGTAGGGTTAATCCTGGTCCTGCTATGAAATTATGAGTTCAACAGTTAAAGCAAGTTCAGAAGAAAGCTCTCCAAAAATCTCTCCAGATTCTCTGGCTCTTGCATTCTTTTCCCCTCCTCTTTCATGATAATCCTTTAGCCATAGAACCAGAGAAGGATATAAATGTCCCATTTAGGACTATGCACTCAGCAGAAACATTTTCTCAGCATCTTGATGAGTTAGGACTTTCTTCACTTACTGAAGCACACTACAAACAAAAGCTTCTTTAGCCAATGTTAGAAGTCACACTAGTCTATTGGTATAACACACTTAGTTGGAAATTGGACAAGTGAATCACTTCACAAAATAGTAAGAGTAGCCACCTGACCCACCAGCCAGAGCCTGTGGCATCTTCAGTCATGAGTTTTTGGCCCAGTTTATAATACCAGGCATCAATTCCCTGCTGTTGAAGGAAGTGGTTGATTACAGCCTCCCTCCTAACAATCATTTCACCAGTAGGCACAACTCGCCTTAGACAGTCAGTGTTGTAGTATATAAATTCTACACATTGAAAAGTGTAATGCAGAGTGCTGGTGTTATTAAAGCTACCTAGCAAGAAATAAGGTTCTAGCACAGTGTCTGCTTGATTTCTCTATGTTTTTCTACAATCAAAGTATCTTCAGCAACAGGGTCTCACTCACTTGTGTTAGGCAACTGAGAGATATCCTGTCCATGAAACTGACTACAGCTTCTGTGAGCAGCATTATTCACCCATAGAGGGTAGAGAGCACCAAATGTAACTGACTGTGAAATCATAGCTACAGTTAAAGTAAGTTGAAGTTTAAGATTAATGAACAGCATCACTCCATTGGAATCCTCAGTTACTTTTTTTCACCCTATTTCCTTTCTTGAGGCATGACAAGAGCTCTATATGAATTCCAAGTCTGATCCTATTCTTCTTCTACTGAGTATTCACCAAAGTCACTTATTGCTTTCATCACAGCATCTCTTGTGGTTTCTTCTTATTTCTTTTTGCTGAATAACTTCATTAGCAATACTGTCCCTAATCTCCTTTAGAGAAGCAAACTACTAAGATTGAGTAGACACAAAGTCATGCCCTTAACCAAGAAGTTATTTGCGCTTGATCCCTGCTAGGAAAGGTAAACCAATTTACTTCAGTGCGTCTTTGGGTGTATCAACCATACTGCAGGGCAGGATCATGCCTAGGAGTAGTTGGTAAACGTAAAACATACTTTTTGTGTATGCCTTTTGTTTTGTTTGGGTATTTTTTGTCTCGTTGATTTTCTTTCATTTTTTGCTTTGTCTGTTTTGATTTTTTTGTTATTGTTTTTATTGTTTTGAGAGAGGTAGAGAGAAAGAACATGTGGGTGTAGGGAGATCTAGAAGTCCTGGAAAGTGTTGGGGGAGGAGAAAGAACAGGATAAAAATATATTCTATGAAAAAAATTGATACAACATAATAAAGAATTAGTCAAACTATGACTGTATTATTTGTGGTCTTTTCAACTCTTCGATTTATGAGATAGCTAATATGTTATTATACTCAATATACTATTGATCCAGCAATATAGAGCTCTAATATTTCCCATAGATTCCAAATTCTTAGAAACATGACATTTGAGTCTTTTTTCTTTCTATTTTTATGCCGGGCGGTGGTGCTGCATGCCTTTAATCCCAGCACTCGGGAGGCAGAGGCAGGTGGATCTCTGTGAGTTTGAGACCAGTGTGGTCTACAAGAGCTAGTTCCAGGACAGGCTCCAAAGCTATAGAGAAACCCTGTCTTGAAAAAAAAACCCAAACAAACAAACAAACAAACAAAACTTATATTTGAGGAGTAAGTACAGCTTTCAAGAATGGGGAGAAAGTATTAATTAGTACATCAAAATCATAATCAAGTTCATGATTGTGTAAGTGAGCTCCATGAAACCATTCAACTTGACCACTCTATGGGTATAAAAAAGTTTTTTAGGGGTTATTGAGACAAATTGCCAGGCAATAGGTCAATTAGAAGAGGAAATAGGCTTTATGGGGTTTCTTTAGGCTTTAGGGAAGATTCCTTCCACTTGGAAGCTTTTTCTATGTCTTGGGTAAAACAGGATCATTGGACTTTGCCTTCTGGAAAGGAGTCTGTACTTGTTATAGTCAGGCCAGTATAGAAAATCAGATATATTTTGCCTGTGGCAGATGGCCATTTAGGGAGAAAAATGAAACTAAAATTATCTGATAAGCAAGGTTTATGCGGACTGCTCAGGGTTAATTCTTTGTTTCCTCATCTCAGGCTAACTACTGACATCTGCACAGCATTCTAGAGGCTGGCTTGTGATCTCACATTCCAGCCTATTGTTGACAAAAGGGCCAAGAACTGTCTTCCCATAACTACTTTGTGATGAGCAGGCTTGGTGACAGGGGTCTTTGGAAACATAAAATATGAATGAGTCAAAGGTGGGAAGTCAGGCAGCGAGTAGATAGTAGGAAACCTGAAGAAATTATTTCAGAATCACTGATCCTTGGGTCATTTCACTATCTGTTCCCTGAAACAAATTCTAAAGGGTCAGGTAACAGTTATTGTTATGACACAGGGTTAGGGTTAAGGTGGACCTAGGTGGGGTAAGAGTTGTCAATGACCAAGAGAGAATCATAGAAAGAATCTTACATTGGAGTCAGTTTTTGAAGACGGTGGTTTACAAGCCAATTCATGTAAGATGTTTTAATCCTCTTTTCTACTTGACCATACTAACAATGTAGTACCAATACTGTTCACTGAGAAAGAGACAGGAGCCTTCCTTTTCAGTGGTCAGAAAGTTGAGGGTTTTGTTGGACCACTGGGGCTAGGAAGGTGATCTGACTTTGTAAGTCTGAGGTTAGCTCCTAGATGGAGTAGATTATCTGTTAGGATAGATGGAAACTATAGCCCAGGATCCTGCAGACAAGACTCTAGTCAATACTGAAGCTTTTGAACTTATTCCAATCATGACTGGGAGGGTCATGGCTCATTTCTCTTTCAATGTTGAGGATGAGTTGAACACGTAATGAAGTGCGGATGCATGAGTCATGGATTAAGGTTTCTGCATATTGAGACTAGACCAGTACTAGAAGAAGATTCCTTATGGAGCTAGTTAGGATTTTCAGATTAAGGTGTTAACATACTGCCAAGAGTAGAAGGAGAGAGGGGTGGATAATGGTTATTGAAAAGGCAGTCAGCTGGTGTTTCTGGAGGATTCAATGTTCCAGCAGAGAGGAGAGGAGGACATGGTCTCAGGGCTGTAGAATGTGCAGTTTAGAGTTATATTTGTGAAGGGGGTGGCCACCACAAGAGATTGTTAAAAGGGAAGCATGGGGTTGCATTGAGAGACTCATCAGTATTTCTGTAAGCACAGTACATTCTCAGGGAGTCATTTAGGATGGCCATCTCTGAGGTGGCAGCAGAAGATAGGTCCTGATCTTGGAGATTTCAAAGCTTCAGTTGGATGATGGTTGTTGTATGGTCTCCGCTATGGCACCAGCAGGAGGGGGCAGAGCCCTTTTGAGAGATTTAAAAATTTTGATATTTGTCTGGTGGAAGGCCCAAATCTATCAAAATCAATGTAGGTAAACCCTTCAACCCCTAGGCCCATTTGTCATCCTAGGGGTCTTGGATAGTGAAGATGACTGTGTCCCTTTCAGGGTCAAGTTTGAGTGAGAGTTGTTGGGGGTACTAACCCATAGTTTGAGGAAAAAAACAAAAGATACCTACAACCCCAGAATGAGTAATTTTCCCCTGAGGTCTCAGCTTATAGTTTGGTTGTTTGGTTCCGAGGAAAACAAATACATTTAGAGCCTGCACAGAGGGAAGAGGACAGAGTGAAACCACCATTGACTGAACAAGCTGCATAGAGGTCCAAAGAAATGTGGATGTCTGAAGCATATCCTGAGAAAGGATAGAAGGTAAACTAAAGAAGCTTTGGGGGGTATTCAGAAAATATTTGAAAATTCCAGACATGTTGTACAGTCCTCTTGGTTGGGAGTGTGGAAAGACTAAGCCTGTTAGAAGAAAAGATTCCAAATGCTGAGATGGGTGTTATATGAGAGACCTTATGCTTTAGCTTTCCTGTCAAGTGGCAAAGCGTACTTACAAGGTCAGGTGTCCAGAGATCACTTAAGCTACAGAAGATGGATCCTGGCCATCAATCCCTGAAATCTGGCTACAGCAGGTATGGTGAGGAGAACCATATCCAGATATACTGAGTATGGGCCAATAGCCAGCAGGTGAGAAACCTTCAGAAAAACTCAGTCACCGGGTAAAATTATTTTGTTAATAGGATCAGTGGAGGGTTGAGGCAGGACATGTTCAACATGGTCCTGGAGAAGTTTTCTGGAAAGAGTGAAAGAAGGTAATTTGTCACAAAGTAGAGCTCAATCCAGAGGAGGTAAATTTTTCAAGAGCAAAATGACAGTTTTATATTAACTCAAATGGGTCGAGGAAGGAAAAAACTCAGAGCATGACCCAAATATGAGTTGGGGCTAGAGGTAGGAGTTGAGTTCAAGAAAGGTAAAGTTAAAAAGATCATTTTGATATGTGAATCTTAATGAGTCTATTAGCCATTTCTATATTTCCTGTGAACTGGGGTAGGTAGGGAATATGGAAAGGGCTAAGGCCCTTTGAACAAATTGGGTGATTTTAGAGATTAATACCAGGCTAGTTTCTGATTGTGTGGATCTAGAAAGTTCAAATCTGAGCAAAGACTTATTCATGAGGTGGGAACAGACCGCTTCTGCAGTCTCTGTCATAGCAGGGAAAATTTCTACATATCCTGAAAAGGTGTCTGTCATAGTAAGAAGAGATTTGTGTGTTTTGTTAAGTGGCATATGTGTGAAATCTATCTGCCAGTCCTGTACTGGAAGATTACCCTGAAATTAGTGTGGGGTAAAGAAAGAAAGGATGGGGCAATCATGGGAGATAGTCTTAAGAAGGGGGAAAAGGCTGGGGTAGAGGAAAAGAGGCTGTAGAAACCAGTAGAGAAGTGTAGACCAATGTGAAAGACCTTGTGAAAGGCCATCAGGAAGAGTTTTCCCTAAGTATCAGAGAGACAATAACTGTCCTGTAGAATTTTGAACAATTTGCTAATATGGTGACAGAATTTCTCATGATCAATGAGAGTTTGGGAGTCCAGTGTGCCATTTTCAGGCAATCAAGACTGATTGTCAAGTTTGTACTGATGTCAAGCTGTATTATAGCAAAAAATATGACCCCAAGGCATAAATGGTATCTCTGGGCCTGAGAGGGGAAAAAAAACTGAAGAAGACAGGCAACGGGCGTTAAAGAGTCCAGTTTTGAATGAGATTAGCCTACAGAGGGAGGAGAGGAAACACCCTTGAAGAAAAGAGGCAGTAAAGAAATTCTCAGAGCAAAGAAAAGAGGAGGTAGGAGAGACCTACCTAAACCAAATTCAGGTTTTAGGGGTCATAAGTAGTAAGCATGCCAGAAGGAGGATTCCAGAATCATATATAGATGTTAAGAAGCAGAGTTTCCAGATCATGGTGAAAAGGAATAGGAATGGAGACACACAGTTGGAGACATAGGAGGCTGTAAGTGGCAAAAGACAGAATCCCAAGCCTGAAGGCATCCACCCTGCACTGGGATGGCAAGACTTGTTGGGAGATGCCCAAAACACAGACGATAGGTTATCCCATGCGTGTGATGAACCCTCCAGAGGGCATAGGGTGACTGTGTCAAGTACTTGTAGGACTTTCAGAGAACAAGGGAGAGACTGGACAGGCAACTCTAAGACAAACTTAACCTAGTAGACTAAGAGCTAAGAGATGGGAGTGAGTGAAGCAAGTACCAGAAGAAAGTGTCTGAAGGTACAGACTCAAGATCTGGACTCAAATATGGTAGATTCCAGAAGCCTGAAGACACAAACAATTCAGTCCTAGGAGGGCCAAGCAAGAAACTTGGTTCTGTTAGGAGAAACTGTAACTGTAATAAGAGTAGGGAGACCATCCTTTACCTTTTATGATTGCAGGTAAATTTAATGAAGCTTAGTTTTTAAGTAAAGAAAGCTCAAAATAGCACCGCTAACATTGGGAACATCAAGATTTATTTTCAATACTTAAGAGTTTCAAAACATAGTGAAAAGAGTGGTGGCGATGTATTTGTAAAGCAGAAGAAAAATTAGAACAATATACTAAAGAGTAAAATTATGAGAAAATATGACACAATGGAGGATGGTTATTCAATCTAGGAATGGAATCCCCACTTGTAAGGGATCGAGGGTGTTGAAAGCCTATAAAACGGCATACTAAGAGCACAAACATAGTCAGTGACAGATGAAATTCACTACTGGTTAGGCCCAACAAGGTTTTCCTTTTGTTTTCCTTCATGTTTATTTGCTTCTTGTTCAATACTTTCATGCTAAAGATGAATCTTAGGATACCATGAATGCCCTGTGTTATACCACAGTGTCCCAACAGACAGTGTTTTACATTTGGTTTTGTATATGATCATGAAAATCTTATTTCAGGGATTCCTGGTGACATTGACAAACTGTTTGATTATTATTGCAATTTATGATTGTAAAACTATAATTATGTTTTTACATCACATTGTGATGGTTTTCCTTTTTATTATTTTTCCTGTGTACTGCCTATTATATGTCAATTGAATAATATTCATTTTAAACTTTTGAACTGTTATAGATATTTGATCAATCAGCAACTGATAGTGGATAAATATGCAAGATGGTTGCAATATTGTGTTATGTCCTTTTCTCACTTACTATGCCCAGGTGGTTTAATTTAAAAAAAGATCAATGTTTGTTCAAATTGATTTTACTCACTAAAGAACATATTAAGAAAGACAAAGAGATTTTTAATGATCATTTCTAAGTGCCTCTAAGGAGCTGTTAAATTGGATTATGAGGAGTGTTTTGGTAGTGACTGAAGTGTTATAAGAAGACAATACCTGCTTTGTGAAGTAAGGTAGATAAAAAATATTTGGTGTTCCATGTCACTTTTCCTACACATCCTTTAATGAATCAGTGTGTATTTCTCCATTTCTTCATGAGATTGCCTACATAGTGGGCTCTTTGTCTTTCTTAAGGTGAATAATCTTGGCTTGTCTTCAGTTTGTGGAATGTGTTCACCTTGGCAAAACTGATTTGAGAAAAAAGAGAATTCATAAAAAGCTCTTCAAACTTCTGTTGAAAAACATTGGTATTTATGACTTTTATCCTTTCATATTTAAGTCATAAATACCAAGATTATTCACTGTTTCACTGTTGTACTTGAAGCTAACTTCCCATAGAATTGTGCTCTCTCTCTCTCTTTTTCTCTTTCTCTCTCTCCGCAGTTTCAAAGTTTTTTTTTCTATTAGTTATCTGATGCTGGTTTTGACAGAAGCAATGAGCAAGGGATAGCTATTCATGAAGCTACAGCCAGTATAGATCAGAAGTTGATTGCATGCTTTGAAGGTAAAAAGCCGTGAGTTCAATTTCAGCACCCTAATTCCACCAAAGGGACTGACATAAAGGAAAATAATGGGAATTAAAGATAAATATAAGTAAAACTAGAGAAGAGAAGCAAAAACAGAATAAATACACAAGGATTTCAATTTGATGATGATGGGACTAGAGATGTGGCTCTTTAAAGATCACTGGCTGCTCTTTCCTAGGATCCAGATTTGGTTCACAACATCCACATGGTGCCTCACAACCATCTACAACTCTAGTTTTAGGGGATCCAACACCTTCTTCTGGTCTCCACAGGTATCAGTCAGAAATGTGGTATACCAACATACATGCAGGTAAAACAGTCACACACATAAAAACTAAAATAATATAATTTAAAAAGGAATATAGATATCTTCAGTTAAGACCTATGCTTATGTACAAGTAGAGAATTCATTCAAATATATTTCCTGTGTTGACACTAGTTCAACAGAGAGATTAACTTGCTTATTTTCGTATAATTTTCCATCATTTACATTATTAGTTATAAAATCAGAATAAATCAAATATAAAATGAAGCAAAATTAATAGTTTTCATTTTTGTTTTTAAATCTCCATCTCTAATTCTAATACAATTAGACAACTCTAATAAAACAACAAACTCTAATAAAAGATTGCAATATAGTTCAAGAAACATTGAATTTAAGGGTAAAAGAGAACATCATTCAGCAAGAAGAATGAGCAGCAACTTTAAAAATATTGATATTTAATAGAATCTCTGCCGTTCAACCAAGTTATCATTCATTCATTATTATAAGTGATCTACCATTGAACTATCTAACCAGACATTTTCCTTTTTAATTACTTTTATTCATACAATATTTTGATCATATCCTTTCTCCTCCCCAACTCCAATATTCTTCCCACTAACTCCAAGCTCTCCCTGTCCCTCCCTCTCCCCTCCCTCTCTTCTCTCTCTCTCTCTCTCCCTCTCTCTCTCTCTCTCTCTCTCTCTCTCTTTCTCTATCTCTCTCTCTCTGTCTTTCTCTCTCTCTCAGAAAGAACCCCAAGCCAAAGGGGGGGGTGTTTGGAAACCCAAATAAAAACAAACAGACAGACACAAACATAAGAAGGAAGGAAACTAATAGAGAAAAAAACTTACCAAAACAGAACAAAACAAAACAAAACAAAAGTGCTTACAAAAAACCACCACCAACAAAAACATGGAACATTTTGTATTGGTCAGCTACCACTAGGCATGAGGCAGGCTGTGGACTGTGCTTGACAGACAAAATGACACTCGATTGAAAAAGGGGATTTTCCCTTTGCCATCAGGTATTGGATGCTGATAGCTTCTTGGTTAGGAGCTGGACTATATGATTTTTCTATTTTTGAAATGAAGATTACCAATTACAATTTTATAATCAACTTGAAGAAAAGTTCATGCTATTCTCTTAATATTATTATGCTTCCCTTAAACATGTTAGTTACAACTGAGCAGTGGTGGGGCATGTCTTTAATCCCAGATCTTGAGAGGCAGAGGCAGGCAGATCTTCTTGAGTTCAAGGCCAGCCTGGTTTACAAAGTGAGTTCCAGGACAGCCACGGCAGTTACACAGAGAAGCCCTGTCTTGAGAAACAAACAAACAAACAAAAGTCAACTCCATCCTTTTGGGTGCCATTCAGAAAGCATTTGTTTTTTTTTAGAAAAACTTAGTGAAGGTGACAATTTTAGCTCACAGAGAATTATTTTGACTCACTTTTTTAAATAACAAGCCACTGGGAGAAGGAAGCATAAGTGATAGGCCAGATTTCAAACTGACAATAGAATGAAACATTACCACATAGGAACAAAATGAGAAAGGTCCATTGAATATTTTTATTTCCTCAACTGGACTTTAAATGAATATATTGGATCAGAACTAAAACATTTGTATTTCCATAGTATACAGCTACACATTAGTGTGTACATATAGTATATCACGACTACAGAAAATTTAAAAGAACACATTTACTAAACATTGTTTTAGACTTTAAAAAAAACTTAGTACTGCTCAATTTATTTTTCTATGAAGACAAAAACTAATAATTTTTGCTCTTAGTGAATAATTAGGTTATCATCATCATCTTTATTGAAGCAGGATGCTAGCTAGCTATAGGAGCTGTATAAAATATATTGACTGCCTTCCTCCAGAGTAATTGCTGGACCAAGCCTCCTTGTGCCCATAATCAATTTCAGCAATAAATGTTCTTTAGCTTGAAGTACTTTGTCCCACAAAAACTCAAGAGCTCTTTGAAAAAATGGTATTTCATAAAGATTTTAATCATTGATGTCTTTGTCTTGTGTATGGACAAGTATTGATTCATTGTCATTTTTTAATCACCTCAAATCTCATCTAACACAAACACTATTATTTCAAGTATACAGGTGTGACACAGCAATTTTTCTTTCTTTGAAAAGATTCCTCATGTGTTCCTAGGTTGCTGTGGGTGGACTAGGTAGATTTGCTGGTTGTAACTGTGCTTTGCTGGATGCCTAGCTGCATCCTAGTGTGTAACACTCTCCTATGAAATAGCTAGGGTGACTTGGCTCTCCTTCATATCTCTCATCTTCTTCAAACCTGGCTCAGGTGTGTTTCTACAGTAAATGAAAAGTGACATACAGAGTATAGAAAAAATGTTCAAACCCTTTTGAGGTCAACGTTTGGAAGTAGGATGCAAACCTCTCTGATGCATTTTACTTGTCAAAGCAAGTCAGGGGCTGACACAGATTCAAGAGGCAGGAAATGAGGAAGAGAAAAGCAGCGAGACCACATTGTAAAGGGCATGGACTCATTAAAGGATGAAATATTTGGACCAATTTTGCTGTTAATAAACCATTTAGAGCAGATGTTCTTGCACAATGTAGTTCCCTTGCCAAGTAATATTTTCACACAAGAATAGCCTCTAAACAATGCCAATATCAGTCTTTCTGAAATAGTATTCACTGTTAAAACATGACTAATTATTAAAATAAAAATATGGCTTGAGTGTATCAAAATTAGAAGCCATGTTTAAAAGTCTAAAGACAATCGATGTGTGTCCATATTTCTTTGAGTACCATAACAAATCTTCTGTGATGCAGTCTCTTATACATCTGTAATGTGATCATTTTCTGCCCCTCAATGCTTGAAGAACTGGCTTACTTCGATTAGTGTAATCATAAAATGAAGTTTGATCCTAGCGTCTGAAGGTCATTGAGCTTGTACTCTCTTCCACCTTCCACATTTTCCTGTTAATAATTTATGCAACTTTTAGGAATCAGTAGAGAAACTCCTGCTTTCTGTTATTCTCCCAGAATGGAGAAAAATCTCTCTTATTTGTACCAGCAGCACATCTATGACACCAGTATCAAGAGGATTATAATTATAATTGCTTTAAAGTGCACCTCTTTCTGAGAGGGTGACAAAATCTGTGAAAATAATAGCAATAGGTAAAGGGAAAAAAAACACCTTTCATCTCTCTATTCTTCCTGGTGTGTGGGACAGTATGAAGCATGTGACTAATACTGATTAAATGTTGTGTAACTTAAATACTTCTCTCCTTTGACATGTGATGAAAACAAGTGAAGTGTTATATAATTTAACAACATTTTCTGCACAATTGAAAAAACTCAGAAGAGCAGTTTAAATAAGTGCTATTTGCTTTCAAGTACCGTTTTCTTCAAAAATAAAACCAATAAATGGAGAATTTTAAAATGCAGTTTATATGTTTAAGAAATGCCTGAAGTAAATGCACAAAGCTAAAACTTATTATTTTATTTGCTGCTAATTTAATCCTCATCACCTTTTAGGACTGTATTTTTAATTTTCAATTTAGTTAATGATAACAAGAGAATAGTTTTCAAAACCTTTAGACAATATCGCATTAGTTGAGTTACTGCTCTGGGGCAGTCTTCACCATATTTGTTAAGAATGCCAATCATACTGATACCCCAAGGAGTTAACAGAAATTCTGATATTGATCAATATAAAAATTTACAGCTTGAGTTCGTTTTACAAATTTTTAGTCTTTGTGAGTATGTATTTATGGGTGTCTGCTTGTGAGAGTGACCCAATGAGCTGTGTGGTAGTGTGTATGTGGAGGTCAGAGAACAACTTTGGGTGTCAGTCTTTATTATTACTTGAGCCAGGGTACTGTGTTCAACACTGTGAATATCAGTCTGGGTTGAACCATCTTCACAGCCCTAAACCTGAGAAAAATATCATAATGTATATGAAAGAAGTACCACTTTGCCCATTATCTTGCCACAAATTCAGCCCAGCATAAAGAATAACTACTTTTGTAAAATAGCATGTGACATTAAGTAACAAAAGGGAAAGAACAGAAAGAACTGATTACATGAAAACGTTGCTTTCTTAAGAGAGTGGAGAGTGGGGAGAGTGGATTCTCTTGCTCTTGCAGAGGACCTGGTCTAGGTTTGGTTCCCAGGGTCTCTTCTCAGTGCTACAGGTTCTGCAGGCATGTGACATGTGCATAGAAGAAAAAAACATTCATACCCATTAAATAAAATAACAAAGTGAAAAACAAGCTTTAAAACTTGCATTTTGGAGATTATGAAGATGTCCAAATTATAATTACATATCAGTGATTCTGAATGATTTTATAACCAAATCACCATAACTTAAACAACATTTAGACAGCAAGAATGGTTAAGAGATTGGTAGATAGTGTCCACATTTAGAGTTTATGTAATACTTACTTGTGGTGACTTTAGAAAAATTATTAGTATTCTCTATGCCTCAAATGTATCATGAATTATAGATGGGTTTCCTTGATTATTGTAGAAGTTAATTAAAGCAAAATATGTAAGGTACACTGATGTTTGGCTCAAAAATTAATGAATGAATCTATATGAAACTGATTGATATGAAAAAGATGATATTTAACCATGTTGGAAGGAAATAGAAATACAAGTGGGATAGAAACATTTACTTACATACTTACATATTCCATGCCATGTAACCTTAGGAGTCATTTTCTTGGTTTAGTACTGTCTGCAAAGTGGCCTTCAATGTAGTCAAATAAGATATTATAAATTGACTAAGGTTAACTTCCTCAGTGAGCAGCAGAATATCATGATTAGGGGAAAACACAATGTCTTGTCACACACATTGAACACATACAATTGCCCTGGACTGTAACTTAGGAAAATCTATATAAATTAAAAATAAAATATAAATTTATTATTTATTGAATACATGAATGTTCTTAGGTCATTGCTTTTACATGTGTGAATACATTTAAATATTCTTTAACCACCATAGATTTTATTTCATTCTAAGTACTGATAGGTAGTATTTCCTCAGTAATCTTATTTATTATGTCATATTTGTATATGACATGTATATATGGGTATATGTTTACATCAGAACAAAATGCTCCGTTTTAACAACTTCATGCTATATTTTTATGTAAAAATGTTTATTGGAATAGACCATAACTCATTTATGTGCCTATCACTATGGGTCCAAATAGAAATAATTTACCTATGTGATTTAGTATAAAAACTAAAGGTATCTTTCAGTATTTCAATGTATATGGAACATATAATTCTCATAAAAGAGAGTTATCTAAATTCAAGTATTGTAAGTCTTCTATGTTACATTTTTAAATTTTATTAAGGCTATATAAAATAATATATGATACATAATTACCAAAGTTTTGCAAATTTTAGTTTTAGAAAAAGTGGAGAAATAAACTAGGATTATCCTTGGTAATTTACAGATGGGAAATCAGAAGCCTAACTAAAAAATTCAATTTTTAAACAAAGTTTGTAAGAGATACACTTTATCAGACAGTGAAACATGCTGACTTTGTTAATCATGTTTTTCCTTTGTTGTTTAAAACAAACCATTTATAGATAATGACTTGATTGCCATTGACTGTTCTGTTGCTATTGTTTAAGGTTCTAATGTTAAATCTGCCTGAGTCATTCTTTATGCACTTAGTACTATAGCATACACATTGGATGCTAGTGATTATGTTTTATAAAGATGTACTGCTGAATAGAATGACATTTTGCAACTGGGGTGAATGTGAAAGTATTATATTATATAACTTAGCTGTTGAGTACTTCTTAGCTCCAAGGAATAACTTGGCTTTTTCTTTATTATCTTTGCAACCAGATTTCAGTGCTATTTCTGGTACATAAGAGTCTCTAAAAGTATTTGATGCTAAGTGATAATGAATAAATACATGTTAATTTTCATCTGTTAAATCCTAAGAACATTCCAGAACTTCGATACTCCTGTTAAAGAAGAAAATGTATTCCACTGATACATTTTGCTTTTTGCGATGACATTCCTAGAGATATAATTGGTAGATTAAGCCTAAATAAGAACATTTGAGCTTTCATTTCCTTCCCGACATGGATGTCTGTGACAATTTTTTGCAATGTGTAAAGTGTCAAAATAGTGATGGTTCATCCACTTTCTCATTTTTCTCTCCTGAGTAACTAGCTTGCCTATACTGGCAGATTACCTAGCCCAAGGACTTCCAGGTGCATTTGGCTAATGGCAGGTCTTAAAAGAAACATGAAAGAAAGAGTATAAAATTATAAGGACACTTGAATGATAGGAGCTCCTCTCAGGCAGCCTTCTTGCTTGTTTAATTGGATACAGACCAAAAATTATTCTCTTCTCTGAGTCTAGGAGTAAACATACCTCTCTATTCTAGTGGTTTCATAAGACTCTATCATCATCTTTGCAAAAATTCTGTTAATAAGTTTTTACAACATTACTCATTCTTTTTTTCTTTTTTTGTTCAACAAAACCATATAAGAAAACTTTCCCTCTCTCTCTCTTTTTCACCTTCCTCTCCAAGAGGCAGCTTCTGTGTCTCCCTTCTCCCTCCCTATATACCCTCTCTCTGTTCTTTTTCTTCTCCACCCTCCCTTCCATAACCCACTTAATAAACATCCAACCACACTCATAAAAAGAAAAAAAAAACAGAAAACTTTCCCAAACTAAAGAAGGATATCCCTATCTGGTGTTTTGTAAACATTACTCATTCTTGCAATGGCCTTTGGATTCTCAAAACAGAGTTGGAACCTTACTCCCTGGTAGTGACATTTAACCATGAAGGTTGACACAAGAAATATAATTGGAGTTTATCAAACACTTTCTCAATCTGGGATTATATTGGACACATTACATTTATTAGCCATTTAATCTTTATGATATCAAGTTAGATAGTACTATTAATGACTCTGAATCTAAGCTCACAAAAGGGGAATTGTCAAGATATATGAGCATTATGGTTCAAAATACTGGAATAAATTCATGATAGTTAGCATCTTTTAAGGATATCGTATTTTTTTTAAATTTCATTCTACATAAAATTTTCACATCATTACCACACAATCTAGGTAATACAATATTTTATTTTTAAAAATTGAAATAATTAGGCATGGATTAAAAGGGAGACTTGCCAAAGATTTCATAAGAATATGGAAGATTTGAATTTCAATAGAAGCGTTTTGAATGGAGAGCAAATTTTATTCATAAAATTACAATTTTTATGCTTTGTAAAACACATTTTATCAGAGTAAAATTTTTCTTTCCAAATTCTCTCTATATAAGCCATAAACTTTCAATCATTACATTCCTGAAATTAAACTTGAAACATGTATTATTTGTCTTTATTGAGAGACTTGTAAAGCATTATTAATATGTGTTCTTAACAATTAGTATAGTGCTCATTTTGAATAAGCTCATCCAGAGAAGTGCTACGAGGCTGTTACAAGGTATACACCATATCCTGTTTGCAAGTATGATTGCTGGTAATATGAATTTGTTCATTGAGCTATATAGCTTAAGATATACATTTCCTGTGTGTATATTATGCTGCAATACAATATTTGTTAAATTTTTTAAAACCATACTTAAGGAAAAATATCACCTATGAAAAGTTCCCCCTTTAAACTATAGTAGGCTGCTTTATTTTATGCTGAGCAGTCCAGCAGCATTGTCTCCCTGGAGATCTTGAATCCTCACTTTTGCAATCCTTTTGCTGTTTCCAGTGTCCAGACATTTGTAATCACTGAGCAGTCTCTTGACTTTTTGAGCAACAGATATATCCAAGGCTTGACCTTTCTGTAACCAGAAGGTCATGCTAAATTATCCGTGTGCTCTTTACCTCTTACTGGAACATTGTATTGATCCTTCTGTATTTTCAGGTTAAAAGACTGATGCAACTCCGAAGAGTTAGAGGCCACTTAAACAGTTTCGCAAATGCATTTCTGAGCCTTTCACAGCTGCCTTTTATTTTAATTTTTCTCCTCTTTGTTTATACCACCTATTAATATTTTTAACATTGTCTGGGGTTCCATGTTTCTTAGTTCTTTACTTATAGTACTGTAGAAGGATTGTTATTTTATGATCATTTCATCTTGCTACCTGGGTTAGCAAAGAAGTCAATAACTGAATGGGTGAATCTACTGAGTAATGTCAAAAGTTCACTGAGTTCATTTAATAAAGGAAGCATTAGTCATGAAAGGAACTGAAGACAGAGAGCCACAGAATCATGAGGCACAAAAAGGATGTGGCACTTTGTTTTACAAAATCATTTTCTGCACTTGAAAAGAAAGCCATTAACGATGGGATTTTAGGAAAATAGGAATGCTTTCATTACCCTAAATGTCACCTATGAAAAAAAGATGTTATAGATATCAAAGATGAAATGGGATAGAAATAAACTGATATTTAATTAAAATAGCCAAAGAAGCAACAGAGCAAAAGCGTGAATCTTCTATGAGCTTCCTAATCCACCATTTATTTCCTCATTCTCAGTGATTTATGTGCACAATTACAGTTCTCTTTCCTTACTATTCTTATAGGGGCTACACTTATACTCTCATACTATTGTCTATTATTATAGATGGGGGTTGTACTCATATACACTGCAAATGAGCTCAAAATTTTCTGTGAGATTCAATAGCATGCTAAAATTTCACATGTACCTAGTACTTAGCACTAGATAAAACAGAAGCACTAATAGAATATAGGTAAAAATCAACCCATATTTATTAAATATGAATTAGTTGCCCATCAAAATGCAACACCTATAGAATACAGCATTTTTTCATTTAAACTTCACAAGTGTGCTATGAGCCGTTATTATATCAGTTTCCATTTTACTAATAAGTTCAAAGGTTTACTTGCTTTGCTAGGATACCACAGCTAGTGAACAGGGCATCTGAGTGCCAAAGTCAGCTTCTGCTGCCTTTGTAGCCTGTGATCCTATGCTGTATAGAATCTGTAACTTTGTCCAACAAGAAGTAGAGAGTAGTTAAAACCAAGTGCAGGATGACTTTTTTTTTTCTGTCTGTGGGGTAGTCATATTCCATGTAGACTAAGCATCTGAAGCTCTGTGACATTTCGTTGAGAACTGATTTCATAGGTGGGACTTTTACTCAAAAGTGCTTTGATATTTGCTTTTACGTTAAAGCAAACATACATTAAAGGAAGCAGGGCAAAAACTGCTTCAGCATGTGTTTTTAAAGAACTGTTAAACCTTAAGATATTGAACTGATTCTCCCTTATCCAGGATGAATTCATTCAACCTCATTTGCTGGAATCATGTTCTTTCTGGATGAAAATATGGCCAGTGGAACAAATAAGACTTGGATTTCTGTTATGATACTTTAGTGAATCATTGGTTATATATGTGCTTTGAAAACTGATAAAATAATAGTATCAGTCTCTTTTCTACTAACCTGCTGCTTCCTCCCACTAAGATCATCAACTAGCTACACTTGGGAACCCCTGAATAGAGCAATATCATCATATACACCTCTTCCATTTTGGTCAAATTTGCCAAAGGGAAAACTATAGAGTCTGTGTGACATTTGGACTGTAGGCAGGATTCTCTCAGCCTGTTGGGCTTTACTTCTTTTCCCTAATCAAAGCATATGTTTGATGCTATATGATATTTATATTAGGGGCTCTGAGACACATTCATATTTACCACCTTCTATTCTTTATGAATAAATGTCAGTTTGTCATCATTGTTCTTTTTGGTTTGTCAGAGTTTGTCTGGCAACCAATATAGACACATGGTATGGCCTAAGAACAACAATCTTTGTCAGAAAAGAATACATTTGCTTATATTAAAAAACTGGCATATCTGGAAGATGCTTCTTTTCATAATCTTAGAAGACACTCTTTTCTCAGTTGCTTTGATAAAACTTGGTGCTGAAATAAACAGCATTTCAAGTTGTACTTTTAGTTGGAAAACAAAATCTCAGTATTACTCTTGTATACATTCCTGATATTTATGGTATTATTAGGAAATATGCAGTAATCTTCTTAAAGAATCATAAAATGTCACTGTTTAAAGATTTCCTTATACATAATAGTATACATAATAATCATTTTTTAAAAATCTTTTAACATGTTAGTATTTTGTACTCTTTTCATTCTTATGCTGTAGTTTCAAAAAGAACTACTGGGACATAATTTAAAAAATAGTTTGTAAAAATATTGTCTTTAGTTGATATCATATCACAAAACCTGAGCATACAAGAATGAGGGACTTGCCTGCAGGAACCAGGATTTTCTTCCTAGAAGGCACCTAGATAGGCTGCTACAGGACCAATCATTGACATTGCTACCTGCTTGTGGGACAATCCAACTTTTATGTCTTGAACCATAGATAAATCAGTGTTGTTTTTCTTGTATACAGGAATTTGCTTGAAAAGTAAGTTAAAAAGTTTATTTGCAATCTAAGTGGCTCATGAGTAGTGTCAAATCATTTAAAGTCTAATGTTAGGCCTGTTATTTGACATGCAGGAGAAAACATTTCATGATTCGAATCCACAGACTGGTATTTCCATAGTTATGTTTTCCCGGATCCACTTATTTAGTGTTTGTGGCATTATCATTCTTGAATATGTTTTCCCAGCTGGAAGGAACTACTGTCATCTAAGCATTATGTGTCTGATTTACCAATATGAGCTCCATGCAGCATCTTGCGTAGGTTTGTTGATGTTCCATTAATTTCAGTGCTAGATATGCTAAGTCTTTGTAGATAATCCGGGTGATAAGAGAGCTGGAAATAATCTCACCATAAGAAATTGTGGGTATTTTTAAATGAAAACTAGAAAATGTTTTGGAGTGTCTGTCAGAAGAAACAGTTTCTCTACGAGATAACAGAGTAGAAAGATAAGGTTGAGAAGAATAGCGTGGTAAGATGGACAAAGCAGAGAGAGGTTTCAGAAGTTACCTAGAACTAATGTAAAACGTTTGATTTATGATTTCTAGTTTTGTAACAAGGGGCTGCATAGCCAAGTTCTTTGTCTCACCTGCTCCTGTAAGATGAGTGCATTACTGTTAAGATGAGGGAAACGATGCAATGGTGATAAAATCCATTAGCACAATTCAGTGCCTCCCATCCCTAGTTACTCTAAGAATTTTAGGACTTATTAGTGGTTATAGTAATTTTTAGGTTCTTTAATGGAATTTCTAAGTAGATGTCCTAGAAAAATAAGTGAAAAACCTTATTAGACTTATTTTCACCCTGTTTAAACCAAATTTTCTTCTTACACCCTTACCACACTGGACACCGTGGATCTTATCTGATCCCAGCAGTTAAGCATGGTTAGGATTGGATAGTACTTGGACGGGAGACCAAGTAGGATGACTGGGTATTTGGGTGTAAGACCACCTAAAATTACCAGGTCTGATAGGCTTCAAACTAACTACTGGCTAACTAACTAAAATAAATCAGATATTCTCAAAACTTGATTTGTTTTAAGATGAGAGCAAGACTTTCTGCATTATTGTGTGTGAGGTGTGACAAAAGGCTGTTGAACAGTATGACAGATTAATTGGATGAATTATGCTCCAAATTTCAACCTCCTGTCATTAACCGTTTATGTACATTTGTCCTAATGCTATAATTTCTTTGATCCTGATAATCAGCTTGAACTTTCTTTTTCATCCTTTACTCCTGGCCACTTATTAATTTGATATATCAAATGCCCTTAGATATAGTTTTAAATTTCCAAACCCTTTGTTATAGATATGAATCATTAAAAATTGTAATTTCTTCAAGTGGGTGTGTTTTTATTTCAGTTTGGAAAGCAGCGCATCGACAACCTCTTCAGTGACCTGCAGGATGGGAAACGCCTCCTAGACCTCCTGGAAGGCCTGACAGGACAAAAACTGGTAGGAACCAACCTTCCTTCCTTCCTTCCTTCCTTCCTTCCTTCCTTCCTTCCTTCCTTCCTTCCTTCCTTCCTTTCTCCCTCCCTCCCTCCCTCCCTTTCTCCCTCCCTCCCTCCCTCCCTCCCTTTCTCCCTCCCTCCCTCCGTCCCTCCCTTTCTCCTTCCCTTCCTCCGTCCCTCCCTTCCTTCTCTCTCTCTCTCTCTCTCTCTCTCTCTCTCTCTCTCTCTCTCTCTCTCACATTCTCTTCCCTCGCTCCTTCTTGCTCTCTCTTTTCTTTCTCATGTGTATGTATGTGGGAGTGAATGCATGTTTACATGTGGGCATACAGGCATGTGTGTGCATGTGTGTGTGTGAAGGCTAAAGGTTGACTTCAGATATCTGGTTCAGTTTCTCTCTGAGGCAGTCTCTCACTTGAACCTAGACCTCATCAATTTAGCTGGTCTATTTTGTCAGCTTTCTTCTGTGGTCCCTGTCTCTGCCTCCTGATCCCTAGGATCACAGTTTACCATGCTTATTTGGCAACTATGTGTGTGTTGGGGATCCATACTCTGATTCTCAAACCTGTTCAATGAAAAATCTCCCCAGTCCAGGAAATTTATTTTGAAATTTACAGTAACCTCAATGAAGTGTCAGACCTCAAAGAAGTAGTTTTGTTTCAGTTATCTAATGAAATTCACCAATGTATTAGTCAGATAAACAAGACAGACCTATTGTTGAATTAAATCATATTATAATTTTCTTTTTGGCATTGTCTATCTTATACAGAAAAATATGGTAAAAAGTTTCAGCAACACATTTTGTTAATAAACAATATGTGCCTTTAGTTTTAAAAATCCATTTTAAGGACTAATTTTATAAAATTTTATGCATAGTGACTTTAAACTTATCTTTCTGCTGTTTTATATTTTGCACATATTTTAAATGAACCTGTATTTTATAAATAAAATTATTTTTAGTACATCATAATAAAATGTTAGTATTTAGTCTGATATCCAAAAGCAAATGAGATGAAAATGCAATTTCCTTTTGAGAACTTTAACTTGTATAACTTTAGAACATTCCTATGAAGGACATAACATGGTTATACAATGTTATAGGTCACTAAAGTCATGGAAGAGTCTGAGTTCAGTTGATGAAAGTCTCATAATGGAGAAAAACTCTTAAATCATAATCTCTTGACTTAAAAATCTTATTTTCAGATTTCTATTATTCTTGTAAGTAGGGCTTAGGACTCCATTCTACCTACAGTCATCCACTCTGCATGTCTAATGAGCCCTATTCAATTACTGCTTTAATCTTATCTCTTTCCCTTTACCATCGCTCTCCAGCATGAACATTTAAGCATGTGCATGCACATGAGCACAACTCCACACAGAAGCCAAGGTTTTGTATGTACTATAGAAACTCTAGCTGTCTATCAAAGTTAGATCTGGCCAAAATCCTATCTCTGAGTTGCCTCCTGCAGTTCTCCCACACCAAGCCATGTTGGTCCCTGTTCGCTCAGTCATTGCCCAGAATTTTGCTTTGTTGTCTTGTTTACCTATTTTGCTTTGTGTGTTTCTTTGTGTTCTGACAGTCCTTGAAAAACATTGGCTTCTGCTTGCTATTTAAGGCTTTTAGAACAAACTTGCAAAATTAATTTCACCCTCTTAAATCCCATAGAATTCATTTTTGCTTTTAATTACTTAAAATAATATTTTGGTGGTATATGTAAGCATGGCTATGACAGTGATTTTCAAATATTGTAGTTAGGCTAAAAAGACATACTTTGTGATTTCATTTAATTAACTTATATAACTATATAGGATTAATATGTTACTCCATTAATTCGAAGTGATACATTTTTTCTGGTTTACTAACCCATTTATTTTGTTTTTGAGATTATAATATAATTACATTTCACCCTTTTCTTTTCTCCTTCTGATTCACTCATATACTCCTCCCTACTCTCTTTCTAGTGCCTGGCCTTTTATTTCATTAGTTGTTTTTGCATGTATATACATATATATATATATATATTTCTTAATATAATCTGTTTAGTCTGTATAATATTATTTATATGCATGTCACTTATATGCATATTTGATATATTTTTATGAATTTTTAACTTGGGTTGATGACTCTCTAAAATAAAATATTCAAATTCTTTACATTTAAACTTTTGTCAAATAGCCATTTGGAAGGCACAAAGGATACTAGTCAAGTCATCTTGGAGAATAGAAAACTTAGGAAAAATGTTGGAAGCTTATCCAGCTAGTTTAAAGAATAAAGTTCTCTAGGGTATAGAAGTCTTGAGAAAGTTGAGAAGACTCTTGGAAAGCACATGGTAAAATTAAAACTACAAAAGCACATTATTTATTCTATACATACACAAAATAGAGAAAAGATAAGATAATAAATAAGAAAACTCTGACTTCATAGGCCCAGCCCAAATGTTAATTATCCACTGATAATTTCTGTAAATACACGTTAATTGTTTTAAGTTTAGAATAATTACATATGCAATTTGTAGGGAAACATTGGCATTGCAAGTTACTTAATAATCATGTGAAGTATCTTGTATGTACTACCAACTCCATAGAGCAAACATCTGAAAATATTATATCAAAATTCCCCTTCTAACGTCTTTACACACATTCCTATTTTAAGTTGTAGAACAGCTATTTTAATTAGCTCTGTTTTAACAGGTGAGGCAACCGGAGTATGGGGAGAAATTTCTCATGCTCACATAGTCCAAAAGTGAAAGAGCAAAAAGTTGTAACCAGGCCTTGGAGGTCATGACTTTTACTAAGTAATAGCTTCCCTAAGTTTAAAATGAGAGCTATATAAATCACTGTTTTCGGCAGCTGACTTATTCCAACATCATTTTTGAAGATATCAAGGAAAAGTTTTTAGTAGGAAAGTTGTTAGTTTCTGATATATTCCGGGACATGGCTAATGAAAACTTTCGTTAAGGGAAATTCATCAAAAATAATAATTGATAATAAATACAAGTATCATAACAATCAAATTTCTAAAACTTATCAGTTAGAAAGAATAAGGTTTTGTGTATTTTAATTAATTATGCAGATGCTATTTTAAAATTAAAGGATGGGATACAACTTTTGGGAAAAACTAAATATAAACTAAGAAGACTGGCTTTTGAAATTTTGAATTCTAGTGACTAGGACAACTAGGTAGTAGTCAAAGAAATACTCTTCTAATTCAGCATTACATATTTTGGTGATAATTTATTATTTGGGAATTTCATGTATTGTATTTTGAAAATATGCATCCTCTCACCCCAATTCTGGTCATTACCACCCCATCCATCCTCCTACACCTTCCAAACTATCATTGAAAATCATTCTTTTTTCTTTACTTTTTTTGGGAGGATGGGGTTTGAGACAGGGTTTCTCTGTAGCCTTGTAGCCTGCCCTGGAACTAGCTCTTGTAGACCAGGCTGGCCTCCAACTCACAGGGATCCACCTGTCTCTGCCTCCCAAGTGCTGAGATTAAAGGCGTGCCCCACCACTGCCTGTTTTTGTTTTTGTTTTGTTTTGTTTTTAAACATTTCCTATTTCCCCATTGAGCCCAGGTTCTGCTGCCAAGCTCGTATTGATAGTGAAACCTGCCCTAGTATTTAGCCAGTCTGCCAAGAATCACATCATTGGTGGAAATTGACTCCGCCTTTCCGTGTCTATCAAATAGCAATAACTCTGCAGATAGATAGTTTTGGGATTTTATGTCCCACCACCTTCCTACTCTACATTGCGATCTTGTCATGTACAGATCTTGTTGTCGCAATCACACATGTTTGTTTCAATGTGCATCCAACATGCTATGTCTGGAAAACAGATTTTCTTTTTTTGTCATCAAAAACCTCTGGCTCTTATGCCTAAGAATATCCCTAGGGCTTGGAGTAAGGGATGTAATAAGTATGTCCCATTTAGTGCTGAACATTTCACAGACTCTCATTTTCTGAATGCTCACTGAACATTTTGTGTGGGAGAGCTCTGCGTTATTGATCATATAACATTATATATTTTCTTTCTTTCTTTATTAAAAATTTCCACCTCCTCCCTACCTCCCATTTCCCTCCCACTTCCCCCTCCCCTTCCCTCTACAGTCCTAAGAGCAGTCAGAGTTCCCTGCCCCATGGGAAGTTTAAGGTCCTACCCACTACATCCAGGTCTAGGAAGGTGAGCATCCAAACAAAACAGGCTCCCACAAAGTCAGTCCATGCAGAAGAATCAAAACTCTGTGACATTGGCCTTGGCTTCTCAGTCAGCCCTCATTGACAGCCACATTCAGAGGGTCCGGTTTGATCACATGCTCCATCAGTCCCAGTCCATCTGAACTTGGTGAGCTCCCATTAGATCAGTCCCACCATCTCAGTGGGCGGATGTACCCCTCGTGGTCCTGACTTCCTTACTCGTGTTCCCCTCCTTCTGCACCTCATTTGGACCTTGGGAGCTCAGTCCAGTGCTCCAATGTGGGTCTCTGTCTCTATCTCCATCCACCGCCAGATGAAGGTTCTATGGTGATATGCAAGATATTCATCAGTGTGGCTATAGGATAGGGCCAGTTCAGGTTCCCTCTCCTCAGCTGCCCAGGGAAGAATCTGGGGACCTCTTCTTGGGCCTGAGAATCCCTCCAGAAACAAGTCTCTTTCCAACCCTAAAATGGCTCCCTTAATTAAAATATTTACTTCCCTGCTCCCATATCCACCCTTCCTCCATCCCACCCATCCCATTCCCCCAAACTCTCCCAAATACTCCCCTTCTCCCTTCTCTCTACCCATCTCCCCTTACACGCACCCCCCACACCGCCGTGCACCCAACTTTTGCCTGGCAATCTTGTCTACTTCCAATATCCAGGAGGAAAACTATATGATTTTCTTTGGGTTCACTTTCTTATTTAGCTTCTCTAGGATCACAAATTATAGGCTCAATGTCCTTCATTTATGGCTAGAATCCACTGATGAGTGAGTGCATACCATATTCTTCTTTTTGGGTCTGGGTTACCTCACTCAGTAAAGCATTTTCTATTTCCATCCATTTGCATGCAAAATTCAAGATTTCATTGTTTTTTTACTGCTGAGTAAAACTCCAATATGTATATGTTCCACACCTTCTTTAACCATTCTTCTATTGAGGGGCACCTAGGTTGTTTCCAGGTTCTGACTATTACAGATAGTGCAGCTATGAACATAGTTGAACATATGCTTTTGTAGTATGATAGGGCATTGGGTATATTCCCAAGAGTGGAATTGCTGGGTCCTGAGGAAGGTTGACTTCCAGTTTCCTGAGAAAGTGCCACACTGATTTCCAAAGGGGCTGCACAAGTTTGCATTCCCACCAACAATGGATGAGTGTTCCCCTCACCCCACATCCTCTCCAGCATAGGCTATCATTGGTGTTTTTGAGTTTAGCTGTTCTGACAGGTGTAAGATGGTATCTCAAAGTTGTTTTGATTTGCATTTCCCTGATCGCTAAGGAGGTTGAGCATGACCTTAAGTGTCTTTTGGCCATTTGAACTTCTGTTGAGGAATCTCTGTTCAGTTCAGTACCCCATTTTTTAATTGGATTAATTAGAGTTTTAGTGCCTAGTTTCTTGAGTTCTTTGTATATTTTGGAGATCAGAACTTTGTCTAATGAGGGGTTGGTGAAGATCTTCTCCCAATCTGTAGGTTGCCTTTTTGTCGTACTGACAGTGTCCTTTGCTTTACAGAAGCTTCTCAGTTTCAGGAGGTCCCATTTATTCATTGATGCTCTTATTGTCTGTGCTACTAGGGTTTTATCTAGGAAGTGGCCTCCTGTAATTTGTATTTGACGATTCTGTACATTATTATGATTTACTTGACAATTTCAAGCAATGTGTTTTTGATCAGACTCACCTCCATTTCCGTCTCCTATGTCCCTCCTCCTATTATTCAACCTGTTATTATTTTCTATTATTCCCTTTCTTTTATGACCAACTGAGTTTTCTAAGGGTTGCTTATAAAGAGTGGAGTGTGAGCAGTCCAAGAAACTCACATGTCCTTCAAACTTTTCTAAAACTTACTTTTCTATCTCATTGCTTACTTTCCTTATAGATTTTGTTAATGTTTTCCATCATTCATGGTATTATAATAATATACACTGAGCTAAAAAAAAGTGAAGGCTCAACTATTCCAAATTGTACTGTAAAGGAAAAAAAAATGTGCTTTCTCTCCCAGGAGGTGGATTCTTTATGCTGAAGATGTGCTATGATAAGGACAAATCCCAAAACCTGAAGACATTTTTTTAAAATAAATGCTTCACAGTATGTGTTCCTGTAAATGTAAAATATTCAAACTTAAATGTGAAATTTATACATCTTTGTTTTTTTAGGTAGTTTTTTTGTTTGTTTCTTTGTTCCCTAGTAAACACCATTTCTCTCTGATTTTTTTTAGCCAAAAGAAAAAGGAGCTACAAGAGTTCATGCTCTGAACAATGTCAACAAGGCACTGCAGGTCTTACAAAAAAATAATGTAAGTGGTGACCAGAACAAGGTCTGAATACCATGAAACAGCATGCTTAATGTTTGAGAAAGGGCTTTGGCCCAAATGGAGAGACGGCTTCTTACGTTCTCTTGTAAATCGCAGAAGCTCTTATTCAGAGCCCATGTGCTAGTTCCTTTGTATGTGCTTGCAGCTAATGTAATTCTGGAAGCCAATGTACACAATCATAGAGGACAGAGAAAGGTGAAACCTGTAACTGCTACGACTTTCATATTGTTTCTATATGTTACTTGATGTAGCTATTCTAATAGACAGACTGAGTCCTTCATATAGCAATATTCTGTAAAACAAAGAGACATGGATTCCTGAATAGTATGCCATGTTTTCAGTTCTAATGCTCACATACTTTGTGCGATTCGAGCTAATACTTGTGTCACTAAACACACATCGAAAATATAAATTTAACAAAGACACAGCTACTAGGAAGGGGAAGGACTGTTTGGTTTAGTATACTTGGATGAAAATACATATGTTGTACTAGAAAAAGTAAACAATCATAACTAAATGGGTGATCAGGAGAGAGGAGATCTAGTCTCCTCTCAGGAAGACTGAACTTCCCGTTTTCATCATGACCTTGCAGGGAGATAGTTTTTCTGTCATATTAACTTCTTCAAACTTTCTAATAGACCAATATGTCTATAAGGCACTTTTGGTATATTTCTGACTATATCCAAAACTCTTTAAAATGTAATTACAAAAGCATTTACCATATATTCTTAAAATAACTGCAATACAAAATAGGTTTTTAATAATGTACGTTCTTGCATGTATTTCTCAACTCGTCTAGTCATAATAGACTAAGACAAAGGACGTAAAATTGAAAACTGTAAAGTAACAGGTTGAATTTATGAATGTAGGGTCATTGTCACGTTTAACATATGAAATTTATTTTATAGAAACTTTACAAACATGATTGCTTTCCAGCTTTAAATTTTCAGTTTTTCTGATGTTAGAATAAAATGGCCTAATGAAAACTTGTAAAGATAACCATCATCTAGTCAATGCACAACAACAAAAATATTGAGAGTCACTAATTAAAAAAATAACAAATGTTATCAAGGATATGTGCAGAAGGTAATCTTTATGTGGTAGATGTTGCCAAACATACATACATAAAACATACATGCATAATTTATACATACCTGTGAGTATATACATATGCACATATATATGTTATGTAATATATATAACACTAATAGTATACAAATGACTAATGGTTACAAGAAAAGGAAGTCTGGAAAGACTTCTTGGTTAAGGTATAATATAAATTGAGACCTAAACGAAGTGAGCTCTTGGACTAACTATAAGAAGATGGTCCAGGCAAAGTAATAAAAATACCTTTGAAATGAGGACTTTATAGTTGAAAAGTACAGTGTGCAAAATCAAGTAGAGATGGAGGGATTAAGGACATAGTGAGGTAGAGAAATGAAGGAAGAAACACAGATCTAAAAAACATGATAAAGATTATACTTAAAATTTTTCTAGAATATTAGATAAAAAGAGAAGTTCTTTCAAGAGTAAATACTGGAATGAATATAGATAAAGTCTATTGGAAGAGTATCTAAAAAAGTGTTGTTTTGTGCTGAAGAGAATTAAAACAAATAACAAGGACATAGTATTATAGAAATCTTCTAAGTCTATAAATAAATCTTAATCATAATATATTTTATTTAAAGTAATAAATTAATCATTTTAATAGTAACATATTTAATGTTAAAATGAAGTACAAGAATAATATAAATACTTTGTAGATTTAGAATAGTCATTTCGTTTCTCCTCATGCTCCAAAGCATAGTAGACAGATATACAAAATAGCATTCACTTTGTATAAATTCTCCTTATAAAGTTGGGTATAAAAAACACAACAGTTTAATAATTTTGTTTAATTATTCCAAGCTCAAATCTGTGCTGTCCTCCAGGCATTAAGAAAGTTCCAGCTTTGCCATTATCGCAATAATATAATGTCATTATGTTATTCTTTAATGTTCTAGAATGTCCAGAGCCCAATAGATATATCTGGTGCTATTTATAATTAGAAAAACCATTAAGAAAACCTTTAATCTACAGTCTGTTGTGACAACCACCAACATAATGATCATAAAGGTCTAAGTTATCTTGTGAAGCCAAGTGTAGTAATTACTGTCCTGAAACAGAAGGCACAGTCTGTACTGACTGGGTATTTTTGTGTGTGTCAACTTGAAACAAGCTAAGATCACAGAGAGGAAGAAGTCTCAGCTGAGGAAATGCCTTCTTCTGTAAAATCCAGCTGTAAGGCATTTTCTTATTTAATGATCAATGGATGGGGGAGCACCCAGCACACTGTGGGTGGGGCTGTTTCTGGGCTGGTGGTTCTGGGTCGTATAAGAAGGCAGGCTGAACAAGCCATGGGAAGCAAGCCAGTAAGCAGCTTCCCATCATGTCCTCTGCATCAGCTCCTGCCTTCTAGGATCCTGCTGTTCGAGTTCCTGTTCTGACTTCCTTCAGTGATGAACAGCAATGCTGAAGTGTAAGCCTAGTAAACTCTTCCCTCCCCAACTTGGTTTTGGTTATGGTGTTTCATTACAGCAATAGAAACTCTAACTAGGACACATCGAAAACCAAAGTTGAAGAGACTCTAACTGAGGATTATTTTCATAAACAGGCATCATTGAAGGACTTAACCATGGACAGTGATGCATTAAGTGGCTGAATTAAGTTGAATAAAAACACTATCTCTGAACTATAAAAGAATAGCTTTAGTAGAGTACTATGAGATAGATGCACAACACAATATGAATATATATGTTCAAACAATGACCTGGTGACTTAAATCTTCTCTAACCAACTCATTAATATCTTTCCAGTGTTGTTGATTGGATCAATGCAACCATGAATATGTGTTGTGTTTGCGGGGAGGAGGCTAATAAAATCACAGGCACTGGACTCATCTCATACAAAGAAAGTAACATGTTAGGTGGGTTTGGGTGTAAGTAGGGCAGCATACAGTGCATGGAACATCCTCTGTTGTTCTGGATGAGGCTTGAAACCTGTATAGTGAAAATCCTTATGCTGTCCATTGTCTTACATTGCTGAGAAAATAAGGAAGCCATTCACTTTTGAGACCATGCTACTTCCATGTGCCGACAGGAAGCAGAGATGGTTTATGGTTACAATATCAACCAGGTAGCAACATATACATTCCCCTGGAGCAGGAAAAGGTTTACACAGTCATGGTCATTTCTAATGCTTGACGCTTAACCAGTTCTTGTTTCCTCTTTTTCTATAACTCTTCTTTTTTAAAAAAAATATTCTTACTGACCATTTCATAGGTAAATTATGTATTTCATCATTCCTCCCTTCTTTTCCATCCTTCAATTCCTCCTGGTTCCTGCACTCCCTCTCAAATCCATGTCCTCCTAGTTCCTATTTTTTTAAATATTATTATTACAAATGCACAGATACACACACACACACACACACGATGCGGGGGGGGGGGGATTGGATAACTTTCCAGAGAGTTTGTTCCCAAAGAAGACTAATTTTTTCTCTCTCAGTAGCTGTATTAGTTAAAGTTTCTATTGTTCTGAGAGACATCATGACCATGACAACTCTTCGAAGGGACATTTAATTGAGATGCAAGTTACAGTTTCAGAGGTTTAGTCCATTACCATCATAGAAGGGATCATCATGTCTGGGAGTGTGGTGGAATGCAGGCAGACCAGATGTGGTGCTGGGGATTTCTACATTATGATCCAAAAGGCAACAGGAAGTAAACTGTCTCCTTGGGTGTGGCTTAGCCAGGTATGAGACTTCAAAGCCTGCCTTCTGAATGACACACTTCCCCCACCAAGACTACATCCTCTCCACAAAAGGCATACCTTTTAATAGTGCCCCTCTCTTTGGGAGACATTTTCTTTCAAAACAACACAGCAGTCATTATATTGGCTGTAGCTTTTGATCATGCATTGACATTGGCATGTCAACTGACGGTGTCATTTTCAGGTCTTATATACAAAGCATAACCTGGCATAACCAAAGACACGAGTACTGAAGGAGGAGTGGCCAGAGTGAAAGAGATCTGAAGATGAGAATAGAGAGACATGGGTGTTTTGAAGGAGGAAACGAGAAGAAAGGGAAAACTTTAAGTGGTATTGAGAAGGGGCAGCAACTCATTCCTGTTCTTTTATCCCCACTTGAATTCTGTTCATATTTTATCTTCATATAACATGCACATCATCTTTATGGTCTGATTTTATTTCTATGTGGCAGTGGTTTTAGTATGATCTTATCTCTGCTATCGCTAATTTAGTTTAGGGAAAGCCACGTATTGAAAAGAAATAACGTCTAAATCCAGTGATACCGTCATTATAATATTTGCTGAGAGCAAAGCTGATTTGTTTTTTTTCTTTTTTCTTTCTTTTTTTATTCATTTTTATTGAGCTGTACATTCTTCTCTGCTCCCCTGACTGCCTATTTTTTGTAATAAAGTTGGCTGGCTATGGTACTGAAAAACAAAGAAAGGATAGTACAAATTCGGAATTCCCTCAGAATAGGCTGACACTATGAAATGACTTTGCTTGTCTTTTCACCTGTTCTAGATTTTACAAAATTATCTAGAGCCTCTGTTTGTTTGTGGCTTTTTTAATGGATAGAGAACAAATTTCCAATGAAAATGAACATTTTTCTTGTATCAATTCTATCACTTCAAAACTATTTTGTGTGTGTGTGTGAGAGAGAGAGCACCCTGTTTTAGAAGAACTTAGAACGCTGTTCTATAGTATTTTCAGCCTTTTTTCTCTCAAATAAGAATTTTTAATGTGTAGTTTAAATTTTCTGTGGTTGGAAGATGCCTAAATGGGTAAAATGTGGCACATAAATGAGCACCTGAGTTTGGCTTTTCAATGCACACATAAATGACACTCATGTAGATAGAAGCCTGTAGTGCTGGCACTGTGAAGACAACCACAACTGTTGTGCTATTGCTATGCCATGTACTGTAGACTATGCTCCTCCCTAACATTTAAATCTTACTCTTTCAACACCTTGTTAACATATCCCATGAGCCTGGGACAGGTTGATATTTAGTGCTAAAATCAAAATCAATTATTCTTAACACTTTTGGCAGTTGTGAATCTCTTGCATTAACTGCCACAAACTGCAAACAAGAGAAGCTTCTCTGAGAAATACTGAGAGGAGAACCAGCCTTTCAGCACACACTTAAATATTTACCAGGCAGTTTGATAACGTGACCATTTGGCAAAACAGAAGTTGGTTTTATGGCCTTCCTGACCAGGGCATGTGACCAGGTCCAATAATACCAAGGATGACTTCCCATTGTCAGAATGGGTGTCTGATAAATAACACTCCTGCCACCTTTCAACCAGTGGAAACTGGATTTATAGCATGGAGAGTGCATAGCTGCAAGGATCATTGGTAGCTTTTCTCCCCCAGCTGCCTGCATAGCATCTTCGGGCACTGTGGAAATGAGCCAGCAGGGAGAAAGTTTCCATCTCCGCTCCAGCATGATATCTGTATGTTCAACGATAAAAGTGTGTTATGCCTTTAGAAACAGGCTCTTTCCATAAAACTCTGCTAGGCATCCAATGTAAGTGGCTATACCTTGTAGTTTGGGAGGGCCTAATGGGAATTGCTTCACAAACAGCACACAGAGAAATATTCTACACCTGGCACTGATGTTTTAACTTAATAATCCTTAGCTTCTGGAATCTGCATTTTTCCATTCATGCAAAATCCCTTCTTTCAAAATTTTTAAAATTAGTTTTAGTCATGTTATAAAGTGATACTTTTTGATGTGACTTCTTTATAAACCATAATTTGAACATTTTCTTCAGGCCACCAACTGACTGTCCTCTGGCATCTCCCTGGCATCTCCCTTTATCTCCTACTCAAGCGTAAATTCCTGATCCTACTTACTCTCCATGCCTGCAAGCTCCACCTACACCTCCTACCAAGCTGTTGGCTGTTTAGCTTTTTATTAGACCAATCAGGTGCCTTTGGCAGGTAAACTAAAACAAAAACACATCTTTATGTAATTAAACAAATAATCCATGTCATACACAAATGCAACATATCTTTACATAGTCAAAAATATTCTGCAACATTTCCCCTGTTTGTCTAAATAAAAAGATAGGTTTTACCTTTAAGACTATATAAAATTAGAACAATTATTATGTAAGATTTACATTTATAATATCCAGTCCATTTGCATTTAGCAAATTCAGAGAAAATGCTCTATTATCAACCCTACTTTGGTGAGTCCAAAGTTCCACATCTAATTTATTTTCTTTCCTGACTTGTATTATCAACATCAAATTATCTTTTTAGACCTAAAAACATTTTCATTGAGAAACAACTTAAGCTGTTATGTCTCAACCATATAAAACTTACATCTCTCATGTAAAATAAAACAACCAATCTTTATATAATTAAACATCTTTTTCTTCTTTCTTTCTTTCTTTCTTTCTTTCTTGCTTGCTTGCTTGCTTGCTTGCTTGCTTAATAAAGAAAACTATCTTTTATTATACATACCAATCCAAGTTCCCACTCCCTTCCCCTTCTCCTATTCTCTCCAATTACTCCCCACCCTACCCTGAACATGCAATACATCTTTGTTGCATGGAGGCTGCTTTTTGGTTCCCAGCTGCTCAGCAGCTCAGACCTGAAACAATCACACAGAAACTGTATTCATTAAATCACTGCTTGGCCCATCAGCTCTAACTTCTTACTGGCTAGATCCGATATCTTAATTTTAACACAATTCTAGTAATCTGTGTATTGCCATCTCATTGTGGCTTACCTGGTAAAGTTCTGTCCTACATCTGGCATCTGTCTCTGGTGGAGGCTACATGCCTGCTCTCTAACTTCTCCTTTCTCCCAGTTTAGTTTTCCCTGCCTAGCTCTGTTCTACCCTATCAGGCCAAGCCAATTTTCTTTATTCATTAATGGTAATCACAGCATACAGAGGCGAATCCCACATCACATCCTTGCATAGTTAAACAAATATTCCACAACATAAATAAATGCAACATACCTTTGCATAGTTAAACAAATATTCCACAACACTCTGCTTTTTTCTAAGGTCTCCCCATCCATGAGACATTCTTATCTTCCAGATCTCTAAAGATTTAATGTTAGCTGTGGCAGTTGAGGACCTCATAACAATCCCTTAAATACTTCTCCTTAATTCACTATCAAAGCTGTCAAATTTGTATCAGTTAACTTCAGATCTACTAGGACAAAGAAAATGAGTTCAGTGCTATACATTATTAAACCACAAATCCAAACTATATTTTAAAAACTTAGGTGCAAATTAACTCAGAGGTCAGCTATATTCAATTCTTCAGTTAATCCAGCCATTGAAAATTATCACTGAATTTGTTGTGTGATTGTCAAACGTCTCTGATTTGAAAAGTGAGAGTATTCACTCTTATTGGCATATGATCAGAGATAAAGGAATTTGAAATTGTTCTTTAAATAAACAATGTTGTATGTACTTTAAATACACAAAAGTTTTAAATAGTCATAATTCATATTTTGAAGTATATCAGTGCAAATATTTTACTAAATATAAACTTTTTTCATTTATCACCTTTAAAATTCAATATTGAAATATAACTTCCAAATTTTATAGTTAAGATTTTTTAGAAAGGTATTATTTCTATTACTACTTTTTCTTTTTTTATGCACACTGAGGTTTTGTTCAGCTAGTCAGAGGAATAAATATATATCATGTTCAGGGAAATGAGTGAAATTGGAAATTCTTATATTAAGCAAATAAGTGAGAAACAAGCATTACAAGTTTTCTGTCATACACACAATGCCTCTATCTATCTATCTATCTATCTATCTATCTATCTATCTATCTACCTATCTATCAACCTACTTACCTGTTGATCTGTCTGTCTATACAATCTATCATCTGTCTTTATATTATCTGTACATCTGAAAATGTAAGTGATATTATTAGGGGAAATTATATATAAAATGGAGGAAGGGAGCCAGGAGGTAGTGGCACATGCTTACTATCCCAGCATTCAGGAGGCAGGGGCAGTTGGATCTCTGAGTTCTATTCTGGTCTACAGAACAAGTTCCAGGTTAGTAAAGGACACACAGAGAAATCCTAGAAGAAGGGGGTGACAAGAAAGGATGATAGGAATGACAGTAGCAGCAGCAGCAGCAACAACAACAACAAAATTCAAGAAAAGAAATTATCACAATGCATTCTTCTACTTGGAATACATACATGAATATAACATAAGACAGAAATGAAGCAATTGTGGGGGTGTACATTCTGAATCATGTAGGGAAACAGAGAGACAAGAGTCTGTATTAGAAAATCCAGTACTATACTTGTAGACAATGTCACAAAGAAGCTCACACTGTATTGTACATTTTCTTCTTTTTTTAATTGAATTCATTGAGCTGTACACTTTTCTCACCTCCCCTCCCTTCTTCTCCCCTCCCCTTCAACCCTCTCTCATGGTCCCTATGCTCCCAATCTACTCAGGAAATCTTGTCTTTTTCTACTTCCCATGTAGATTATATCCATGTACATCTCTTTTAGAGTCCTCATTGTAGTCTAGGTTTGCTGGAATTGTGAATTGTAGGCTGATTTTCTTTGCTTTCTGTCTAAAAGATTCTTATGAGTGAGTATATATGATATTTGTCTTTCAGGGTCAGGTTAGCTCACTCAATATGATGTTTAGATCCATCCATTTGCCTTCAAATTTCAAGATGTCATTATTTTCAAACCTCATAATAGGTCTTCAAAAGACTTGCTCATTAGAGATGCTGATTTCCCAGATTCCAGAAGAAACCAGTACTGTTAGTCCTGTGAAATTACTATTGGCTATTTGCCAAATGGTTCTATGATTTGTATCCACACCATCATCTGTGAAATATTCTAAAATATTCTTTTGTAAAACAGAACAATGCACAACAAATACATATCTCAATTTTAAATTCATATTCCAATGCATTGTGATATTATTGCTCTTAAGCTGAAGAATGCTTTCATTTAAAAGAATTTGAAGAATTAGGTAAGATGAGTTTGCTAGTCTTACTACATAACTTAGACTTTAACTTTCACAGTGAGAGGAAGACAACTTTTTCAAGTATATTATACCTAAACTTAAGGTACTTGTTTATCAGTGATACATTCATATCAAGACTTTGTGTAATAATACTTATATACTTACAAATAGCATTAAAAATTTTAGATTTTACTATACTTAATGTTAATAATGCTTTTTAAAATTGTACGGCCAAAATTGCAAAGCTTGGAAAGCAAAGGTTATATATGCCTGCTTTTAGAAAAGTAGCATAATATATTAACACATATGAAATGTATATTTCATAAAAGAATTCAATTTAAGTAATACTGCATGAAAAATTACTTTATTCTATAACGTAAAATCATTAATGAGGAAAATGTGTGCTTTCTCCAGTGTTACTTTCTAGTGTCAAACTATAAAATAAACTTAGTTATGTTTAGTTATAATACCTACTTTGCCAAAAAAGTATAGATTACATTTTGTAGTCACCTAGGCTTTCTGAATTGATACTTTCATCTTGATTTTTTTTCTATTAAATTGCTGATTTGTTTGTTTTGTTGAGACAATGTTGCTCTGTGTAGCGGTCCTGACTGTCTTAGAACTCCCTCTATAGACCAGGCTGGCCTCAATCTCACAGATCTCTGCCTGCCTCTGCCCCTTGAGTACTGGGTTTAATGGCATGCACCACAATGGACTCAATGTTTGTTTTAACGTATATCAACCTTTCAAGTGTTTATGTTTGCTCAAGGTTATAGGACTTAAAACAAACAAACAGACAGACAAAAATCCCACTTCATTGTTAAATGTGATGTAAGCAATATATGAAAACATAGCTTCATTAAAGCATTCTCCTATGATACAACACTGAGATCAAAAATGGTTAAATTATAGAAAAGTACTTTCATTTGTTTAAAGCCACTATTATTTTAACATATCTTAGTCCATATATGTGGTATATGATAGCTGGTAAAAGTCATAGAATGAATGACGTTATAAAATTTAAACCATTGAAAATAGCGAAAGAGAACAGGGCTCAGGAGGTAAAGGTGCTTGTTGCCAAGCTCAGAGACCTATATTTGATACACAGGATGCACATGGTTGAAGGAGAAGACTAGCTGTTTAAAATTGTCCTCTTATCTCCACATATGCATTGTCTTTGTTCTTCAAGAACCGCCTGTACACATGCATTGTACTTGCATACAAAATAAATTAATAAAAATGCCTTAAGTCAATATTAAAACGATATAAACATAAAGCAGGGATTGAAGAAAACTTGGTTTCATGGACAGGTATACAATCACAGTATTTTTCCTTTTTTATTATATATATTAGACTATTCATCATTCAATTATAAAATATTCATTACATTCATGTCTCAGTGGAAGAAGAGAGTGGTGATTTATGCCATAGTTCTTGAAATTTTAAATAGTTTAAATCTTAATGTTTTTAGAAAAGCACATACTACAAGTCAGTGAAGCCACATTGAATTTTCTCTAGTTTCAGTTTTTAAATGCATTGTATTTAGAAGGATTATGTAAATCCTTGAGACAAATTCACTTAACTATAGATAAGTATATTTAACTACATGTTAATAATTTATAAAACACTTAGGATGTTTATAAAGGAAACCTGGATCATCTAGTATGTTGGAAGAAACTTCATAGGTTATTTACTATTCACGAGAAATAAATATATGGATGTGAAATACAAATAAATGATGAAAGTATACTCATAAAAGGTAGCTACCAGAATAGACATTTATCTAATAAAATCCAATGCATGGTAGGTTCTAAGCCATTAGTCACTGTTTAAGAGTGTCAAGATTCTGAATGTATACTCAAACTTTTAAAATGACATTTAATATTCTCTTTTAGAATGTGTTCATTTTTTGAGTGCAATTATTTGATAAAATTTAATTTGTAGTAATTTGGGGATAGCTCCATTCAAATAGCAAGACTGAAGAGTGACAAGATAGCTTGTGTTTATTTCTTTTCCCTTTATAATTCGTATTTTTTTAATTCGGATATTATACAGAAAACTAAGGAACAAAAGTATCTACACCTGCAAAAAATGTGAATTACAGAAAAGATCTGAGAAAGCCACATATCTTGAAAACATACTCTGAAAAATCTTTTATTTTCTGTTGGCTAAATGGTATGGATTAGTTGTCATTAGGGTCTGTAGCTACAAAACATCCATGTCATTGCTGGCCTAAAATGCATTAACCTTTTATTTGTAAACTGTCGGTTTCCTTATTGAATAAACTGTAACTTCCAAGTTAAAATTGTAAAAGAGTTAAAAACATAAATAGTGGGAAGTTTCATCATCTCTCCTCCATTGCCTAGAATACAAATGCATGACAAAATGCATTAGTGTATTCAGTCACAGAATTATTTTCATCTATCATACTCACATATACACGCCCACATACATCCTAGTATTTATTATAAGAATATCACTCACTTTTACCCCTTCCTCCTCTCTTTTTTTACGATTTGCTCTAATTTTTATTCCTCAAGTTGATGGTTAAAAATAGGTTATTCTTTCATACAATATTTCCCAACCACAGTTTCCCCTCCCTCCACTTCTAGCTCCACCCTCAGCACCTCCCCTTTTACCCAGATCCACTCCCTCTCTGCTTCCTCTTCTGAAAAGAGGAGATCTCCAAGAGATGACTTCCAGATAGGACAAAAGAAGACACAATAAGACAAGACAAAACCCCTCAGTTTTAGGCTGGAAAAAGCAACCAGATAGGAAGAAAAGTGTCCCAAGCATAGGATAAAGAATCTGAGATATGCGCGCGTCCACTTTTAGGATTCTCACAAGGGAAGCAAACAAACAGCCACAATGTACACACAGAGGACCTGATGCAGACCCATGCAGGCCGCATGCGTACCCCTTCAGTCTCTGTGAGCCCATGTGACTCCTGCTTAGCTGATTTGGTGGGGCGTGTTCTCCTGGTGTCTTACATTTCACTCCTACATAGTATTTCCTGCTCCAGTTTTTACAGGGTTCCCTCATATCCTAGGTAAGGGACCCAATGGAGACTTCCAATTTAGACTCTCTATGCACATAATGTCTAGCTGTGAGACTCTGTTGCCATCAGTTGCTGGAGGAAGCCATTTTGATGACTACAAGATGAGGCAAAGATCTATTAGTATAGCAGAATATCATTAGGAATCATTTCATGACTTGTTTTTGCCACTTACGTTTGGTTCTACCATAAATCTCTGGGCAATTCAGTCTCTGGTTCCTGGTCATACAGGTAGTGTAGGACGTGGGCTTCTCTTAGTGTGAACAAGTTGAAGCAAAAGTTGGTTGGCCACTCGTCCTTGTTCTGTGCCACCATTGCCATGGTACATCTTGCAGACAGAGCAGACTGTAGATGGGTTGGTGTCAAGGTATGTGACAAGGAGACTAGAATTGTAGAGGTGAAAGTTTCAAACTTGCCCCAGCTTGATTTCTCTATGTTCAATGAGCTCACTGGAAGTTGTCCTCAGCAACTGCTGTCAGTTTTAAGAGAATTACCTTTTTTCCTAGCATAAGACTGGGTTGTTTATAGATTTCCACAGGACCTCCTTGGCCAACAAGTAAAGGCAGTCCCACTACTAGATGCCTTTTCTGACTATAGACAATGGCCAATTCAGACTCCCAACCCTCTATTGCTAGGAGTCTTCACAAGAGTCACCCTCATGGATTGCAGGAGTTTCTGCTCCACCCCTTCAACTGCTCCCAATCCTAGCTGTCCTAGTGACTTCTCATCACACCTATAGATCAATGAATCTCTAAGCCCTTTTGTTTGTAGTCCATTTCAATTAATATAGAGATCCACAGCCGGTCAAGGTGCAGAGAACAAAAAAAATTGGAAAATCCTCAGCCTGAAAGCAGTTGTCTGGATCACACCCCCTCTTCCTGATGCTCAGGGATCTTTGTGAAAGAGGAGGAGAAATGATTTTAAGAGCCATAAAGGATAAATGACTCCAAGGAAACAATATTTTCTTGCATTGTTTACTACAGCGCTATAGTGCAATACCAAGGCAGGTGCAAATATGAATTCTCAGCAGTACAGAGAGTTAAGCTTAAGCCAAACAAAATTCCAACATGCAGAGGGGAAGTGAGCGAGAAGTCCCACCCACATCTGAGTTCTGCCCATACTGATAGTGTTTGGAGAGGCGAAATCAGTTTTCTTTAAGGTTGTTGCCTCTGGCATGTTGATCATACTCCAGTGAAGGCCACATACCCAAGAGTATACAGAAATTGGACTTAATGGTCTTTATTTTAAAATAGAAAAGGACACAAATGTGTAGGGTTTGAAGAATGCCATAGATCTGAAAGAATTATGGGAAGAGGCTGACTATGATTAAATATATTATTAAATATTTATTGTTTATAATATTAAACATTAAATAAATTTAAATATTTGATCATTAATTAATATTTAAATAATATTAAATAATAAATGATTAAATATTAAATGTATATATAGTAAACTTTTTTATAAATGCATGTGGAAATGCGCACAAAAATCTACACACAGAAAAATACATATACACATGCTTTAATATAATGAAAACTTTCATTATAATTGGTATTGAAGCAATACAGGCCACAATATTTGTCCATGCAGAGTTTAAAATAACACAAAAGAAAACCTGCTAAGATCATAGCAGCACTCAAATATCTAACAACGGGGATTGGATAGCTGTTTTATAAAATATCTAAAATATTAAATGCAGTATAATTATTAAAATGAATAAATAATGGGGATTATTGTTTACAAAAACATTTTTATCTACATATGATCTCTTATTTATTTAAGTCCTGTGGATTTTTGTCTATGAAAAAATTCTTATTTCATATAAAAGGTTGTTTGTCTTAGTTTCTTTTCTATTACTGTGAAGAGACATCATAACCAAGGCATTGTTTTTAAATAATAAGTTAGGGCCTTGTTTCTATTTTCCAGAGGGTGAGTCTAGGACCAACATGGTGGGAAGCATGGCAGCAGGTTGGCAGTGGGCAGGCAGACAGCAGGCAGGCACAGAAATAGAGCAGCAGCAGAAAGCTTACATATTATTTATAAGAGAGAGGCAGAGAGAATGAGACTGGGCCTCGTGTATGCTTTTGAAACCTCAAAGCTATCCCACAGTGACAAACCTCCTCCAGCAAGGCCATGCTTCTTAGTCTTTCCCCAAACAGTTTCCACACACTAAAGACAAAGCATTCAAATGTATGAGCCTATAAGGTTAATAATGCATGAGTCTATGGAGTTAATTCTTATCCAAACCATCACAAAGATCATAGATGTCAAGAAAAAGCATGAGTTGATCATATTGGGAGAAAGTGAGAAGAAAGAGGGATAAGCAAAATAGAACCATTAACTCATGATAATTAGGAAAGAAACTTAATATGTTATTCAGGCAATTGTGTAAATAAAATGTTTGAATGTATAAATAAATAATAGCTTAAAATTTAAAATATTCAATTTTATTTCTTGATACTAGAAACAAAAATATGCTTATTAATGAAATCTTATATAAAGTTGCAATATATATATATATATATATCATATGATGTTTAAATCAAATTAAATACAACTCCTCAAAAACCACATATTTCTGGTGAAAAATTCCAAAATCTTTTGTTCTACCATTTTGAAGTGTTCACTACATTATTGTTGCCTAAAGTCACCCTACCATGCAAATTGTATAACAGAACTTTTTGCTTCTATCATACTGTAACTTACTGACCCTTAATTAGCCTTTTCCAGACACCACCTTTCTAATTCCTGTGCTCCAACTATTCTGTGACCTGTATTCTAGTCTCAACATCAGTAAAATTAACTTTTGGAGATTTTGCTAAGGAGCTCTATCACACAGTGTTTGCCATTCTGTGCTCACTTTATTGGATATCACATAGCCAGATGCAGCTCCAACCATTTTATTACAAATGAAAGAATTTAAACTTTTCAATGACTGAATAAAAATGCGTTGGGTCTATGTACCACATTTTCCTCCTTGGTATATTAGGTTTTAGACACAAAGGCTGATTTCATTGGAACAATCCTGTCTCTGTCTCCCAAGAATATGAGATTATATACATATACCACAAGGACCAAATTTATGTTCTTAATTTTCTTTAGCTCATGTTTAACTTAATTTTAATTATTATGCTAGTAACATAAGAAAAGTGACATAGCTTGCCTCGATGATGTGTTTTGTGTTGTTATAACAAACTTCCCATAATTGGTCACTTACCAAAGTGTTTATTAATACCTATTGCTACTAGAGGTCGAAAGGCATGATGTTAGCATGGAAGAAAGAATCACATGTTGGAAATTTGTGTGTCTCTGTGTGTGTGTGTGAATGTGTGTGAGAGAGAGGGGGGAAGAGAGAGAGAAAGAGAGGAGAGCTTGCTTATATGCCAAGGAATAAAAACAAAAATTCAAACTGAGAAAACCAAAATTTTATGGAAGCTAATCTATTTCCTTGCTATCCATATCTTTATACATGAAAACCTATTTCTTCTAAAGTTGATTCACTCAATGACATGAAATTCTTTCACCAAGTCCCACTTTTATGTTTCTCCATCTCTCAGTCCTTTACACTGGGAACTAAGCTGTAACCCTTGAGGACAAACCTTATTCTAAGCAGAGCATCAAAATTTACTATGAAAAGTAAACACAGGTTTTGTTTCCCAAATCAGTCCTCTGAAGGGGCAATTTTTCTAAAGCAAGAGATTTCAGACAAATACATTCATCCAAAGTCATATCAGAATTTCTATTTTTTCTTTCTTTCTTTCTTTCTTCCTTTCTTTCTTTCTTTCTTTCTCTCTTTCTTTCTCTCTCTCTCTTTCTTCCTTCCTTCTTTCCTTCTTTCCTTCTTTCCTTCCTCCCTTCTTTCCTTCCTTTCTTCCTACTGTCCTTCCTTCCTTCCTTCCTTTCTTTCCTTCTTTTTTTTCAAGACAGAGTTTCTCTTTGTAGCCTTCACTATCCTGGAACTTGTTCTGTAAATCAGGTTGGCGTCGATCTCATAGATATTTGTCTGCCTCTGCTTCTGAGTGCTAGGATTAAAGTAGTGCACCATGACTACCAGGCCGATTTTCTTTTATACTACAGAGAAATACTGCTGATGTTTCTTATTTTATTTTTATGTGTTTTGTTTCTAAGTTTCAACTTGATTTAATATATGTCAGTATGTCTTAATTTCATGCATCTTTTGTGAATTATTACTATTATCCATTTTATTTGGAGAACTCTGATTGGTCTCTTTAATGTGCAGTGGTACATTCATATGTTAATGCTTTCATCATCTATTTCCTAGGTACTTATTTAATATGGAAAGTGAACTTAAAAATGCATTTCATTTCATTTTTGGATTACATTTTAAATCTGCACTGTTGCTTAGGCGCTAAGAATAGCTAAATGTAATACTTTTGCATTTTGTTTTATTTATAATTAATCATTTGCTATCCATTCAAATAGTTTCTTCTTTTTTATCAGGTTGATTTGGTGAATATAGGAAGCAGTGACATAGTGGATGGAAATCATAAGCTGACTCTTGGTTTGATTTGGAATATCATCCTCCACTGGCAGGTAAATACTCCCAGACATTGACTTTTTATAACACAGGTTGCTATCCCCTTCTTTCATTTCTTTGACCTATAAAATAAACACATATCACTGATATTACCTAGTCATCTTCCTAGGACTGTCTTTTAAATTTATACATGTATGTCATTTTGGATAGGATAATCACAAAATATGTTCTGGTATAGTTGTAGGAATATTGTTGAAATTCTGTCATGGGGTAAGGTTGGCAAAATAAGACAAAATCTCTACCATATCTAAAAATTTTAACAAATATGTGCACTTCACAAACTACAGAATTTTATAAAAAAAATTATCTGTCCTTTAAATGATAATTGTCAAAAAGTAAACTTATCAATTTTGTATTTTCAAAATATATATCTATAATGATGAAAGATTAATAGAATAGGAATACTTGTAGGAGTATGCCTGTTATACAGTCAGCTTTTGGAATCACTTTTTTTTCTCAATAACTTGAGGATAGGGCTTTTTGTGCATGTCTATATTTATTCTAACTTTTAAAATCAGATCAAAGGTCATTTGGTTAAGTGAAAAGCATATGAACATTTAAAGTCATTACAACATGAGCTTAAATTTAACCGTACCTATTTACTATCTTAACACTATTGGATATAATGTCATAATAATTCCTTTTCTTTCAAAAGGGAAGAGCACGAACATGTTTTTATTTCCTATCAGGATTAGATGAGAAAATAGCTGCTGTTGAAATAGTGTAGTATACTTGTTCTCAACTGTCAGTTTAAATGACAAGGATTGCTTAACATCTTTAAATAGTTTACAAATTTGGAGATAGTTGAGATATGCCTGCCTTTTCTTTTTTTCTAAAAACAATATCACTTTTTTTGATAACATCTTTTCTAAGATATATTTTTAAGCATAAATCACTAATTCTTAATGTAAAATTCAGTGTTCTTTAATCAGGCTTAATTCTTCTGCTCAGTAGCTTCTCAAAGTATCTGTAGGAAAGAAAGTTTTTCTCTAGTCAAACAAAAATTTTAGGTTATTTACAGAGATGTGTAACCATCACAACAGACCAATTTTAGCACTTTTATACTACCTCCCGGAGAAATGTCTGTGCATTTAAAATCTGTCAGAGCTACTACTCTAGTCTTAGAAGACCATTAAAACATTTCTTTGTATATATTTGTGGTTTTTGGATATATTGCTCCAATGGGAACTTCTTTTTTATAAAGAATTTTTAATACAATCTTTTCTCATTTTGCATAGCTATCCCCATTCCCTCTACCTCCCCTGCTCCTGCCTCCTCCACCTTCCCTCTACTCTACTTTTCCCCATCCACTCCTCAGAAAGGTTAAGGCTTCCTATGGGGAGTCAAGAAAGTCTGACATTTCACTTCCAGGCAAGCCCAAGACCCTCCGCACTACATCTAGGCTGAGCAAAGTATCCCTCCAAAAAGAATGGGCTCCTAGATACCAGTTTAAGCACTAGAAATAAATCCTGGTCCCACCACCATTGGTTACACACACATTCAGTGGGCCTAAATTTTAGTCCTATGCAGGTTTGCCCCCTATCAGACCAGAGTCACTGAGTTCTCACTAGCTCATGTCAGCAGTGTCTGTGGGTATCACCATCATGGTCTTAACTCCTTTGCTCATATTAGCACTCCTCCCTCTCTTGGTCTGGTCTCAGGTAGCTTGGCCCAGTGCTTCCCTGTAGATCTCTGTACCTGCTTCCATCAGTTGATCATTGAAATTCTATGATGGCAATTAAGGTCGTCATCAGTCTGATTACAGGAGAAGGCCAATTTAGGCATCTTCTCCACTGTTGCTTAGAGTCTTAACTGGAGTCATCCTTGAGAATTCCTGGGATTTTCCCTAGTGCTGTTTCTTGATAGCTCTTTAATGGCTCCCTCAATCAGAATATCACTTTCCTTTCTCTGCTTCTCTGTCTTTCCCCACTCTTGAGCATCACATTCCCTCATGTTCTCCTCCTCCCTCCCTTCCATGTCCCCTTCCACCCTCCCTTCTCTCCCCCCTCATAATTTTCTCAGAAGGACTTGTCTGATATGTACTCTTTTCTGTGACACATCTTTCATTGGAATAATATTTGGCCACTATTATTTCATTTACTTGAGTTGACTTTTAGTTAGAATTGTAAATATTACTTAGTCTGACTTAAAGTGGAGGGACCAGCCGTGTACCTACTCAACTCAACAGCCATACTGATAATTCCATTGCCCTGTTATATTTTTATTTTAAGTGGGCTCAACGACATTTTACAGCAGTATGAAAAGAACAGAAAAACAAATATAACTTTTAACATGATCCAAAGCTAGTAAGTTTCTAGCCATTTTCATATAGAAATGGTTTTGATAAAATCAGCTATGTGTCAACATACCCTGCCTCCCATCAATGATTTCATTACGCTGTTCAGTGCCTTTCAAAATATCTTTTTTTCCAAAGTTTATTAAATTATGAAAGTTTCCATTTCCACCCCTCCTCCCAACACCCTCCCACTCCCCCCTCCCCCTCCTCCTCCCTCTCCATCCCTAAGAGCAGTCAGGGCTTCCAGCCCTGTGGGAAGTTCAAGTTCCTCCCCCCTCCCTCCAGGTTCAGGAAGGTGAGTATCCAAACAGGCTGGATCCCAAAAATCCAGTATATGCAGAGGAAACAAGTCCCAGTGTCATTGTCAATGGCTTTTCAGAAAGACTCCGGGCCAGCCACATTCAGAGAATCCGGCCACATTCAGAAAATCTGGTTGGATCATATGCTCATTCAGTCCCAGTCCAACTGACCTTGGTGAACTCTCATTAGATCAGTTCCCTTGTATCAGTGGGTGATCGCACCCCTCACGGTCCTGAGTTTTGTTTCCATGTTCTTCCTCCTTCTGCTTCTCATTTGGACCATGGCGGGCTCAGTCCGGTGCTCCAATGTGGTTTTCCATCTGTATCGCCATCCATCGTCGGATGAAGGATCTATGGTGATAAGCAAAATCTTCATCAGTATGGTTATAGGCCAAGGCCGGTTTAGGCACCCTCTCCTCTGTCCAGAGAACAATCTGGGGATCTCTCCTTGGACCTGGGATCCCATTTATAATCAAGTCTCTTGGAAACCATAAAATGACTCCCTTAGTTGAGATATATTCTTCCCTGATCCCATATTCATCCTTCCTCCATCCCCCCCATCTCAGTCCCCCGAGTTTTCCCCATTCCTCCCCTACTCCCTTCTCTCTAACCCTCTCCCCTTCCAACAACCCTCCCACCCCCCCCATGCACCCGAGGTTACCTGGGACTCTTGTCTATTTCCAATCTCCAGGAGGATAAGTACATGATTTTCTTCAGGTTCACCTTCTTATTTAGCTTCTCTTAAAGGAGGAACCATTTCCATGCAATCAATTGTTTGTAGAATTAAGCTGAAACATTTCAAAAATTAAATAAGGCACACAGGACCACAAAAGATGCCAGAAGTGCTAGTAGAATGACTGTAATCATTTTGAATACGTTTCTCTGATGATCTAGTAAGTGCTTCTGGGGGAACCCAGTCTGTAGATCATGCTGGGCATTACTGCCACCAGCTGTGATAAAGCAAGGATTCAGAGATCTCCAAAAGGCTTGTGAAATTGTATTTGCCATTGAGTTTGTTTTCCACAGAATTCCATCCAATCTCATCTCTTCTAGTCCCTTGCAACTCCTTTTCCACTCACTCTGAGATACGATGTCAACATTGTGCTTTCTGATACTCCCTTTATCTGTTTTTAAGTAGTCACTGTTTACTCTTTGGGAAGCATAAAATGAGGGCCTGCTTTTGAAGATTTTTGTCCTGCCCAGTTCCCACAGGCAGTTAGCCCAAAAGAAAGTCACACAGAGAGTCTCCATTAGATATAAACTGATTGGCCCATTAGCTCAGGCTTCATAGTAGCTCTTATAACTTATATTAACCCATTATTCTTATCTATGTTAGTCACATGGCTCGGTACCTTTTTCGGAAGAGTAAATCACATCTTGCTTCTTCCGTGATCTGGGCAGGACTGTGGAAGAATGGGCTTCCTCTTTGCCAGCATTCTCCTGTTCTCATTGCCCCACCTTTACTTCCTGTCTGGTTGTGCCACCTATACTTCCTGCCTGGCCAATCAGCATTTATTTAAAACATGATTGACAGAATATAGGGGAGAAGAAATGCTTTTACTTACTGTTTTCCTTATCTAAAACATAATTATACAGTGCATCTACTTTCCAGTTGTGTACTTAAATTACCTTAGCTTTGTAAGTGCAAATATACAGACTCTTGCGTTCTCTTCCTACTTACATCACCTCTCCTAGCATGCTGACCTATTTTCTTAAAACCACTTAACAATCCTTAAAAATCACCCTGCTCAATACTCCTCATTCCTCCTTGAATCCCAAAAGATTCTCTCACCAAGAACATATATGTGTTTTTATACTAAATAATGAAGTTTCGATATTTCAGAAAAGATAAAAGCAGACTCTGGTCAATGTAATGTATGTTTTAGATTTATTCCATTGTTAAGAGCATTAAAGCAAATGCTTATATGTAAATCCTTTCTTCCAATGCCATGTATTATGTTTTTAATACTGCTGGAAAGAACATTGAACTTGTGAAACTTGTGAATGTCAAACTTACATCTCCATCATCACCTTTCTAGTCTACACTTCATATACAACTATTAGCCTGAAAATAAACTGGATATATATGTTCTGAAATAAGTGGTTTTGAAAAAAATTCTGATGTCATCTGACCATAGTGGTGCTCTCCTATAATCCCTGTTGTCAGAAGGCTGACATTGGAGAGTTATGAGATCAAGGCCAGGTAGAGTTACACAATAAGAACTTGACTTTATAATAAAATTAAAGGATATATGCTATATGCTGATATGATATTAAATCAGGTACCTACTTCTGCTGGCTAAGCTAAGTAAAATTATTAATTCTAAGTGCTATTCACATACCAGATTATGTCATGTTTTCTGCTAAAAGACCTTTCTCCAAAGCCCTGCCAAACTGCAAATTAGTTCTTACCCTGTTCCTCATAAGGATGACCCATCTCTTCATTGCCTGATTCTGAAGAGGAATGCATTTGGGGAAGTAGTTTAAGTGGGCAAATCTGTGCTGGACACATGATTATTAAGTCATGCTCTGGAGACTGAGGACAGGGGTAGCAGTAGTTGAAAGAGAAAGAGCTATAGCCTCATGGTGACAGAGAATCTAAGTGGCTTTATTTAACACCATGGTGAACCTGGCCAACAGTGACCTAACTGAGGTTCAGATGGCTGATAGTTAATTCTGTTCCTTTTCATCAGCAATGGGAGATGTGTGACAGCAGAAAAGCTGTGACCGTTGGTGACAAGGCTCTGAAATCCAGGTAGTTGCACAGGAGACTAACAGCAGGAGTCTGTCTGATAAGAGCTGATAACAAACTGTTCCTTGAAGGGGAATCTTTTCTGGTACAGCTTTCTGTGTGTTATATGTTGTTTACCTAGTTAGGTAACACTATCACTTTTGCCATTGTCTTTTTTCACTGTTAAAGATGGAATTCAGAATCTTGCACAGGATAAAATTGTGCCCAAGCTATCATCTACACGTCTACCCTTTCCTAGTCATGATTACATTCCAATGAACAAATATACACATATTTGTTTCAGTTGATACTTTCATGAGCACTGTGAGCCTTGAAAACAAGAATATTTTCTGATTCCAAGTTCATCTTTCTAGCCATCTTAATGATTTCCTGGCAACCATTTTTACGTAGGAAAAGGAAAAACAATGATTATACTTACATATTACCCTTTCATTTTCTCTCAGTAATATTGTGCTCTAGTAAAAGCAATGCCAATGAGGCTGAGCCTGATAAGCTGAATTAGACACACAATGATGCTAAAAGCATTTTGGATTGAATATTGTATTGTCCTTAAACATTAGGCACATAGAGGACAGTCTGGTCAAGCATTTTGCAAATGAATCCCATTCATCATTGGAGGCTTGCCTGATCAGAGAAAATCCATCATCACCAATATGCCATTATTGCCTTATTTCAACCCTGCTTCAACAAAGTGCACAAAGCATACTTCTACAAATGGCTGTACCTTGTAGAAGGAGCAGCGGGTAGGCCTGCTTTTCATCCTGCCCGGCTCCCGCACAGCTAGCTTAGCCCCAGAAATAATAACACATAAGTTGTATTCATTTAAACACTGCCTGGCCCATTATCTCTAGAGAGGTAGTTACTGACTAACTCTCACATCTTGATTAACCCATTTCTAATAATCTGTGTAGCACCACGAGGTGGTGGCTTACTGGAAAAGATTCAGCATGTCTGACCTGATGGTTGGCTTCATGGCGTCTGCCTCATTGCCCTCTTCCCAGCATTCTCTTCTGTTTACTCTGCCTACCTAATTTTCTTTCCTATCAAAGGGCCAAGGCAGGCTCTTTATTAACCAATGAAAATAACACATAGGCGAAAGGCCCACTTACATCATTTTCCCTTTTTCTATTTAAACAAAAAAGAAAGGCTTTAACTTTAACATAGTAAAATTACATATAACAAAACAGTTATCAAGTAGGAATTACAGCTACAATATTTATATCTATTTTATCTTTATCATAATAATGGAAAACTATAACTATAACTAACCATTCTTCAACTCCATCAAAGACTCCAGAAGAATATAATATTACCTAAGTAAACAAGAAGTAATCAACTTCCAAAACTCTAGAAATGATAGAGACTGTCTGGACAGTCACCCAAAGTTCCTCTGTACCATTGGGGCATCCATCTTCACCCTACAGGCCCATAGTATCCAGAGACATTTCCATAAAGCAGGAAATTTCAAAGGCAGTTCAGTCACTATCTGCTGTGTCCTGCAGAATGTCTCGAAGACTCTTTTATGAATCAGGAACCCCAAAAGATCATCTCACTTTTAGGCAAGTTCAGCAGTCCTCTCTCTGCAGGTTCTCTTTGTCCAGTTTATACAACAGTCCAGGCAAGAGCAGTTTCTTGCCCAAATGGCTAACTAACTCCAAAAGGAGCCTCTTTGATGCCCATCTTCCTCTTGAAGTAGATTGGTGCTGCCAGGAGCAGACGTGTCTCACTGTCATGAAAAATCCTAAGTTATTAAAACATTGAAAATGCCATATTCTGTAGTCTTTGAAAGCTATGAAGAATGCCTATCTAACTAAAATATATCTCTATACATAGAAAATCTAACTAACATGACTACAAGCTTATTATCAATGATTATCCATTAACAACCTATATTTCCTAATTATACATTACATTTTTAAGTGAACTACACAATCATAATACCTTAATCAAGATCAGAAATACATATGCAAATAATAAAATTGACCTTAAAATCCATACCAATGCAAATTATTCATATCTATATCATATCCCCCTTTAAATGTAAAAAAACATTTATAAACAATATTTGGGAATATGGATGTAGTTATCTCTCTCCAAACTTATTCCTGCAGTATAGGGGCACTGTTAATCAGGTCTTTCATGGTATAAACTATGTGCTAGATTCATCTCAGTTGACAGTTGAGCAAAGTAATTTCTTGAGGGTGTTCATAGCAACCTTTCAGGAGGATGGGGTCTATCATACCATATTGGGATAGAAGCAATCCACAGGGTCTCATTCTCTGTGAAAACAAAAGAAGAACTTTTCTAAAGCTTCATAACCTTAGATCCAAATTTTGAAGTCAAGGAATTTTCAAAATATCTATCTTGGATTAGTTCAGCAGCATTTATAAGCAAATATCTTTTAGCAGCTGTTGTTCCTTCCTCAGTATTCAAACAATTCAAAGAGAGCACAATAGCATACAGTATCAAGATTCTCTGTGTATTTTCCATCTTTATGCGGCTTTATTTTAACCTCTATTTTTTTATTTTTACTTTTATGATGGAGGAGGGTTGTCTGTCTATTGTGTTATTTTCATTGGTCAATAAAGAGACTGCCTTGGCCCCATGATAGGACAGAAAATTGGTAGGCAGAGTAAACAGAACAGAATGCTGGGAAGAGGGCTATGAGGCAGACGCCATGGAGCCAGCCACCAGGTCAGACATGCTAAATCTTTTCTGGTAAGCCACCACCTTGTGGTGCTAGACAGATTATTAGAAATGGGTTAATATCAAGATACGAGAGTTAGTCAGTAACTAACTCTCTAGAGATAATGGGCCAGGTAGTGCTTAAATGAATACAATTTGTGTGTTGTTATTTCTGGGACTAAGCTAGCCATGCGGGAGCCGGGTGAGGCAAAAAGCAGGCCTGCCCACAGCCCTCACTTCACTTTTACTTTTTGAGACAGGTTCTCTGTATATCTTTGTCCTGGAATAACTCTGTAGACCAGGTTGTCCTTGAACTCACAGAGATCCCTCTGTCTCTGCCTCCTCAATGCTGGGATTAAAGGTGTATGCTACCACACCTTGAACTCACAGAGATCTGTCTGTCTCTGCCTCCCAGGCATTGGGATTAAAGGTGTATACCAACACACCCTACTCTCTCTTTCTTTCTTTTTTATTTTTAATGACTTTAACCTTTAGCCTGCATATATTTTTAACACACTGTAAACCATTTAGAGGCTTTCTTCCTCTTTGAATCTCTCTTTACTGTATCTCTCTCTCCTTTTCTGACCACATGAGTCTAAAACCGTGGCTTTGACGGCTGGATCCAGCCCATTCCTTAGCTTTCCAGCCTCATGGCAGAGGTGCTGCTGGAGCCATTTTTATTGCCACAACTCTGTGGCATTTCAAGGTCCCTGCCAGCAAACAAGCTGCATCATTCTGCTCACAGACCACACTCAGTTGGACTGCCTGCCTGAAAGAGTCAGAGATTGCCCTGGCAGGACATCCCAGAAAGCTGGCATTTTAAAACAGTGCAGCTTTTTTCCTGCTATGGCTGAAAACTGAAAAGCATGCATTCAGCTTTTCGTCAACACCGTTTAAGTGTTTCGTGGCAGGACCTCTTAAAAGAGCTGCAGGGTTTTGCAGCTAAAGCTGAGTCAGGAAGCCTCTCTTAGATGAGAGTGCTTGCTTGCCTCTAGCAAGCAGAGCAGACCCAAGAAATTGCTGCCACCAAGAAGCCATGCTTTACTCTTTTCTTTTCCAAGCTTTCTCAGGCTTTCAGTGGATTCAGTTATCCACGTGGGCGCCATATGTAGAGAGGAGCTTCGGGCAGGCCTGCTTTTCGTCCTGCCCAGTTCCTGCACAGCTAGCTTAGCCCCAGAAATAATAACACATAAGTTGTATTCATTTAAACACTGCCTGGCCCATTATCTCTAGAGAGGTAGTTACTGACTAACTCTCACATCTTGATTAACCCATTTCTAATAATCTGTGTAGCACCACGAGGTGGTGGCTTACTGGAATGATTCAGCATGTCTGACCTGATGGCTGACTCCATGGCGTCTGCCTCATTGCCCTCTTCCCAGCATTCTGCTCTGTTTACTCCGCCTACCTAATTTTCTGTCCTATCAAAGGGTCAAGGCAGGCTCTTTATTAACCAATGAAAATAACACATAGACAGAAGGGCCACCTACATCAGTACCTGGGGGTCATGCATGTTGTAATTTTAAAATATGCTTTGAAAGATTATATATTTTATATAATTATTTGGCCTACTTATCTATAGAGTAACTAGGTAAATGAGTGGGTCAGAAATGAATGACAAAATTGGACAATCCAGTTCTAAGAGATAGAAAGAGTTATAAGGAGATTGTGCCACACATATACACAGATTTCATACTTTCAAACTATCACCATGTTTACAAATATCATCTTTAACTTTATAAGTGTTTTAAAATCAGATTTTATATTATATCCATAATTTACATTCAACAGTTCATAAAAAGACAACTAATATGAGTTGTTAAAATATGTATTTACTATAAAGGCAAATATGTGTTAATTTCTTCAAAGAGAAAAAATTCAAACCAAAATATATTTATTTTTCACATTGACACATGATGGTTGTACATACATCATCACATCACATTTTTGTGCACACAGACCTTAGATTTACACAAAGGAAAATCATGTAGGTAAGCATTAATCATATTTACTTACCTACTCTTACAAGTATCTCATAATGGATCCATTTTATCTTTTAAAAGAAAAAGAATAATTAATCATTTAAATGATTCTATAGATTAAAGTATCTGAAATGGAGTATCACTTCATTCTTAAAATTTATAAAAATGTTTAGAATGTGCAATTTTATCAGACTACTTAGGGGAATGAAAGTTTGAAATTCAATAAATTTCTGAGTAATGTTTGTACCGGTTCAAAGACTAGGGAAAAAATGTGCTGAAAGCAATTGATAAAAGAAAAACTAAAGCATACATCTGTAGCTGTTAGGCATGCATGTTCCTCTTTTACACATTGTTAACTTGTTAATTTTAAAAATTTAAACAGGTAAACCTTTTCAGTCCAGTCAGTGTCTGTGAGTTATCATTGGCATTGTGAAACACCATGACTAAAGCTACATGGGGCAGAAACAGTTTATTTGACTTACACTTTCACATCACTGTTTATTATTGGAGGAAGTCAGGACAGAAACTCAAATATGGAAAGGAAATAGAAGCGGGAACTGATGACGAGGGCATAGAAGCATGTGACTCAGTGGCTTGTTCCTCACTATTTGAACAGTCTGCTTTCTTACATAACCCAGGACCACAAGAACAAGGATAGTCTTGCCTATAATGGGCTGGGCCCAGCCAAATAAATCACTAATTTTAAAAAAAATGTCTTAAAGGCTTGTCAATAACCTGTACTTAGGAAGATAGTTTCTCAATTGAGGTTCTCACTTTTCAGGTGACTTTAGCTTGTGCCAAGTTGATATAAAAGTAGTCAGTGCAGTTAGTTAGCATAATAGGCATTATCTTATAAGTTACAAAATGAATCTAGGGTATTTTTGGTAACCGTATTTTGGATTGTTGTTAAAACAATCTTCTTTGTGGAGATAAATAATCTGGTAATTAAAAGGTTAGGTAACTTTCTGAATTTCATATAGTAAGTTAATAGAAAGGAAAAAATAATGTGCTTCATAAAGCAAAAAATTGTCTTTAAATTTTTAGTTTATATAGAATGACTTCACTTTTATCTTCCTTTTGCTCCTTCCAGCCCCTACTATATTTCTTCAACTCCCAAATTGTTACCCTCTTTTTATTCAATTATTGCATATTGATGTGTTTGTAAATATATATATATATATATATATATATATATATATATAATGATATCCTTCTGAAGGCATTTTTCTTATTATAAGCAAACAATTTCGTACTAAAACTGCCTTTTCTATTTGTAAATACTAGTGATTTATCTTACTATTGACTAAAAATAAGTCTAATATTTTATATTATGTCTTTTTAAGTCTATTGAATATTACAAAAAGAGCAAGTCTCAAAACAGTATTTTAGTATGCTAGACTCTAGGGATAATATTAAAAATATTTCTCAGACAACAATCATACCAAATTGATTCCTAACCAATTTCGATTAGAGTCAATGCAGATTCCATGAAGTGTATTGCTTATAATCTCTCTCTCTCTCTCTCTCTCTCTCTCTCTCTCTCTCTCTCACACACACACACATACACACACACACACACACACACACACACACACACACACACACACACACACACATATATATTCCTAATATTCCCAACATTCATCCCTGAAAACCAGGGGGATTCTTTTTTATTGATTTTACTGAGCTATACATTCTTCTCTGCTTCCCTCCCCTTCAACCCTCTCCCATCCTCCCAATTTACTGAGGAGATCTTTTCTTTTTCTACTTCCCATGTATATTAGATCCATGTATATCTCTCTTATGGTTCTCATTGTTGTCTAGGTTCTCTGGGACTGTGATTTGTATGCTGCTTTTCTTTGCTTCATGTTTAAAAACCACTTATGAGTGAGTACATATGATAATTGTCCCTGGGTCTGGGTTACCTCACTCAATATGATGTTTTCTAGCTCCATCCATTTGCCTGCAAATTTCAAGATGTCATTATTTTTTTTCTGCTGTGTAGTACTCCATTGTGTAAATTGTGTAAATTTTCCTTATCCATTCTTCAGTTGAGGGATATTTTGGTTGTTGCTAGGTTATAGCTATGACAAACAATTCTGCTATGAACATAATTGAGCACATGTCCTTGTGGTAGAGTTGAGCATCCTTTGGTTAATTATTATTACCCAACGTGGTAATAATCCAATAAAAAAAATGGAGTACAGACCTAAACAGAGGACTCCCAACAGAGAACTCTAAAATGGCTGAAAGACACTTAAGGAAATGCTCAACATCCTTAGCCATCGGAAAAATGCAAATCAAAACAACTCTGAGATTCCATCTTACACCTGTAAGAATGGCCAAGATCAAAAACAGTGATGACAACTTATGCTGGAGATGTTGTGGTGTAAAGGGAACATTCCTGCATTGCTGGTGGAAGTGCAAGCTTGTATAGACACCTTTGGATGTCAGTGTCGCGATTTCTCAGAAAATTAGGAAACCACCTTCCACAAGAACCAGGGGCATTATTATTTTAAAAATGTGAAGAGTACTTGTTTGGGAAATGTGCTTTCTTATTGAAAATTTCTTTAACAAACAGGTCAAAAATGTGATGAAAACTATCATGGCTGGATTGCAGCAAACCAACACTGAAAAGATTCTTCTGAGCTGGGTCCGACAAGCAACACGCAATTATCCACAGGTTAACGTCATCAACTTCACCTCTAGCTGGTCTGATGGCCTAGCTTTGAATGCTCTCATCCATAGTCACAGGTAAGTTTGAGATTTAAATTTTATTTTAAGTATTGATTTAGACACTAATGATGTATTTTATTGCAGTATGGTCATTCTACTAGGCCAAATGGTTAACAATATCGATCTAAGTATTTATTGAAACAAACTAAGGATGTCGTCATCTATTTACCTGCTTATTTGAGGTAGGGCATCTCTGGTAGGCCTGACCTACTTAAAACTTGTGATACTCCTGTCTCAGTTCTCAAAGTAATGGGATTACATGCTTTAAACATCATGGCTAGGAGTTTTCTAATTTTTAAGTTATATATGGCTGTGGTTGAAGGAGGAACAAAAATGAACACATTTTATACTGAGACACTTAAACAACCAGATTATTTCATGACTTTGCTAATAAGGGGTTTGATGGGTTTCAGTAGAAGCAGAAATAGAAGTTTGAGCATAAACTATGGAACTAAAAGTGGTTTCAAATTTCATGCAAGTGGTTTTAGTGAGATCACCATTCTCAGGTAAATAATGTATAGGTAAACATCTGTCATATGAAACATAAGCTTCCAGAGCAAGCATCATGATATCAAGGAAGTTTTCTTTCTAATCAGGATTAAAAGAAACACTAAGCCTTTTAGTAACCATAACCAAAAAAGGGGGGAATCTAGTGAGTTCTATAACTCTGTGTTCAGAACATCAAAAGAGAGGGTTTTTTCTATATATAGCAGCAAAGCAATTTCTTTGAGTTAAAGAACAGTTCTGTGGGCATTCATATAAATAACAGTGTAACATGGTAAACTAAGCAGCTTTACTGTAGTCCAGACAGTGTTCTAGTTTTCACAATGACAAAATCATTGTTTACTTTTGTTAAAAATAAATAATTTAATTTAATAAATTAATTAATATGATTCCAAATAAAGTTATAATCATGTGGGAAAGGTGCACATATATATTCATGATTATATATAAAATATATTAATACAATATTTTCATATGTACAAGTTATACAGCACCATTCTACATATGATTATATTATGAAACATTTCCTCCAAGAAATATCTACCTTGGTCTTGTTATTAACTGCTCTTTTAAATGACTGTCAAATTAATTGTTTATTTTTTAATAAATTCCACTGGACTTCAGCTTCCCACAATACCCATGCAGGTTATCTTTTGTCACTTGTATTGACCTTTTTTTCTTGTTCCCTTTTCTTTTTCACCAAGTCTCCCATTTTTCTATAGCACTCTTATTTCCATAGAAAGCCAGAATATACATTTTTCTTGTGGTAAGGCTGAACTCAAGGGCAAACTCAAAGTAAGAATCTTTGTCAGGTGTCATGCTGCAGCTGGGCTTAATTAGTCCCATCCAGACTGGGTTTCCAGGTGAGGGACTCAGCAAAACCGACTGTGAAAAGGAGTCTGATTGGCCCTGATCCACACATTTAACAAGGTAAACAGACTGATTTTCATAGGTACAACAAAAGAAAACTTTCCACAGCTTCAGTTCAGTCAGGTAAGAAGTGATAGAGCTATTGATTCTGCATCATAAGTTCATGCTCATTAATGCAGCCACATGCTTCACATTAAGGGCCTGGAGAAATATTGATCTTGCTCTTCATGTACACATTAGCAGATAAACAAAAATATTGAGGATCGACTTATGTGCTCCTCAGTGGCTCTTTACTATTTTCATTTCAAGTGGGAGATTTCACTCCTGCAAGCATGCTCACACACCATATTTGTTAATTTTCTTTTTATGATTTTTGAGCATGTTTCTAAGTAAGACAGGAAACATCCAACTTGTCCTATCCTTGACCCACTTGTTCTCTGCCACAGTGTATCTGCATTTATGTGTTTTGAATGAGCCATCAATAACTCTCTTTTTATACATTACATGTTTAGTTCTCAAGAGGTTCCTTACAGTTGCTTAATGCTGTTTCATGAATCACCTGCCTCTTTGACTTTGACAGATGTTAATATTGTTTATCTAGAGAAAAAAAACATGGTTGGACTTTCTGTTTCAAGGTGATTGTCATTGGCACTCGTAGGAATGTCATTCAGTGCCCTGATTTCAATAATTGAGTGACTAAGCTATATAGAACAAAGACAGCAAAGCACAGAGACCTTGAAAATTAAAAGGTTTATGTTCAAACACAATGTCCACTACAGGGAAGTTGAAAGGAAGCCAGGTTCCACCTTTAGAGAAAAAGAATGATAACTGATAAGAAATATATACAAAATATAAACACTAAATTATAATTACCTTAAAACTACATTTAAATTTTTATGCTAACTCCTTTTTTTCCTATCCCAGGATGTGGTTTACAAAAAAGTTATCCATTATGTTACTGAGATCTCCCTTTGGTCTAGTTCTGCTCCCTATTACTTGTGAACTTTGTTGAAAGGATTCAGGTGAGAAGAGAGTCATGATTTATTATGAAATAAAACGAGATCTGTCCAATGATAAAAATGGGCAGTTCTCAAAGAGGAATACAATCTCTTGGGATGAGAGTCAACAGTAGTCAGAGAGATAATTTTAAAGTGCAAGGATTGGAGGGGTGAGAATTGACGTTGGCCAAAAGGACAATTGTGCCAACCTCTATTTTTTAAGTAAGTATCATGCCATTTCTTAAATTTACACAAACAAACAGCTTTCCTGAAGTACATTTTCCTGCCTCAGTAATTAAGAAACTGATTTGAATTGACTACTTCTAAAGAAGAAAGTGATTTATCTCTATTGTATGCCAGAAAGTCAAAACAAGATAGAGTGTCTAGCTACCTAAGAGTCATCCCCAGAATTGAAATCCTCAAAACATTTAGAAGGTAACTGTTTAAATACTTATATGTCAACTTTCCTAAGGGGCTTTAGGAGGATTTCCTCAGAAGAATTTCCTTTATATGGTTTACTTAAGAGTAATGAATCTAGCGAGGTGGTGATGGTACACACCTTTAATCCCAGTACTGGGGGCAGAGACAAGCACAGCTCTGTGAGTTCAAGACCAGCCTGATGGCCAGCCTGATAAGAGCTAGTTCCAGAACAGGCTCCAAAGCTACAGAGAAACACTGTCTGGAAACAAAAACAAACAAACAAACAAACAAACAAATGTGATGAATCTAATTGGAAATTTTTAAAAGCTTGGTGGCTGGAGGAGAAGATAAAATATAGGAAAAGAACAGTTCTAACTTTTTTCTAGGAGTTAATAATTGCTGAACCTAAGGACCCTCTCTAAAGTTCTGCTCAGAGCCTGTTAGTATCCTGGTGAAGGCATTTTTATCATATTTCTGAATGGATTCGAAATCTCTATAATGCATATTATTCATAGATCATTGGAATTCATTGAATCTGCAGTCAATTAATTAGAGATTATATGCAATAATCTACAAATCTGAATGTAAAAAAGGTTACCAATAATGTATTTCAGAAAGGCTTAGGCTTATGACTAAATAAGAACCTAAGTACACTTCAGGGAATCCACTTTACATCACACACAACCTCCTCTATTGGATAGATTAAGGTTGAAAAGATGTGATTTCTGAGAGTCAGACTAGACCTCCTTCCAAACCACGTTCATAGGACAAAATGAACTAGAGAGACCAATAACTCATTTCTAACCTTCTTTTTAGGACAGGCCAAGGTTTGAGCAACATGAATAGTGAGAAAAACTACCTTCTTCATAGCATACTTTGTAGGGCATACTGGGGTGGAGCACACAGTAGTTCAGTTGTAAATACTTATGTACACCCAATTACATTAGAATAACGTCGATTACAAAACACAAAAGCAAACCTCCTGTAATTCTCCTTTGTAGGACAGTCTGAGATTGAGAGTTCATGAGTTCACTCCTATCCACCTAGAACACTTTGAAACTACACTGTAGTGGTTATAAGAGCTAGAAATCAGAGACAGAAGTTAGTGCCTTCTAGCACAGTGGTTCACTATATGTGGGTTTTCACCCCTTTTGAGGGCCCAAGTGACCCTTTCACAAGGATCAACTAAGACAACTGGGAATTAAGATATTTATATTATAATTCCTAACCATAGCAAAAATACAATTAAGAAGTAACAATGAAAGAAATTCTATGGTTGAGGATCATGACAATATGAGGAACTATATATATTAAAAGGGTTGCAGCATTAGAGAGGTTGAAAACTACTGCCCTAGCTCTTTTTTATAGGATAAGTGGAGGTGTAGAACATGGTAGGACACTCTCATAGTTATCTGCAGTACAGATGAAGGTGGATTCGGAGAAACAAACACGGGGTCCCTTCAAGACTTTTAAGTAGGCTTCTCACTCCACTCCTATTTATACTATGTGTAATTATGCATACATAGGACAAATAAAGGTTAGGGTGATGTCAGTTTTAGGAGACAGAGAGCAGCTCCCTTCAAGCCTCATCTGTAATCTGGGCAGGTGGAGATCATTCTAGCTAATTACCAACTTCCCTCAGAGGACAGTTTAAGATTAGGACTATATGGATACTGAGATACACTCAATAGCTGTCTCTAATCATGCTCATTAGGAATACTGTGGTGGAGAACACACGGGTTCACTCTAATCCCCCTCAGTAAGACGTAAATCATAGGATGAAATTGACTCTGAGAGACAGACAGGAGCTCCCCCCAAGCCTCCTTCTTAGGATATACTGAGTTGTAGAACACAGTAGGTCACTAATGACCTGTTCACTAGGAAAGACTAAGAGCATGCATTCTGAGACATAGATGCAAGTTCACCAAAAGCCTCTTTGGTAGGTCGGAAGGAGTTGGAGTGCACATTAGTTCATTTCTTTCCTTATCTGTAGGGTATATCAAGCACAGGAAAACCTGGGATTTGAAGGGAGAGAAACTATCTCCCTTCAAAATTCTTCAGAAGGACAGACTGAAGTGGAAAACGTTCTAGTTAACTCCTTTTAAACTCCACAGGACAGATGAAATTTAAGGTGACATAAACAGTGGTTTAAAGGAGAGATCAATTTGGATTCTGAGAGAAAAACATCAGCTCCCACCAAACCTCTTCTAGGAAGACTGAAGTTGAAAGCACACTAGGTCACCCCCTATCCTCCTACTTCGGACACAGAAAGGGGCTGAAAAAAGGTATTCTGAGAGACAGAAACAAGCTTCCTCTAAGTCTTCTTTGTAAGATACATTAAGATGGAGAGCACATTAGAATATAACTTGTACTTATGACAGATCATGGTTAGAAATAAATGCATTCTGAGACAGAAAGTAGCTCTCTCCAGGCCCTCTTTATAGAACAGACTGAGATGAATAACACACTAGTTCACTCCTATCATATTTCTTATTATAGAACAAAGATCAGGCAAAAAGGATACTGAGAGAAAAACAATAGCTACCTCCAAGCTTCCTCCACAGGACATGATGAGGTGGAGAGAACAGTAATTCGTTACTTACATCTGCCATAGAGCATATCAAGTTAGGAAAACACAGATTCTGACAAATGCACACTAGATTCATATAAGCTTCCTTGTAGGACAGATTGAACTGAAGATCACACTAGTTCATTTCCTAAACTCCTCTATAGGGCAGGTGAAGGTTAGAATGATATGGATTCAGAAAGACACTAATTTTATTCAAGACTCCTCTGTTAAATACCGAGATGAGAATCACAAAATAACATTGCTAACATACTCCATTAGGATAAACAAGTTAGGAAAACAAAACATAAACTAGCTCCCTCAAATCCTCTTTTGTGGGATGGAATGAGTTTGAATGCACACTAGTTGTGCTTTTTAGTATAGATCAAGAGATGATTGTGAGAAACAGACACTAGCTTTCTCTGAGCATCCTTGTAGGATATATTGAGATGGAGAGCACAGTGGTTCTCTTCTAAGGTTATGTGGGGAAAATATCAAGGAGTTTTGGACAACATGAATTCTGAGAAATAGACACTAGCATCCTCCAAACTTTATCCTTGGAACATACTGAGGTAGAGAACCTACTAGTTCTTTCATAACTCACTCTACAGAACACATCAAGTTAGGGACTACATGGATATAGAGAAACAGCTACTAACTCCATTCAACACTCTTCTGTAGGACACACTGAGGTCTAATGCATGGAAGTCTAGTCCTAACCTTATCAGTATGACAAATCAAGGTTAGGAAACTCTGGATGCTGATAAAGAGAAACTTTCTCCAAGAAACATTTAGTACAAATTAAAGTAGAGTACCTTAGTTGGTTTTTCACCTCTTACATAGGACAGATTAAGGTTAGGATGGCCTGGAGTCTGAGAGACAGATACTGGATTCCTCCAATTCCCCATCCATGGGACAAACTGCTGTGGAAAATATGATAGTTTACTCCTAATCTTCCTAATCTCTTCTGTAGAATAGATGGAGGTTAGGACAGCAAATATTCTGTTAGAAAGCCACTAGCTCTATTCAAGCATCTTTAGTAGGGAAGACTGAGTTGGAAAATAAACTAGTTCTTGTCTGTCCTCCTCAATAGGACAGAGTAATTTAGGACAATATGGATACTGAGAGAAAGACTATAACCCCTCCTAGCATCCTCTATTGGACAGACTGATATGGATATTATAATAGTTCATTCCTAACTTCCTGCAAGTACACGATGAAGGTTATTACTACATGGCTTATGAGAGGAAAGCACTAATCCCTTTGAGTATCCATAGGACAATCAGAAATGAAGAGCACATTATTTCACTTTTTACCTACTCAGTTAAATAGAATGAGTTAGAATAAAATTGATTCTGAAGGACAGAGTAGCTCTGTCAAAGCCTCTTCTATAAGATAGGCTAAGGTTTACAACAAGCTAGTATATTTTTAACCTCCTCAGTAGGACATACCAAATTAGGAAGACTTGGAGTGTGACAGACACCAGCTCTGTAAAAGCCTCCTCTGTAGGAAAAACTGAGGTGGAGAGCACACACTAGTTCACTTCTTACTGCTTCTGTAGGGCAGATCAAGATCACTACAGCTGAAATCTGAGAGACAGATATTATCTCTCTCTAGCTATTTTTAATAGTGATTTAGAGAAATCTTGGTTAGACCTATTCTTCCTTACCTGTAACACAGATCAAATTTAAGAAAAGAGATTCTGAAAGACAGGCACTAGCTCCCATCAAGCCTTCTTTTGTTATGAAAGACTGTGGCAGAGCGCACACCAGCTCACTCATAATTTTCCCCATCAAACTCATCACACCACGGATTCTTTTTTATTCTTTTCACAGTGCTATACATTTCTCTCTGTCCCCCTTCCTCCCCTCTCCTCTTCTACCCTCTCCTGCCCACACCCCAAATTTACTCAGGACAGCTTGTCTTTTTCTCCTTCATATGCAGATGCACATATGCCTCTCTAAGGGTCCTCTTTGTTGTCTTGCTTCTTTGGGGTTGAGGACTGTAGGCTGTTTTTTTCTTTGCTTTATGTCTAAAAGATACTTATGAGTGAGTACATACTATATTTGTGTTTCTGGGTCTGAGTTATCTCAATATGGTTTTTAAAGATTTATTTATCTATTTATTATTTATTTATTATGTATATAGTGTTCTGTCTGCATGTGTGCCTACAGACCAAAAGAGAGCACCAGATCTCATTATAGACAGTTGTGAGCCACCATGTAGTTGCTGGCAATTGAACTGAGGACCTCTGGAAGAATAGTCAATGTGCTAAAACTCTGAGCCATCTTTCTAGCCCTCAATATGTTTTTTTTAGATCCATCCATTTGCCTGCAAACATCAAGATGTCATTTTTTCTGCTCTGTAGTACTGCAATGTGTTAATGTACACATTATCTTTATCCATTCTTAATTTGAGGGTCATCTAGGTTGTTTCCTGGTTCTGGCTATTATGAATAATGCTTCTATGAACATAGTTGAGTACATGTACTAGTAGTATGGTTGAGCAACCTTTTGGTATACACCCAAAATTGGTATTCCTGGATCTTGAGGTAGATTTTTTCATAATTTTCTGAGAAATCAACATACTGATTTCCAAAACAGTTGTACAAGTTATTACTTCCTCCAGCAATGGAGGAGTGTTTCCCTTACCCAACTCCTCTGCAGCATAATATGTCATCAGTGTTTTTGATGTTGGCCATTCTGACAGGAGTATGATGGAATCTCAGAGTTGTTTGTGATTTGTATTTCTCTGATGGCTAAGGATGTTGAACATTTCCTTAAGTGTCTTTCAGTCTTTTGAAATTCATCTGTTGAGAGTTTCCTGTTTAGGTCTCTATTGCATTTTTATTGGATTATTTCTTCTTTTGATGTCAAGTTTCTTGAGTTCTTTGTATATTTTGGAGATAAGTCCTCTTGTCTGATGTGGGATTTGTGATGATTTTTTTCCCATGCTGTAAGCTACCATTTCATCTTGTTAACTGGCCTTTGCTTTACAGAGGCTTCTCGGCTTGAGGAGGTCCCATTTATTAATTGTTGCTCTTAGTATCTGTGCTACTGGGGTTATATTTAGGAAGTGGTCTCCTGTGCCAATGTGTTTGTGTATTTCCCACTTTCTCTTCTATGAGGTTCAGTGTGGTAGGTTTTATGTTGAGGTCTGTCATCCATATGGTCTTAAGTTTTGTGCATGGGGATAGATATGGTTCTATTTTCATTCATCAACATGTTGGCATTCAGTTATGTCAGCACCATTTGTTGAATATGCTTTCTTTTTACCATTAAATTCCCACACCTACAAACACCTGGTTTTTTACAAAGAAACTAAAAACACCACTCATTCTTAAAGACAGACATTAGCTCCCATCAAGCTTCCTCTATAGGATAGAGTAATATGGACAGTATCTTACTTCACTCCAACTTTTTTTTAGTTGGACAGATAAATGTTAGGAAAACACAGCTTCCGAGGGACAGGCACTTAATTCATCTGAGACTCTTTCATGGACAGCCGGAGGTGGCATGTCAACTAATTAGTAGTACATAATTAATTTAATTACTTAAATTAGTTTAAGTACTTAGTAAGTACTTAATTTAACCATAAAACAGATCAACTTGAGGAAAACTTTGATTCTATGAGAGAGAAACCAACTCTATCTCAATTCTTTGCAATAGGACAAACTGAAATAGAGAGTACATTAGTTCGTTCCTTATCTTCCCCATAAAACAGATGATAAATTGCATGAGATACATTATGAGAGACCAACACACTGCTTCAATCCATTTCGTCTAAGCAAGACAGACTGTGGTGGAAAACATACTAAATCAACAGTGACCTTATTTAGAGAATGGAGCATTAAGAGGACATAGATTCTAATAGATGAATAGTTAATCACTACTTTCCCCTCTATAGTACAGGGTGAGGTAGAGCACACTAGTTTTTTTTAACCTTCTCTGTAGGGCAGATCAAAGTTACTAGCACTTAGTATCTGAGAGATAGATACCACATAGCCTCTAGCCCTCTCTGACTGATGTAGGGAGTACACTACTTCATTAATAACATTCTCAGTAAGGACAAATCATCTCAAAACATCAAAGATTCGGAGAGACAGCCACTACTTCCCTTACGAACATCCTTTGTAGAACAAACTGATATGAAGAGCACACCAATTCACTCCTATTCTGCTCTGTTGAACATAATGTATCTGAATAACTTGGATTGTAAGAGACCAACACTAGCTCCATTCAGTTCTTTTCCAAAGAAGAGACTGAGGTGCAGTGCAACCTAGGCCAGTACTATCCTTATTTGTAGGATACATCAAGGTAAGAAAACACAATTTTTAAATATACTCACTAACTCCCACCAAGCCATCTCCACAGGCCAGAGTGATGTGGAGAGCATTCTAGTTACCAATCATTATCTGTATTACAGATCAAGGTTACTACAGCATGGATTTTTAGAGATAGCCACTAGAATTCAGGTTTTCAGTGGGCAACTACTTTAGTTCAGAAAAGACTGATTCAGTAGTTACACGTGATGGCCGTAACTTCTAATAAATGTCTAATTACTGAATCAGCCTTTTCATGTCTCTGTGAGTTCTGCATGTTCAGTTTTTACAGCATACCATGAAGCAGTCCAGGCAAGAGCAACTTCTTGCCCAAATGGCTAACCAACTCCATAAGGAGTTGCTTCAATGCCCATCATCCTCATGAAGTAGCTTGGTGCTGCCAGAAGCACAAGTATCTCATTGTCAAGAAAAGTCCTAAGTTCTTAAAACAATGTAAATGCCATATTCTGAAGGTCTATGAAAGATTTGAAGAATGCCTATTGATCTGAACTACATTTCTATACATCTAGAAAATCTAACTAACATGACTTCGAGTTTGACTATTATAGATGATTATCTATTAACTTATATTTCTTAATTATATATTATATTTTTAAATGAGTTACACAAACATGATACCTTAATCAAGATCAGAAAAACATATACATATAACAAAATTGACTTTTATTTTTTATCAATAAAGCAAGATCCATACCAATGCAAAATATCCATGTCTATAGCATATCCCCCTCTAAATGTAAAGAAACATTTACTAGCAGTATTTGGAAATATGAGTGCGATTCTGTCCAAACTTCTTCCTGCTGTTTATTGGATAAAGTATTTTCTTTGTGGGGGTGTTTACAGCAACCATTCAGGGGTTCTTGTTCCATCAAACAATATTGGTCTGGAAGCAATCCACAGGTCCTCATCTTCTGTGAAAACAAAAGGAGAACCTCTTTTCCAAAGCAACATATCCTTATACTCAAATTTTGAATTGAGGATACCTTTGAATTATTTCTGTTTGCTTAGCTTAGCAGTCCCCAGAATCAAAAGTCTTTCTGCAGTCAAAAAAATTTAAAGATAACAAAATAATATACATAATTCAAACTCTCTGTGAATATCCCATCTTTACATGGCTTACTTTTCTTTCTGTACTCTGTCTCTTTAAAGACTTTATGTTTGTTAAACCATTTACTTGTTTTTATAACTATCTATATTATTTTTCTTCTCTCTTCCAGGTCTACATATATTTATCCAACACTGCTAAACATTTTGGTCTTTTTTGTCTGGATTTGTCCTTATTGCATATCTGTAATTATTTACTGTCCAGAAGTACTTTTTAAAATGCTTAGCACTTCTTAAAAATTAAGCTGCACCATTATTGTGATATATATGGTACTTTCTGTTTGCCTGCCCAGTGTAAAACTTAACTGTGCAATTACTATGATATATATGGTACTTCCTGCTTGCTCAGCACAATCCAGCATGGTGGAGCTGCTTACCAACTCTGAGAGACATGATCAATGCCTCATCTCTAGGCACACAGCCAGTCCATACTGCCATTAAACAAGTAAGCTGTAGCAGTCTGCCCACAAACCCCACTCAAATGCTTCATCTCCCCAAAGATCCAGAGGACACACTGGCAGCATAACCCAGAAAGCTGGCATTTTAAAATGGTCACAACTCTTTTCCTGCTATGGATGAATCAGAAAATTTTTTTAAAGGAACCGCAGCAAGCTGCCAGAAAACAGCAAGAAGCTGTGTTAAACTCTGTAGTATTTTTTTCTAGAATTTCTTTTTAAGCCCTCTCGGGTTTTACATGAATTTAGTTGGCAATGTGGGTGCTAATTTGTAGGCGGAGGCCACTTGGTTGTTATTGGCCACTTAGCCTTGAAATAGCCACACAGAAACTGTATTAATTAGTCACTGCTTAACCCATTAGCTCCTAGCTTCTTATTGGCTAACTCTTACATCTTAGTTTAACCCACCTCCATTAATCTGTGTATCACCAGGAGGTTGTAGCCTACCAGCAAAGTTTCAGCATGTCTATCTCCAGTGGCTCCATGGCATTTCCCTGACTTCCTTCTTCCTCCTAACATTCAGCTTAATCTTCCCACATACCTAAGTTCTATCTTATCAGGCCAAAGCACTTTCTTTTTTCATTAACCAATAAATGCAACATATAGACAGAAGGATCTCCCACACCAAGATTCCTCTTAGAATCCTCAGTAGAACATAATAAGGTGGAAATCACACCTGGTCATTCCCCACCTCATTGATAGAACAGATCAGTGTTTTAGTGAAACATTGATTCTTACATAGAAACAAGATGTCTCTAAGACTTATCCTTAGGATATACTGTGGTGAAGAGTACACTAGTTTATTCCTATACTCTTCCATTGGAAAACTAAAGTTTAAAAAAATCATTGATCCTGTGAGAAAGGCACAAGGTTCGCTGATCTCATTTACATAGGATAGACATCTGTAGAAAGCTTGGTAGGGCTCTACAATCATTGTCTATGGACCATATCTTGATTACCATAGCATAGATTCTGAGAGAGACACACACACAAGGTACCTTCAAGACTATTCAGTAGGGCAGGTAATGCATACTGTTCATTCTTTCTTTCCCAACCTTATCTGTAGGACTGATCAAAACCTGGATACTGACTGAATGAAACTGACTCCTGAGACTACTTAGTAGGACAGATTGAAGTGCAGAGCATTCATGTTCCCTCCTAATGTCCCCCAAAGACCAGACTTAAGTAAAAAGGGCATAGATTCTGAGAGACAGATAATGGCACCCACCAGTATTACAAACTGTAAGAGAGAGCACAGTAATCTCTTCTAATTTCTTTCAAAAGACAGATGTTGTGAATTCTGTGAGAGAGACAAGATCTCCACAAAAGCCTCCTTAGTAGGGCAGATTGACATTAAGAACACTCTTAGTCACCCCATAAACCTTCATAACACAGATTATCTTAGAATGATATGTGAGAGACAGAACCAGCTCCCTCCAATCCTAACCCCATAGTACATGCATAGATGGAGAATAATATGGCTCAAGGTAAGAAAACATGAATTTTACAGATAGGCATTATCCCCCACCAAGTCTTTAGTATAGGACAGACTGTGACTAAAATCAAGCTTGTTCACTCATAACCTTCTCCATAGGACAGATCAAGCTTCTTACAACACTGCTTCTTAAAGACGGACACTAGCTCCCATCAAACTTTCTCTATAGAAAAGACTAAGGTGGAAAAGCACCTTATTTTGCTTCTATTTTCTTTAGTTTTACAGGTCAAGATTTAGACAACACGGATTCTAAAGGACAGACCCTAATACCCTCCAATACTCTTCCTTTAGTGAGCTAAGGTAGTATATGGGGTAGTTTGTAACATGAAGGGACCTGCTTGTTGGGGTTAATGTCCTGCCCAGTCCCACAGCTGTTTAGCCCTAAAGAAAATCACCCAAAGGACTCTAAGTTCTAAAGCTGTTAGGCCCATTAGGTCAGGCTACTTATTAACTCTTATGACATATATTAACCCATTATTCTGATCTATTTTAGCCATATGGCTTGGTACCTTTTTCAGCTAGCAAGTTACATCCTGCTGTTTCAGTGGTCTGGGCATGAGTGGGGAAAATGGTCTTTCTCCTTTCTATCCTTCTCCTGTTCTCATTGCCCCACCTCTACTTTTCCTTATGACAGATCAAAGTTCAGACCACATGGATATGAGATCCTGATACTAGATCTATCCTGTGTTTCTCAATGGTATATATGAAAGGGTATATTACACTAAGTCACTGTTATATTTATTGAAAGAAAAACTCAAAGGTTAAGACAGTATAGATTCTGAAAGACAGACACCAGACCCCTACAATCTTCCTCAATAGATTGCACTAGATATGGGACATATATGGCTTTATTCCTGTATCTTCCATAGGACAGATAAAGGAAAACATATCTTCTGAGTGACAGACACTAGATCCCTACAAGCCTTCTGTGTAAAACATACTACTTCACTTCCAAACTCTTCTGTTGTACAGAGGGCATTTAAACAACATGAATTGTGAGAGACAGACATTAGTCCCTCCAGCTCTTTCCTACAGGATAGACTGAAGTGCTGAGCACCATATAGCAATTCTATCCTTTTCTGTAGGAAACATCAACATTAATACAGCATGGATTCTGAAAGCTAGGCATTGCTCCCCACAAGCCATCTACAGTGACAGTTTATTTAGAGCATATTAGTTCATCTATGACCTCCTACATAGGAAAGATTAAGATTAACACAATATGATTCTTGAAGAAAAATACTATTACCCTCAAAGCCTATGTAGAAAGGACTGGGGTAGAGAGCACACTAATTCACTAATAACCTATTAAGTTGTACAGAATAAGGCTAAAGGGCAGATACTAGATCTCTCAAGACTTTTAAGACCAACTGTAGTAAAGTTCTTACTAATTTGTTCCTGACCTTATCCACGAGGCAGATTAAGGTTGGGACAATCTGGGATTCTGTGGGAGATAAACTAATCCCCTCCAAGATTCATCACTCTGTGTGATAGACAGAAACGGAGAACTCATAAATTCACCCCTACTCTCCTCCATTGGGACAGATGGCTATAAGACATGGATTCTGAGAGAATGACACTAACTCTCTCTGTGCTTCTTCTGTAGGACAGATTTTGTTTGAAGGCAACTAAGTCTATCTTAACCTCCTTTGTAGGACAGATCAAGGTTAGTTCAGCATGAATTCTAAGATACAGACACTAGTTCCCTCCAGCTCTTTAGCACAGGATAAACAGAGCCATAAAGCACAATAAGATTCTTCTTTTCTTTTCAGTAGGACAGATCAAGAATAGGATGACATGGTTTCCAGGAGACAGAGAGTAGCTCTCTCAGATACTCCTCCAAAGATGTACTGTGCAATAGATCACACTAAGTAAATCTTTTCCACATCCATAGGAAAGATCAAGGTTAAGAGAACAAGGATTCTGAAAGGTAGACACTAGCTGCATCCATGTCTCCTCCTGAGAGGCAGATACTAGTTTCTTTTAATACTCCTTTGTAGGACAGATTGAAGTGGAGAGAAAGTATTTAATTTCTAACCTCTTCTGTAGGACAGATAAAATAAAGATAACATGGATAATGAAATACAGACATAACCCTCTTCAGCTCTTTTCTATGGAGTTCTTGAAGACTAGTGCATGCTAGGCTCAACAATCCTTTTTTATAGAAAAGATCATGATAAGACAACATGCATTTTGAGATATAGACACTCGCTTTCACCAAGGTCTCTTCATAGGAAAAAATGAGGTGATGAACACACTAAATCACTCCTAATCTCCTTGAGAGGACAGATAAAGTTTAGCATAGCGTGTCCTCTTAGAGACAGGCCTTAGCTTTTTCCATGACAGTTCTACAGGAAGACATGAGATGAAGAGTATTGCTGTGCAGTCTTATCCATTTCAATTGGATAGATCAAGGTTAGGATGGATAGACTCTGAGAGATGGACACTATCTCCCTTTAAGACTCTTTCCTAGGACAGACTGAGGTGAAGTGCACACTAGTTAGCTCCTAGCTTTATAAGTGGAACAGCTCATGTTTAGGACAACCTGGCTTCTGAAAGAGAGAAAATAATTGACTCCAAGTTTCCTCAATATGACAGGCTGAAGTGTAGAGTACTCTAGTTTGCTTCTAATCTCCTCCATTGGTCAGATCATACTTTGCGTAACATGGATTCTGAGATACTTCATGCTTACTATGTAGGAAAGAGTGGTAGGAAGCCCAGGAATTTGCTCTTAACATCTACTGTAGGGCTTATTAAGTTTAGGATAATATGAATTCTGAGAGAGAGATACTAGCTAACCTCAGCTCTTTTCTATAGGGTATACTGAGGTATAGATCACATTAAGTCACTTATACCCTAATTTGTAGGAATGATCTAGCTTAAGACAGCATTGGTTCTAAGAGATAGACACTAGATTCCTGCAAGCCTCATCAGTAGAACAGACTGGGAGAACACAATATTTCACATGCTACCTCCTCTGGAGGACAGGTCAAGTTTAGCATGACAATAATTCTGAGAAATTGACACTGGATCCTATCAAGCCTTCTCTGTAGGGCACGGTGAAACATAGACCGCACTACTTCACTCTTGTCTTCTTCAGTAGGGTTGAATAAGGTTAGGGCAACATGTATTCTAAGAGACAGATACTAGATCACTCAAAGACTTAAATAGGAAAGAGAGAAACTGAATACTTGTTTGCTCATAACCTGATATGTAGGAAAGATCAAAGATAGGACAACATGAATTCTGAATGAGAGAGTGCTAGTCTCTCCTTGACTCCTTAGTAGGGCAGACTTAATTAAAAAGCACAATGATTCACTCCTAAGCTCATATGCACACTAGATCAAGGATAGAATGACATGAATTCTGAAATAGACACTACCTGCCTTCTTTTTCTCCTCTATATTAAACAATATGGAGAATGCTCTAGTCCAATCTAATATCTTATATAAGACAGATAATGATTAGAAAAACAGGAGCTCTGGAGGGATGCATGACCTACATCCACCCCTTCTTAATCAGACAGATTGAAGTGGAAAGCACACCAGGTCACTCCTATCATCCTCTGAAGGACATATCAAGTTAGGACAACATGGATACTGCAAGACAGACACCAGCTCCCTGAAGCCAAGCCTATTAGGCACACTTAGGTAGAGAGCACAGTAGTTCTCTTGTGACATCTTGAATTGGAGAGATCAAATCAGGAAAAAAAATTGATTCAGAGAGACAGATAGTGACTCCCTCAAAGCCACTTCAATAGGAAACACTGATGTAGAGTGCATACTATTTCAGTATTAAACTTATCCATTTGAGAGAGCAGGGTTAGCACAAAATGGAGTATAAGAGTGAGTCACTAGATCCCTCCGCACCTCCATGGGACAGAGTAAAGAAAAGACTAGACAAGTTCACTTCTGCCCTCTTCGGTGGGGCAGATAAGTCTTAGACCAACATGGATTCTGAGACACAGATGCAAGCACCCTCTAAGACACTTTTTGTTTGTTTGTTTGAAACAGGGTTTCTTTATAGCTTTGTTACCTGTCCTGAAAGTATATCTTGTAGACCATATTGTCAATGAACTCACAGAGATCCACCTGTCTCTTCCTCCCAAGTGCTGGGATTAAAGGTGTGAGTCATCACCATCCGGCTTCTAAGATTCTTAAATAGGACAGAGTGGGGATAAATACAACTTCACCCTAACCCTTATCTGTAGAACAGAGTGAAGTTAGGATAAGCAGAATTTTGAGATACAGACACTAACTTCATCCAAGCCTCTTATGTAGGACAGACAAAGTGGAATGATGACCACACTAGTTCACTCCTAACCTCCTCTATTAGACAGACTGTGTTAGGAAGATGGATTATGAGAGACAGATACTAGTTCTCTCCAGCTCTTTTCCCTAGATTATAGCCAGGAATAAAGTGTGCTAAGTCACTTCTATTTTTATTTGTAAGAAAGATCCGTGTTAAGAAACCATGTATTCTGAGAGACAGACTACCAGCTTCTTCAAGGTTTCTTCATAGTACAAACTAAGGTGAAAAGCACACCAGTTCCCTTATAACATCCTCCAGAGGATAGATCAAGCTTAGCACAGCACGAATTTGGAAAGACAGATACTAACTTCCCCCATGCATCCTCTGTAGGTGAGCACGGGAAATTACTCCTATCCTCTTCAGTAACATGGATCGAGGTTAGGAAACCATGGATTCTAAGAGATAGACACTAGGTTCATCCGAGACTCTTTGGAAGGACAGCCTGAGAGGGACTGAATATAACGTTATCTGTAGGCCAGTTAAAACATAAAGCAACCAGGATTCTGAGAGAAACTAACCTTTTAAAGATGACTCAGTAGGTTAGACTAACATGGAGAGCACATTTGTTCACTCCTGATCTCCTCCATAGCACATCAAGGTCAGCAGCACATTGATTCTGAAAGACAGGAATTAGGCCCCTCCATGTTTCCACCCCAGGAAAGACTAATGGAGAGTGCTGTCTTCACTCCTAAAGCTATCATTAAGACAAATCAATTTTAGGACAACAAGCACATTGAGAGTAAACAATAGCTTTTTCTAAGTCTCCTCTGCAGGGCTGAATTCGTTGCAGGGCACAGTTGTTCATGCCTATTCTCTTCCATTGTGTTGATAAAGTTGGGACAATACGAATTCTGAGAGTCAAACCTTAGCACCCTTCAAACCTGCTTCGTGTCAGATTTATGTGGAGAGCTTACCAGTTTTCTCTTTCCCTTATCCATACAACATATATAGGTTGGAATAACATGAATTCTGAGGCACACACCCTACTCTCTCCAGTCTATTCTGTTGGACATTCTAATGTGGAGAGTATACTCATTCACTCCTAAGTATATACATAGTAGGATATAATTCTGACAGGCTGACACTAGATTCCTTCAGACTCTCTCTTTGCACATATGGAGGTATAGATCACTCTAGTTCATGTCTGATTTTCTCTGTAGGTCAGATAAAAGTAGGACTACATTTTGGACCCTCAATCTCACCCTGTCCTACAGAGGTGACTTGTGGGTAGATAGGGTCTATATATCAGAAACTATGTCATAATACCTTGATTGGAGAAGGATATGTGTGAAATACTGTGCATTGCAACTTAGGCTGTCCTATGGAGGAGGCTTGGGAGGAACTGGTGTCTTTATCTCAACATACAAGTTGCCCTAAACTTGATTTGTCCTAAGGATAACTTTTAGAGTGAACTAAAGTGCTCTTTGTCTTTAGGTCTTAAGGGAACTACCAAGTGTCTACCTCTCAGAATCCATGTTGTGTTAACCTTGTTCTGCCCTATGAAAGAGATTAGAAATGAACTTAGGTGCTCTCCACGTTCCTCTTTCCTACTGAGTAGAGTCTGAGGGAGTTAGTTTCTCTCACAGCTCTCTTAACTCTTTGATTTGCCCTAGAGCTAAAGTTATGAGTAAACTAGGGTTCATTCCTCATATGTCTGTCTTTCTGAAGAGTCTTGCCTAGTGTCTGCATCTCAGTGCCCATATTGTGTTAAGCTTGACCTGTGATGGGAGGTTATGAATCACCTCGTATTCTCATTATCTCAGGTTGTGCTATGGAGAAACTTTGATGGGAGTTTGTGTCTTTGAAAATCCAAGTTATAATCACATTGATCTGTTTCCTTCAGAAAAGGGTAGGAGTGATAGATAGCGTCAACTACTTACTTATCAGTCTATCCTGAGTAAGTAACAGAGTAGTCGTCAGTCTAGCCTGGGTAAAGTAACGGAGTAGTCATCAGTCTAGCCTGGGTAAAGTGATGGAGTAGTCTAGTTTCTGTCTCCCAACTTCTAATCTTCCAACTATGTCTTTCATTAGAGGAGTCAAGTGAACTAGTGTGCTCACCAATTCAGTGTATACTATGGAAGAAGCTTAGGGTATACTGAAGTCTTATCTCTCAGAATCCATGTTGTCATACCTTTGATGTTACTTAATTAAATTCAGGAGTGAACGAATGTGCTCTACGACTTAGTCAATCCTGCAGGAGAATTTACAGTGAGCTGGTATCTTTATCTCAGAATCCATGTTCTCCTCACCTTGATCCTTCCTATTGAGGAGGATAGAAATTAGTGAGTGTGAACTCTCCCTCAGTCTGTTGTATGGCAGTGATTTTGAGGAAGCTAGTATTTGTCTTTTAAAATCCATTTTGTCCTTACTTTTTCTTTCCTAAAAATGAGGCTAAGAATGGAATCATTTGCTCTACAGTTCAGTCTGTTCTACAGTGGAGAACTGAAGGGAGTGAAGCAGAGTCCTCTCCATGTCACTTTGTCCAGTAGAATCGGCTTGGAGGAAGCTAATTACCATCTCTCAGAATCAGTATCACTAGAACTTGATTTACCCTGTGGAAGACTTTAAGAGAGAAATCATATGTTTACTACCAAGTCCAATCTACTGAGAAGACTTGGAGGGAACTATTGTCTGTCTTTCAGAATCCACATTGTTCTAACTTTGATATCCCCTATTAAGTGAGTAACTTAGTGTGATCAATAAGTACTTTGGTATATCCTGTGCTGGAAGACAAGGTAGAGCTATTGTTTTTCTCTCTTTGAATCCATGCTATCCTTACCTTGACCTTACCAAGATTGAAAGATAGTAGTGAAGTAGTATGCTTTTCACCTCATTCTACCCTACACATAAGGTTTGGCATGAACTAATATCTGTCTCATAATTCACTTATTCCTGACATTATCTATTATAAGAGATTAGGAATGAACGACTCTGCTCTCCACTTAAATATATCATATGGAACAGCCTTTCAGTGAGCTGCTTTCTGTTCCCCCATAACATGACCTGTTCTGCAAAGATTATAGGAGTAACTTAGTTTGCTTTCTGCTTCAGTCTGTGACATAGAGAAATTATAGGAGGTATGTAGTGTCTGTCTTAGATTTCATATAACTTTTACTTTGATCTATCCTTTGCAAGAGATTAGAAATAAGCTAACATGTTCTCCACTTAAGGCTGTCCTACTGAGTACTCTTGGAGGTAATTTCTCACAGCCCACAACCCTGTTCTCCTAACTTTAATCTGTCCTACAAAAAAGGCTATGAGGGGTGTTCAGTCCACCTCTTTCTTCCATACTGAAGAGTCTTGAAAGGACCTACTCTTTTCCTCTCAGAAACCATGTTATCCTAAGCATGTCCTGTCTTAATAAAGGGGTTAGGAGTCAACTAATGTACAATGTGCCTCATACTGTCTCACTAAAAAAGTTTGGAAAAAACTATATTGTCTCACATAAAATATTTTTAAGTTGCATTTGTCTTGTGGGTAAAGATAGGAGTGATGTACTGTGCTCTACACCCGTATCTGTTCTATATAGAAGGACTGGAAGGAGCTAGTGTCTATCTTTAAGTTCTTGTCATCGAAGTTTCTGGCCTACAGAAAAAGTCAGAAATAAACCCATTTCCTCTCTGACTAAGTCTGTCCAATGGAGACAGCTAGCAGAGAGCTTGTGTTTATTCTAGAATCCATCTCTTTCAAACTTTGATTTGTTTTATGGAGTAAGTTAGGAGAGAGATTCTAACTCCCCCAATACTCTTTTGTAAGACAGACTAAATTTGTAAATTCTTCACTTTTGTCTTCCTTAGGAGGACATATCAAAGGCAGGATGATATGGACTTTGAGAAATCGGCTCTAGCTTCATCCAAGGACACTCTGTAGAATAGGCTGTGATAGAGAGCACAACAGTTCATTTCTAATCTTGTCAAAAGAACACATCAGGATGAAACAGCATGTTTTCTGAAAGACAAACATATCTCCCCCAGAACCCCTCCATAGGACAGACTTAAGTATAGATTAAGCTAGCTCACTCCTAACTTTCTGCATAAAACAAATGAAGGATTGAAACAGATGGATTCTAGAATAAATACAAGTTTGTTCCATGCTTTCTCTGTTGGACAGACTGTGGTGAGTACATGTTAGTTCATTTCTGACCTCTCCTGTGGGCCAGATCAAAATTTAGATGATAAGGATTGAGAGAGAGACACTAGCTCCTCCCAATCCTCCTCCATAGGACAGATCTAAATGTTGAGCAGTCTATATTACTCCCATCTTTACCCATAAAACAAACTCAGTTTAGAACAAAATATATTTTGAGAGAGAGACTAACTTTTTCCAAGGCAGTCTTTGTGGGACAGAATGAGGTAAAGTGTATACCAATTCACTCCATTGAAGATTCCTCAATATGGAAGAGCCAGGCAGACTGAACACTAACTTACCCTTATATATAGGAGAGATGAAAGTTCTGAACACAGGTATTCTGACTGAGAAAAAATAACTCCAAGAGTAATTAGTAGGCTAGAAACTCAGTGGAGAACATATTAGCTTACCCCTAATCTCCTGGAAAGTACAGATCACAGAAAGGATGACATGAAATCTGAAACCAAGACAACCTACCCCCTTTTATTTCTCACATGCTAGGCTGAAGAGTAGGTGATATTATCTCTCACTCCTATCCTTTTCTGTAGGCAAAAGATCAATGTGATTATAACCTGGATTTTCAGAGATAGATGCTAGCTCCCATCAAACATTCTCAGTAGCACAACCTGAAGTAATGAGCATACTAGATCATTCTTAACCTCCTTCCAAGCACAGGTCAAAATTACCACAAAATGGATCCTGATAAGCAGATACTAGTCACTCTGAGACTCCTCAGAAGGACAAACATATGAAGACTGAATCTAGTTTATTCATGACTTTAACTGCAGGGAGGATAAAAAAAAGTTAGGACAACTGTGAGAGAAACTAAGTCCCTTGGAGTTGCCTGAGCAGGATGGAGATAAATGGAGAGCACCTAATATCACTTCTAATCTCCACTAAAGGATAGAACAAGGTTGACACAATATGGATTCTGAGACACAGCCTCTTGGTCTCTCTAAGCTTCTTCAGGACAGATAGAGAGTACTTTAGTTTACTAACTTTAGTTTACCCTTCGAACAAATCAAGTTTTAGACAACAAGTATATTGAGAGATAGACACTAATTTCCTAGTTTCTTCCAAGCCCTCTTCCATAGCACTGCCTGAGTTGCAGAGCATAGTAATTCACACTTATCCTCCTCCATAGAACTGATGAAGTTTGTACTACACGGCTTCTGAGAGATAGACATTACCACCCCTATTCACCACTGTAGGAAAGAGTGAAATTGAGAGTGCATCATTTGTAGGACAGATCAAGATTAGGACAACACCATTTCTAAGACGGACACTAGCTGCATCTAAACTTCCTATGCAGGATAGATGAGGTAGATAGTATACTAGTTAACTTATAACCTTATCCATAGTTAGAGATTGAGGGTAGCACAAGATGAATTCTAGGTGCCAGACACTAGAACTCTACAAACATTTTCTTTATGACAGAGTGAGGAGTAAAATGTACTTGGAAACACTGAACTTGTTGCATAGGGCTGATCAAAGATAATAGGATGTGAATTCTGAGATACAGACAATGGCTTCTTTCAAGTATCCTTGTAGAACAGAAGGAGGGAGAAAAGAGTTTATTAGTTCTTTTCAAAAACTCCTCCATATGGCATATCAAGATAAGACAGCTTGGATCCTAAAAGATAGACACTAGCTTCCCCCAAGCCACCTCCATGTACAGACAAAGGTGAAAAAATCATTAGTTTACTCTTTCACCTCCTTTCCTTAACATGCAGAGTTAGAACTATGTGAAGTCTGAGAGACAGACTCCAGCTTCTTCTAATCTTCTTCATTAGGAAGACAGGAGTGAACAGCACACTAGTTCAACCTTAGTCTCCACTGTTGTATATGCTGGGTGTGGCAGCATACATTCTGAGGGATAAGTTCCTTCCAACTGTTTTCCAAGGGATGGGCTACAGTATAGAGCAGTCTTTGTAGTTCTATACTCATCTGTAGGGCTGATAATTGTTAGGAGAACATGTTTTTTGAAAGACAAAGTAGATCTCTCCTAGCCTGCTCAGTAGAAGAAACTGATGCTGAGATCACATAATTTCATTCCACAGTTATTCATGGGATTTATCAATGGTGGTATTTAGTTGGAAGTTTCAGTTTGGCCCTACCCCTCTCTCTCCAGACCCTGCCTCTGAAAAAGCCTGCCAACGGGAAACTCCTCCCTGTGAGATGTTCAAGATCACACCTACAGGGTATTTAAGACCTGGCCCGTAGTCCTGCCATTTTATTCTTCTCCTTCCTCCCTGAGGAGTCACTGGGAAGTTACTTTGTTCTCCTTATTAAACCTGGCTTTACTAATTCAGCTTGATTTCCTTGCAAAATTGGAGAAGAAAGCCACAGTTGGGGTTTTCAAAAGTGCTTAACTTGGTGCCAGCCCCAGGTAGAATTGAGAATTTACCACAAATGCATGGGAGACCACTCTCCCTCCTACCCCACCCTCTACCAAACTATACTGAGTCCTAGCCCTGTAAACTACCCCTTCCCAAACTAAAATGCCTATAAGAAGTCAGTGACCTCTTTCAACCCCAGATTGATTGCCAAGCCACTGCAGGGCCAGGCAACTCAGGTCTGTTTGGAGTAGGGGTGATCGCTGTTCCTTGGAGTTCCTTATGTGGAAGATATTATGAACAAAGGCACATGCCCGCCCCAATCCCTCCACCATAGGTTTATAGAACCAGATGCAGTCCTGTATGATTTGGTCTCCTGCTAAAGGCTTGTGGATTGGTACCCATGGTACAAGTTTGTACCCCTGACAACATTAGGGTATCTCTTGACAAATTTATCCAAATTGGGGACTGTACACACCATACATTGGTTTGAGCTCACTCCCCCAGGGTTAGGAGCAAATCACTCCTGCCCCCTCCCCTTCTCACTGTTTGTCTGCATCTCCCCCCCCGCCCTCCATTCCCTGCTCATCTGCCTGCTGACTTCTTATGTCTTACCTCTTGTTTCTCTTATTATTGAAAATACCAGGTTGTGGGTTTTATTCACCAATGCAATAAGCCACATTCAGCTGAATTAATAAAGCCAGATTTGAAAAACAGCAAATCAATGCCCAGGTGACTCCTGGAAAAGGAAGGAGAGATATCACGTGATAGGTCTATGGGCTGGTTCTTCAATGCTCTGTAGGCATGCTCTTTAGCACCTCAGGGAGAAGAGCAGACAGTTGGTGGTCTTTCTCATGGGTAAGGACTGGAAAGAGAGATAAAAAGGTGGAGCTGAAGCAGAGTTTCCACCTAAACATCCCAGATGTTGGGTATATGGGTAGTGGTCCAACTATGGCTAATTCCTGTGGGCAAGAAATGACATGGGAGTAGGTGAACTGATACATGGCAGGAGGTAGGAGTGAAGAAGCGTTTGATTAACTACTATCCTGGAGATCTCAGGAATCTGCTACTTGAGGGGACTGAGAAGGCAGGTAACAAGGAGAAGAAAATAGGTTATTAATACTGGCCCGATGAACAGGACTAGCCATGGGAAGAGTGATGACTGCCCGAAAGGATGAAATGGAGAGCCACCTTGGCTATTTAGAAGAGGCAAAGGTGAATGAGCCAGATGAAAGAGCTGAAAAGCCCTTGAGTCTGGAAAGGTGGTACCAGAATTGATATCCCAGAAGCTTAGGGGAATGGCATGTCAAGTCAGGGGATGACAGCTTCAGGAGTACCTGAGCCATCATATCTGCTGTTTCCTGCTGGAGTTCATCTATCCTATAAAGGTGCCAATAAGAGTTAAGAGATAATGGAGCCATTTTATGAGTATGTATGTGGGTGAAGTCAACATGCCAGTACCCACTCAGTTGGTATATGGGCTGGGAGTCCTCAGATCTTGTGTAGGGGCTGGCATATCTTGAGGGCTTCCTGAGATTTAACCTAGACACAAGTCTAGCAGGAGGAGTGGACCTGTAAGACATGCTCAAAATGGGTGTGCTCAAATGGGGAACTGTAGAGACAGATATTAGTTTCCACAAGTCAGATTTCTTGATACAGTAGCAGAACTCTTTCTCCAGAAACATGGAAGTATAAGGAAGACAATTGGAACATGTTGATACAATGGGGTCATATCAGAGACTATGTCTTTGGGTTAAAACATTTTTCCTAGGGCCTGATTTTAGCACAATGAAATATATCTTTTGGTCTATACTTAGAAGAAAACCAGTGGAAATTTACTGAACAAAATAGGTTTAGTAAGTGAAGGAAAAGGGAAATGAACATTCCTAAAGGCTTCCATACCCTCTCTAATACTAACCTATTCCTAAAACCTGGGGCCAGTAAAATCCAGAGAAATTTAAGGACTCCTAAAATCTCTGTAGTCAATGCTCTGTCGGTATATCAAAATTCCATTTGCCAATTCTAAAACTCTGAACCTCTGAAGTTACATCTGAAACCTGTTTATCCTGTACTGTGAAACTGATGAAAGAGGCAAACCTGTATGTATTTTTTTCAGTAAACTTAAATAATAAACTAATGAGCTAACAAGGTGATTGTATCCTTGTAGGGTTATGAGGAAAACTTCAAAACTGGCAAATCTGTCAGTACCCTGGCCTTCAAACCGAGATGGACAAATTTTACCTGTTTAAGCAAAAATGTGACAGCTTTCCAGCTACCCAGGTAGCTACTCCAGGTCTCTCCATGGCTGTCAAAGTAGTATCAGTCTTCAGCAGCCAAACCTAGAATGGACAGAATTTTCTTGGGAATAGAAACTTCTCAGGGGACCAGGCTACTTTATCTAGGCAAAGTGGGACAATCAGTTACCGAGTGTCCTGCTTGTACACAGTCTGGACAAAGTCTCGGCAGCAGTTAAGGTGCAAAGCAGTTCTCCACACCCTGGCTGGCTTTGATGCATTTAGAACAAGCTACAGCACAAGGTATTCTGCAGTCATCTGCAGCCGTCCTGGAGGAGATACAGGGGTGCTGCTAGGAGCTGGCATATCTCTATCACGAGAAGCTTTTTTAAAATTAAAATGCCATATTCTCAGATCCATGAAGTGTTTGAAGATCAGGGAATCATTATCTGTTTGGTATATTGAAATTAAGCTAAATAGGAACATATTAAAGAAGTTAATCCTTTATGAGGTAACTGATGGTTAACTAGTATGTCTTAGTATATCGTTATAGTAAATAATTTTCTGTATGACTTACTTTATCAAATTAACTACAGCCTACCAGTGTTACTAAATGTAATAAGGTTAAGAGTATATTTTTAAACTGGTCTTTGTTAGCCTGAACAGACCTTAGATAAGGAGAAACTCTTTGTTAAACTGTTTTGGTCATCACCTTGCTGTATCATAAAATAAGAATAACTCAGTCTCTGGTGTTTGTCTTTGATTCTAAGACATAGAGCATAACCATTATCTGTAGAAAGCAAAACCAAATTTTCACATTGTAAACATTTTACCTCAGGATACCAGCATTGTTTTATATCCCATCTTTCATAAACCTTGTTTTTAGAACAGGATGGGAATGATCATACAGAAATGCATGCTTATCTAAAATATATTGAACACCTTATGTCTTCTTGGTGGGGCCACTCCATGTGGTCACCTTTATTTGAGATGGTAGTAAAGTAATATGACCCCCTCTTTTCCATCCTTAGTCAAAATGGCCGCTTCCCACATGGTTGTACTTAATGGCAACTGTGCACATGTTGTTTTCTAGAGCAGTTTAAATTTGCAGTTACCAGTCTGAAGTTAACCTTTGTTACAGATTTTTAACCTTATCCAATCTCTCAACTGTTTTTTAATAAGATAGAGCAGCATAAAATAACCTTGCTCACCTCATCAGATTTAGTACTAGAAATGCCCAAGGACAAATCCTGAGCACAGGCAGGTAACTGTAATAGCAATGCCTGACACATGGAAGATACAAACCCAGGCATCACAGACTAGTCAGAAACAAACATTACATGGCCACATGCATTTATACACAAGAAAAGAAAATATCCAGGCACAATTCAACCATTAATGCAAAGTAGACAGAAATTTTTAAGAAACCATAGGAATAAAAGATGCTTCCAGGCCACAACATGGCTCCTCTTGGGTCAGAGCAGGTAACACAACATGGTTCCTGAGAGGGAGAGATATATAGAGATACTAGCTCCTTTCAAGCCCACCTCCATGTGTCAGATTGAGAGACTGATATGAACAGCGTGTTATTTCCTCCCTAACTTTATTCATATGACAGATGAGTGTTAGTATAACATGGGTTCTCTGAGACATACACTACCTCCCTACCAACCTCTTTCATATGGCAGTGATTTGTAGAACACACTAGTTCGTTACATCCTCTATTTGAGGGGGTCAAGGATTAAAGGATATGAATTATGAGAAACAGACATGATTTCCCTCCAAGCCTCAGTAGTAGAATGGTCTTAGGGACAGAACACACAACTTCTCTCTGTAAGACAGATAAAGTTAGTTACATAGATTCTGAAAGACAGCTCCAAGCTTCCTACAAGCCTCCTCATTAGGACAATCTGGAATGGAAAGCACATAACTTCACTCCTACCATTTCCATAGGACTGATCAAGGATAGCATGACATGAATTCTGAGAGAAAGAACTAGTACCTCTTCCCCAACAAATATATCATATAGGGCCGACTGAAAGATAGAGAGCACTAGTGCTCTCTCAAAATCATCCTTCGAACAGATCATGGTTAGGATGACATGGATTCTAGCAGACAGAACTAGTTCCTTCCAAGTATATACACTGAGGTGGAAATTGTATTAGCTCCGTTCTAAACTCATAGGACAAGCTAACTGAGGAAAACATGGCCTGAGAGTTAGACACTAACTTCCTCCAAGCCTCCTCCATCATACAAATGGTGGTGGAGAACATATTAATTTATAATTTTTCTCCAGCGTTGAACAGACAGAGGTAAAATGATATGAATTCTGAGAGTCAAACTCTAGTTTCCTCCAGTCATCCTCATTAGGAACGACTAGAGGTGAGAATACAATAGATAGCTCCTAACTTCTTCTGTTGTAAAGAACAAGTTTGAACTACATGCATTCTGAGAAACAGATACTAGGTCCATGCCTCTCTTTTGCATTAGGGATACTGTGTGAGGTTTAGGGCATTTTAGATCACTTCTATCCTTATCTTTAAGATAGATCATGGGTATTAAAACTTGAGTTCTGAGAGAGACATTACCGCCCTCCAATCCTCTTTAGGAGAGTGGACTGAGTTGAAGAGCTCCCAAATTCCTTTTTAACTTTTACATACAATAAATCAAGTTATGATGACATTGATTCTGAAAAACAGAGCCTAGCTTCCACTAAGCCCCCTCCATTGGATACACTGCAGTGGAGAGTATATTATCTCACTCTTAATCTCCAATCTTGGACTGATCAAGTTAAAATGCCAAAGATTCTAAGATATAGATATTAGGTACATCCAAGTCCCCACCATATCTTAGAAGGATGGCGAGCATTTTCAATCACTTCTAAAGTTAAGCATAGGATAGATCAAGGTTAAGATCACAAGGATTCTGAGCAATAGAACCAAGTTCTCTCTGAAAATCCTCCTTAGCCACAGACTAAGTGTCAGAACACATTAGCTCACATTGTACCTCCTTCCTAGGATAGATCAAGTTAGGATGACACTGATTTTGTGAGACAGTCATGTCAAGCCTCCTGTGAAGGACTATATTGAGGTAAAGCACCTACGAGGTCATCCCTGTCTTCTTCAGTTGATCAGGCAAGGTAGGACAAGATGGATTCTGGAGGACAGACACAAGCTCCCTTCAGTCCTCCCAAGTAGGACAAACAGAGCTTGAGAGCACATGCTTTCACTCCTATCCTCCTTTGTAGTACAGATTAAGTTAGGATAGCATGGTTGCTAAGAGACTGACACCAATTCTCTCTAAGGCTTCTCCTTGCGTCAGACTAAGTGGCAAGCCCAGTAGGTTGCTTTTAATCAGCTACAGAAAAGAGACCAAAGATAATAGAACTTGGATGCTGAGATAGAGACACCAACTCCCTTCAAGTCTCATCATTAAGACAGTAAAAATGAAAAACATAGACATTCACTCCTAACATTTTTCATAGAACACATCAAATATAGGCTTGCTTGCATGCATTCTGTGGGACATAATCTAGCTCCCTTAATGACTCTGCTTTAGGACATAGTAATGTTAAGGTCATACTAGGTCATATGCTACCTGCTCTACAGTTTAGATCAACGTTTGTATGACATGCATTCTTAGAAAGACACTAGCTCTCTCCAAATCTCGTCTTTGGGACATGCTAAAATAAAATGTACGTTAGTTTACTCCTTCCCTCTGCATTAGAAGAGAGTCAGCTAATCAAAAGATAGACTCAAAGAGACTGATACAAGCTGACACCCTGCCTTCTCTCTAAAAGAGATTATTGTGTACAATATACGAGGACACTGTGATCCTTTGTAACAGGACATGTCAGTTGATGAGGATGTGGATTCTTCTGAATTTATCTGTAGAACAGATCCAAATTAAGACATTGTAGATACTGAGAGGAAAACACTAGCTTCCTCCAATCTTCCTCTGTAGGACACACTGAGGCAGAAGAAACATTAACTCCACCTTAAAGTCCTCAGCAGAACAAATCAAGTTAGGACAGCATATTTTCTGAGAGAGAGATACACATTCTCACTAAACCTCCTGTATGATAGACTGAGATGAAGAGCAAACTAGTTCATTCCTATCCGCATTAATAGAATAAATCAATGTTAGGGTGTCAAAGATTCTGAGAGATAGTCACTAGCTCCCTCCACACAACCAAAGTAGGGACAGACTGAAGTAGTTGAGTACACTAGTTTATTTCTAGTCCTCTGTAGTACAGACCAATAATCAGGTGAAATAGATTCTAAGAGACAGACATTACCTCAAAAAGTACTACTCTGTAGGACACACTGGAGTGCACAGTATGTTCATTCACTTTTAACCTTATTCGTAGGACAGATCAATGTTAGGGCAACCTGAATTCTGAGAGGAAGAGAAAAGCTGACTCCATGTATCTTTAGTAGTACAGACTGAGGTGGAGAACACAATAGTCCACTCATAACCTCCTCCAGGAGAGATATTAAGTTTCAGGAAAATGGGGATAATGTGATAAAGTCCCTAGCTCCCTCTAAACCTCTTCTATAAATTATACTGTGGTGGAGAGCACAGTACTTCAGTCCTGAACTCTGCCATGATAAAGATCGATTTAGAGCAAAATGGACCCTGAGAGATAGATCCTAGCTCCTTGCAATCCTCCTTTGTAAGACAGAATAAACTTGACAATTCCTTACTCCTGTTCTCCTCAGAATGACATATCAAAGTCAGGATGACATGGATTTTGAAAGATAGGCACTAGCTCCATCCAAGCCCCCTCTGTAGAATAGGTTAAGGTTGAGAACATGCTAGTTCATTTCTAACCTTATCCATAGGCTACATCAAGGAGCAGACAGCATGGATTCTGAAAGTCAAACATATTTCCCCCCAGGACTCCTCTATAAGATAGACTTGAGTATAAACTAAGCTAGTTCATTCCAAACATTCTCCACACAACAAATCAAAAATTTAAAGGGATGAATTCTAGAATAAATATAAGCGTGCTCCATGACATCTCTGTTGGACAGATAGAGGTGAGAGTGTACTAGCTAATTTCTGACCTCACCTATAGACCAGATCAAGATTTAGTTGACAAAGGACTGAGAAATGGACACTCACTCCTCCCAATCCTCCTTCCTAGGAGAGATTGAGGTATAGTGCATAATACATCACTCCTCTCATTAACCATAAAATAAATCCAGTTTAGGACAAGGCACAATCTGAGAAATAGACTAATTTTCTCCAAGTCATTTAAGTAGGAGAAAATGAGGTATAGTTCTGACTCGTTCATGCCTAACATCTTCAGTAGAACAGAGCAAAGATAAGATAACATGGTTTACTAAGAAAATGACAAGAGGTCCCTTCAAGACTCTTCAGTATGAAACGACAGGTGGATTGAACACTAGTTCACTGATAGTGTTATCAATAAGAGAGATCAAAGTTAGGACAACAGGAATTCTGGCTGTGAGAAATTACCTCCAAATGTACTCAGTAGGGCAGACATAACTAGAGAACATATTAACTTACTCCTAATTTCCTCCAAAACATAAAACACAGAAAGAATGACATGAAATCTAAGACAGACACTGCAAACTGCCTGTTCATTCTCTTTGTGCCAGATTGAGATGGAAAGCAATAATATGTCACCACCATAATCTTTCTAGAACAGGTCAAGTATGGTGAGATAGTTAGCAATTTACTGAGAGGCTACACCATAAGACATACTTAGGTAGAGAACACAATAGTTCATTCAAAAATTCATGCATTGGATAAAGTGAGGAAAAAGATAAATTCTGAGAGACAGAAACTAGCTCCCCCCAAACCTCTTGTGGACAGACTGAGTGTGTGAGGATACCAGCTCACTCCTGTCCACCTTTGCAGTACAAATCAAGTTAATATATCACTAATTCTCAGAGAAAAACAAACAGTAGCTCCCTACAAGTCTGCTCTCAAGAACAAATTGTGGTGAAAGATAATACTAGGTTACTTCTATCCTCCTTCACATTTCAGATAAAGTCTATGTAGAGATAGACACAAGCTCTTGCCAAGCTTTATCTGTACGACAGAGTGAGGTGACAAGCATACTACATCATTCCTAACTTCCAATGTTGGACAGATCAAGGATATATAGGGCAGCATGGATTCAAAGACAAAAACAGTAACTCTACCCTATCTTCCTCAACAGGATATACTGAAGTATTTATTGATCACACTAAGTTACTTTTGTTCTTATCCATAGGGGAGATCAAGGTTAGGGTATCATGGATTTTGAAAGACAGACATTAGCTCCCTCTAAGACTCCTTAGTAGATGAAACTGGGCTAGGAAACAAACTATTTCTCTCTAAAATTCTTTTATAGAGTAAATGAAGTTACAAAGGTATTGATTCTGAGTGATGGTGACTAGCTTCCTTCAATCCCCCTCTGTTAGATGTACTGAGGTTAAGGCCACTCTACCTGACTCCTCCCCACCTCTCCTGGAATGACCAAGATAGAATGATGAGGATTCTCAGAGACATCTGAGAGCTGCCTTCTATCCTCTTCTATAGGGCAGACCCAAAGTGCAGAGCAAATAATTCCATTCCTAATGTCATCTTTCAGAAACAAAAAGAAAGTACAAAACAAATTCTAAGAGATAAACACTAGCTTCCTCCAAGTCTGCTCCATGCAACAAACTGAGATGGAAGGGACACTCATTAATTTCTATCCTCCTCGTAGGATGGATCAAGGTCAGGACAACATGTATTCTGAGAAACAGATACTAGCTCCCAGTATCCTCTGCTTTAGGATAGACTTGCAGCAGAGTACATAGGATCACTCCTAATATTAACCCAAGGGCATATCCAGGTTAGCATGCCATGAATTCCGAGAGGCAGACTTGAGTGTCTGCTAAGCCTCTGTCATAGTATAGGCTGAGGTAGTGAGGACACTAATTCACTCCATGCCTCTACTGCTGGAAGACATAGTATGAAAGACTAGAAGATGGGAGACAGAACCTCAATCCCTCCATCACTTGTACACAGCCTAGACTGAAGAATAAGTAATGCTACCTATCACTCCTATTCTTTTCTGCAGGAAATAAATCATTGTGATAATAACCTGTTTTTCAGAGATAGAGGGTAACTCCCACCAAGCTTTTTCCATAGCACAACCTAAGACAATGAGCATACTAGATAATTCATATCCTCTTCCCCTGCACAGATCAAGCATAGCAAAACGAATCCTGAGAGACAGACACTAGTCATTGCAAGACTCTTCAGAAGGGCAGACATATGAGGACTGAATCTTGTTTATTCATGACTTTAGCTGCAGGAGAGACTAGAGTTAGGACAACTGTGAGAGAAACTAAGTCCCTCAGAGTCGCCGGAGCAGGAGAGAGATAAGTGGAGAGCACCTAATATCACTTCTAATCTCCTCCATAGGATAGAACAAGGTTAACACAACATGATTTCTGAGAGACAGGCACTTGAACTCTCTAAACTTCCTCAGGACAGACAGACAGGAAGCACTTAAGTTCACTCCTAAATTATCCTTAGAACAAACTTGTTTAGAGAAACCACTGACTGCTTCCAAGTCTTTTTGCTTAGGACTGCCTGAGTTTCAGTTCACACTAGCTCCCAAATATCCTCCTCCACAGGGCTGATGAGGTTAGTATGGCATGGCTTCTGATAGAGAGATACCACCTCCCACAAACCATCTCTGAAGAACAGCATAGAATCAAAAGCACAATAGTTAAATTCTATCATCATATGTAGGAAAGATCAAGGATAGGGCCACATCAGTTCTGAGACAGACCCTACTTCCATCTAAGCTTTCTATGTAGGGCAGATGAGGTAGATAGCATACTAGATTACACATAACTTTGTCCATAGGTGCACAAATTGATGGGGAATGCACACTAGTTAACTCTGAACTTTTTCCATAGGACTGATTAAAAATATGATGATGTGGATTTTGAGATACAGACAATGGCTCCTTTCAAGTCTCATTTGTAAAGCAGAATGAGAGAGCAAGTACTCTATTGATTCCTTTCAAAACTACTCCATATGGCATATCAGAATAGGACAAGTTAGATCCTGAAAGATAGACACTAGCTTCCACAAAGCCACCTCCATGTACAGACTAAGTTGAAAAACTTATTAGTTTACTCTTTCATCTCTTTTCTTTAATATACAGAGTTAGAACTATGTATACTGAGAGACAGAATTCAGCTTCTTCCAGTCTTTCTCATTAGGACAGACTGGAGTGGACAGATAACTAGCTCAGACTTAATCTCCATTGTTGTATATGCTTAGTTTAACTACATATATTCTGAGAAATAAGCTTCTTCCAATTTAATTGTTTTCCATGGGTTACAATATGATAAAGAGCAAAGAGCAGCCTTTGTTGTTAAAACCTTAGCTCTAGGATTACTGTGGTGAAGAAAACATGTGTTCTGAGATGCAGACAGAGTAGCTCTCTCCTATCATCCTTAGTAGAATTAGCTGATGCTGAGATCACAAAATCCCGCTCCTCAGTTCTCCATAGAGTATATATGTGTGTGTGTGTGTGTGTATATATATATATATATATATATATGTGTGTGTGTGTGTGTGTATATATATGTATATATTCTCACTAATCTCTAGAATATACTTGTTCCTTCCTAACTTATAGATTTTACAACATGAGTTCTATGAGACATATACTCACTCCTTAAAAAACACTTTTATATGACAGACCGGTTTGGAGAACACACTAGTTCATACTTGAATCTATATGACAGGTCTAGGATGATAGAATATGGATTTTGAGAGAGACACAATTCCCCTCCAGGTCTCAGCTGTGGAGCCAACTAAGGTGGAGAGATGAGTATCTCTCTCTTTACCTTCTCTGTGGGAGAGATCAGAGTCAGTGACATAGATTCTGAGAGACCACTCCTAGCTTCTCCAAGCCTCTGAATTAAGACAGACTAAAATGGAGCGCCCAATAGTTCACTCCTGTTTCCATGGTCCTGAGAAAGAATAGGATGACATGAATTCTGAGGAAAGGCCGTCATCCCTCACCCTTGTATCTGTTATAAAGGGCAGGACTGAGTTATAGAGTGTACCAGTTCATTCTTAAAATAATCTTTAGGACAGATTATGGTTAGGATAATATGTATTCTGAGAGACAGACCTAATTTCATCCAAGCCTTTCGTCTAAAGTGGAAACTAATATTTTCCTTTTAAACTTCTCCATAGGACATAGCATGTTAGGAAAACATGGATTCAGAAAGTTTAATACTAGCTTCCTCGAAGTTTTCTCTGTCATACAGATGGGGGTGGTGAACATATTAGTTTATAATTTATTCCCTTTGTTGAACAGACAGAGTTATAGTGACACAGATTCTGAGAGACAAACTCTAGTTTGATCAAACCCTCCTTATTAGGAGAGACAAGATGGGAGAACACACTAGATCACTCCTAACTTCCTTTGTTGTGCAGACCAAGTCTGAACTATGTGCATTCTGAGGGAGAGATTTAGGTCCATCCCTCTGTTTTCTATAGGATATACTGAGTGAGGTGTATAGCTCTCTAGGTTACTTCTATGCTTATCTGTCAGAGAGATCATGGGTAATAAATCTTGGCTTCTGAGAAAGAATGATTATCTCCCTCCAATCCTCTTTAGTAGTCTGGACTGAGTTGGAGAGTCCCGAAATTCCCTCCTTAACTCCTCTCTGTGACTGATCAGGTTATGATGACATTGATTCTGAGTGAAAGACCATAGCTTCCTTCAAGCCACCTCACTTGATTCACTGACTTGGAGAGCATATTATCTCATTTTAGCCTCTTATCTTGGACTGACAACATTAGAATAACAAGAATTCTGAGAGACAGATGTTAGCTATATCCAAGTCCCCCACCATAGCAGAGATGGATGGAGAGCATTTTTGTTCACTTCTTTCTTTATTGATTTTTATTGATCTCTGGGATGACAGATTTTGAGAGACAAGTGTCAATCCATCCAAGCACCCTCTATGAAATAGGCTAAGGCAGAGAGCACACTCGTTTATTTCTAACCTTATCAATAGGACATATCAAGGATTGGGTAACAGGAATTCTGAAAGACAAATAGAGCTTCTCCCACACTTCCTCCATATATAGACTTAGGTATAGATTATACAAGTTCACTCCTAACTTTCTCCACAAAACAAAGCAAGAATTTAAAAAGACAGATTCTAGAATACATACAAGCTCACTCCAAGCTGTCCCTTTTGGGCAGACTGAGGTAAGAGAGCCCTAGTTATTTCTGGTCTTTTCTGTAGGCTAGATCAAGACTTAGGTGACAAGGATTGAGGGATAGACATTAGCTCCTTTCAAACCTCCTCCATAGGACAGATTGAGTATACAGCACAGTGAATCACTCTTATCTTTACTCATAAGACAAATCCAGTTTAGGACAATATAAATACTGCCAGAAAGACTAGCTTTTTTCTGCCATTTCAGTGGGAGATAATGAAGTAAACTGTACACTAGCTCACTCCTAAACTCTTCAGTAGAACACCATGGATTCAAAGAGACAAACAATAGCTCTACCATATCTTACGCCACAGGATATACTGAATGTGAAGTTACTAATATCTTATCCATAGACCATACCAAGAGAAAGACACCATGGATTCTGAAAGACAGACATTAGTTCCATCCAAGTCTTCTCAAAAGATTGGACTCATGCAGGAAACACACTATTTCTCTCAAATTCTGTCTTAAGATAAATAAAGTTGCAGTGATATAGATTCTGAGAGACAGTGTCTAGCTTCCTCCAAGCCCCCTCTACTGGACATACTGAGATGGAGATTATTCTACCTGACTCCTACCCACCTCTCCTGGAATGACCAAGATAGGATGATGAGGATTCTCAGAGATATATATGAGAGCTGCCTTCTATCCTCTTCTGTAGGACAGACCTGAAGTGAAGAGCAAATGATTCCACTCCTAACCTAATCTTCAGGAAAGAAAAAGGATGGACAAAACGGATTCTAAAAGACAAACCCAGGCTTCCTCCACGTCCCATGCAACAGACTGAGGTAGAAGGGACACTCATTAATTTCTATCCTCCTCAGTAGGATGGATCAAGGCAAGGATAACATGGATTCTGAGAAACAGATACTAGCTCCCAGTAGCCTCTGCTGTAGGATAGGCTGTGCAGCAGAGTACATAGGGTCACTCCTAAAGTTAACCCAAAACATATCCAGGTTAGCATGCCATGAATTCGAGAGACAGGCTTGAGTGTCCTTTAAGTCTCTGTCATAGTATAGACTGAGGAGGTGAGCACCGTAGTTCACTTTGTGCCTCTTCTACTGAAAGATGTAGTTTGAAATATTAGAAGATGAGAGATATAAACAAGATTTCTCCATCTCTTTTAAACAAGCTAGACTGAAGAGTAGATGAAGCTATTTCTCACACTTATCCTTTTTCTGTAGCAAACAGATCAATGTGATAAGAAATCTGAATGTTCAGAAATAGACTGTCTCTCCCACCAATCTTTCTCTGTAGCATAACCTGATATAATGAGCATACTAAATTATTCATAACCTCCTCTCCAGCATGGGCCAAGCTTAGCACAATATGGATCCTGAGATACAGATACTAGTCACTCCAAGACTCTTCAGGACAGACATATGAGGTATGAAACCTAGTTTACTCCTAACATTAACTGCAAGGCTGATCAAAGAGTTAGGACAGCTAGGAGAGAAACTAACTTCCTCAGAGTCTACTGAATAGGTCAGAGAAAAGTAGAGAGTACATAATCTTACTTTTAATCTCCTCTACAGGACAGAGCAAAATTAACACAACATAGATTCTGAGGGACAATCATTTGTTGTTGACCTGTCCTATAGAGGATTTGTTGATAGAAGTTGTGTGTTCTGTCCCAAAGACCTTTCCACTGGTGAGGCTTGGAGGGAAATAATATCTGTCTCTCATAATCCATATTCTGTATTCTCTAAGTATTGATTAAGGTTAGCACAAAATGAATTCTGGGTGACAGACACTAGCACCCTACAAACATCTTCTTTATTGTAGAGTGAGGAGTAAAGCACACTATTCAACCCTCAGCTTGTTCCATAGGAGTGATCAAAAATAGGATGATGTGGATTCTGAGATACACACAGCCCCTTTCAAGTACCCTTTGTAGAACAGAAGGAGGAAGAAAACACTTTATTGGTTCCTTCCAAAAATTTTGCATAGGGCATATTAGGATAGGACAACTTGGATCTGGAAAGATAGACACTAGATTCCACAAAGCCACCTCCATGTACAGACTAAGGTGGAAAATACATTAGTTTACTCTTTCTCCTCCTTTCTTCAACATACAGAGTTAGAATTATATGAAGTCTGAGAGACGGACTCCATCTCCTTCTAATCTTCTTCATTAGGAAGACAGGAGTGAACAGCACACTAGTTCAACCTTAATCTCCACTGTTGCATATGCTGGGTGTTGCTACATACATTTTGAGATATAAGCTCCCTCCAAATGTTTTCCAAGGGATACACTATGGTGTAGAGCAGTTTTCATTCTATACTTATCTGAAGTATTGGTCATGGTTAATAGAAGAGGAGTTCAGAGATGCAGACAGGATAGTTCTCTACCAGCATCCTCAGCTGAGCAAGCTGACACTGTGAGTCAGCAATTTTATCCATCACTTTATCCAAAGGATACACAAAGTTTAGTACAGCATGCATTCTGGTAGAAGAGGGAGAGAGTAAGTGAGTGAGGGTGAGAGAGACAAAGATAGAGGTTCCATCTCTTTTCAAGCCCCCTTCCACATGTCAGATTGATCTAGAGAGCATACTCTTTCCCTCCTAACTTCATCCCTATGAAAGATGAGTGTTAGTAAAACATGGGTTCTGTGAGAAATGCACTAATTCCTTACAAACCTCTTTTATATAACAGACTTATTTGGAGAACATACTAGTTCATTACTTACTCTATATGATGGGTCAAGGAATATAGAATATGGATTATGAGAGACAGACACTATTTCCCTCCAAGCCTCAGCAGTGGAATAGTCTTTGGGACAGAACACACAACTTCTCTCATTAAATCCTCTACAAGACAGATCAAGTTACAGTTACATAGATTCTGAGAGACAGCTCCAAGCTTCCTACAAGCCTCCTCATTAGGACAATCTGGCATGGAGAGCACTCCTATCCATTTCTACATGACTGGTCAAGGAGAACATGACATGAATTCTCAGAGAAAGGACTAGTCCCTCCTCCCCCACAAATATATCATATAGGTCAGGCTGAGAAATAGAGTACACTAGTGCATTCTCAGATTATCTTCACTACAGACCATGGTTAGGACAACATAGATTCTGACAGATAGAATTAGCTTTCTTCAAACCTATAGGCTGAGGTGGAAACTGCATTAGTTCCCTTCTAAACTCATAAGACATATCAAGTAAAAAATCATAGAGTCTGAGAGTTCAACACTAGCTTGCCCCAAGCCTCCTTGACCATACACATGGAGGTGGAAAACATACTAGTTTACAGTTTATCTCATTTGCTGAACAGACAGAGGTAGAATGACATGGATTTTGAGAGACAAACTTAAGTTTGCTCAAACCTTCCTCATTAGGAGAGACAAGAGGGGAGAACACAATAGAGCACACCTCATACCCAACTTCCTCTGTTGTAGAGACCAGGTTTGAATTGCATGCATTCTGAGAGACTGATAGGTCCATCCCTCTCTTTTCCACAGAATATACTGAGTGAAGTGTAGTAGACTCTAGGTCACCTCTGTCCTTATCTGTTAAATAGGTCATGCATATTAAATCTTGGGTTCAGAATGAGAGAGATTACCTCCCTCCAATACTCTTTAGTAAACTGGACTGGGTTGGAGATCATCCTACTTCCCTCTTTAACTTCTCCATAGGAGAGATTAAGTTATGATGACATTGATTCTGAGAGACAGAGCCTAGCTTACTCCAAGCCCCCTCCATTGGATACACTGACAAGGAGAACACATTATATAATTCTTAACTCCCTATCTCAGACTGATCGAGTTAAAATGACAAGAATTCTGCTAGACATTAGTTTCCTTCAATCCTCCATCTGATAGACTGAAACACAGACCAAATTGACAACATGGATTCTGAGAAACAGACACTAGCTTCCTCTAAGGCTCATCCGTACAGCAGTCTGATTTGGAGGGCACACTCATTCACTACTATCCTCCTGTCTAGGACAGATCAAGGTTAGGACAATATTGACAAAAGTTTCTGTCCTGCCTTGTCCCACAGCTATTCAGTTCCAAAGAAACACAAAGCAGCCTACATTAATTATAAACTGTTTGACCTATTAGCTTGGGCTTCATATTAACTAACTTTTACATCTTAAATTATCCCATAATTCTAGTCTGTGTTAGCCATGTGTCTTGATACTTTTTATCAGTGAGGCATTCTCATATTGCTGCCTCTGTATCTGGGTGACAACTGCAGACTGAGCCTTTTCTCTTTCCAGAATTCTTCTATCTTGTCACCCTGCCTATACGTTCTACCTGACTACTGGTCAATCAGCATTTTATGAAACCAATACAAGTGACAAATTTTTACAGGGTACAAGACCATTGTCCCACAGTAGAACAACATGGATTCTCAGTGACAGACAGTATCTCCCTTAAACCCTACTCTGTACGATAGATATAGAACTAATGTGGAGAACACGTTAGTTCTTTTCTGAACTCCACTACAGTACATATAAAGTCAGAAAAATGGGACTTTGAGACTCCGTCCCTGGTTTCCTCCAGTCTACCTTATTTGAGTAGACTAGACTGGAGAGCAATACTAATTTGTTCCTAACATTTTCCTTAGCTTGAAAGACAAAAAAACAGCATAGATTATGGATTCTGAGAGACAGTTGCTAGCTTCCTCCAATCTCCAATCTTAGGATAGACTGGACTGGATAGCACACTACTTTACTCCTCATATCCTTTGTTGCACAGACTGTGTTTAAACTGCATTCATTGTGAGAGACAATACTAGCTCCCTTCATCTCTTTTCCATAGGATGTACTTAGGTATAAAGCATTCTGTGCAAATTCTATTCTTAGCTGTAGGATAGATCACAGATTAAAAAACAACTGCATTTTAGAGACAGACACTAAATCCATAATAGTCCCCTCAGTAGAACAAAATGGGGATGGATATACTAGTTCATGCTAACCATAGGACCTACTGAGGTCAAAACAACATAGATTATGAGTGAGAGGAGGACAGAGAGGCAAAGAAAGGCAAGAAAAAGAAAGAGATAGAGGTAGAGTGGTAGAGGGAGAGAAAGAGATAGGAAGAGAGGGATAGAGAGAGATATTAGCTCCTTCCAAGCCCCTTTCACAGATATGAGTTATCTGGAAAGCATATTAGTTCATTTCTCATCTTATTCATGTGACAGACGAAGGTTAACAAAACACCTATTCTGTGAGACAGACCCTAATTCCTAACAAAGCCCTTCTGTAGTACAGACTTACATGCAGGACATCCTAGTTTATTCCTAACTTTATCTGTATGACAGATCAATGTTTATATAATACAGATTCTCTGAGACAGACACTAGATCCCTCAGGGCTATTCCTTTGAACGTATTGATGTGTATAGCACACAAGTTCACTTCTTACTTTCCCTGTAAGATAGTTTACTTTAGCAATACATGGATACTGAGAGACAGAAACCAGGATGCCCCAACATTTCTCGATATGACATACTTAAGTGGAGAGTATAAAATTTCACCCCTATTTTCTATAGCTGTTCAGATCAAGGTTGGCATACTATGGACTTTAGAGTTTCACAGTAGCTCCCTATAATCCTTTTCTCTGGAACAGACTATTTAGATGTGTATGTTAGTTTCTTGCTAATTTTTTAAGTAGAACATATCAATATTAGGACAATGTGTATCCTGAGAGACAGATGCCAGCTTTCACCAATCCTACTATATTGGACAGACTTCAGTACTAAGCACCATAGGTCACTCCTGCCCTTGTCCATATGACAGGTCAAAGTCAGGACAGCATGGATACTGAGGGATGGACAGTATTCCCTTCTAAGCCTCCTGTAGGACAGACTGATGTGTAGAAAATACTAGTTTACTCCAAACTTCCCCCATAAAGCAAATCAAGTTTAAGATGACATTGGTTCAGAGAGACAGACATGCACTCCGCAGAAGCCTCCTCTGTAGGATGGATCAGGTATAGATGATGCTACATTCCTCCTGTACAGATCTATAGGATAGTTCCAGGTTAGAACTATGTGGATTCTGAGAGACACACACTAGTTCCTTCTAAGTCTCCTCTGTCGGACAGGCTGAGAGGGTGCTAGTTCACTCCTCTGCTCATTGTTGGAGCAGACAAAGATTAAGACATTATAGACCCTGAGACACAGAAAGCTCGATATCTGTAAGCCTTCTCAGTGCACTAGAATGACATGGAGAACATGCTAGTTTACTTGGAAAGGTATCATAGGACAAACTGGAGTAGTAAGCAAATTATTTCTTTCCTAATCTTTTCCGTGGGGTAGATCAAGTGAAGACAACATGGACTCTGAGAAATGAACACCAGCTCCCTCGTGCCCTCCTTTATAGGATAGACTCAGTTTGAGAGCACACTTGTTTAAACATTTCCTCCTTCTTAGTAGTCATCAAGTTAAGATGACATAGATTCTAAGAGACAGACGTGAGCTCCATCCATGTCTCTTTCCATGTGATAGACTGTGGTACAACGCTTAGTAGCTTGTTCTTAAACTTATCCATAAGGAAAGAACAAAGTTGTCACAAAATAGATCCTGAGAGACAAATAATGCATCCTTCAAGCCCTGCAATGTGTATAAAATTGAATCTGGCAACACTCTAGTTCACGCCTATCCTATTTATAAGTTCAGATAAAGTTAGGACAACAAAGAGTCTAAGAGACACACTGACTCTTTCCAATCAGCCTTTGTAGAGCAAACTGAGTTTTACAGAATACTAGTTTATACCTTTTTTCCTTTACAGTAAAAGTCAAGTAAGGATGGCATGTATCCTGAGAGACAGATACTAGCTCCATTCGATTGTTATTTTCAGGACAGAATGAGTTTTAGAGCACAGTTGTTCAGTCTTCCATTCCTTCATAGTACAAGATAAGTCAGGACATTTTAGATTCTGAGAGATACTAGCTCTCTTCAAGCTTCGTTAGAAGGATAGAAAGAGGTGGTGTGCATCTGAGTTCCCGTCTGTTACCAGAAGGACTGATCTGGAATTAGACAAAAGGGTTTCTGAGGGACAGATATAGCTCCCACATATTCTCTTCTATAGGACAGCATGATGTGGAGATCAATCTTGTTCACTCCTATTCTCCTACAAAGACCAATCAAGGTATAGAAGATATGGGGGAGAGAGGGGGTATACTCAATTTCTACAAGCCTCCTCTGTAGGGCTGAATAAAGGTAGAAAACATGCTAACTCATTCCTGCCCTCCTTCTTAGGACAGGTTATAGTTGATAAAGCATTCATAGTTAGATCCAGACACCTTCTCCCCCCAAGCACCCTCCATAGGACATACTGAGCAGTTCAGTAATACTAGTTCACTCTATCCTCTTTTGTAGGATCCAGGTTAGTGAAGCATATATTCCGAGGGAAAGATACTCCTTCCCTCCAGTCCTGCTTTTAAGGACAGAGTTTGAGAACACTCTAGTTTACTCCTGTAATTTTTTCGCCCAATTTCTGTCTACTGCGGAGGATATAGTGAGGTGGATAGCACGCTAGTTCATTGTTCACTCCAACCATTCTCAGAATGTTAGATCAATGTTTGTATGACAGGCACTCCAAACTTCTTCCTTAGGATGTACTTGGAAAGCATACTAGTTCACTATTCTCCTTGTCAGTACAACCAAGCAAGATTGTCATAACATAGATTCTGAGAGACAGATAATAACTCCTACTGTGTCTTCTCTATAGGACAGACTGCTGTTCACAGTACACTAGTTCAGTCCCAACCTTCACAATAAAATGGATAAATGCTTTTCAGAAGCCTCCTTTGTATGCTGTATTCATCTGGAGAATATACAACTTCACTCCACAACTTATCCATAGGGTAGGTTTAAGTTAAGGCAATATAGATTCTGAGAGAAAAATCCTAGCTCCCTGCATGCTTTGTCCATTGGACAGACAGAGGTGCAGTACATACTAGTTCACTAGTAATCCATTGCAGAACATATCAATGTTCTGATTACATGGATTATGAGAAATGTCATTAGCAATATCCAGTTCTTTGTATATCTGATATTCTAATGTATGGAGCATACTAGAAACTCCTGTATTTTTCTGTAGTATGGACAACCACCATTAGGAAAACCTGAATTCTGAGAGACAGACCCTATAGACTGAGGAGGAGAACACACTGGTTCACTCTCATAGATGCTGAGAGAAAGACACAGAATCACTCCCAGCATCCTCATAGGGCATACTGAAGTAGAAAGTGCACTAGTTGACTCCTAACCTCTTTTGTCAGAAAGATCAAGTTAGGACAACATGGATGCAGAGAGGCAGATGCTAGCTTTTTCCAATCCTATTGTAGGAGAGATTGAGTTTGACGTATATTAGTTTACTCCTATTCCTCATGTACCAATTAAAGTTGGACGACATAAATTCTCAGAGACAGATATTATTTTAGTATAAGTCTCCTCAGTAAGATAGATTGAGTTGGAGGTCTCACTGGTTCATCCTAGCCTCCCCATTAGGAAAGATCAAGATTCGTGTCACATGGATTGTGAAAGTTGTGCCCTTCATGCCCCTATAGGACAGAATAAGTTGGAGGACACTCTAGTTCATCCCTATCCTTTTTAAGATGACTTGCCAAGGTTAGAACAACATGGATTCTGAGACACAACACTAACTCCCTCCTTACCTTCTCTGAATGATTTACTTATAGAAGATACAATATTTCATTCCTAAAGGTGTCCATTGAAAGGATTCATATTTGAACAACATGGATTCTAGGATACAGAAACTATCTCCTCTGCAGTACATACTGAGTTGGAGAGAAAATAAGTGTACTCCTGACCTTCTTCATAGGGTGTATCAAGTTAGGTGAACATGGATTCTGAGTGATAGACACTGATACACTCAAAGCCTCCTCCATAGTACATTCTGCCACGAACACTCTAGCTCTCTCCTATTCTTTCCTGACCACTGTTAGAGAATCATGGATTCTGAGAGACAGACACTAGCTCCCTTCAAGCCTCTTGGGTAGGACAGAAGTAGATGCTAGTTTATTCCTAACCTCATCCACAGGACTCATTAAGGTTAGGACAACCTGGAATCTGAGGGAGATAAGCTAACCCCCTTTTACATACCTTAGCAAGGCCTACTAAAGTGGATTTTCTTACCAGTTCACTTCTAATCTCTGCAGTAGGGCAGATTAAGTTTAGTATGATATGGCTTCTTAAATACAGACATTATCTCCATTGTAGCTTGCTATGTAAGACAGAGAGGTGGAGAGCACACTACTTCATTCAGCCTCCTCTGTAGGACAGACCTTGGTTAGGAAGATATGAGTTCTGAAACAGAGACACTAGCTCACTCCCATCCTAGTCTATAACATAGACTGAAGTAGGGGATGTGCTAGTTCACAATATTCCCTAACTTTCTCCATAAGACAGATCAAACTCTTTACAACATGGGTTCTGTGGGATAGACGCTATCTTCCTTCAAGTCTCTTTTACAGGACATACCAGGGTGGAGAGCGCGCTACTTTACTCCTATTCTTGTTCCTATTCCAGGTCAACATTACCACAGCACAAATTCTATGAGGCATACACTAGAAATTTCTAAGCCACCATTCTTGGGCATGCAAAGTTGGAGAGCAAGCTACATCACTTCTAATATCCTTCCAGATCAAGTTAGGATGGCATAGATTCTCAGAGACAGACACTTACTCCCACCAAACCTTCACTTGCTGGGAAACTGTAATGGAGAATATCCTAGCTCTCCCCTATCCTTATACAGAGGGCAAACCTTGGTTACAACATGAATTCTGACAAACAGAAGCAGACATCCTCCTTGTGCTCGAGCCTCTGCTGTGGGGCCTAGTAATTTAAGAGTGTATAATAATTCAATCTTAACCTTCTCTATAAAACAGATCAAGTTTAGTACAACACACATATTGAGAAACCACCAATATCTAGTTCCAAGCCACTTCTGTAGTACAGTGTGAAGCAGAGTGCACACTAATTCCCTCTCAGCCTTATTGGTAGGCTCAATCTAGGTATGAATGATATGTATTTTGAGAGATAGGTGGTATTTTTGTTTTTTTTCTTCAGGATTTAAATAATTGCCTTTTTTTTTTGGTAATTTAAAGTAATGTAATCTCTAGCTCCTGCAGATAGGAGTAGGATCACCATGTATCTCAAATAGTAGGTGAAATAATAGAAAAGGATAATTACTCCACCTTAGGGTCGTCCTAATATCATGTCCATTTTTTAAAGTTGTACATCTATTACATTATTATCAGGTTTTTCCAGATAGGAAACAAGTACGACAAGTCCTCTTGGTTATTATTTATTTTTATTTCATGAGCACATTTTACATTAGCAGGGTTTTTTTTGACAATTTACCATATTTAAATTGGTTTTAAGTTCCTATAATACAGAGAATGAAAGAGAACAAAAATTTAAAATTCAGTAGGTAATCATATTAAATAGTTTCCTTTTGCTAATTTCTTTTACTGTAACTGGAAAGCTCAAAAGCAAAACAAAACTTTAGGAAAAAAGTAAACCATTTGTGAGGATGTGAGAAAGAGCACAGAGAACGCATTGAACTGATCCCTTCTTGGATAGAAAGAAAAGTTCAGTGACAGACTCAAACTACTGGTCTGCTTCAAATAATAGAGAGTAGCAACTGTTGGAAAAGTATGCGGAGTTTGTGTGGTAGTCAGCTGCATGAGATTCTCTGATCTATTGCAGGCTTATCAAATTCACATCAACTGCATGCCTTTGCCCAAGGTAGTTGACTGTTGGGGCAGTTAAGGGAGTTAGTGGCTTTCCTAGGGAACAGAAACCAACCTTATAAGATTCCTGAGCAATGCTGAATTTAGGTTTCTTTTTATCCAATAACAAGTCTTCTGTTTACCTGGCCGGAGTCCTTCTATTTAGGACATTGTCACCAACACTACCATTTTAGGGCCCACTTTCGACCAACAGAGGCCTAGTGTTGTGCCATTAGTTGGGGAGAGAGAGAAAGAGAGAGAGAGAGAGAGAAAGAGAGAGAGAGAGAGAGAGAGAGAGAGAGAGAAAGAAAGAGAGAGAGAGAGAGAGAGAGAGAAAGAAAGAGAGAGAGAGAGATTGAAAGAAAGAGGCGAGAGAGAGAGAAAGAAAGAAAGAAAGAAAGAAAGAAAGAAAGAAAGAAAGAAAGAAAGAGAATGATAATCAGAAGGCTCAGAAGGACTAGAAATTTCTTTAGATACCACCATAGTCAGTTTATGTTAACTGGCTACATTAACTAAGATGGTGGCCAAGTCACATGACTGCTTCCATCTTTACGAGTTCATCATCTAAAGTGGTGACAAACCACATGATTGCTTTTTACTCAAAGTAAACCCAACTTCCTGATAATGTGAACCCATCTCCTATCAGGTACAAGTCCCTTTAGGATCCACAGATCTCACCTATTAAATATTGACTGTTAGACCCTTTAAATAAACAGACACTTTAGTTAGAATTTATAAACAAAAAAGCAGTTTCTATGACCTTAGCCAGTAGGACACCAATTTTCAAAATAGATAATAAAAAAAAAACAAATAGGCAAACAGAGGAAGGAATTCCATAGCCTCAGCTCAAGGGATCAGGGGATATAAGATCAGTTTCAGCATTTGCAAATAGCTTCTAGGGAGAGGGAAAGGAGACATTTAACCATCATCCAACTTTCATTCACAGCAGTAGTTAGCTTGGCTCACTTTCAAGGTTGGAGAGGAGATAGTATATGGAATATAAGCACCTATCCAAAGGTCTGTCTTTCTTCTAGTAGAGAATAGTTTTCCTAAAAATATCTCCCCTTTAGGCACCTGAATAAGTTTTCCGCATGAATAGATTGAGGTACCATGACTATGGAGCCAGGTCTTCTGTTAATAGTTTAGGTTTAAGTATGTGTTCTCTGATCTCTTGTCACTGAACAGTTTAACTGGCTTCCTAGGGTACACAAAGTTGAGTCTGAGGAGATTCTCCTTGTTAGAGAGAGGAAAATAAAATTAATGCCCTGAGCTAGGGTGGAGGAAGGGTACTGGCAGCTTACCGGTCACACAACCCTATCCCTTTAGGGTTTGAGCTGATTTCTTTCTTTGATGAGTCCAGTGGTCCACGAAAGAAATCCCAGATGAGAACTAAAATGATACAGAGAATGATAGAAGTGAGTGGTCTTGATTAGGGTTTTCTCTCCACTAACTGAACTAAAACACAAGAAAATTTTCAGGCCAAACAGGCAGCAGCTGTCAATGCTCAAATATAGCAAGGAGAATCAGCAGTTTAGGAACAGGTATTTAACTGGGGATGAGGATCACACATGTGGAGCAGGCACACAGAGAAAATGACCCTCTGCAAAGCAGAGGGAGGATTCAGAAAGCTGAAGAATGCTGTCTCTATACTCACGGGCTGGGGTTTTAAAGCTTCGGAAGAGTTTTCTTCCCCTAATTTGGAGCTGGTCAGTTTGGAGAAAGATAGGATGTTTGACTGGCTAGTAACTACCATTAGCATGTCCTAATCAAGCCTTGAACTTGTGGAGGTAGTCATATCAGTAGGGAGATTGCTGGTGGGAGACAAAAGCTAACACAGCTTTTGATTTATGTTGTCAGGTTTTGGTCTCAAATCAGGAAGGTGAGGATGAAACCAGTCATGCCAGCCATCTTGGGAGTTGGCCACCTTTATTACCTGGCCATAGCTGCTCCCCCTATCTGTCTGCCTACCAGGGAGTCTTTCTAACACCTAGTCTCTCAGTTTGATAATTTACTTCCCCCAAGCAAACTCCAACTTCTCACATATCTCCTCTGTATCCCCTCCCAAATTAATATCCTTTCCTATATTTTTCTTTTTAGTTCACTGAGTTGAATTGCTTTTGAAACTGGGGGGAGGGGTCACAACCTCTGCCCCAAACCAGGTTTGGCCACAAGTCATCAACAATCAAATTAAAGCATCAAATTGACAGTTGAAAGAAAAAAAATATTTAATATAGCCACATTGTGAAGAGGGAAAAGGAGCCACTGAACATCCCAAGTCAATCAATCAATTGGGTTCACGAAGTGAGATTAATGGCTTAAACAAAAGACCAAATGTATAGATATCTGATGAGCAGTCCTGATCAACCCACCATTGACCTATGAATTACTGTACTTTATTTATCCTGGAAGGTGCCTTAACAAGTTGTTAGGAGTGTCTAAATCTTTTTTGAGGGAGACAGGTTCCTCCACTGAATAGGGCATTTTCCTTCTCTCGGCATATGTTTCCTAGGGAAAATGAGATGCCTATGTGCCATTTTACAATATTTTCATTTCTGTCAGACCTGTAGCACATTAAGTGCTGCCCACATGTTCATGAATGAGATGCCACATCCTAATATAAAATTGATTCTATCCCCAGCCACCAGTAACTGTCATTATATCTCAGCTGAAGATGGCAGCTTTTGATCCCCTCCCCCAATACACACTGGAATATTCAATGACAGATATTCTGCAGGCATTCTCTCTCTAAAAACACAGCTGCTCTGAATTCATGAGTGTAATGGGCATGTCATATCTTGATGACAGCATTTCGCTCCTATCTTCCTTAACCAATGGCAGTTACAATCTTTCCAACTCCTCTTTCATGGCAAGTGGGACTTCATGGAACTGAAAAGCTTCTACAAAATAACAAGTAACAGTCAATCTATTGGAAAGAAAATTTGCAGATTGGGTGACAAATATTGTCCAGAAATACATCCCATAAAGTAAAAATATCTAGAATATATATACGAAACACTTCTAAACAGAATATAGTTTACGTAGCTGTGATTGCCCTACCTGACATTTCAGTAGGTTGTCCTAAAGAGTTTAGAATAAGGCCTACAAAGACTGAACCATTATTTGTCCCTTCAGGAGATGCTATCATGTCTATTATTGTGAGGTTTTGTTAGAACTGAAAATAATGTGAGCCCTAATTTTTGTCAATAGATCATTGCTAAACAAAGTGAGCAGACCTTTAGATTTCATAGAGAACTTATGAGTAAAGAGTAAATTATTCCACCCAAAACACAAAGGTAGAATCAAATGTTTGGTTGCAGTAGTTCATTTATTCCTATTATCCACCAAGAGTAAGGGAGGTTAATTGCCTGGTATATAATATTAAGAACTGAGTAGAAAGTCCTGCTTTCAAGGAAAAAAAAAGTAAGGCCCTTTTTTAAAATTCAGAATTACTTGAGGTTCTTTTCCATTGATGATGATCATCGAGTTTCAGGTAAACTAAATCCAAGGCCTTCTTCAATTCAAGGACAATATTTGGGGATCTAGTCCATATGTTCTTGCATTTTTTGAGCTATCAGCACTCTGGTGTCCTATCTTGCCATGTTTAGGAAAAATAAATGTCTTAAGAGCACACCGGATATTCAGATTTCTGTCCAGTCGTCTGTCAAATAACAGAACATATATTTGCCAGTTTATTTCTACCTGGAAAGGAAGTAACAGGGTTCATATCATGCCATAAAGCTTTATGCCTTTTAATTCTAATCCCTCTGGCTCTTCATTTTTCTCAGTTTCAGCCTATATTTATTCCCTTTGTTCTTCTGGATTTTGGTTATAGTAAACAGTTGCCTCTTACAGTTAACAGTTAGAGTTAACAGGTTAGTAGTAGAGACTAAGTTCTCAATGATGAGTTTTATAATTTCCTTCTGATGTTAGGAGTATAATGAGTAAAGAGTGTGTCTAGAAGAAGGATCTTATTTTTTAAAGGGATCTGTTGCAACGCACTTCTTATTTTCTTTTTATCATTTATTTTACATACCGACTACAGTTCCCCTCTCTCTTCTCCTCCTGTGTTCCCTCCCTCCTCCTCCCATCTTGTCCCCCCATCCACTCCTTCCCCATCTCCATTCAGAAAGAGGCAGGCCTCCCACGAGCATCAACAATACATAGTGCATCAAGTTGAGCTAGGACCAAGTTCCTCCCTTGCATCAAAACTGACCAAGACAACACAGCATGGGGAATAGGTTTCCAATAGGCAACTCATGCACCACTGATAGGTCCTGATCCCACTGTTAGGAGCCCCACAAACAGACTAAGTTACACAACTGTCCCACACAGCAGCATACTTCTGTATGGTCATTTTAAGGCATTCTAAAATAGCAGTAAATTTTTCATTAGACTTCAAATGAGTCGTTGTCAGTTACTGGTCATTCTCTCTCACAAATTACTTGAATTGTGTACTTATAATTTATAAGAACAAATTAACCTGTTTTTAAAGGCTCTATGACAAAATTAGTCCTTATTCTGAATGATGTATCTGAGAGACAAATCCGTGTCATTGAAATGGAAGTTTAAATAATTCTAAAATATCTCTTTCACACAAGAGCCTAGTAAATCAAAGGAGCATATCCTACCTGATTCCGTGATGGCTTCAGATAGTAAGGATAAGTTCCCTGACCAGTGAATACTAAAATATACATGTGTCCTGGGAAGCAGGTAGATCATTTCTTGATGCCCTGCTTGACCCTTGAGTTGTTTTGGTTGCAGAGACTAAGGTACATAAGCTTCCTGAGGATCAGAAATGTCATGTGCTGCCTGATGCTGAAATTTCTTTAGTGTCAACAAGAAACAAACTTTATAGTTTGATTTACTTTTTTCTTTACTTTTTTTCTTCTTTTAATTTGTCATTTGGGCCTCATAAAAAGTACAATCACTTTTTTCAAATACAGTATGAATTTCCTTCCTGTAATCTGGAGAAATTAGGAAGGAACCGAAAAAGAATCCTTCCTCCTGGCCACAATGTATCAGATGTTAATATTCATAGAGGAATTCCTAAATTCCCTACTAGACCCAGTTAGCACATTATACAAATTAAATACTGCATACACAATAGAGTTCATCAGTTGAGGACTATTATTATGTTTTCAGTGTAATAGAGGAAACCCATTACCTTAATTACACGCCAATGTAGGCCCATGAAAATAACCATTGGTCTTTTAAAAGCACTCTTAGGTTAGGTTAACATGGAAGTGGCAAAAGGCAGAAGTGCAAGCAGAGAAAGTGATCAGAGGCATATATTCCCTAACTTAGGAAAGAAAAATAGATCTCTTGTTCAAGAATAGCAATGAAAATACTAATGGAAGTGTTAAGCGGAAAGTGAAAGGTTTTGAATTTCTCTTCAAGGAGAATACTGAAGAGGATGGTCTGCATGAATAAAAAGTTCATTAGAATAGTTATTAACACCACGGGAAGGGAGACAGACAGACAGTAGCATGATGGAGGGCTGAAGAGAAGTCAGGCCCATAAGGAAGAGTGGAGGCTACTACTTAGACATCTCAGTGGAAGGAGGAAGGCTTAAGAGCATGATCCTTGAGATATGTTATCTGATTCTCCACCAGGCAACAAGGGAAGGGAATTCTTAGGAAGTCACCTGGGACCCTGAGGAAGTGGGGAATTTAGAGAGGAGGAGCACATCTAGTTGAAGTGTGTCCGTTAAATGAGTAAGTAGGGATACATTGCCACTAGTAGCCCTTTGATATCCCTTATGTTTTGGAATCTAGCAACATCACTGGGGGAAATGAGAAATACATGTGCACAGTGAATCTGTAAGCTAATTAAAGATGTGCAGACAAGTTTTCAGTAGGAGGCTAGACAGTAGCTATGAGACTAGGGAAATAATATAATAACATTGCAGGAACTGGGGCCTGAGCAGCAGTTAGGTATGGATTCTAAAATAAAGGAGCAGAAAATTCTATAATCTGAACCCAAGGGAGAGGAGTCCATGTTTTACCATTATAAAAATTGAGGAAATCCAATCATAATTAGATTGAAATAAACAGGCTTAGTATAATCTCCTTTGGCCTCCACTTGCACCTCCGATTCTCATGATCACCATTAAAATAGTTCAGAGGAGGCGCACAGTGTGAAACAGATAAAATAAACAGACATTGATGCATAGCACAGTTGTATATTCTTAAGGTGAGATATGAGAAGTGGGCATTTGCAGTGGAAAAAAAAAAGCATTTTAAGGGAAAACACTTCCAAAGATGAGAGTAGGCAGTAGCCAGAGAAACCATTGTGAAATTATACATGTTTTAGACAGGTTTGTACTATTTCTAAAGTCTCTCAAAGCGAAAGATTTCTTTGGGGTCATATTTCCATCGAAAGATGAGGCTAAAAGGCCCATTTGGATTGAATCTCTGTTTTTTCCATAACCCTAACCCTAACCCTAACCCTAACTTGGATTGACACTTAATCGAGTTCTTTCCTGAAAACTGCCTGCTGGATTTCTTCTAAATTTCCTGGAAGATCCCAAAGTTACGTGTCTACATTGGCCATTCTTTTGACCTGTAATGATATTCATTAGGTTCATTTTCTACCTTTATAACTGATGAATTGATAAAGAAAAAAGGTCAATCCTCATGGGAAAATTACTAAATCTGAGGATATTATTAAAAATCACATGAAAATCAAGTATTGTATAAGCTATTATTTAACCCTACACAGTGGGTTAACTACATGGACCTACATGAACCAGAAAGCATAGGTGGCTGGGTGCCAGGTATAAAAGGAATGATATTCCTCATCTGGAGTTGTTGGTCATGAATGCCCCAGAACCACCCCTAAACAATATAGGTTATTGACTTTGTTCTCTTTTGCCCACCAGAACTTAATGGTAATATCCTGAACACACCACACATTTTCTATTTCAAGACATGGAGATTGGTGCTGATCATGTAACTTCCTCCCTGCTGGATAACTTTTGTACTACCAGAAGGTGCTATGTGGGCTGCTGTGGGTATGGATGGAAGGATCATCAGTCATTGTACCTAACTAAGAATATTGCATACTATATTAATGAACAAACTAGAAAGATATGTCCCTGAATGCAATAGTGGCACAAACTTTCTGGGAATACTCAGCTCCTTAAGAGTGAATTTAAAGGCTACTCTATAGAAAGCAACACATGCCTGCTGCTGTAAGCTTTGTCGAGAACACATGGTTACAGAGTTCCAAGACCCCAGTATTGAACCTAATACTATTATTTTGTTAAATGAATGAAGTATCAAGCTGCACTCTAAATTTATCCCTCAATAACTACAGATTAGGGCAGTTCTCAGACCTCCTCGGAGACCTTTTTGCAGTAGATTGTGGTTGACAAGGACCTTTAAAACTGGTCATCCTGGAAAAAAATAAGGGTGTGTGGATGGGGATATTTGCAGCCCTCTTCTCACAACCCTGGTACCATTGCAGGGAGCATTTAAAAAGATTTTATGACTCTGAAGGTGCAGATGACAAGAGTGAAATCGGGCTCTCAAGACATGACAGAGTCATTGCTCTCACAAATTCCCAGCCGTCGTGGTTGCATGCAGAAGGCCTGTGTAAGATTATGGCAGGTCATATTCCAGTATACTTGGTGACTAAGCATTCAAATATATGCCAGTATGGTTTTCATTCACATTAACTGTCAGACTTTTCTAGAAGCCACCAACTGTCAGGAGTTTGCCAGTTAGATTTCGGAGCCCTCCCACAGTTCATCCTTGAATATGGGGGGGCGTTCAGGAGTCTGTACCTCTAACTGACAAACTACTGACAGTTGGTGGCTTATAGAGAAGTGTGACAGTTAATGTGAATGAAAACCAAACTCTCATGTACTTGAACACTTAGTCACCAAGGAATGCAACTGTTTGGGAAAGATTAGGAGGAGGGACCTTGTTAGAGTAAATATGCCCTTGGTGGATGAAATATGTCACTGAGGGTAAGTTTTGAGGTTTACATTCCCACATCAGGCCCCATCTTTCTCTCTACCCACTTCTGATGGATCAGTATGTAAGCACTCAACAACTGGCCCAGTGCCATGCCTGCCTGAATCCTGCCATGATGATCATAAATTAATTTCTTAAAATTATAGGCAAGCACCCAATTGACTAGCGATAAAAAGGTCCAGAGACTCTTTCAAGTCTCTGACTTGCATCTTGAAGTCCTGAAGTGAGATTACAGTTTAGCTAGAGGGCCAGGAATGTTGACATATAAGCAGTTGTGGTCAAGAGGTGGCATCTTAGCTCACCCATCATTGTCTAATCTTAATAGTCTTATCTGGCAAGGTGGTTGGATAGTAAGAATTGTGTGAAATCACTTTAAGGAGACAAGGTTTTCCTCTGGCTAGAGAGCATTGCTTTACCTGGCATGAGATTTCTGTGGAAATATCCATTACGTTGAAGTCTATTATTTCACTATTCTGAAAACATCAAACTACACAAGTGTCTCATTAGTATATCCTCATTTCTGCTAGGCCTGTTATGGAAGCTGCCCACTCTGAAAGCCCTACTAAACCCCAAATTTCTTAGAAAGGTTAACCAAGGTTAAAGCTGTCACTTCCAATTACCATTGCTTTCTCCGAGATGTGATTAGTATATTCTAGTATGCTGAGTGTTTGGTGCTTCTGGGAAGATTTCCTTACTTACATTTTATGGTGAGGTATAAAACCAACACTCAAAAACAGTTGCCTAACAGGTAATGAATGAGTGTATCTTCTATTTGTGGGGATAACTGTTACTCACACACATCTCCTTAGATAGGTTGAGACAATTCATACTGTTAAGTTTTGCCCTGTTCTTGCAAAATACATAGATCATGGAGCACATTCTTCTTTGTCCTTATCTATGAGATAAGGTAAGAGGAACAATTCAGATTCAGTGCTCCATACATTACATCTATGTGTCTTACAGTGCATATGTGGTATGACCCTGAAGTCTGTGAGATCCAAAATCCCTTCTTTGTTGTATGTTTACCCAAATTCCCTTATTTTTTATATATCACACCAAATTCCTTGTCTAGCCTCTATCCCTATAGTATACAATACGTCAGCTTTTCCATATTCAACCCCAAAGATCCTTCCTAAGTCTCTTCATATACCCAACTGAGTCAATTTTCTAGGCCTCAACTATTTGAGACCAAGGTGTGTTTCTTATCATACACCCAATCAAAGTCCATCTTTAAAGTATACTGAAAGTTGCCTATCTGACACAAAACATTGGGAAACCAAAATCTCTCCCATATCATATACCAACCCAAAGTCTCTCTCTCTCTTTACATACACCCACTGTTTCTGCCCTCATCCTTATGAGACCATATCCCTCCTTTGTCTTCTGCCCACCGAAACTCCCTCTCTTGCCACAAAGCCAACATTTCTTCCCTAAAACCTTATAAGACACAAATCCTTCCCCTGTCATTCACCCAACCGAACTCCCTCTCTTGCAATATACCCAATATTTCTGGACCCATCCTTCCAAGACCCTCATTCCCCCCTTCCCATATACCAACCCTAACTCCATCTCTTATAATATGCCCACCATTTCTGCCCCCAAACATGTGAGACCTAAACATATCACTTTTCATATGCATACCAAAAACATCCTCTCTTGTTTTATACCCATTCAAACTCTGTTTCTTGGAATATACCAATCATATGACTCCACACCTTGAGGTATATGAAATACCCCCGGTCACACACTAACACAAACTCCCTCTCTTGGCATATAAACATCATTTTGCCACCTGCTTTGTGAGATCCGAAACCCTCCATTGTCATGCAAACTCTTTCTCTTGCTACATACTCACCACTGCTGCCCCCAAAGTGTGTAAGACCCAAATACCTCCCTTGTCATATGCCCAGCAAAGCTACCTCTGTTGCTATATACCCACCATTTCTGACCCCATCTTTCTGAGACCCTAATCCCACCCTTGTCACATAATAACCCAAACACCTCTCTTGCCATATACTCATGATATCTGCCCCCTGAGTGTTTAAGAATCAAATACTTCTCTTATCATCTACCCACCCAAATCTCTCTTACCATTGACCCATCATTACTCTCCCCATAGTATGTGAGACCCAAATCCCTTCCTTGTCATATACCCATCCAAACTCCCTGTCTTGAAATGTACCCACCATATCTGCCCAAACCTTGATCCACAAATCTCTGCCTTATCCTCTACCTAACCAAACCTTTCTTGCCATTTGATCACCGCAACTTTCTCCAAAGAATGTGCTACCCAAATCCCTTCCTTTTAATCTAACCATATTCCCTCTCTTGCCATATACCTGCCATTTCAGTCCCCATCTTTATGAGACCCTAATCTCTCTCTTGCCATATGTCCACCATTACTCCCTGCAGAGTGTCTGAGATCAAAATCCCTCCCACGTCTTTTACCCTCCCAAATTCTCTCTCTTGCCATATACCCACCATTTCTGTCCCCAAAGTATGTAAGAATCATTTCCCTCCCTTTTCATCTAACCTATCTTGCCATATACCCACCATTAATCCCCCAAAGTATATGAGACTCAAACTCCCTTTTGTCTTCTACCCACCCAAGCTCCCTCTCTTGCCATACACCTGCCATTACTGCCTAAGCCTTGTGAGAACCAAATCTCTCACTTGTCAGCTACTCACCCAAGCTCCTTTTCTTGCCATATACTCATTTCTGTTACCAAAGTATATGAGAATCATACCCCTCCCTTGTCATCTAACCCCTCTTGCTATATACCCACCATTAATCCCTCGAAAGTGTGAGAGACTCAATCCCTCCCTTGTCATTACCCACCCAAACTCCTTCATTCCATGCACCCAGCATTACTGCCCCAAACCTTGTGAGACCCAAATTCTTCCCTTGAATTCTACCCACCCAAACTCCCTCTATTTCCAAGCACCCACCATTGCTGCCCCAAACCTTGTGAGACCCAAATGCCTCCCTTGTCTTCGACCAAGCCAAACTCCTTCTCTTTCAATGCACCCAGCATCAATGCCCAAAACCTTCTGAGGCCCAAATCCCTCACTTGTTCTACCCACCCAAACTCCCTCTCTTTCCATGCACCCACCATTATTGCCCCCAACCTTATGGAACCCAAATCCCTCTCTTGTCTTCTACCCACCCAAACTCCCTCTCTTTCCAAGTAGCCACCATTACTACCTCAAACCTAGTGAGAAAAAATGTCTCCATTGCCATTCACCCACCCATATTCCCTCCCTTCCTCTACACCCATCATTGTTTCTCCCCTTTCCTGCTTTCACCGAAAGTCACTCACAAGGACATATAATTTGTCAATTAAATTGAATTTATTTTTAATTTAATAAATTTATATCAATGCAATTTCAATTTTATTTAATCATAGATTTGGGGATTCCCCATCTTCGAGATAGCCATCTTATTGGCTTCCCCCCTCATCAGCAGCTGCAGCTACGGGTTCACTTGGTTCTTCGGTCGCCTGCTCCTCGGCTGGCTTTTCGGTCGCCTGCTCCTCGGCTGGCTTTTCCGGTTGCTCCGCCAGAGGTTGAGGCATTTCGGTCACCAGTGACTCTTTGATTTTCTTTGGCTCGGGTGCTGCCGCCTCATCGCCATCCCTCTTTCTGATGGTCTTTTTCGTGGCGCGCTTTCCCCGCTTGCTTGTCTTCAATCCCTGGAATGGCAAAAGGAGAACACAAGAATTAGTTAATATAGGGAGAGGTCAGGATAAGCATGTGAAAGATACTTGGTCAGAAAAGGTGAGGATTGGTAAAGGATTTATGCCAGGACAGAGAGAGGTAGTAACTTTAGGTAAGAGTAAATCAGGGGAGGAGGGAGTTTTGGTAGGATTTGTCATCTCACCTTTCCATAGAGGATGCTTGGTGGATACTGCTTGTAAGCTGCCTTTGTCTTCACCATAAGGAATGACCCGTTCGCTACCATCGGCACATCACTAGTGGAGGATGGGAGGTCCATGTCGGACAGTGATTCCTTAGGTTCCTTCCCAAATTTCTCCACCACCAAGCAGTGCGTTGTTTCTCCCTCGAGGGGCTGTGAACAACTGGCAGAGCAGGGAAGGCCACACCCTCAGAACTGATTCATCATCAAGGTCCTCAACCAATAGTAGGTGAGCTTGTGCTCTGACATCACAGAGCATGGTTCTGACACACAAGAATGCCTGGTGAAGCAACAAACAGCAGAGTGTACCACTCCTGACTCTTTGATGATAGGGGGAAAATATTGAGAAGGCCAGGAGAGTTCGGTTTTAGATAGAGACTTCTCTTTAATAACTCTAAGGCAAATTTTCTGTGCCATCCTTCTTCACATATCCACTTTAGTTGTGGTAGAACATATGAGAGATCATTTGCTTCTCCAAATTCTCCCTTAATACGATCCTTGACAATGGTTTATTCCACTATGTCTGCCTCAGTCTTTGGCTAGTATCTTGAATGTCTTCCCAAAAATCATTCCCAAGTAACATTTCTGTATTTTAATATCAGTATATCTATCAATCATCCTTCAATTCTGTGCTATAGAAAACATTTAGGCTCGCACCAGGACCCAGCCTTCTACAGACATCCACTCACAGGACACTTGGATCTGCCTACCCCTTTTTGCTTCATACACAGACTTCCCATGTCCTCCTCCAGGTTAAAGCCTGGTGATTGTATACCACCACCCTACACTCGTTTTTCTACATTTCACAGTATCCAGCCTGTGTCTCACAGCTTAGCCTTTCAGCCTGTATCTTGGAGTAGCTACCTCTCGGCTTCCTTAGAGTCCAAATCTGACATCTTACTTAGTCCCAGCACTAAATGCTGTAGCCAATATCTAGACTCACTCCAGGACTGGCCCTATCCTTATCCACTCACAGGACCATTTGAGACATCTGCACCACCACACTTCACACATGTAGTTCACAGATCCTCCGCCATGGCTTAGACTATTGACTACACACACACACACACACACACACACACACACACACACACACACTTGATTATTTGCATCTCCACATTCTTCTGGACCTAACGAGTATACCAAATCCTGTATCCAGATCTTGTCTTGCAGTGTAGCAATAAAATCATGGCCTCTATGATTCTACAGGATTCCAAGTCAGGTGATGCATCCTAGCCTCATTACCCCTTTTACTTTGGTGAACATACAGCCTCCTTTAATAACTACATTCACCCCATTGGACCCATTCTAACACTGACATAAACCTATAAGTGGTCTCATCTCTTCCAGTATCTAGCCTATTGAGAATATCACACAGTATCAGACACTTGTTTTTCAACATGCTGGTAGATATAACCTGGAAACCATAAGAAATGTTCAATTTTAGTCTGGACTCCTTGCCTAACAGTAGTAAGTTTTAGGCTTCAACATGCTGCAGCCTATTTGGAACATTTTTCCTATACTAGAGAGAACATCTTGGCTACTGCCAGATATAACCCTATCTACATAAACCAATAGGGCTCTTAACGTTTCACATACCTTTTCACACCATACTCTGATTTCCTATGTCCCTTTCCAGGATTTATCAAGGTGAGTATATTCATACTCGGTACATGGTTTTCCATATTCAGAGGAATTTATCCTAGACAGAAAAGTCCCTGTCCCATCAATGAATGGACTCTTGCACTTTGCAGTAGTGATTTGTGGCATTTTTCAGGGACACAGACCTCAAATCACAGCACGATCCCAGCAGCTACCACTCTTCTATGGTCAACATCTACGGTTCCCAGCAGTTATCATACCTGTACTGACTCATGGCATATTTGCTCTTCGTACATAACCCCACTCTTTATGAAAAGTTACCATGTCCTCCCAAAGTTCAAACCTAGTGGATATTTCCTGTTCCAAACTGTGTTTTTCACATCCTTCCAAACAAAGCTCATATCGATGTGGAATTCCCCTCTGAATATCTGTATCATCATGAGACTGCGGCCTACATGTAAGGTTCTGACTGGCACCTGGTAGTTTTCTCCTTTTGCAGCTCCTTGGCACCTCCCTGACTCTGACTACTTGCTCTCTATATCTCTGTTCAGATTTCTTGCATGGCTTTACTAATCCATTGCCCAAAACATCATCTTGAATAACCAATGGTAACCAAACATATTCATGGCATATCCAGGGTAATCCCACATCGTCATATCTCACTGCCAGTGTCCTAGCCTGATTTTGCCACTTCTATTCTTGCTGCTTTCAGTGGGTTCCAACAGAGTCTGAAAGCCAGAGGCCTACTCCTACCACCTACTCCTGTCCTCCAACCAACATACAGGGTCCTACCACGGCCCGCTCTACCAGCACCTACTCACAGTAGCACTATTTGTGACACCTATATTACCACACTCTATACCTGGACTTTCATAGTCCTCCCCCATGGTATAGTCTGGAGAATACTTCCTCACGACCAGATGCATTTTTCTCCATCCATCCATATCTATCCTTAATTTCACAGTCAATACTCTGAACTACTCTGATCAACTGAGCACCATCTAGACTTCTTCAGGTTCCCACAACCCATTCCCTGGCCTAGTCGCATTACATCAACATGTTCTGTAGCCAACAAAAAGGCTCCAGACAAGGTGCTTCCTGCTGCCTCACAGAGGACCCTCTGCACTTTCTCCACCTCCCCACTCTATAACCACAATTCCGATGTCCTCCTCCACGGTCTAGCTTGGTATATAAGATCACAACAGATACTTGATTTGCATATCCATCTGGATGTAGCCAGAGCTCAACAGCCAGTACCCCAAGCTGGTATGGTTGGCTGCCTATACCTTGCAGTCGAGACCTCTATTCAGTTGGATCATAAATCCTGTAGCTCAGATTAGTCTCTGAAATTCTCCTGTATTGTACCTGACATCAAGCCTCCTGCTAGGATCTACCGAACCAAAATCCAGCCACAGGACACTTTGTGTAGACAATAGAATATTACTCCTTATTCAGATTTTATTCAGCTTTTTCATATGTTCCTGGGGGTCTAACTTGTTGAGTTCACCACTGCCACAATCAATACTTGTTTTTATGTATAGGGCTGGATCTACCCCAGGTTCCATTGTTAGTGTTCATGATTTCTCCATCCATGTCTGCTAGAAAACTCTAGGATTCCTAGTCCCATCAACTTCTCCTGTGCTGTAGACAATATTAACATTCCCACTGAGACCACCTCAACCTCATCAAACCACAGGAGGTCTGACTGCCTCCATAACACCACACCATGCCCAGACTGTCCAAATCCTTCTCCAGAGCCTAGTGAAGGAAGTGCCGCTTTCCAGCAGATAATACTTTTCTTAAACCGGTAGAGTCCAGACCTGATGAAACATACAGTGGCACCTCTACAATATCTGTTTGCTCCCACTAGGAGTGATTTTAGCTTCTTGCATAGTTCCAAACCCTAGGCTCCATCTGAGTCCAAATCTTGGTTGCTGGTAGGACCCATTGTAGCAACATTTCCCGACCAGAGCCTTGTGCTGTCTCTATAACCAACTCTGTACCCAGAATCCCATGTCCTCTCCGGGGTTAAACCTATTGCTTTGCCCCAAAAGTACACTTGTTTCATGTTTTTCAACAACCTGCTGAAACTATTTCTGTATCTCAGCCTAGACTGACAACCTATGACACACAGCTTGAGTATCTTACCTTCAGTAGGATCCTAAATCACACACTCTCCCCAAGGCCCAAAAACCTATTCCTGTGCTATCGCTAACAATTTGGTTCCAGCCAGTACTTGTCCTACCCACAGCCAGAGTACTAGGCGTTGACTGTACTACCCTTCTCTATACACAAACTACCCACGTTCTCCTCCAGAGTCTAGCCTATTTAACACTCCATATACAACCAGATATTTCTGTTTCCATACCTGGAAGCATGTAAATCATGAGACTCAGGGAGTGTTGTAGTCTAGACTCCTTCCCTAGGAGTAAGGATCTCTAAACCTCAACAGGTTATAAAATCCTAGATCACAGCCTAGTCCCAGCATTTCATCCTTTCCTGTAGTCAATGTTTTGGCTCCTACTAGAGTTTACCCTGCTCCAATATCTTTGGTCCCACCAGTACTTACCTTACTCCCACCTACCCAACTCTACCTTCAGGAATGTTTGTGCCAAATAAACCACACCAATGCATACACAGACTTCCTGTGGTTACCTCCGGGGTTAACCTGGTGAGTACATCCCAAGCTGATACTTGTTTTTTTGGTTTTGTTTTTGTTTTTGTTTTTGGTTTTTTTTTTTTTTACAATATCAGCATATCTAGATTGGTCCCACATCCAATGATCATGACTAGTCTGACCACAGCTTCTTGTGATAGATAGCTTAAGCTTCTGCAGACACTTTCTCTCCAACTGCCTTTGTCCTAGTACATCCTGTTGTGCTGTATCCAGTGTCTATATTCCCAACAGAAACCGTCTCACCTGTATCCATCTATAGGATGATTCTGATGACAAACCACTTCATTATATAACCAGACATCTCACAAGCCCCAGACCCCAAGATTTAGCCTATTGAGTATTCCCATACACACAAATGAATATTTGATTTTCCACGTGCTGCCTGAGCTACTATAACCTCATGTGCCTTGCATTTGCAAGTTTTAGGTCACTGCAGGTTTCAAATCCTGCAGCCAAGTTCAGGTTCAGCAACTCCTACTGTGCTATAATCAACAATTAGTTACACTACGAGTGTCAAAGTCTAATCTAGCCACTGACATTCTTTTTTTTATTTTTTTTTCCTTTTTTTTTATTAAATTATAAAAGTTTCCATTTCAGCCCCTCCTCCCAACACCCTTCCACTCCCTCCACTCCCTCTCCTCCTCCCTCTCCATCCCCTAGAGCAGTCAGGGTTTCCTGCCCTGTGGGAAGTTCAAGTTCCCCCCCCTCCCTCCAGGTCCAGGAAAGGTGAGAGTCCAAACAGACTGGAGCGCCAAAATCCAGTATATGCAGAGGAAGCAAGTCCCAGTGTCATTGTCAATGGCTTTTCAAAAAGGCTCCAGGCCAGCCACATTCAGAGAATCTGGTTGGATCACGACCTCGTTCAGTCCCAGTCCAACAGGCCTTGGTGAACTCTCATTATATCAGTTCCCTTGTATCAGTGGGTGCTCGCATCCCTCGCAGTCCTGATTACTTTTTTTATTTTCTTCATCTTTCTGTTCCTCATTTGGACCGTGGAGTGCTCAGTTCGGTGTTCCAATATGGGTCTCCATCTGTATCGCCATCCAACGTCGGATGAAGGTTTCCTCTGCCCTTGCCTTCTTTGCTCACGTTCTCTTTCCTTCTGCCTCTTATTTGGACCTAGGGAGCTAGGTCCAGTGTTTCAACGTGGTTCTCCGCCTCCATCTCCATCCATCACCAGATGAGGGTTCTATGGTGACATGCAAAATATTCATCAGTATGGTTGTGGGCCAAGGCCGGTTCAGGCACCCTCTCCTCTGTCCAGAGAACCATCTGGGGATCTCTCCCTGGACCGGGGATCCCCTTTATAATCAAGTCTCTTTAAACCCTAAAATGATTCCCTTAGTTGAGGTATATACTTGCCTTATCCCATATCCATCCTTCCTCCCTCCTCCCCCATCCTAGTCCCCTGATCTTTCCCCAATCCTCCCCTACTCCCTTCTATCTAACCCTCTCCCTTTCTGTCAACCCTCCCACCCCACCCCCCCCACGCACCCGAGGTTACCTGGGACTCTTGTCTATTTCCTACCTCCTGGCGGATAGCTAAATAATCTTCATCAGGTTCATCTTCTTATTTAGCTTCTCTAGGATCACGAATAATAGGCTCAAAGACCTTTAATTATGGTTAGAATCCACTTATGAGTGAATACATACCATGTTCCTCTTTTTGGGTCTGGCTTACCTTGCTCAGTAAAGCGTTTTCTATTTCCATCCATTTGCATGCAAAATTCAAGATGTCATTGTTTTTTACCTCTGAGTAAAACTCTAATGTGTATATGTTCCACACCTTTTTTTAACCATTCTTCTATTGAGGGGCACCTAGGCTGTTTCCAGGTTCTGGCTATTACAAATAGTGCTGCTATGAACATAGTAGAACAAATGCTTTTGTAGTATGTTAGGGAATCTCTAGGGTATATTCCCAAGAGTGGAATTGCTGGGTCCTGAGGGAGGTTGACTCCCAGTTTCCTGAGAAACCGCCACACTGATTTCCACAGTGGCTGCACAAGCTTGCATTCCCACCAACAATGGATGAGTGTTCCCCTCATTCCACATCCTCTCCAGCATAGGCTATCATTGGTGTTTTTGAGTTTGGCTATTCTGACAGGTGTAAGATGATATCTCAAAGTTGTTTTGATTTGCATTTCCCTGATCGCTAAGGAGGTTGAGCATGACCTTAAGTGCTTTTTAGCCATTCGAAGTTCATCTGTTGTGAATTCTCTGTTCAGTTCAGTACCCCATTTTTTAATTGGGTTAATTAGAGTTTTAGTGTCTAGTTTCTTGAGTTCTTTGTATATTTTGGAAATCAGACCTTTATCTGTTGCAGGGTTGGTGAAGATCTTTTCCCAGTCAGAAGGTAGCCTTTTTGTCTTACTGACAGTGTCCTTTGCTTTACAGAAGCTTCTCAGTTTCAGTAGGTCCCATTTATTTATTGTTTCTCTTATTGTCTGCGCTCCTGGGGTTCTGCTTAGGAAGTGGTCTCCTGTGCCTATATCTTGTAGACTACTTCCCACTTTCTCTTCTATCAGGTTCAAAGTGGTCGGATTAATGTTGATGTCTTTTATCCATTTGGACCTGAGTTTTGTGCATGGTGATAGATATGGATCTATTTTCATTCTTCTACAGGTTGACATCCAGTTATGCCAGCACCATTTGTTAAAGATGCTTTCCTTCTTCCATTGTATAGCTTTAGCTCCCTTGTCAAAAATCAGGTGTTCATAAGTTTGTGGGTTAATACCCGGGTCTTCTATTCGATTCCATAGGTCGACTTCTCTGTTGTTATGCCAATACCAAGCTGTTTTCAATACTGTTGCTCTGTAATACAGTTTGAAGTCAGGGATGGTAATGCCTCCAGAAGTTCCTTTATTGTATAAGATTGTTTTGGCTATCCTGGGTTTTTTGTTTTGCCATATAAACTTGATTATTGTTCTCTCAAGGTCTGTAAAGAAGTTTGATGGGATTTTGATGGGAATTGCATTGAATCTATAGATTGCTTTTTGTAGAATTGCCATTTTTACTATGTTGATTCTCCCTATCCAAGAGCAGGGAAGGTCTTTCCATTTTCTGGTATCCTCCTCAATGTCTTTCTTCAAAGACTTAAAGTTCTTGTCAAATAGGTCTTTCACTTCCTTGGTTAGAGTTACCCCAAGATATTTTATGCTATTTGTGGCTATCATGAAAGGTGATGTTTCTCTGATTTCCCTCTCTGCTTCTTTATCCTTTGTGTATAGGAGGGCTACCGATTTTTTGGAGTTGATCTTGTATCCTGCCACATTACTAAAGGTGTTTATCAACTGTAGGAGTTCTTTGGTAGAGTTTTTGGGGTCGCTGATGTACACTATCATGTCATCTGCAAATAACGAAAGTTTAACTTCATCTTTTCCAATTCGAATCCCCTTGATCCCCTTATGTTGTCTTATTGCTATTGCTAGAACTTCAAGCACTATATTGAAGAGGAATGGTGAGAGTGGACAGCCTTGTCGTGTTCCTGATTTTAGTGGAAAGGCTTTGAGTTTCTCTCCATTCAATTTGATGTTAGCTGACGGTTTGCTGTATATTGCTTTTATTATATTTAGGTATGATCCTTGTATCCCCAGTCTCTCCAGCACCTTTATCATAAATGGGTGTTGAATTTTGTCAAATGCTTTTTCAGCATCCAATGAAATGATCATATGGTTTTTTTCTTTCAGTTTATTTATATGATGGATTACATTGATAGATTTGCGTATGTTGAACCAGCCCTGCATCTCTGGGATGAAGCCCACTTGATCATAGTGGATAATTTTTCTAATGTATTCTTGGATTCGGTTTGCCAGTATTTTATTGAGTATTTTTGCGTCAATGTTCATGAGTGATATTGGTCTGTAATTCTCTTTCCTGGTTGTGTCTTTGTGTGGTTTTGGTATCAGGGTAACTGTAGCTTCATAAAAAGAGTTTGGCAGTGATTCTTCTGTTTCTATATTGTGAAATACATTAAGGAGTATAGGTATTAGCTCTTCCTGGAAGTTCCGGTAGAATTCTGCATTGAGACCATCTGGTCCTGGGCTTTTTTTGGTAGGGAGATTTTTAATAACAGCTTCTAATTCTTCACGACTGATAGGTCTATTTAGATTGTTCGCCTGTTCTTGGTTCAACTTTGGTATATGGTACTTATCTAAAAAAAATGTCCATTTCTTTTACATTTTCCAACTTTGTGGCATATAAATTTTGGTAGTAAGATCTAATGATTCTCTGAATTTCCTCTGTGTCTGTGGTTATGTCCCCCTTTTCATTTCTGATCTTATTAATTTGCATGTTCTCTCTCTGCCGTTTGATTAATTTGGATAGGGGTTTGTCGATCTTGTTGATTTTCTCCAAGAACCAGCTTTTTGATTCATTGATTCTTTGGATTGTTTTCTGTGTTTCTATTTTGTTGATTTCAGCCCTCAGTTTGATTATTTCCAGTCTTCTACTCCTCCTGGGTGAATCAGCTTCTTTTTTTTCAAGAGCTTTCAAGTGTGCTGTTAAGTCTCCAATGTGTGCTTTCTCCGTTTTCTTTAATTGGGCACTTAGTGCTATGAACTTTCCTCTTAGCACTACTTTCATAGTGTCCCATAGGTTTGAGTATGTTGTGTCTTTGTTTTCATTAGATTCAAGGAAGACTTTAATTTCTTTCTTTATTTCTTCCTTGACCCAGGGGTGATTCAGTAGTTGACTGTTCAACTTCCATGAATTTGTTGGCTTCCTGGGGATAGCACTATTCTTGAATTCTGACTTTAATCCATGGTGGTCTGACAAGACACAGGTGGTTACTAATATTTTTTTGTATCTGTGGAAGTTTGCTTTGTTACCCAGTATGTGGTCAATTTTCGAGAAGGTTCCATGAGCTGCAGAGAAGAAGGTATATTCTTTCCTATTTGGGTGGAATGTTCTATAGATGTCTGTTAAGTCCATTTGATTCAATACCTCCAATAATTCTCTTAATTCTCTGTTAGGTTTCTGTCTGATTGACCTGTCCATTGGTGAGAGAGGAGTGTTGAAGTCTCCTACTATTAGTGTGTGTGGTTTGATGACTGCCTTGAGTTCTAGAAGTGTTTCTTTTACATAAGTAGGAGGCTTTATATTAGGGGCGTAGATATTCAGGATTGAGACTTCCTCCTGATGAATTGTTCCTGTTATGAGTATAAAATATCCATCTCCATCTCTTCTGATTGATTTTAGTTTGAAGTCAATTTTGTTGGAGATTGGAATGGCCACGCCTGCTTGTATCTTAGGTCCGTTTGCTTGAAAAACCTTTTCCCAACCCTTTACTCTGAGTAAATGTCTGTCTTTGTGGTTGAGGTGTGTTTCTTGTAAACAGCAGAATGTTGGATCCTGTTTTCGTATCCAGTCTCTTAGTCTGTGCCTTTTTATAGGTGAATTGAGTCCATTAATATTAAGTGATATTAATGACCAGTGGTTGTTGACTCCGGTTATTATTATTTTTTGTTTGTTTGATTAATAGAGTTTGTATGTGTCCCTTCTTTGAGTTAAGCTCGTGAAGGGTCGCTAGATGTCTGAGTTATTGTAAGCATTGCTGGCAATGTTGGACTCCTTTGTTTGCAATTTTCCTTCTATTACTTTCTGTAAGGCTGGGTTTGTGGCTGCGAATTGTTTAAATTTGTTCTTATCCTGGAATATTTTGCTTTCTCCATTGATAGTGAATGATAACTTGGCTGGGTATATTAGTCTGGGCTTGCATCCATGGTCTCTTAGTTTCTGCAGTACCTCTATCCAGGACCTTCTGGCTTTCATGGTTTCCATAGAGAAGTCTGGTGTGAATCTGATAGGTTTACCTTTATAAGTTACTTGCCCTTTTTCCTTTGCAGCTCTTAATATTCTTTCTTTAATCTGTATGTTTTGTGTTTTGATTATTATATGGCGAGGGGATGTTTTTTTTTGATCAAGCCTATTCGGTGTTCTGTATGCTTCTTGAACCTTCATAGGAATATCATTCTTTAGATTGGGAAAGTTTTCTTCTATAATTTTGTTGAATATATTTTCTGGTCCTTTGATCTGCAGTTCTTCTCCTTCTTCAATCCCTATTATTCTTAGATTTGGTTTTTTTATTGTGTCCCAGAGTTCTTGAATGTTTTGTGATGAGAATTTATTGGATTTGCTGTTTTCTTTGACCAGAGCATTTATTTTCTCTATGGTATCTTCAGACTCTGAGATTCGTTCTTCCATCTCTTGTATCCTATTGGTTATGCTTGATTCTGTAGTCTCTGTTCGTTTACCTAGATTTTCCATATCCAGCCGGCCCATGTTTTGTGTTTTCTTCATTGCCTCCATTTCAGTTTTCAATTCTTGAACTGTTTCCATTACCTGTTTGATTGCTTTTTCTTGGTTTCCCAATATATCATTCATGGATTTACTCATTTCTTCGATTTTTTTTTATATTTTTCATCCATTTCTTTACTCATTTCTTCAATCTTTTTGTTATACTTCTCATCCAGTTCTTTAAGGGAGTTATTCATATCCTGTTTAAGGGACTCTATTGCTTTCATAATGGCTTTTTTTCCCGCTTCTTCTGAATTAAGAGGTTCAAGTCCTTCTATTGTAGGGTCATTGGGTTCTGGTGTTTTCATGTTGTTTTTTAGATTGTTGGAGGAGTTCTTGCCTTGGCGTCTGCCCATCTCTTCCTTCAAATACTCTCTACTGGATCTTCTAGTACCAGGTCAGGTTCCCTTGTTGGGCAGGGAATTCACTGACAGAAGGCCTACCTTTCCTCAGGCAGTCTATTGAAACACAGGCACTCCCTACTACCGGGTTGTACTCACAACCCAGGCCCAGCGAGCAAGGGAGTTGCTCTGGGGAGATCTTGTGGCCCCAGAGGGAAGGGGGGAAGAGAGGAAGGTGTACCTGGATAAAGGCTGGGACGGGATTCGGGAGAGCTCCACAGGGAGGAGTCGCCTCTGCCTGGTGACCAGATTGTCGAGGGGTGCAGGGAATGGCTGAATTCCTCCTAGCAGAAGCCCTCTGGCCAGGAGAAAACTCACCTCTCCTCCAATGGAAGTCTGCTAGAAGTTCACTCTCTCTTGCTGGCCAGGAATGTGATTGAGCTGAGACAGGGCTTGCCTTTCCTCAGGCAGGCTCTCAAAGCACCAGAGCTGCCCCTGCCGGACTGAGCCCACAGTCCAGGCCCAGCGTGCAAGGGAGCAGCTCTGGGGAGATCTTGCGTCTCCAGAGGGGAGGGGGAAGAGAGAGGAAGGTGTACCTGGATAAAGGCTGGGACTGGAATCAGGAGAGCTCCGCAGGGAGTAGCCACTGACATTCTTGCATGTTGCAGTAGTGCTCACAGATTTCAACAGAGTTCCAAATCCGGAAGCCTACTCCCAGCATCTACTCCCGTCCTCTAACCAACATACATGGTCCTACAAGGACCTGCCCTACCTTCATCTACACATAGTACTCATTTTCCTACCTATATTACCCCAATCCAAATCTGGTATTTCTGAGCCCTCCTCCATGGTATATCCTGGTGAGTACTCACTCCCTCACAACCAGCTAATTCATTTTCCACCTCCATCTGGATCTAGCCTCTTTCCCAAAGTCATTAGACTAACCTAGTCTGATCAACTAGGGAGCAATATTTAGGCTTCTATAAGTTCGAAAATCCTATGTCTTGGCCTTCGATGTGTGCGATGGCCGAAATCCTTGCAGCAGACAAGTTGCTACCTGCACCCATCCATAGTAACCTCTGTGCTACTTCCAGCACCCTACTCCACCACATTCCTAATGTCCTCCTCCAGGAACTAGCTTGTTATATAAGCCACCAACTGATACTTGTTTTCCGTATCCATCTGCATCTAGCTTGAGTTTAACATCCAGCACCCCTCCATAGTCTGGCTGCTGGCCTCTTGCAGTACGGGACTTCTGGGCAGTTCAGTCCAAACTACCTCAGCTCAGACTAGTCTCAGAAATCCTCCTTGGATGTACTGAAGATCTAGCCTCTGCTAGCACTTGCCCTGCAAGAATCCATCCATGGGACTCTTTGGGTAGAATATGGTATACTATTCCTTACTCAGACTTTCCATGTCTTCCCAAAAGTCTAACTTATTGAATTTAGCTACCCACTCAGTACTTTGTACATAGAGGACTTGGACTACCCAAGTTGCAACAGCCAGTGCCCAGGTCATCTCCAGCTGCCTCCACTAGCAATCTCTGTGTTTCGTAGACCCATCAACTTCTTCTGTGCTGTAGACAGCATCTAGATTCCCACCAGGACCACCAATCTCTCATCAAACTAGAGTTCTGGCTGCCCTACATGACCACTCTATCCCCAGACTGGTCGAATACTCCTCCAGGGTCTAGATTGTAGAGGACTGCTCTGCATCCTATAATTGTTTTTCTAATCCACTGGAGTCCAGACTGGATGAAATATCCAGTGTCATCCCTGGAATAGCATTGCTGTCAATAATAGTGACTTCTAGCTGTTGGTAGAGTTCCAAATCCTTTGTTCCATCCTAGTCCCACCATGGCCTCCTGGGGTGAAGACAACATTTAGTTTCCTGCATGAATCTCCTGTGACAACACTTACACACACAACCTTGTGGGCTGCCTATACAACACAACTTAGTACCCAGATTAACCAGATTTACCATGTACTCTCCAGAGTCGGGCCTGTTGACTAATACCAAATGTTCAGCTGCTCACTATACTATGGCATGCTATACACAAACTTCCCACGACCTCCCTAGAGTCTAGTTACTGATACTCCAAACACAACCCGATATTTCTGTTTTGACGTCATGCAAAACATAAATCACATGCTGCAGGCAGTGTGGCACAGATGTCTGGACTCCTATCCTTGCTGTAATGACCTCAAGATTTCAACAAGGTTCCCAATTTTAGAACACAGCCTATGCCTAGCATTTTGTCCTTTGCTATAGCCTATTCTCCCATAAGGACTTACCCTAGCTTTATCTACACACATCTACTTTCAGAAAGCCTTGAGGCACAAAAAAAAAAAAAACAATAAATACACAGACATCCTGTGATCTCCTTCTTGGTGAGCCTGGTGTTTACATCTCTATCTGACACTTGATTTTCTGCCATAACTAGATTGGTCAAACATCCAGTGACCATGACTGGTGAGGCTACCATTTCCTCTGGTAGATGGCTATAGGCTTCTGCATACTCTCGTTCCTCCAACTGACCTTATCCTAGGATATTCCTTTGTACTATGTCCAACATCCATACTCTCATCAGGAACCATGCTACCTTCATTTAATATAAGTCACATTTAAATAATTAAGGCACCTGACTATGTACCTAGACATCCCACATCCTCGGCCTCTAGGATTTAGCCTAATGAGTAATCACGAACACCGCATGAATACTTGTCTTTCCACATGCAGCCTGACCTTCTGGAACCACATCTGCCTTCCATTTGCAAGCTTTAAGCTTCTACAGGTTTCCAATTTGTGCAGACAAGCTTAAGCCCATCAACTTTGCTATAGTGAACAGCTAGGCTCCCTCTGCACTTAACATTGCTGCACACATGCATAGTACATTTGCTCTTCATTCACAACCTAGCTCCTTATCCAAACTTCCAATGCCATCCCCAAAGTTCAATCCTGGAGAATATTATCCCTACCATATAATGTTTTTCTACATCCCAAGAAACATATCTCATATCTCACTACCAACATCCAAGTCTAATCTTGCCACTTACCTCCTTGCTTGTTGCTATAATGACCACTACGTTTCAACAGAGTACCAAATCCAGAGGCCAATTCCCACGAGCTACTCTTGTTCTCTAGCCAAAATATAGGGTCCTGTCAGAACCACTCTACCAGCATCTACACACAGTACTCTTTGTGCCCCCTACATAAGCCCAATCCATACCTTAACTCCCCAAGTCCTCTTCCAAGACACACTCTAATGGAGTACTCCCTTACAAACAAATACTTCATTTTCTACATCCATTTGTTTATATCCTTGTTCCCACAAGTCACCCCTGAGGCCTAGTCAAATCAACTGAGCCTAGTCGTAGCACTATCTTAGCATCCACGCATTGCCAAATCCCATACCCTGGCCTTGTCCCATCACTTCTACATGTGCCATAGCCAACATAAAGGCTCCAGACAAGGTACCACCTCCTTTACCCACTCACAGAACCCTTCGTGCCTCCTCCATCACTACCCCTCCATGGAGTGCTACTCCACTCCGTCATCACATTACTCATGTCCACCTCCAGGATCAAGCTTGGTGTACAAAGCCCTACCTGATACTTGTTTGGCATATCACTCTGGAATGAGCCATAATTCAACAGTCAGCATACCAGAATATTCTGGCTCCTTGCCCCTTGCACTAGCCATCTTTACACTGCTCAGACTACTCTCACAAAACCTCCTGTACTGTGGTACCTAGGTCCCTGCTAAGACTGTACCTACCAGAATCCATCAACAGGACAGTGTTTTTGTACTATAGTCCATTCCTGGTTATTCAAATCGTCCATGTCTTCCTGAGGGTCTAAACTGCAGAGTTTAGAGTAACAATTCCCCATTTGGGTCTTGAATTTTCAGATAGGGCTGTTTGCAGCCGGTGTCACATACCCAGTGTGCAGGCTTTCCCCAGTCTCTCCAACTAGCAACATCCAGGATTCTTAGAACCAACAACTCTCCTGTGCTGGGGACAGCATCTGGAGTACCACCAATAGTAGCTCTGTTTCATCAGAAAACAAAGGTTTAGTTGCCTACATCACCCCATTCCATGCCCAGACTGTCTAAATCCTCCTGTATAGAGTCTATACAGGGAAGCACCCTTCTGCAGAGACAATTGTTTTCCCAAACTAGTGAAGTCCAGAACTTCTAATGGCATTCCTAGAATAGTGCTTGTTTGTACTTGCAGTGACTTATATCTGTCTATCTATCTATCTATCTATCTATCTATCTATCCATCCATCCATCCATCCATCTATCTATCTATCTATCTATCTATCTATCTATCTATCTATCTATCTATCTATCTATCAATTTCTTTTTAATTTGAAATAAAGCTTCTCTATGTAGCTTTGGAGCCTCTTCTGGCACTAACTTTGTAGACTAGGCTGGCCTCCGCAATTACAGAGACCCGCTTGTCTCTGCCTCCCAGTGCTATGATTAAAGTCATACACCACAACCAACCACCCATCTTTGTAGTGACTTCTAAATTTTGTCAATGTCCCCAATCCTTTATCCCAGTCTAGTCCTACCATGCTCTCCTGTGTTATAGGTAAGATCTAGGTTCCTGCATGAACCCACTGTTACAACACTTAGCCACAAAACCCTGTGTGCTGCCTATACAACCCAACTCTGTACTCAGATACTCCATGATCTCTCCACGTTCAGAGACTGTTGTGTATTCCAAACAAACATGTCATAAATGTTTTTCCACATACTGCTGAATCTATACCAGTACCCCAGCCTAGAAAAACAACTTATACCTCAGAGCAGCAGTCTTTAGTCTTCAGCATGGTCCCAAATCTCATACACTCCCAATTCCAGTGCTATACTAACAATTAGGTTCCCACTAGTACTCACGAGATCCACGGGCACAGGACTAGATGTTGACTATACGACCCCTACCTATGCACAAACTTTTCATGTTCTTCTCTAGAGCCTAGCCTATTGGATATTCCAAGCACATTCCAATATTTCTGTTTTCATATCCTGCAGGATGTAAATCATGAGCCTTAGGAAGTGCCACATAGTAGCCTGAACTCTTTGCCTTACAGTAATAATCTCTAGCTTCAACCAGGACCTAAATTCCCAGTCTAGTACCAGAATTCCGTCCTGTGCTCCAGCCTACATTGTGTGCTCCTGCCAGAAATTACCCTGCCTCCATCTACCTTCAGGAATGCTTGTGTCACATAAATAAGTCCACTAAGTTTTCCTGCGGTTTCCTACTGGGTTAGTCTGGTGAATACATTTCTATCTGATACTGGTTTTCCCACAATTCTGTCATGCCTAGATTGGTCCCACATCCAGTGCCCATGACTAGTCTGACCACAAGCTCCTTGTAGTAAATAGCTCTAGACTTCTGCAACCACTATTCCCTCCAATTGCTCTTATTCCTTTGTGCTACATTCCAACATCTATATTCCCAACAGTAACCATCTTATCTTCATCCATTAACAAGACTGTTTTGATAAATAAACCACCTTATTACAAAAACAGACTCATACACACAAATTAATTCTTGATTTTCCACCTGCTGCCTGACATACTCTAGCTATATGTGCCTTGAGTTTCCGTAGGTCAAGCAATGCCTACTGTGCTATATCAACAACTAGGCTCCCTCTACACTTAACACACCATGTAACATTTCCTCTGTACACATGTTCCCACCCCTTATCCATACTTCCCATGTCTGGCCCAAAGTTCAAAGCTAGTTAATTTTTCCCCTATCAGATAGAGTTTCTCCACATCCCACGAAACATAGTTCATATTTCACTGCCAGTGACCCAACCTACTCTTCTATTTACTTTCTTGCATGTTTCTATCATGACCACTAGGTTTCACCAGAGTCCCATATTTAGGGTCTACTCCCACTCCAAAGTCTCTTTTGTAGTCAATATAGAGGGTTATACCAGAAATTTCCCTACCCGCATCCACGCACAGTACTTTTGTGCCAACTACATTACCTCACTGGATATTCAAATTCTCTTCCATGGCCTAGCCTGGTGAGTGTTCAGCCACTACGCAATCCTTCTTTTCCTACATCTGTCTTCATCTAGCTTTGTACTCAAATTCAGTTCTCTGGACTTGCCTGATCAACTGAGCCTTGCTGTAACAACAACTAGGTTTCTAGAGGTTCTCAATCCCATGCCCTATCTTTGCTCCCTCATTTCCATGTGTACTGTAGTCAACATATAGAATCCAGCAAAGGTGCAACTAGTCTCTGAAATCCTTCTATATTGTTGAGAACTTCTAGGCTTCCTGCTAGAACCTGCCCTACTGGAATCCACCCACAGGCACTTTGTGTGGACAATAGTACATTACTTCTTTCTCGGACTTTCCATGATTTCCTTCATAGTCTAACTTGTTGAGTAGAGCCATTCTCTCAATATGTTAATTTACATAGAGGGTTGAATATAGCACGAGCCTCATAGCCAATGGCCAGGTCTTCACCAGACAACTACACTAGCAGCCTCTATGATTCCTCATCCCAGTAACTCCTCTTATGCTGGAGACAGCATGTGGATTCCCAACAAAATCACCCCTCCCTCATCACACCACTGAAGTTAGGACTGCCTGCATCATCCCCTTCTTTACCAAAGTGACCAAATCCTCCTCCAGAGTCTAGAGAGGTAAGCAGCCTTCTGCAACAGATAATTGCTTTCTAAATCCAGTGGAGTGCAGACTGTATGGAACATCCGGTGGCATCCCTGGAATTGTGCTTGTTCTCACTTGTCGTCACATCTGCTCTTTAGCAGGGTCCCAAATCCTTAGTTCCAGCCTAGTCCCATCATGCCTTCTTACACTCTAGGCAATATCTACCCCATTACAACAATTACTCACAGAATCCTGTATGCTGCCTAAGCAATCCAACTCCATACCAAGATTCCCATGTCCTCTCCAGGGTTAAGCTGTTGAATAACCCCAAAGTTACCACTGATACATGTTTTTCTACATCCTGTTGGCTGCATCTATCCAAGTAATCAAATCTACTCTGGCAACCTACAATTCACAGTACAGTCCTCTAGGCTTCATTAGGGTCCAAAATACCATAGCCTCATCTAGTTTCATCACCTATCCATATGCAATAGCTAACATTTAAGCTCCCCCCAGGAATGGCTCAATTCACAACCATAGGCCTAGGTGTTGACTCTACAACCCTCTTTGTACATACTCTTCCCATAATCTTCCCCAGAGACTATCCTCTTGCACACCCTGAACACAAGCCAATACTTCTATTTTCATATCCTGCAGTATCTAACTTATGTGCCTCAGGCAGTGCCCCATAGTTGTTGGGACTGTTTGTCTTGCAGAATTTGTTCAAGTATTCAACAAAGTCCCAAATCCTATGCCACATATTAGTCCCAGAATTTCATTCTTTGATATAGCCTACATCAGTTCTCCCACCAGGATGTACCCTACACTCATCTACTCACATGATACCTTGTAGCATATAAAATCCTCCACTACATAACTAGACATCTTGTGATCTCCTGATGGTTAAGCCTGGTGAGTACACCCTATCTGGTACTTGTTTTTCCACAATTTTGCCATATCTAAATTGGCCTCACATCTAGTGTCATGCCTAGTGTGGTGACTAGCTTTTTGTGGTAGGTAGCTCTAGGACTGTGCAAACTTTGTATCTCTCCAACCAGCCTTGTCCTAGCACATTGTGGTGTCTGTACCTACCATCTGATCTCCCAACAGAAACCATCCTACCTACATCCACCATCAAGATCACACTCTGATGATGATTAAACCACTACACTCTGGAAACTCTTACAAGATCAACCCCCTCAATTTACACTAGGGAGTAACCCCCAACACCACTGAGGAATTTTTGATAGTTAATGTGAATGAAAACCATACTCTTTTGTACTTGAATACTTAATCAAGAAGGAGTGCAACTGCTGGGAAAAGATTAGGAAGTGTGACCTTGTTGGAGTGGATATGGCCTTTATGGATAATATATATCACTGAGGTTGGGTTTTGAGGTTTACATCCCCACATATTGCCCCATCTCTCTCTCTACCAACTACTGATGGATCAGGATGTAAGCACTCAACAACTGACCCAGTACCATGCATGCCTGAATCCTGCCATGATGATCATGAATTAATTTCCTTACATTTTAGGCAAGTACCCAATTAACTGTGATAAAGAGATCCAGAGACCCTTTCAAGTCTCTGACTTGCATCTTGAAGTCCTGAAGTGAGATTAGCATTTAGCTAGAGGGCCAGGAATGTTGACATGTAAGCAGTTGTGGTCAAGAGGTAGCATCTACCCTCCCTTAGCTCACCCATCATTGTCTAATCTTTAGTCTTATCTGGCAATTTGGTTTGAGAGAAAGACTTGTGTGAAATCACTTTAAGGAGACAAGGTTTTCCTCTGGCTAGAGAGCATTGCTTTACCTGGCATGAGATTTCTGAGGAAATACTCATTACGTTGAAGTTTATTATTTTACTATTCTGATAGATCAAGTTACACAAATGTCTCATTAGTATATCCTCATTTCTGCTAAGCCTGTTATGGAAGCTGCCCACTCTGAAAGTCCTACTAAACCCCAAATTTCTTATAAAGGATAACCAAGGTTAAACCTGTCACTTCTAATTACCACTGCTTTCTCTGAGATGTGATTAGTATATTCAAGTATACTGAGTGTTTCGTGCTCCTGGGGATCTTTCCTTACTTACTTTGTATGGTAAGGTATAAAAGAAACACTTAGAAACAGTTGTTTAATAGGTAATGTATCTTCTATTTGTGGGAATAATTCACTTACACTCATTACCTCAGATAGGTTGAGACAATTCAAACTGTTTGCCCTGCTCTTGAAAAATACATAGATGGTGGAACATAGTTTTCTTTGTCTTTATCTTTGTGATAAGGTATAAGTAGCAATTTAGATTCAATGATCCATACATTACCTCTATGTGTATTACAGTGCATTTGTGGTATGACCTTCAAATCTGTGAAAACCAAAGTCCTTTCTTTGATGGATGCTTACCCAAATTCTTTTCTTTTTCATAGATCAAACAAAAATCCTTGCCTGGTCTCTAACCCTATAATATCCAAAATGTCAGCTCTTCCATATTCATCCCCAAAGAGCCTTCTCTGTCATATACCCACCTAAGTCAATTTTCTAGGCCTCAACTATTTGAGACCAAGGTGTGTTTTATACCATACACCCAATCAAAGTCCATCTTTATAGTGTACTCATGAAAGTTACTTATCTGCCACTAAATATTAGGAGACCAAACTATCTCCCATATAATATACCCATCCAAGCTCACTCTCTCTTTCCATATTCCTAATGTTTCTGCCCTCATCCATATGAAACCATATCCTTCCTTTCTTATCTGCCCAACCAAGCTCCAACTCTTGCCATACAGCCAAGATTTCTTCCCTAAAGTTTTATAAGACACAAATCCCTCCCTTTCATTCACCCAACTAAACTCCCTCTCTTGCCATGTACCCACTATTTCTGGCCCCATTCTTTCACGGCCCTCATTCTTCCCTTGCCATATACCAGCTCTCACTGCCTCACTTACAATATGCCCACCATTTGTGCCCCTAAACACTGTGAAGCTGCAATCTGTCGCATGTCATATACTCACCCAAACTCCATCATTATCCATTTACCCACCATTTCTGACCCCATCCTGCTGCGACCCAAATCCTTCTCTTGCAATATGCACACTAAAAATCCTTCTTTTGTCATATAACCACACAATTCCACATCTTGTGATATACCTACCATTTCTGCCCCCAAACATGTGACACCCAAACATATCACTTTTCATAGGCCAAACAAATCCCCCTCTCTTGTCATACATCCATCCAAATTGTGTTTCTTGAAATATAACAATCATTTATGCTTCCAAATCTTGAGAGACCCAAATCCCCCCTGGTCATACAGCTACCAAAACTGCCTCTCTTGGCATATATACATCATTTTGCCATCAGCTTTGTGAGACCCTAATCCTTTCCTTGTCATATACCAATCCAAACTCTTTCTCTTGCTACATACTCACCATCTCTGCTCCCATAGTGTAGGAACCAAATCCCTCCTTGTCATTTGCTTAGCAAATCTCCCTCTGTTGCTTTATATCTACCATTTCTGACTCCATCTTTCTGAGACCCTAATCCCACCCTAGTCATATAATAACCCAAACTCCTCTCTTTTCATATACTCACAATTTTTGTCCACTGAGCATTTGAGAATCAAATCCTCCCGTTATAATCTACCCACCCAAATTTCTCTTACCATTTACCCATTCTTACTCTCCCCCAAATTATGTGAGACCCAAATCCCTCCCTTGTCATATACCCATCTAAACTCCCTGTCTTGAAATATACCCACATGTGCCATTAACCTTGTGAGACCTAAATCTCTGCCTTTTAATTACAAACCCAAACTCACTCTCTTGCCATACTCTGGCCATTTGTTTCCCCACCTCTGTGAGACCCTAATCCCTTCCTTGTCATCTACCCACCAAACTTCCTCTCTTGCCAAATGTCCGCCATTACTCCATGAAAAGTATGTGAGACCCAAATCTGTCCCATGACTTTTACCCTCCCAAATTACCTTTCTTGCCATATACCTGCCATTTCTGTCCCCAAAGTGTATAGGAATCACACCCCTCCCTTGTCATCTAACGTATCTTGTCATATACCCACCATTAATGCCCCCAAACTATATGAGATTCAATCTTCCTCTTGTTTTCTACCAAGCCAAATTCCTTTTCTTTTCATGCAACCACCATTACTGCCCCAAACTTTGTGAGATCCAAATCCGGCCCTTGTCATGTACCCACCCAAACTCCCTCTCTTTCCATGCACCCACAATTACTCACCAGTCCTTCTGAGACCCAAGTCTCTCACGTGTCCTCGACCCACCCAAACACCCTGTATTTCCATGTACCCACTACAACTGCCCCAAACCATATGAGACCCAAATCCCCCCTTGTCATATACCCACCCAAACTCCCTTTATTTCCATACATCAAACATTACTGTCCCAAGCCTTGTGAGACCCAAATTCCTCCCTTGTCTTCTACCCACCCAAACACCCTCTCTTTCCTTACACCCACCATAAGTTCTCCAAAACATGTGAGACCAAAATCCCTCCCATGTCATATACAGACACAAAATCCCTCTTTTTCCATGCACCCGCCATTACTGCCCCAAACCTTGTGAGACCCAAATACTTCCCTTGTGTTCTACCCACCCAAACTCCCTCTCTTTCCATGCACCCACCATTGCTGCCCCAAACCTAGTGAAAAACAAATGTCTCCCTTGCCATTCACCCACCCATATTCCCTCCCTTCCTCTATAACCATTATTTTTCTCCCCTTTTCTGGTTTCACCGTTAGTCACATACAATTACGCATAACTTTTCAATTAAATTGAATTTATTTTTAATTATCAATGCACTTTCAATTTTAATTGTCATAGGTTTGGGAATTCTCCATTTGTGAGACAGCCATCTCATTGGCTTCCCCATGAGTAGCAGCTGCAGCTGTAGTTGCTTCTCCAGTCGCCTGCTCCTCAGCTGGCTTTTCAGGTTGCTCCGCTAGAGGTTGAGGCTCTCCTGTCATTGGTCTTTCTTTAACTTGCTTTGGCTCGGGTGGAGCCAAGTCTTTGTCATCCATCTTTGTGAGGCTCTTTCTCAGGGCGCGTGTCCTGCGTTTCTTTGTTTTCGATCTCTGGAATGACAAGAGGAGAACACAAGAATTAGTTAATATAGGGAGAAGTCAGGATAAGCATGTGAAAGATACTTGGTCAGAAAAGGTGAGGATTGGTAAAGGATTTATGCTAGGACAGAGAGAGGTAGTAACTTTAGGTAAGAGTAAATCAGGGGAGGAGGGAGTTTCGGTAGGATTTGTCATCTCACCTTTCCATACAGGATGCTTGGTGGATACTGCTTGTAAGCCGCCTTTGTCTTCACCATAAGGAATGACCCGTTCGCTACCATCGGCACATCACTAGTGGAGGATGGGAGGTCCATGTCGGACAGTGATTCCTTAGGTTCCTTCCCAAATTTCTCCACCACCAAGCAGTGCGTTGTTTCTCCCTCGAGGGGCTGTGAACAACTGGCAGAGCAGGGAAGGCCACACCCTCAGAACTGATTCATCATCAAGGTCCTCAACCAATAGTAGGTGAGCTTGTGCTCTGACATCACAAAGCATGGTTCTGACCCACAAGAATGCCTGGTGAAGCAACAAACAGCAGAGTGTACCACTCCTGACTCTTTGATGATAGGGGGAAATTATTGAGAAGGCAAAGAGAGTTTGGTTTTAGTTGGAGACTTCTCTTTAATAACTCTAAGGCAAATTTTCTGTGCCATCCTTCTTTCAATATCCACTTTAGTTGTGGTAGAACATATGAGAAATCATTTGCTTCTCCAAATTCTCCCTTAATACAATCCTTGACAATGGTTTATTCCACTATGTCTGCCTCAGTCTTTGGCTAGTATCTTGAATGTCTTCCGAAAAATCATTCCCAAGTAACATTCCTGTATTTTAATATCAGTATATCAATCAATCATCCTTCAATTCTGTGCTATAGAAAACATTTAGGCTCCCACCAGGACCCAGTCTTCTACAGACATCCACTCACAGGACACTTGGATCTGCCTACCCCTTTTTGCTTCATACACAGACTTCCCACGTCCTCCTCCAGGTTAAAGCCTGGTGATTGTATACCACCAGCCTATACTCGTTTTTCTACATTTCACAGTATCCAGCCTGTATCTCACAGCTTTGCCTTTCAGCCTGTATCTTGGAGTAGCTACCTCTCGGCTTCCTTAGAGTCCAAATCTGACATCTTACTTAGTCCCAGCACTAAATGCTGTAGCCAATATCTAGGCTCACTCCAGGACTGGCCCTATCCTTATCCACTCACAGGACCATTTGAGATATCTGCACCACCACACTTCACACATGTAGTTCACAGATCCTCCACCATGGCCTAGACTATTGACTACACACATACATACACACACACACACACACACACACACACACACACACACTCACACTCACACTTGATTATTTGCATCTCCACATTCTTCTGTACCTAACGAGTATACCAAATCCTGTATCCAGATCTTGTCTTGCAGTGTAGCAATAAAATCATGGCCTCTATGATTCTACAGGATTCCAAGTCAGGTGATGCATCCTAGCCTCATTACCCCTTTTACTTTGGTGAACATACAGCCTCCTTTAATAACTACATTCACCCCATTGGACCCATTCTAACACTGACACAAACCTATAAGTGGTCTCATCTCTTCCGGTGTCTAGCCTATTGAGAATATCACACAGTATCAGACATTGTTTTTCAACATGCTGGTAGATATAACCTGGAAATCATAAGAAATGTTCAATTTTAGTCTGGACTCCTTGCCTAACAGTAGTAAGTTTTAGACTTCAACATGCTGCAGCCTATTTGGAACATTTTTCCTATACTAGAGAGAACATCTTGGCTACTGCCAGATATAACCCTATCTACATAAACCAATAGGGCTCTTAACGTTTCACATACCTTTTCACACCATACTCTGATTTCCTATGTCCCTTTCCAGGATTTATCAAGGTGAGTATATCCATACTTGGTACTTGGTTTTCCATATTCAGAGGAATTTATCCTAGACAGAAAATTCACTGTCCCATCTATGAATGGACTCTTGCACTTTGCAGTAGTGATTTGTGGCATTTTTCAGGGACACAGATCTCAAATCACAGCACGATCCCAGCAGTTACCACTCTTCTATGGTCAACATCTACGGTTCCCAGCAGTTATCATACCTGTACTGACTCATGGCATATTTGCTCTTCGTACATAACCCCACTCTTTATGAAAAGTTACCATGTCCTCCCAAGCTCAAACCTAGTAGATATTTCCTGTTCCTCTAGGAACAGGTTAGTGCTTTTCACATCCTTCCAAACAAAGCTCATATCGATGTGGGATTCCCCTCTGAATATCTGTATCATTATGAGACTGCGGCCTACATGTAAGGTTCTGACTGGCACCTGGTAGTTTTCTCCTTTTGCAGCTCCTTGGCACCTCCCTGACTCTGACTACTTGCTCTCTATATCTCTGTTCAGATTTCTTGCATGGCTTTACTAATCCATTGCCCAAAACATCATCTTGAATAACCAATGGTAACCAAACATATTCATGGCATATCCAGGGTAATCCCACATCGTCATATCTCACTGCCAGTGTCCTAGCCTGGTTTTGCCACTTCCATTCTTGCTGTTTTCAGTGGGTTCCAACAGAGTCTGAAAGCCAGAGGCCTACTCCTACCACCTACTCCTGTCCTCCAACCAACATACAGGGTCCTACCACGGCCCGCTCTACCAGCACCTACTCACAGTAGCACTATTTGTGACACCTATATTACCACACTCTATACCTGGACTTTCATAGTCCTCCCCCATGGTATAGTCTGGAGAATACTTCCTCACAACCAGATGCATTTTTCTCCATCCATCCATATCTATCCTTAATTTCACAGTCAATACTCTGAACTACTCTGATCAACTGAGCACCATCTAGACTTCTTCAGGTTCCCACAACCCATTCCCTGGCCTAGTCGCATTACATCAACATGTTCTGTAGCCAACAAAAAGGCTCCAGACAAGGTGCTTCCTGCTGCCTCACAGAGGACCCTCTGCACTTCCTCCACCTCCCCACTCTATAGCCACAATTCCGATGTCCTCCTCCACGGTCTAGCTTGGTATATAAGATCACAACAGATACTTGATTTGCATATCCATCTGGATGTAGCCAGAGCTCAACAGCCAGTACCCCAAGCTGGTATGGTTGGCTGCCTATACCTTGCAGTAGAGACCTCTATTCAGTTGGATCATAAATCCTGTAGCTCAGATTAGTCTCTGAAATTCTCCTGTATTGTACCTGACATCAAGCCTCCTGCTAGGATCTACCGAACCAAAATCCAGCCACAGGACACTTTGTGTAGACAATAGAATATTACTCCTTATTCAGATTTTATTCAGCTTTTTCATATGTTCCTGGGGGTCTAACTTGTTGAGTTCACCACTGCCACAATCAATACTTGTTTTTATGTATAGGGCTGGATCTACCCCAGGTCCCATTGTTAGTGTTCATGATTTCTCCATCCATGTCTGCTAGAAAACTCTAGGATTCCTAGTCCCATCAACTTCTCCTGTGCTGTAGACAATATTGACATTCCCACTGAGACCACCTCAACCTCATCAAACCACAGGAGGTCTGACTGCCTCCATAACACCACACCATGCCCAGACTGTCCAAATCCTTCTCCAGAGCCTAGTGAAGGAAGTGCCCCTTTCCAGCAGATAATACTTTTCTTAAACCGGTAGAGTCCAGACCTGATGAAACATACAGTGGCACCTCTACAATATCTGTTTGCTCCCACTAGGAGTGATTTTAGCTTCTTGCATAGTTCCAAACCCTAGGCTCCATCTGAGTCCAAATCTTGGTTGCTGGTAGGACCCATTGTAGCAACATTTCCCGACCAGAGCCTTGTGCTGTCTCTATAACCAACTCTGTACCCAGAATCCCATGTCCTCTCCGGGGTTAAACCTATTGCTTTGCCCCAAAAGTACACTTGTTTCATGTTTTTCAACAACCTGCTGAAACTATTTCTGTATCTCAGCCTAGACTGACAACCTATGACACACAGCTTGAGTATCTTACCTTCAGTAGGATCCTAAATCACACACTCTCCCCAAGGCCCAAAAACCTATTCCTGTGCTATCGCTAACAATTTGGTTCCAGCCAGTACTTGTCCTACCCACAGCCAGAGTACTAGGCGTTGACTGTACTACCCTTCTCTATACACAAACTACCCACGTTCTCCTCCAGAGTCTAGCCTATTTAACACTCCATATACAACCAGATATTTCTGTTTCCATACCTGGAAGCATGTAAATCATGAGACTCAGGGAGTGTTGTAGTCTAGACTCCTTCCCTAGGAGTAAGGATCTCTAAACCTCAACAGGTTATAAAATCCTAGATCACAGCCTAGTCCCAGCATTTCATCCTTTCCTGTAGTCAATGTTTTGGCTCCTACTAGAGTTTACCCTGCTCCAATATCTTTGGTCCCACCAGTACTTACCTTACTCCCACCTACCCAACTCTACCTTCAGGAATGTTTGTGCCAAATAAACCACACCAATGTATACACAGACTTCCTGTGGTTACCTCCGGGGTTAACCTGGTGAGTACATCCCAAGCTGATACTTGTTTTTTTTTTTTCTTTACAATATCAGCATGTCTAGATTGGTCCTACATCCAATGATCATGACTAGTCTGACCACAGCTACTTGTGATGGATAGCTTAAGCTTTTTCTCCAACTGGCTTTGTCCTAGTACATACTGTTGTGCTGTATCCAGTGTCTATATTCCCAACAGAAACCATCTCACCTGTATCCATCTATAGGATGATTCTGATGACAAATCACGTCATTATATAACCAGACATCCCACAATCCCCAGACCCCAAGATTTAGCCTATTGAGTATCCCCATACACACAAATGAATATTTGATTTTCCACGTGCTGCCTGAGCTACTATAACCTCATGTGCCTTGCATTTGCAAGTTTTAGGTCACTGCAGGTTTCAAATCCTTCAGCCAAGTTTAGGTTCAGCAACTCCTACTGTGCTATAATCAACAATTAGTTACACTACAAGTGTCAAAGTCTAATCTAGCCACTGACATTCTTGCATGTTGCAGTAGTGCTCACAGATTTCAACAGAGTTCCAAATCCGGAAGCCTACTCCCAGCATCTACTCCCGTCCTCTAACCAACATACATGGTCCTACAAGGACCTGCCCTACCTTCATCTACACATAGTACTCATTTTCCTACCTACATTACCCCAATCCAAAGCCGGTATTTCTGAGCCCTCCTCCATGGTATATCCTGGTGAGTACTCACTCCCTCACAACCAGCTAATTCATTTTCCACCTTCATCTGGATCTAGCCTCTTTCCCAAAGTCATTAGACTAACCTAGTCTGATCAACTAGGGAGCAATATTTAGGCTTCTATAAGTTCGAAAATCCTATGTCTTGGCCTTCGATGTGTGCGATGGCCGAAATCCTTGCAGCAGACAAGTTGCTACCTGCACCCATCCATAGTAACCTCTGTGCTACTTCCAGCACCCTACTCCACCACATTCCTAATGTCCTCCTCCAGGAACTAGCTTGTTATATAAGCCACCAACTGATACTTGTTTTCCGTATCCATCTGCATCTAGCTTGAGTTTAACATCCAGCACCCCTCCATAGTCTGGCTGCTGGCCTCTTGCAGTACGGGACTTCTGGGCAGTTCAGTCCAAACTACCTCAGCTCAGACTAGTCTCAGAAATCCTCCTTGGATGTACTGAAGATCTAGCCTCTGCTAGCACTTGCCCTGCAAGAATCCATCCATGGGACTCTTTGGGTAGAATATGGTATACTATTCCTTACTCAGACTTTCCATGTCTTCCCAAAAGTCTAACTTATTGAATTTAGCTACCCACTCAGTACTTTGTACATAGAGGACTTGGACTACCCAAGTTGCAACAGCCAGTGTCCAGGTCATCTCCAGCTGCCTCCACTAGCAATCTCTGTGTTTCGTAGACCCATCAACTTCTTCTGTGCTGTAGACAGCATCTAGATTCCCACCAAGACCACCAATCTCTCATCAAACTAGAGTTCTGGCTGCCCTACATGACCACTCTATCCCCAGACTGGTCGAATATTCCTCCAGGGTCTAGATTGTAGAGGACTGCTCTGCATTCTATCATTGTTTTTCTAATCCACTGGAGTCCAGACTGGATGAAATATCCAGTGTCATCCCTGGAATAGCATTGCTGTCAATAATAGTGACTTCTAGCTGTTGGTAGAGTTCCAAATCCTTTGTTCCATCCTAGTCCCACCATGGCCTCCTGGGGTGAAGACAACATTTAGTTTCCTGCATGAATCTCCTGTGACAACACATACACACACAACCTTGTGGGCTGCCTATACAACACAACTTAGTACCCAGATTAACCAGATTTACCATGTACTCTCCAGAGTCGGGCCTGTTGAATAATACCAAATGTTCAGCTGCTCACTATACTATGGCATGCTATACACAAACTTCCCACGACCTCCCTAGAGTCTAGTAACTGATACTCCAAACACAACCCGATATTTCTGTTTTGACGTCACGCAAAACATAAATCACATGCTGCAGGCAGTGTGGCACAGATGTCTGGACTCCTATCCTTGCTGTAATGACCTCAAGATTTCAATAAGGTTCCCAATTTAAAACACAGCCTATGCCTAGCATTTTGTCCTTTGCTATAGCCTTCATTTATTCTCCTATAAGGACTTAGGCTAGCTTTATCTGCCCACATCTACTTTCAGAAAGCCTTGAGACACATAAAAACACCAATAAATACACAGACATCCCATCCTGTGATCTCCTTCTTGGTGAGCCTGGGGTTTACATCTCTATCTGACACTTGATTTTCTGCCATAACTAGATTGGTCAAACATCCAGTGACCATGACTGGTGAGGCTACCATTTCCTCTGGTAGATGGCTCTAGGCTTCTGCAGACTCTCTCTCCTCCAACTGACCTTATCCTAGGATATTCCTTTGTACTATGTCCAACATCCATACTCTCATCAGGAACCATGCTACCTTCATTTAATATAAGTCACATTTAAATAATTAAGGCACCTGACTATGTACCTAGACATCCCTCATCCTCGGCCTCTAGGATTTAGCCTAGTGAGTAATCACGAACACAGCATGAATACTTGTTTTTCCACATGCAGCCTGACCTTCTGGAACCACATCTGCCTTCCATTTGCAAGCTTTAAGCTTCTACAGGTTTCCAATTTGTGCAGACAAGCTTAGGCCCATCAACTTTGCTATAGTGAACAGCTAGGCTCCCTCTGCATTTAACATTGCTGCACACATGCATAGTACATTTGCTCTTCATTCACAACCTAGCTCCTTATCCAAACTTCCAATGCCATCCCCAAAGTTCAATCCTGGAGAATATTATCCCTACCATATAATGTTTTTCTACATCCCAAGAAACATATCTCATATCTCACTACCAACATCCAAGTCTAATCTTGCCACTTACCTCCTTGCTTGTTGCTATAATGACCACTACGTTTCAACAGAGTACCAAATCCAGAGGCCAATTCCCACGAGCTACTCTTGTTCTCTAGTCAAAATATAGGGTCCTGTCAGAACCACTCTACCAGCATCTACACACAGTACTCTTTGTGCCCCCTACATAAGCCCAATCCATACCTTAACTCCCCAAGTCCTCTTCCAAGACACACTCTAATGGAGTACTCCCTTACAAACAAATACTTCATTTTCTACATCCATTTGTTTATATCCTTGTTCCCACAAGTCACCACTGCGGCCTAGTCAAATCAACTGAGCCTAGTCAGAGCACCATCTTAGCATCCACGCAGTGCCAAATCCCATACCCTGGCCTTGTCCCATCACTTCTACATGTGCCATAGCCAACATAAAGGCTCCTGACAAAGTACCACCTCCTTTACCCACTCACAGAACCCTTCGTGCCTCCTCCATCACTACCCCTCCATGGAGTGCTACTCCACTCCGTCATCACATTACTCATGTCCACCTCCAGGATCAAGCTTGGTGTACAAAGCCCTACCTGATACTTGTTTGGCATATCACTCTGCAATGAGCCTTAATTCAACAGTCAGCATACCAGAATATTCTGGCTCCTTGCCCCTTGCACTAGCCATCTTTACACTGCTCAGACTACTCTCACAAAACCTCCTGTACTGTGGTACCTAGGTCCCTGCTATGACTGTACCTACCAGAATCCATCAACAGGACAGTGTTTTTGTACTATAGTCCATTGCTGGTTATTCAAATCGTCCATGTCTTCCTGAGGGTCTAAACTGCAGAGTTTAGAGTAACAATTCCCCATTTGGAACTTGAATTTTCAGATAGGGCTGTTTGCAGCCGGTGTCACATACCCAGTGTGCAGGCTTTCCCCAGTCTCTCCAACTAGCAACATCCAGGATTCTTAGAACCAACTTCTCCTCCTGTGCTGGGGACAGCATCTGGAGTACCACCAATAGTAGCTCTGTTTCATCAGAAAACAAAGGTTTAGTTGCCTACATCACCCCATTCCATGCCCAGACTGTCTAAATCCTCCTGTATAGAGTCTATACAGGGAAGCACCCTTCTGCAGAGACAATTGTTTTCCCAAACTAGTGAAGTCCAGAACTTCTAATTGCATCCCTAGAATAGTGCTTGTTTGCACTTGCAGTGACTTATATCTATCTATCTATCTATCTATCTATCTATCTATCTATCTATCTATCTATCTATCTATCTATCTATCTATCTATCCATCCATCCATCCATCCATCCATCCATCCATCCATCCATCCATCCATCTATCTATCTATCTATCTATCTATCTATCTATCTATCTATCAATTTCTTTTTAATTTGAAATAAAGCTTCTCTATGTAGCTTTGGAGCCTCTTCTGGCACTAACTTTGTAGACTAGGCTGGCCTCCGCAATTACAGAGACCCGCTTGTCTCTGCCTCCCAGTGCTATGATTAAAGTCATACACCACAACCAACCACCCATCTTTGTAGTGACTTCTAAATTTTGTCAATGTCCCCAATCCTTTATCCCAGTCTAGTCCTACCATGCTCTCCTGTGTTATAGGTAAGATCTAGGTTCCTGCATGAACCCACTGTTACAACACTTAGCCACAAAACCCTGTGTGCTGCCTATACAACCCAACTCTGTACTCAGATACTCCATGATCTCTCCACGTTCAGAGACTGTTGTGTATTCCAAACAAACATGTCATAAATGTTTTTCCACATACTGCTGAATCTATACCAGTACCCCAGCCTAGAAAAACAACTTATACCTCAGAGCAGCAGTCTTTAGTCTTCAGCATGGTCCCAAATCTCATACACTCCCAATTCCAGTGCTATACTAACAATTAGGTTCCCACTAGTACTCACGCGATCCACGGGCACAGGACTAGATGTTGACTAAACGACCCTTACCTATGCACAAACTTTTCATGTTCTTCTCTAGATCCTAGCCTATTGGATATTCCAAGCACATTCCAATATTTCTGTTTTCATATCCTGCAGGATGTAAATCATGAGCCTTAGGATGTGCCACATAGTAGCCTGAACTCTTTGCCTTGCAGTAATAATCTCTAGCTTCAACCAGGACCTAAATTCCCAGTCTAGTACCAGAATTCCGTCCTGTGCTCCAGCCTACATTGTGTGCTCCTGCCAGAAATTACCCTGCCTCCATCTACCTTCAGGAATGCTTGTGTCACATAAATAAGTCCACTAAGTTTTCCTGCGATTTCCTACTGGGTTAGTCTGGTGAATACATTTCTATCTGATACTGGTTTTCCCACAATTCTGCCATACCTAGTTTGGTACCACATCCAGTGCCCATGACTAGTCTGACCGCAAGCTCCTTGTAGTAAATAGCTCTAGACTTCTGCAACCACTATTCCCTCCAATTGCTCTTATTCCTTTGTGCTATATTCCAACATCTATATTCCCAACAGTAACCATCTTATCTTCATCCATTAACAAGACTGTTTTGATAAATAAACCACCTTATTACAAAAACAGACTCATACACACAAATTAATTCTTGATTTTCCACCTGCTGCCTGACATACTCTAGCTATATGTGCCTTGAGTTTCCATAGGTCAAGCAATGCCTACTGTGCTATATCAACAACTAGGCTCCCTCTACACTTAACACACCATGTAACATTTCCTCTGTACACATGTTCCCACCCCTTATCCATACTTCCCATGTCTGGCCCAAAGTTCAAAGCTAGTTAATTTTTCCCCTATCAGATAGAGTTTCTCCACATCCCACGAAACATAGTTCATATTTCACTGCCAGTGACCCAACCTACTCTTCTATTTACTTTCTTGCATGTTTCTATCATGACCACTAGGTTTCACCAGAGTCCCATATTTAGGGTCTACTCCCACTCCAAAGTCTCTTTTGTAGTCAATATAGAGGGTTATACCAGAAATTTCCCTACCCGCATCCACGCACAGTACTTTTGTGCCAACTACATCACCTCACTGGATATTCCAATACTCTTCCATGGCCTAGCCTGGTGAGTGTTCAGCCACTACGCAATGCTTCTTTTCCTACATCTGTCTTCATCTAGCTTTGTACTCAAATTCAGTTCTCTGGACTTGCCTGATCAACTGAGCCTTGCTGTAACAACAATTAGGTTTCTAGAGGTTCTCAATCCCATGCCCTATCTTTGCTCCCTCATTTCCATGTGTACTGTAGTCAACATATAGAATCCAGCAAAGGTGCAACTAGTCTCTGAAATCCTTCTATATTGTTGAGAACTTCTAGGCTTCCTGCTAGAACCTGCCCTACTGGAATCCACCCACAGGCACTTTGTGTGGACAATAGTACATTACTTCTTTCTCGGACTTTCCATGGTTTCCTTCATAGTCTAACTTGTTGGGTAGAGCCATTCTCTCAATATGTTAATTTACATAGAGGGTTGAATATAGCACGAGCCTCATAGCCAATGGCCAGGTCTTCACCAGACAACTACACTAGCAGCCTCTATGATTCCTCATCCCAGTAACTCCTCTTATGCTGGAGACAGCATGTGGATTCCCAACAAAATCACCCCTCCCTCATCACACCACTGAAGATAGGACTGCCTACATCATCCCCTTCTTTACCAAAGTGACCAAATCCTCCTCCAGAGTCTAGAGAGGTAAGCAGCCTTCTGCAACAGATAATTGCTTTCTAAATCCAGTGGAGTGCAGACTGTATGGAACATCCGGTGGCATCCCTGGAATTGTGCTTGTTCTCACTTGTCGTCACATCTGCTCTTTAGCAGGGTCCCAAATCCTTAGTTCCAGCCTAGTCCCATCATGCCTTCTTACACTCTAGGCAATATCTACCCCATTACAACAATTACTCACAGAATCCTGTATGCTGCCTAAGCAATCCAACTCCATACCAAGATTCCCATGTCCTCTCCAGGGTTAAGCTGTTGAATAACCCCAAAGTTACCACTGATACATGTTTTTCTACATCCTGTTGGCTGTATCTATGCCAGTAGTCAAATCTAGTCTGGCAACCTACAATCCACAGTACAGTCCTCTAGGCTTCATTAGGGTCCAAAATACCACAGCCTCATCTAGTTTCATCACCTATCCATATGCAATAGCTAACATTTAAGCTCCCCCCAGGAATGGCTCGATTCACAACCATAGGCCTAGGTTTTGACTCTACAACCCTCTTTGTACATACTCTTCCCATGATCTTCCCCAGAGACTATCCTCTTGCACACCCTGAACACAAGCCAATACTTCTAGTTTCATATCCTGCAGTATCTAACTTATGTGCCTCAGGCAGTTCCCCATAGTTGTTGGGACTGTTTGTCTTGCAGAATTTGTTCAAGTATTCAACAAAGTCCCAAATCCTATGCCACATATTAGACCCAGAATTCCATTCTTTGATATAGCCTACATCAGTTCTCCCACCAGGATGTACCCTACACTCATCTACTCACATGATACCTTGTAGCATATAAAATCCTCCACTACATAACTAGACATCTTGTGATCTCCTGATGGTTAAGCCTGGTGAGTACACCCTATCTGGTACTTGTTTTTCCACAATTTTGCCATATCTAAATTGGCCTCACATCTAGTGTCATGCCTAGTGTGGTGACTAGCTTTTTGTGGTAGGTAGCTCTAGGACTGTGCAAACTTTGTATCTCTCCAACCAGCCTTGTCCTAGCACATTGTGGTGTCTGTACCTACCATCTGATCTCCCAACAGAAACCATCCTACCTACATCCACCATCAAGATCACACTCTGATGATGATTAAACCACCACACTCTGGAAACACTTACAAGATCAACCCCCTCAATTTACACTAGGGAGTAACCCCCAACACACTGAGGAATTTTTGATAGTTAATGTGAATGAAAACCATACTCTTTTATACTTGAATACTTAGTCACAAAGGAGTGCAACTGCTGGGAAAAGATTAGGAAGTGTGACCTTGTTGGAGTGGATATGGCTTTTATGGATAATATATATCACTGAGGTTGGGTTTTGAGGTTTACATCCCCACAATTTGCCCCATCTCTCTCTCTCTACCAACTACTGATGGATCAGTATGTAAGCACTCAACAACTGACCCAGTACCATGCATGCCTGAATCCTGCCATGATGATCATGAATTAATTTCCTTACATTTTAGGCAAGTACCCAATTAACTGTGATAAAGAGATCCAGAGATCCTTTCAAGTCTCTGACTTGCATCTTGAAGTCCTGAAGTGAGATTAGCATTTAGCTAGAGGGCCAGGAATGTTGACATGTAAGCAGTTGTGGTCAAGAGGTAGCATCTACCCTCCCTTAGCTCACCCATCATTGTCTAATCTTTAGTCTTATCTGGCAATTTGGTTTGAGAGAAAGACTTGTGTGAAATCACTTTAAGGAGACAAGGTTTTCCTCTGGCTAGAGAGCATTGCTTTACCTGGCATGAGATTTCTGAGGAAATACTCATTACGTTGAAGTTTATTATTTTACTATTCTGATAGATCAAGTTACACAAATGTCTCATTAGTATATCCTCATTTCTGCTAAGCCTGTTATGGAAGCTGCCCACTCTGAAAGTCCTACTAAACCCCAAATTTCTTATAAAGGATAACCAAGGTTAAACCTGTCACTTCTAATTACCACTGCTTTCTCTGAGATGTGATTAGTATATTCAAGTATACTGAGTGTTTCGTGCTCCTGGGGATCTTTCCTTACTTACTTTGTATGGTAAGGTATAAAAGAAACACTTAGAAACAGTTGTTTAATAGGTAATGTATCTTCTATTTGTGGGAATAATTCACTTACACTCATTACCTCAGATAGGTTGAGACAATTCAAACTGTTTGCCCTGCTCTTGAAAAATACATAGATGGTGGAACATAGTTTTCTTTGTCTTTATCTTTGTGATAAGGTATAAGTAGCAATTTAGATTCAATGATCCATACATTACCTCTATGTGTATTACAGTGCATTTGTGGTATGACCTTCAAATCTGTGAAAACCAAAGTCCTTTCTTTGATGGATGCTTACCCAAATTCTTTTCTTTTTCATAGATCAAACAAAAATCCTTGCCTGGTCTCTAACCCTATAGTATCCAAAATGTCAGCTCTTCCATATTCATCCCCAAAGAGCCTTCTCTGTCATATACCCACCTAAGTCAATTTTCTAGGCCTCAACTATTTGAGACCAAGGTGTGTTTTATACCATACACCCAATCAAAGTCCATCTTTATAGTGTACTCATGAAAGTTACTTATCTGCCACTAAATATTAGGAGACCAAACTATCTCCCATATAATATACCCATCCAAGCTCACTCTCTCTTTCCATATTCCTAATGTTTCTGCCCTCATCCATATGAAACCATATCCTTCCTTTCTTATCTGCCCAACCAAACTCCAACTCTTGCCATACAGCCAAGATTTCTTCCCTAAAGTTTTATAAGACACAAATCCCTCCCTTTCATTCACCCAACTAAACTCCCTCTCTTGCCATGTACCCACTATTTCTGGCCCCATTCTTTCACGGCCCTCATTCTTCCCTTGCCATATACCAACTCTCACTGCCTCACTTACAATATGCCCACCATTTGTGCCCCTAAACACTGTGAAGCTGCAATCTGTCGCATGTCATATACTCACCCAAACTCCATCATTATCCATTTACCCACCATTTCTGACCCCATCCTGCTGCGACCCAAATCCTTCTCTTGCAATATGCACAATAAAAATCCTTCTTTTGTCATATAACCACACCATTCCACATCTTGTGATATACCTACCATTTCTGCCCCCAAACATGTGACACCCAAACATATCACTTTTCATAGGCCAAACAAATCCCCCTCTCTTGTCATACATCCATCCAAATTGTGTTTCTTGAAATATAACAATCATTTATGCTTCCAAATCTTGAGAGACCCAAATCCCCCCTGGTCATACAGCTACCAAAACTGCCTCTCTTGGCATATACACATCATTTTGCCATCAGCTTTGTGAGACCCTAATCCTTTCCTTGTCATATACCAATCCAAACTCTTTCTCTTGCTACATACTCACCATCTCTGCTCCCATAGTGTAGGAACCAAATCCCTCCTTGTCATTTGCTTAGCAAATCTCCCTCTGTTGCTTTATATCTACCATTTCTGACTCCATCTTTCTGAGACCCTAATCCCACCCTTGTCATATAATAACCCAAACTCCTCTCTTTTCATATACTCACAATTTTTGTCCACTGAGCATTTGAGAATCAAATCCTCCCGTTGTAATCTACCCACCCAAATTTCTCTTACCATTTACCCATTCTTACTCTCCCCCAAATTATGTGAGACCCAAATCCCTCCCTTGTCATATACCCATCTAAACTCCCTGTCTTGAAATATACCCACATGTGCCATAAACCTTGTGAGACCTAAATCTCTGCCTTTTAATTACAAACCCAAACTCACTCTCTTGCCATACTCCGGCCATTTCTTTCCCCACCTCTGTGAGACCCTAATCCCTTCCTTGTCATCTACCCACCAAACTTCCTCTCTTGCCAAATGTCCCCCATTACTCCATGAAAAGTATGTGAGACCCAAATCTGTCCCATGACTTTTACCCTCCCAAATTACCTTTCTTGCCATATACCTGCCATTTCTGTCCCCAAAGTGTATAAGAATCACACCCCTCCCTTGTCATCTAACGTATCTTGTCATATACCCACCATTAATGCCCCCAAACTATATGAGATTCAATCTTCCTCTTGTTTTCTACCAAGCCAAATTCCTTTTCTTTTCATGCAACCACCATTACTGCCCCAAACCTTGTGAGATCCAAATCCGGCCCTTGTCATGTACCCACCCAAACTCCCTCTCTTTCCATGCACCCACAATTACTCCACCAGTCCTTCTGAGACCCAAGTCTCTCACGTGTCTTCGACCCAGTCAAACACCCTGTATTTCCATGTACCCACTACAACTGCCCCAAACCATATGAGACCCAAATCCCCCCTTGTCATATACCCACCCAAACTCCCTTTGTTTCCATACATCAAACATTACTGTCCCAAGCCTTGTGAGACCCAAATTCCTCCCTTGTCTTCTACCCACCCAAACGCCCTCTCTTTCCTTACACCCACCATAAGTTCTCCAAAACATGTGAGACCAAAATCCCTCCCATGTCATATACAGACACAAACTCCCTCTTTTTCCATGCATCTGCCATTACTGCCCCAAACCTTGTGAGACCCAAATACTTCCCTTGTGTTCTACCCACCCAAACTCCCTCTCTTTCCATGCACCCACCATTGCTGCCCCAAACCTAGTGAAAAACAAATGTCTCCCTTGCCATTCACCCACCCATATTCCCTCCCTTCCTCTATAACCATTATTTTTCTCCCCTTTCCTGGTTTCACCGTTAGTCACATACAATTACGCATAACTTTTCAATTAAATTGAATTTATTTTTAATTATCAATGCACTTTCAATTTTAATTGTCATAGGTTTGGGAATTCTCCATTTGTGAGACAGCCATCTCATTGGCTTCCCCATGAGTAGCAGCTGCAGCTGTAGTTGCTTCTCCAGTCGCCTGCTCCTCAGCTGGCTTTTCAGGTTGCTCCGCTAGAGGTTGAGGCTCTCCTGTCATTGGTCTTTCTTTAACTTGCTTTGGCTCGGGTGGAGCCAAGTCTTTGTCATCCATCTTTTTGAGGCTCTTTCTCAGGGCGCGTGTCCTGCGTTTCTTTGTTTTCGATCTCTGGAATGGCAAGAGGAGAACACAAGAATTAGTTAATATAGGGAGAAGTCAGGATAAGCATGTGAAAGATACTTGGTCAGAAAAGGTGAGGATTGGTAAAGGATTTATGCCAGGACAGAGAGACGTAGTAACTTTGGGTAAGAGTAAATCAGGGGAGGAGGGAGTTTCGGTAGGATTTGTCATCTCACCTTTCCATACAGGATGCTTGGTGGATACTGCTTGTAAGCCGCCTTTGTCTTCACCATAAGGAATGACCCGTTCGCTACCATCGGCACATCACTAGTGGAGGATGGGAGGTCCATGTCGGACAGTGATTCCTTAGGTTCCTTCCCAAATTTCTCCACCACCAAGCAGTGCGTTGTTTCTCCCTCGAGGGGCTGTGAACAACTGGCAGAGCAGGGAAGGCCACACCCTCAGAACTGATTCATCATCAAGGTCCTCAACCAATAGTAGGTGAGCTTGTGCTCTGACATCACAAAGCATGGTTCTGACCCACAAGAATGCCTGGTGAAGCAACAAACAGCAGAGTGTACCACTCCTGACTCTTTGATGATAGGGGGAAATTATTGAGAAGACAAAGAGAGTTTGGTTTTAGATGGAGACTTCTCTTTAATAACTCTAAGGCAAATTTTCTGTGCCATCCTTCTTTACATATCCACTTTAGTTGTGGTAGAACATATGAGAAATCATTTGCTTCTCCAAATTCTCCCTTAATATGATCCTTGACAATGGTTTATTCCACTATGTCTGCCTCAGTCTTTGGCTAGTATCTTGAATGTCTTCCTAAAATCATTTCCAAGTAACATTCCTGTATTTTAATATCAGTATATCTATCAATCATCCTTCCATTGTGTGCTATAGAAAACATCTAGGCTCCCAACAGGACCTAGCTTCAACACACATCTACCCACAGGACACTTGGTTCTGCCTACCCTGTCTTGTTTCATACACAGAGTTCCCACGTCCTCCTCCAGGCTAAAGTCTGGTGATTGTATACCACCACCCTACACTCGTTTTTCTACATTTCACAGTATCCAGCCTGTATCTCACAGCTTTGCCTTTCAGCCTGTATCTTGCAGTAACCACCTCTCGGCTTCCTTAGAGTCCAAATCTGACATCCTACTTAGTCCCAGCACTAAGTGCTATCGCCAATATCTATGCTCACTCCACGACTGGCCCTATCCTCATCTACTCACAGGACTCTTTGGGATGTCTGCATCTCCCCTCTTCACACATAAAGTTGACTGATCCTTCCCCATGGCTTAGCCTGTTTATTGTACATACACACACACACACACACACACATACACACACACACACAGAGACCCTTGATTATTTGCATCCCCACATTCCTCTGGACCTAATAAGTACACCAAAACCATTGTCCAGGCCTTGTCTTCTTTTGTAGCAATAAAGTTCTGGCCTCTAGGCTTCCATAGGATCCCAAGTCAGGTGACACAGCGTAGTCTCAATACCATTTTTAATGTGGTGAACATATAGCCTCCTTTAATACCTTCATTCACCTTAGGACCTTTTATACCACTGACATGAGCCCAGTCCACAACCATTGTTCTCATATCTTCCGGTGTCTAGCCTATTGAGAATATCTCACACTATCAGACACTTGTTTTTCAACATACTGGTACATATAACCTGAAAACCATAAGAAATGTTCAATCTTAGTCTGGACTCCATGCCTTACAGTGGTGTGTTTTAGGCTTCAAGATGCTGCAACCTATTTGAAATATTTTTTCCTATACTATAGAGAACTTCTAGGCTATCACCAGATGTAACCCTATCTACATAAACCAATAGGGCTCTTAACATTGCACATACCTCTTCACACCATACCCTGACTTCCTATGCCCCCCTCCAGGATTTATCCAGGGAAGTATATCCATACTCAGTACTTGGTTTTCCATATTCAGAGGAATTTATTGTAGACAGAACAGTCCCTGTACCATCAATGAATGGACTCTGGCACTTTACAGTAGTGATTTGTAGCATTTTTCAGGGACACAGATCTCAAATCATAGCACGATCCCAGCAGCTACCACTCTTCTATAGCCAACATCTAGGGTCCCCAGCAGTTATCATACTTGTACTGACTCATGACATATTTGCTCTTCGTACATAACCCCACTCTTTATGAAAAGTTACCATGTCCTCCCAAAGTTCAAACCTAGTAACTATTTCCTGTTCCAAATAGTGTTTGTCCCCATCCCTCCAAACATAGCTCATATTGATATGGGATTCCCCTCTGTATATCTGTGTATCATCATGAGACTGTGGTCTATGTGTAAGATTCTGCCTGACAACTGGTGGTATTCTCCTTTAGCAGCTACATGGCACCTCCCTGACTCTGCCAACTTTCTCTATATATCTCTGTTCAGATTTCTTGCCTGGTTTTACTCTACTAATCCACTGCCCAAAACATCTTCTTGAATAACCAATGGTAATAAGGCATATTCATGTCATACACAACGTAATCCAACATCATCATATCTCACCACCAACACACTAATAAATTCTTGATTTTTCACATGCTGCCTGACCTTCTCTGGCCACCTGTGCTTTGTAGTTGCAGGCTGTAGGCCTCTCCCTATTTCCAAATCCTTCAGCCAAGCCTTGTCACAATAATTCCCACTGTGCTATGGCCTTATCAGGCCATGTCTGTATTTTCCACAGTACTTTTTTGTTCACCCTGAACACTCTGGTTTCTCCCCTCATTCCCTGGGGTGTAGCCTGATGGCTGCCCCCTTCAAACACTCAACCAAATGTTTGTTTTTACATATACTGCCTGGTCTATCCTACATACCAGTCAGTGCATTATCCTATCCTCGATTCTGGACCCTGTAGTAGTGTCTTCTAGGTTTTAAACAATGTCTGAGATCACAAGACTTGGCCTCTTTCCACTACCTTATTTTGTACTGTAGCCAATTTATAAACCCCTGCCTTCCTATCCTTATCTATCCACACATCCTTTATTCTGCCTAAAAGGCCATACTCCTTACCCAGACTTTTCATACCCTCCCCTAGGGTATACTGTGCGGAGTACTCAGCCCAGCTATCGATACTACTTTCCACATACTCAGGCAAGATCTAGCCTGAGTCTCACAGGCAGTACCTATACTTTCCTTGCTTTGCAGTACTTGCCTCTAGGCTTCAACAGGATCCTTAACTCCCACTTCTAGCTTAATCCAATACCCCTTCCTGTTCTATAGTCAACATCTAGGTTCCTGATCTCCACATCTACCTGTAGGACCTGCTGTGCTGTTTGTATCCCCATGCTCCTGGCTCTGTCTTCCTATGTCTTTCCCTAGGGTCAAACGTCTTGAGTATGCCTTCACAGACATATTCACTGGATGCCATTTTTTTCACATCAAATGGATCTAGCTTGGGATCACAGAAAGATACTTGGCCTAGTCTGGCTGTCTGCCCCTTATAATAGGGACCTCTAGGCATCAACAGGGTCCCAAATCCTATGTTCTAGCCTAGTCTCAACACTTCTAATGTAGCTGGAAACTTTTCTCTGTTATGCCTGTTCCTGCTAGACCAGCTTCTCTGCCACCCACTGGTCCCCAAAACCACTTATAAAAAAATCATTAGGAGGCTGAATTGCTTGGAGGCTTAATACCAATTGTTTGGCTGATGGTTCAGGCTTCTTATTGACTAGCTCTTACATTTGCATTAACCCATTTCTAATAATATATGTATCATCATGTGCCTGGTGGCTTATTGGAATTGCTCTGACATCTTATCCCTCATGCGACTGATAGCATCTCACTGATTCCACCTTCTTTCTCCTTGTCTCTCTGCTTGATTTTCCTGCCTAGCTATATTCTGCCCTCCCATAGGCCAAAACTGATTCTTTCTTAAACAATGATAATAAAATGTATTTACAGCCTAAGAGGGGCATCTCACATCACCTCTTCTATGCCTGATCCCAGAATGACCTACTCTGCCAGGATCCACATATAGGACACTGCTTCCTATTCCACCAAAACTTTCAAAATCCTCCCTCACGATCTAGCCTGTGAGTATTCCACACACAGTGAGATATTAGTTTTTCCATCTGCCTCATCTCCCTTAAGTAGCACAGCCAGTATCTAATATTACTCTGGCTGTCTGCCCCTTTAAATGTGTACCTCTAGGCTTCAGTAGGGTCTCAAATCCCTTGTCCCAGATTTGCCCCACAACGTCCTTTTGTGCTGTAACAACACCAATGTTCCTTCTACGACTATACCTTACTTCATCCACCCACAGCATCCTTTATACTGCCCAAACCACCCAATTCAGTACCTAGACTTTGCATGTCTTCCCTCAGTGTCAAACCTCTTGAGTATGCCTCCCTATGTATGGTGTGCTTGTTTTTCCACATCATCTATATTTAGACTGGGGGTGATTATTTTTCCACATCAGCTGTATCTAGCCTGAGACCTAGTGTTCTGGCCCAGTCTAGCTAGCAGCATCATGGAATAGTGGTTCTAGTTTTCCATGGCATCCCAAATCCAGTGTCTAGGCCTCATTCCACCTTGTTCTATGCTATAGCCAACACCCAGGTTCCCTCAAGGACCTTCCTTACCCATCTTCACCGATAGAATTCCTTACTTCACACTAGATTACCTATGGTCTTCCCCATGTTCTACTCTAATGAGCACCCTCCCTGTTGGATACCTGTAGTTTTATATCCCTTGGATACAGCACAGTATCCTCATCCATTGCTTCTATGTAGTCTGCCTTCCTTCCCCTTGCAACAGGGATTTTTAGGCTTCAGTAAGATCCCAAATTTCATGCCCCAAGCTAGACATACCACTTCTGCTTTTGCTATAGGCTCCTGCCATTACCCAATCTATCTTCTTCCACCCAAAGGACACTACGTGCCTCCAATACCAATCCATTCAGTAACCAGACTTTCCGAGTCTTATCCCAGTGTCTACCTGTTGGAAAACGCACCCACAATAAGATACTTGTTTTTCCACCTCCCATCTTATCTCCACTGAATAGCTCAGCCAATGTACAGTCATAATCTGACCATCTTCTCTTGGCAGTAGGGAGTGCTAGACTTCTGCGGGGACCCAAATGCCAAGCCCCTGCCCAGTCATATTACCTCCTCCTATGACGTGGACAACACCTAGACTCCAACCAGGACCTGACATACTCATATCCACCTACAGCATACTTGTGAAGCTTAGACCATATTACTCTATATCCAGACATCCTGTGACTGCCCATAGTGAAGTCTGTTGAGGACGCAACTGTACACGTAATACTTGTACCATAATTGCATACTTCTATTTTACATCCCAAAGGATCTATCTGGTATTCCACAAGCAATACCCTTGCATACAATGGCTTTCAATACCTTTCAGTAGTTACCTCTAGCTTTCCAAAGAGTGTTGAATTACACATCTCCACCTTGTTCCACAATCTACTCTTATGTTGTAGTCAATTAATAGGATCCCAACAAGAGCTAGCCTAATCACACTCACCCATAGGACACTTTTTCCCACTTATACCATCTCACTCCTTACCTATACTGCCCAAGGCTTCCCGTAGTGTTGCAGGAGGGCCCACTTGTTTGTCCCGGCCTCCCGGCTAGCTTAGCCCTGAAATAACCACACAGAAATTGTATTAATTATATCACTGTTTGGTCAATTAGCTCTAGCATCTAATTTGCTAACTTTCACACCTTGATTTAACACATTTCTATTAATCTGTATATCATCACATGGCAGTGGCTTACTGGCAAAGATTCAGCATGACTGACTCTGACAGTGAATCCATAGCAACTCTGTGACTCTTTCCTTCTCCCAGCATTCATTTCTGTCTTCCCTGCATACCTAAGTTCTGCCCTATCAACAGGCCAAGGTACTTTCGTTATTCATTAACCAAGAAAAGCAACATACAGAGGAGACTCCCACATCACCTCCCCTTTTCTATTTAAATGAAAAGGAAGGTTTTAACATAGTAAAATTAAATATAACAGGCATCAAGCAATAATTACAGTTATAATATTTATATTTACTTTATCTTTTTTCATAACTAAGGAAAACTATAACTATCTATTCTTTAACACCATCAAAGACTTCAGAAGGCTATAATACTACCTAAGTAAACAGGAAGTACATTGTAGGCAACTTCCAAAACTCTAGAATTGACAGAGATATCTTACTGCCTGGACAGTCACCCAAAGTTTTTCTGTACCATTGGAGCATCCATCTTCAGCATACAGGCCCATAGTATATAGCATACTTTTCCATGAAGCGGGAAATTTCAAAGACAGTTCAGTCACTTTCTTCTGTATCCTGCAGAATGTCTCACAGACTCTTTCATGAAGGAAGAATCCCTAAGGATCATCTCACCGTTAGGCAAGTTCAACAGTCATTTTTCTGCGAGTACTGTATGTCCAATTCAGCAGTTGAGGCAAGAGCAGTTTTTTGCCCAAATTGCTAAGGAGCCTCTTTGATGCCCATCTTCCTCAGAAAGTAATTGGTGCTACAAGGAGCAGATGTGTCTCACTGTCATGATAATCTTAAATTTTTAAAACATTTTAAATGTCATATTCTGAAGGTCTCTGAAAGATTTGAAGAGTATCTAACTAACTACAATATATCTATGTATATCTATGAAATCTAACTAACTTGACTACAAGCTTGATATTATAGATGAGTATCTATTAACCTATATTTCTTAATTATACATTTTTAAATGAACTACACAATCATAATACCTTAATCAAGATCAGAAATACATATACATATAACAAAATTGACCTTAAATTTGTATCAATAAATGAAGATCCATACCAATGCAAATCTCTATAGCATATTCCCCTTTAAATGTAAATAAACATTTATAAACAATATTTGGAAATATAGGCATAGTTTTTTCCATACTATTTCCTGCTGTTTGGGGGCACTGTTAATTAGATCTTTTATGGTGTATCCTGTATACTAGGTTCATCTCAGTCAGCATTTGGGCCAAGTAATTTTTTGAGGGTGTTCACAGCAACCTTTCAGGGGGTCTTTTTCCATGAAACCATATTGGTCTGGAAGCAATCCACAGGTTCTCATCTTCTGTGTAAACAAGAGAAGAATTTTCCAAAGCAACATATTCTTAGACCCAAATTTGAAAGTACTGATACCTTTATAATATACATGCTGGTTTAACTCAGCAACTCATACAAGGAAATGTTTCCCTGGACTTAGCTCCTTCACAGTCAAAAACTCAAAGAAAACACAATAATACACATAATCCAAACTCTATTAATTTTCCATTTTTATGTGGCTTATTTTTCTTTATTCATTTTCATCTATAACTATCTGTACTCTGTCTCTTTAAAGACTTTAACCTTTTTTAAAGCATTAACTTTATTTTATGACTCTCTACATTCTTTTTCTCCTCTCTTCTAAGCCTAAGTATATTTATCCAACACTGTGACCCATTTAGATGGGTCCACTTTGCCACCAAGCAAGCCTTAGCACGTTGCTCACAAACCCCATCCAGATGTCTCTAGAGCCAGAGGTCATGCTGGCAACACAGCCAGCATTTCAAAACCAGCATTCTTTTTCTGCTGTGGCTGAGTCAGGAAAAATCTCTCCTAAAGGAGCTATAGCAAGCCTCCGGCAAACAGCAAGAAGCTGTGTTAAACTCTTTATTTTTTTTCTAAAATTCCTTTTCAAACCCTCTCAGGTTTGATTTTGTCCACCATTTTGGTGCCAACTGTTGCATGAAACCACTTATTCATCCCAGCCTCCCAGGTAGCTTAGCCCTGAAATAACCACACAAAAATTGTATTAATTAAATCTCTGCTTGGCCCATTAGCTCTAGCTTCTTGGCTAACTCTCATATCTTGATTTTACCCATTCCTATTAATCTGTATATTGCCACATGGCATTGGCTTACTGGCAAAGATTCAGCATATCTGACTCTGATGGCAATTCCATAGCATCTCTCTGACTCTTTCCTTCTCCCAGCACTCAGTTCTGTCTTTCCTGCCTACCTAAGTTCTGCCCTATCAACAGAACAAGGCAGTTTCTTTATTCATTAACCAAGAAAAGTAGCACACAGAGGGCACTCCCACATCACACTAGGGTCTAGCCTGATGAATAACCTACCCATGGGACATTGGTTTTGCATATTCCTCTGGTTCTACCCTGATCCTTACAGGCAATGTTCAACACTAGAATGATTATCTGCACCTGCCATTTTAAATGCAATTCTTCCACAGAGTTTCAATAACTACACCCCATCTAATCCCATCACCTCTTCTTTTTTTTTTTTTTTTAGTAAATTTTATTAAATTATAAAAGTTTCCATTTCCACCCCCCCTCCCAACACCCTCCCACTCCCCCTACTCCCCCTCCTCCTCCCTCTTCGTCCCACAGGGCAGTCAGGGTTTCCTGCCCTGTGGGAAGTTCCAGTTCCTTCCCCCTCCCTCCAGGTCCAGGAAGGTGAGTGTCCAAACAGACTGGATCCCCAAAATCCATTATATGTAGAGGAAACAGGTCCCAGTGTCATAGTCAATGGCTTTTCAGAAAGACTTCGGGTCAGCCACAGTCAGAGAATCCGGCCAAATTCGGAGAGTCTGGTTAGATCACGTCCTCTTTCAGTCCCAGTCCAACTGGCCTTGGTAAACTCTCATCAGATCCGTTCCCTTGTATCAGTGGGTGATAGCATCCCTCGCAGTACTGATTTCGTTTTTCATGTTCTTCCTCCTTCTGCTTCTCATTTGGACCTCGGGGGGCTCAGTCCGGTGCTGCAATATGGGTCACCGACTGTATCGCCGTCCTTCGTCAGATGCAGGATCTATGGTGATAAGCAAAATATACATCAGTATGGACATGGGCCACGGCCGATTCAGGCACCCACTCCTCTGTCCAGAGAGCAATCTGGGGGATCTCTCCTTGGACCTGGGATCCCATATATAATCAAGTCTCCTGTAAACCCTAAAATGGGTCCCTTAGTTGAAATATAATCTTCCCTGATCCCATATTCATCCTTCCTCCCTCCCCCCCCCATCCCAGGCCACCAAGCTTTCCCCTTTCTTCCCCTACTCCCTTCTCTCTAACCTTCTCCCCTTCCATCGACCCTCCCTCCCCCCCATGCACCCGAGGTTACCTGGGACTCTTGTCTATTTCCTACCTCCTGGTGGATAGCTAAATAATCTTCATCAGGTTCATCTTCTTATTTAGCTTCTCTAGGATCACGAATAATAGGCTCAAAGACCTTTAATTATGGTTAGAATCCACTTATGAGTGAATACATACCGTGTTCCTCTTTTTGGGTCTGGCTTACCTCACTCAGTAAAGCGTTTTCTATTTCCATCCATTTGCATGCAAAATTCAAGATGTCATTGTTTTTTACCGCTGAGTAAAACTCTAATGTGTATATGTTCCACACCTTTTTTAACCATTCTTCTATTGAGGGGCACCTAGGCTGTTTCCAGGTTCTGGCTATTACAAATAGTGCTGCTATGAACATAGTAGAACAAATGCTTTTGTAGTATGATCGGGAATCTTTAGGGTATATTCCCAAGAGTGGAATTGCTGGGTCCTGAGGGAGGTTGACTCCCAGTTTCCTGAGAAACCGCCACACTGATTTCCACAGTGGCTGCACGAGTTTGCATTCCCACCAACAATGGATGAGTGTTCCCCTCACCCCACATCCTCTCCAGCATAGGATATCATTGGTGTTTTTGACTTTAGCTATTCTGACAGGTGTAAGATGGTATCTCAAAGTGGTTTTGATTTGCATTTCCCTGATCGCTAAGGAGGTTGAGCATGACCTTAAGTGTCTTCTGGCCATTCGAAGTTCATCTGTTGTGAATTCTCTGTTAAGTTCAGTACCCCATTTTTTAATTGGGTTAATTAGAGTTTTAGTGCCTAGTTTCTTGAGTTCTTTGTATATTTTGGAGATTAGACCTTTGTCTGATGAGGGGTTGGTGAAGACCTTCTCCCAGTCAGAAGGCAGCCTTTTTGTCCTACTGACAGTGTCCTTTGCTTTACAGAAGCTTCCCAGTTTCAGTAGATCCCATTTATTCATTGTTTCTCTTATTGTCTGTGCTGCTGGGGTCCTGCTTAGGAAGAGGCCTCCTGTGCCTAAATCTTGTAGACTACTTCCCACTTTCTCTTCTATCAGGTTCAAAGTGGACGGATTAATGTTGATGTCTTTAATCCATTTGGACTTGATTTTTGTGCATGGTGATAGATATGGATCTACTTTCATTTTTTTACAGGTTGACATCCAGTTATGCCAGCACCATTTGTTAAAGATGCTTTCCTTCTTCCATTGTATACCTTTAGCTCCCTTGTCGAAAATTAGGTGTTCATAAGTTTGTGGGTTAATATCTGGATCTTCTATTCGATTCCATAGGTCGACTTCTCTGTTCTTATGCCAATACCAAGCTGTTTTCAATACTGTAGCTCTATAATAGAGTTTGAAGTCAGGGATGGTAATGCCTCCAGAAGATCTTTTATTATATAAGATTGTTTTGGCTATCCTGGGTTTTTTGTTTTGCCATATAAACTTGATTATTGTTCTCTCAAGGTCTGTGAAGAAGTTTGATGGGATTTTGATGGGGATTGCATTGAATCTATAGATTGCTTTTGGTAGAATTGCCATTTTTACTATGTTGATTCTCCCAATCCAAGAGCAGGGGAGGTCTTTCCATTTTCTGGTATCCTCCTCAATTTCTTTCTTCAAAGACTTAAAGTTTTTGTCAAATAGGTCTTTCACTTCCTTGGTTAGAGTAACCCCAAGATATTTTATGCTATTTGTGGCTATCATGAAAGGTGATGCTTCTCTGATTTCCCTCTCTGCTTCTTTATCCTTTGCCATCACCTCTTCTTGAACTGCCTTCAACATCTAGGCTCCTAACAGGACCCTCCACACCAACAGTTCTCCACCTGTTGTTTGTGATTCCTTTGGGGGTTGCATATAAGACAGCCTGCATGTAAGATATTTATATTATGATTCTTAACAGCACCAAATTGCAGTTATGAAGTAGCAATGGAATAATTTTATGGTTTGGGAACATCCCAGCTTGAGAAATTATATTAAAGGGTTATAGCTTTAGGAAGGTTGAGAACCACTGCTTTATACTCATATATACCCACAGAACACTTTGTACTACCTAAACCACCCTACTCCATGCCCAGATTTCCTGTATCCTCCTGCTAAGTATAGGATAGTGAATAAACTTCATTACCTCCATACTTATCTTTTTACTTCCGATTGCATCTAGGCTGGATGGAACAAACAGTGCTTCAATATAGAATGTTGCCTGAGCTTTGGAGTTCAGACCTCAAACATTCTTCCAGATCAAAAACCGTGAGACTGTATCTAGTCTTCTATATCTTCCATTTTATAACCAAAGACTAGGTCCTGCCATGATCCACTCACTATATCTACCCACATGGCCCTTTGCTCTGCTTATACAACCCTACTCCATACCCACTCTTCCCATGTCATTATTCAGCCTGAGTCAAACCTGTTACACACATATGTGCAAATAGGATACTTCCCCCTTATTTTGTAGGATCTAGATTTGTTACAGGTTCACTTCCCATACTCAGTCTGGACACCTGTACCTTGCATTTGGGATCTATATCATTCTTCATGGTCCTAAATCACACATTCTGGCCTTGATAGATCATTTCCTTTGGTGTCGGTACCTATATCCAGGCTGTAGCCAAGACTCACCATATTAGCACCCACCCCCATTAATTGTTATGTTGCCTACACCACACACTCTGTACGAAGACTTTCCTTGTCTCCTTTAGAGTCTAGCCTATATTGTAACTCCCAAATAAGTAGATTCATTTTCTTCTACATACCATTGGATCAAGCCCTTGTTACATAGCTAGTGTGCCTGTCTATTCTGGAAACTACAATTTGAAGAAGGTAGTTTTATGCTTCCACAGAGTTTCAATTCCTAAAGCACAGCCTAGTCCTCAGCAACTCCTGCTGTGCTATGGCCAACATATAGACTCCTGATAGTACCCTCTCTACCCATATTCATGGCTAGGACATTTTGAGACACCTATACTACTCTAATATATTCCCAGACTTTCCCTGTCTTCCTCTATGGTATAGAATTTTAAAGACCCCTCCCCACACTAAGATACTTGATTTTCCACATTGACCAGATAAGTATGGTTCTGGTTCCCACAGCCAAAGAACACAACTTGGCATCTGCTAGCTGCCTCTTGGCCTCAGCAGTGTCCCAGCTCTGCTACTCCAAGTTAGTACTACCATGTGATCCTGGGTATAGCCAACATAGAGCATTCCACAAAGAGCCACCCTAATAACATCCATCTCCATGGCATTTTGAGCTTCCTACTCCACCATACTCCAAACATAGATCTCTTACATTCTGCCTTGATCTATAATCTGGTGACTATACTACCCACTCAGTATATTGTGCTGTATCCTGTGGGATCTAGCTTGGATTGAACAGACACTGCCTTAGTCTATTGTGCCACCTACACCACTCCACTCCATACCCATTATTCACATGTCCTCCACTTTAGTCAAGCCTGTTGAGTATACCACCCACACACAAGATACTGAATTTTCCACTTCCTGCATAGTGCCTGGTATAGTGCCAATGCTCAGACATAGTCTGTTCAGCTATGCTTTGCAGTAGGAACCTGCAGGGTTTCAAATACCTCAAGCTGGCCTAGTTCTGCTACCTCCTTTTGTATTATAGCCAACACCAGTCTTTTAGTATGGACATGATCTATCAGTATCCACCAATAGGACCTTTGTTTGATACTGTCTACATCCATACCCAGGCTCCCCAATTCCTTCTCTAAAGCCTAGTTTGTGTCCAGCCCACAAACAAGTGGGTACATGTTTTTCTACATCCTACCTACTGGATCTAGTCCTCGTTGTACAGTCAGTGTGCCTGCATATTCTGAAAATTGCACATACATTTTTAATTCCTGAAGCATATCCTAGTCCCACCAATTTCTGCAGTGCGGAAGACAAGATATAGACTCCTGTCAGTACCCTCTCCGCCTACATCTTCACAGATGATACTTTGAGATACTGTTAGCAGCCCAGTATATTCCCAGATTTTTCCATGTCCTCTTCCAGGGTCTAGACTGTTGAGTACACCTCCCAACAACCTGACACTTTTTTTCCATATGAAATGGATAAACTCTGATTCCAAAAGCACAGACTGGATCTATTCTGACTCACCTTGTTTTCTCCTAGTCAACTCTGTTCCTCAGTAGTATTAGAAATCCTACACCCCAGCCTAGTTCAACTACCTTCTTTTGGGCTATAGAGAACATTTAGGCTTTCACCAGAGACTGCCCTGTCCATATCTACCCATAAGACACTGTTACCTTCATACAACTCCCCTTATCAAACTCAGAGTCCCTCTCTCCTCTGCTGGGAACTTGTTTTGCATGCCCAGTATGATATAGCATATATTGAATAGCCACTGTACAATTTTTTATTGGCACATAATCAGTGCAATAGAGATCTCTTACCTCCCACAATGTCCAAAATCCTAAGTCCATTGCTAGTTGTACAATCTCTTCATATGTTGTAGCTAACTTCTAGTCTCCTGACAAGACCCACCCTATCTACTGCATCATCAAAGCCATTTGTTTTACTTAGAGCATCCCACTCCCTACATAGTCTTTTCATGTCCTCTTTGTGAGTCAAGCTTGTTAAGTATGCTCACATAAAACAACATACTTTCCATGTCAAATGGGATCTAGTTGCCACCCTGTCATGATATGACCTCCAGCACCTTGCAGTAGTGACATATTGTTTTTCCCATGTGCTTAATTCCC